>NW_027507764.1:476080741-476680741 GCF_037356315.1 Lithobates pipiens
AGCGTTGCGAACAGCGGTCCCAGATTACGTTTTACCGGTCCCCCAGTCATCCGGTAGTGTGCCCAGGCTCTTTGGGGAGCTATCTGCGCCACTCGTGGAGTGTTTGGTAGGCCATGCTGTGCACTAGGGGTCCCGTTGTTCCGCGAGGCAGGAGAGCTCTAGATGATTGCGGCCATCTTGTGAGCCTCGCGCATGCGCACCCGCTGTAATGAATTGTCGGGTCTCAGCAATAGAGATAAAACTCATTGAAAAAAAGAGCATGGGATTCCCCCATCCATTATATAGGGGAACCCCGAGCCAAGATTTTTTTTTAAATTGCTTGGGGGTCCCCCTAAAATTCATACCAGGCCCTTCGGGTCTGATATGGAAATTAAGGGGAACCCTGTACCAAATTAAATAAAATGGGCGTAGGGCCCCAAAAATCCATACCAGGCCCTTCATGTCTGGTATGAATTTTAAGGGGAACCCTGCACCAAAATAAAAAAAAATGCGTTGGTCCCCCCCAAAATCCATACCGGACTTTTATCTGAGCACGCAACCTGTCAGGCTACAGGAAAAGAGGGGTAATGAGAGAGAACCCCCACTCCTGAAACGTACCAGGTTACATGCCCTCAACATTTAGACAGTTGTTACTAAAATAGTTGTCTATATTGGAGACCTGTTTGGTGATAATAATTACCAGGACAAATTAAAGGGCGAATCTCCCAAGCTGGGAAAAAGAAAGCAATACAAGCTTATCAGTGCATGGACAGGAGAAAGGATGAGGTCTACAGTTTGTAACAATTAGTCCTGTAGAAACAACCATTCCATAATAACCAATTTATTAATTTATGACAGTCAAAATATTAGTTTTATTACTGGGTATATCTAAATTATCACTATTTAAAAATGACAGAGAAAATTTATAGGAGAGTTCTGACACGGTGGGGTTTATTTACTAAAGACAAATAAGCGGTTCACTTTGGAAGAGAATATGCACTTTTTAGACCCCTCTTACAATGAGGCACTTTTCAGGTTTGTTAGCACTAAAAATAGTGCCTGAAAAACACCTCTAATGCCTCCCCAGTGAGAAAGCCTGAGTGATTTCACAGTGGGGCGGTGCACTTGCGGGACAGGAAAAAAAGTCCTGCAAGCAAAATCTTTGGGGTGGTTTGGGAGCAGTGTATACACCGCTCTCAAAATGCTCTGCCAATTGAAATGAATGGGCAGCACTGCCGAAGCGCTTGCAAAGCATTTCGGCAGCGCTGCAACATGGTGATTTTAACCCTTTCTTTTTAAAAGTGTCCTACTAGTGGCTGGAAAGCATTGCTAAAACAACGGTAATTGTAGTGGTGCTTTACCGCTAATGCACCCCTGCCCCCGTGTGAAAGTACCCTTAAGGAGATTTTCCCTTAGCTTGGTGACTGTGCTAAAAAAAACCTTTGCAAAGAATACCCAATCAAGTGCAGGGTAATAAAAAAGACTGTATTCATCAGAGCTTAATTCACTAAGCTAAGGGTAATTTCCTTTGCAAATCTACTTAGATGTGAACAGCCTATTTTCCTTCAGTAAATCAACCCCAGTGTAAAGAATACCTTCAGTTTGCCATATTGCAAAGAAGAACATTTTCAATTATATACATGAAAATTATAACATAAATTGCAAAGGCATAGAGATACAAAACAGTATCTCTAGTAGGTATGGGTCGAACAAACCCCATTAAAGTCAATGGGACTCAAACCTCAAAAATCAAAAGTGCCCATTTTGAAGGCTTAAATGCAAGTAATTGGGCATACAATGGTTATAGGGGTCCAGGTCCTGCCCTGGGGTACATTTATCACAAAAAAAATAGCTTCTGAAAAATGAGCAATGATTTTTTGATTAATAAAGTGAAAGCATAAAAATGAAAAATTCCTTCCAATATAGTACCTGGGGAGGGGGGTCCCCTTATGCCGCGTACACACGACCGGACTTTCCAGCAGACTAGGTCCGACTAAATCAGTCCGTCCGACAATCCAATCATGTGTGGGCTAATCCGATCATTATAGAACATGTTTCAAATCTGTCTGGGAAAAACGTTGATCTGTATGCTGGTCCGACAGACCAAATACGACGCAAAGGAAGCTATTGGCTACTGGCTATTGAACTTCCTTTTTTAGTCCCGTCCATTTATTTGGAAAGTCAGTTTGAACTCTGCCAAAGGTCCGTCAGACCTAGTCTGCCGGAAAGTCTGATCGTGTGTACGCGGCATTAGTCTACCTGTAAAGTGGCAGATCTGTACCATGTTTAGAATTTGCTGAAGCAATAATTACATTTATAAAGCCCAAAAAAATGACATTTACCTTGCAAGCTGCCTTTGTTTTGCTCAGCAACAGCTGGGGAGCCAGTGTGTATGATGAGGCCACAATGTAGTACACTGGGAACATTCTGGTGTCACTTTGACTTTGGATAGAAGTAACGGGTGCATAAAAATTGGTCTTTGGGTGTCGGTGGTGTCTTCCCACCATAACCCTATAGAGGTAATCTTAATAAAAACAATAATTGACCTTGCTGTAAAAAATTGCAATGATATGCACTTGTCAAACAGGTACAGAAAAATTGGTATTTCGGTGTCGGTGGCACCTTCCCATCTTAACCATATAGAAGTAATCTTGATGAAAGCAAGATTTGGCCTTGCTGTAAAAAATTGCAATAATATGCACCTAACAAACAGGTGCAGAAAAATTGGTCTTTGGGTGTTAATTGTGCCCATGAAACCTATACCAAAAACATGAAATGATTGAACACCCTCAAAGCTAGGCAGCCTCGAAGTCCTGCAGAGATTCCATATCCCAAAAAGACTTAATCAGTGACATCGGCATCAGAGGCTTCATAGCCGGTAATCCAGGACTGACTAATTTTTAGAAAATCAAATGGTCCACAGACTCTTTGGACAGTTGCGTTCTATGATCTTTAATGAAACCTCCTGCAGCACTGGATGCCCATTCTGAAAGCAGGCAGGATTCAGGGCAGCCCAACAACTCAATAGCATACTGGGCAAGTTCTGGCCAGTGGTCTATTCCCATGACCCAGTAAGTCAGTGGATAGTCAGCTGGAAAGCTCTCCATCTCTTTTTTTCCCCCGAGGTAATTGTCCATCATGTGATGCAAATCTGCTGATGGAATGTGAAAGCTGACAGCCCTGGGCGGTGAGGACTAAAAAAATTCTATAATGCCTCACTATGCCTAGGTTTTCCACAACACTGTAACCTACTGGAGTCAGGAAAAACGTTCAATAAAATCCTCTTTAACGTCTCCTCAAGAGATTTTATCTTCTGCTCTCTCTGCGGGGACAGGATGAGTTCTGAGACTTTCCTCTTATAATGGTGGTCAAGGAGGGTTGCCAACCAGTAATCCTCCTTCTCCTTTATGAGAAGGAGGACGTATTCTTGGGTCCTTTTGCAGGCTTTGAGGCATGAGGTTGCCCATGTGCCTCAAATTTGCCAAGGTTTGAGAAGCAGACTTCTTTGGGTCACTGAGGATTACACCATCTAGAACTTCCTCCTCCTAGCCACGTACTACTCCCAAGGGCCCTGAGGTTGGAAAGCCATCGCTTACAGATTGACGCATGTCTTCTTCTTCTTCAAATCCTATGAAAATGCCAGAATCCTCCTCCTCGTCCTCCTCCACTCTCTCCTCCTGTGTGTTCTGTGACATAGTCATGATGGTGCCTGGATAAAGTGGGCCTTGAGAGGAAAGGAAGTCCCCCTCTTCCTCCTGCTGCTCTACCTTCAGTGCCTTGTCCATAATGCCATGCAGTCTGCTCCAGCAGGAACACAACAGGGATTGTGTGACTGATGCATGTACTGTCATGGCTCACCATCCTTGTGGCTTCCTCAAATGGTGACAATACAGTGCATGCATCCTTAATGTTCAGCCATTGGTGTGGGGAAAAAGCCTGAACCTGTCGTTGTGCCATACTGGCACAGGTAGTCTTGACGGCCCTCTGCTGCATGTGTAGCTGCTGCAGCATTCCCAAAGTTGAGTTCCATCTGGTGGCATGTCACAAATCAGGCAGTTTATAGCAGGTGTAATTCCCGCTGAATTTCAGCTAACCGAGCACTGGCTGTGTATGACCACCTGAAATGGTACAGACTCTTCTTTTTTTTTATTCCCATTGAAATGAACTGCAGGATTGTGGAGAGGGTAAGAAAGCAGGGGAGGTGATCCAATTTCCCATTTCCATGGTCAAAGGTAAAAATGAAAAATGTTGGCATCCATTTAACCATCCAACTGTCAGACCTGTTTGCCATGATGGTACAGACTCTTCTGGTCTGCTTTAGTACTTCTTGCAAACCTGGGTACGTACTTAGGAAATGCTGCACCTCCAAATTGAGGACATGTGCCAGGCATGGCGCATGTGTCAATTTTTCCTGTCTTATGCCACACACACAATCGGAATTTTGGTCGAAAAAGCTCTGATGGTTTTCTCAACGGAATTCCGATTTCGCTCAAGTTGTCTTGCATACACATGGTCACACCAAATTCCGACTGTCAAGAACATGGTGATGTACAACACGTACAATGGGACTAGAAAAAGGAAGTTCAATACCCAGTGTGCCAACCTTTGGGCTCCTTCTGCTAATCTGTTGACCTTGAACTGTTGAATCTGTTTTACTGCTGTTCAGTTTGTGCTTGTGGGTTTGCATCTGTTTTTCAGTGCGTTCTTGTCCACTCGTTTCTGATCTTCAGAGACCTTGCTGTTCTTCAGTGCATTTGGTTAGTGCGTTCTAACCAGCCAACCATTTTGAAGCCATGTTGCGGTTACGTACTCATCGTAGAGTTCATGCTATACAGGGGCTTGGTGTTGGGGTTCTTACTTTGACCCAAGCCCAGTCCATGAACATGGCGAGGAGGAGTTCATGGACCAAGAATTTGTTACTCCAGCATGACAAATTCTCTAATATGCCTCTGCTGCATGGCATTCAGGAGAATAACCCTGATGATTTCATGAATTTTCTCCAGATGACGGACCCGATTTTTCACTATTTGTTGGCTTTGCTCACCCCTTATATTAGCAGGCAGGACACCTGCACGAGGCAAGCCATCACACCGGACCAGAGGCTAGTCACCACCTTGCGATACTTGGCGACTGGGAGAAGTCTACTGGACCTCAAGTTCTCTACAGACATCTCCCCCCGGGCTCTGGGGATCATTATTTCAGAGACCTGTTCTGTCATCGTTCAGGTCCTGCCAAAGGACTATATTAGGGTAAGTTTTAAGCCGCGTACACACGGGCGGACTGTCTGGCCAACTTAGTCCGTCGAAACACATTTCAGCGGACAGTCCGCTCGTGTGTGGGCTTCAGCGGACTTTTTCAGCGTGCAGTCTGGCGGACTAAGTATTTCGGAATTTCCGTAATATTGTCCGTCGTACATTGGTTTCAGCGGACAATCCGCTCGTGAGTAGGCTAGTTCGACGGACTAAGTATGGCGCATGCTCAGAAAGGATTTACACGGCGAAAGGTTGCATTGCTGTGTATTGGACTTCCTATTTCTAGTCCCGTCGTACGTGCACGTCATCGCGCAAACTTTCGACGGACTGTTTGTGCATCCGTGTGTGGTCAAGTCCGTTCATTCGAAAGTAGGACGGACTGTCCGTCGGATTGTCTGACGGACTAAGTTGGCCATACAGTCCGCCCGTGTGTACGCGGCTTTATCCTTTAACATCACATTCTATGTATTTAATGTCTGCTAATGTTTTGTATTTATTTCATCATTCCATAATTACCCTGATTGTAATATGCTGTAAATGTCCTCTTTGTCCTCATGCATGCTTGAATCTTTTAATGCTCCTTTTTTGGCCTACATGCATTTTAGCCTTCACTAACCTCCCCAGCATGCTATCCTGGGCCCATACACACCTAGCCTAGTCACTTGACAATGTATTTTGTCAGCTCCATTGTAGTGCTTTACCCTAAACACCCCCTATAATGTGTACAAATGTTATTGCTGTCCTTAAATTCATGCAGAGTGTTATAGTTGTTTGGGCTCACACACTCATTTAGAACCCCCCCCCCCTTAAATTAGGACAATGGGCCATCAGAGGGGGTGAGGAATCTGATAAGTGGACCTTATTTTTTTGTCTTTAAATATGCATTAAAATCATTGTTATACTGATGTTTGCCAAGAATGTTTGTGTCTAATCTGCTTGCAATGTTTATGTGCAAAAATACTAATTTAGTTTTTTTCTGTTTTGACTGCACAGTTTCCTTCAATGCCACATGAATGGCAGACTGTGGCATCCCACTTTGCCCATCGGACTTTCCCAACTGTGGAGGGGCAATAGATGGGAATCATGTCCACATCGTCCCACCACCCCATCCGGGGTCATACTATTTTAACTATAAGGGGTTTCATAGTATCATGTTGATGGCGGTGGTGTCGGCGACATATGAGTTTCTATATGTGAATGTGGGGAAGAATGGCCGGATGTGGGGTGGTGGAGTCTTTGCCCAGACCGAGTTCTACGGATGTCTCCAGAGTGGTGGCCTGGGATTGCCACCCACAGAAGAGAGCGTCGAAGGACTTCCGTGTTTTTATTGCTGATGAAGCATTTGGTCTGGGCAATCACGTGATGAGGCCATTCTCCCAGAGGACCCTCACCCCGGAGAAGAGGGTTTTTAATTACCGGCTGGTCAGAGCCCGAAGAGTCATGGAGAATACCTTTGGGATAATGGCCAGCCAGTTCCGCCTATTTCTAATGGCAATCAACCTGGTGGAGTACAAACTGAACCACAATGTTTTTTGCTGCTGCATCCTGCACAACTTTTTAAAAAGAAATGCTCCAAATTATATAGCCTCAGTTGGGTATGAGGCCGGACATTGGGAACCAACACAGATGGCCCTGGAAGCTGTCTGTCCTGGCTTGCCCCCCCAAAGCACCCTTGAAGTGCGTCACAAATATGTGGAACATTTTACAGGTAGGGGGGCAATTGCTTTGCCAGCTAATTTGTAAATATTTTTTAAATAAAAAAAAATTGATCTGATAAAATCTTGATTTGGATTTACTGCTTGTGTTTCTTTTATCTGTTGTCTAGGTTCTCCTAGTGCACATGTAGTGCCAAGTGGTTTTCACATTATTTAAATAACACCCATTGTCACTGTAAACACCCACTTAATACAAAAAGTGTTATTGAGCATTGAAAGAAGAAGCCTCACATTGTTGCACAGAAAGCCTTTTACTCCGTGCACATTCACGTGTGCATTTTATAAAACATTTGGTGGTAAAAAAAAAGAAACATAATTTTTTTTCAAATTTGAAATTAAAAAAAAAAAAAAAAAAAAAAACAGGCATGTTTCCAAGCATAACATACACAACTCTGGAACTTACAAAGTTCAACATTGTAAAAAAGAAGGCAATATCAGACATTTTATAGTGTGAAAAGGGTCTTGATCTTGCCTTCATCAGATGGGATGAAGTCACCCCTGTAAAAGCCAAATTTAGAAGATGCACACAAATTGTGAGTCAAAATGGGGATTTCCTTTCTGATCCCATACCTAATGTCAACATGTGCTATCTCCCATCATGGGGGAGCAATGGAGGTGTTTTGGGGATGCAACCACTTCCTCTCACCTACTAGAGTTGGGAGGAAGGGGTTGCACCCACAAAACGCATTCATTGAAATCCCCTGATGGCAGATAGCACATGTTGACACACTGAGGTTGATTTACCAAAACTGGAGAGTACAAAATCTGGTGCAGCTGTGCATGGAACCCAATCAGCTTCCAGTTTTTTTTTGTCAGTGCTTAGTTGAAGTTAGAAGCTGATACCATGCACAACTGCACCAGATTTTTCACTCTCCAGGTTTAGTAAATCAACCCCACTGTGTGCATCTTCCAAATAAAGATAGATAGATAGATAAAATGTTTAGCAAAAACAAAAAAAACAGGAATCTTTTTAGGATTTAGATTCTCCCTAGTACATTAATCATGTTCTTTAGTCTTTGTTCAATCTCCTTGGTTTTTTCTTTGATAAGGTCCAAATCCTGACTACAAGACATGATTTCCTGGATAAGCCGCTGTGCACTGTCACTGGTGAAATGACTGGATTTTGGTACCAGAACCTGAACATCACCTAAAATAAAAATACACACCATGTATTAAAAATATGCAGGCAAACATCTATTACCTGAATCTGTGGTGTCCGACACTGACCTGTTGTGGTACCAAATTACAGCATTTCTTCCACCTCTCCTTCCTCCACATCCTGAGGTACCACTCTACTCTGTTCCCCTTCTTGAGGAGGTGGGGTTTCGTGTTGTCCTCTGATGGAGTGAGTCTTTTCTCACCTATGAGAATGAAACAAAAGGTATACTTAGCACACAGATATTTTTGGCCAGAAATATGAATGTGAAACATTGCTTGGAAGTGGGGTACATTTGTCTGTCTGGGCAGAGTTCCAAGTTGAAGACATGATTAACACCCTTTTAACCAAACTGGGATACTTACCTTTTTGGAGTTTCACCAATGGAGACACCCCAAGTATCCACTGGAGCACCTGTGTGGGTCACCCAAAAAAATGTGCTCTAGCGTCCCACACTAGTGCTCCTGAGTCCAGATGTGTAAACAGCTGCTGAGTGTTCTCTCCTTACACTGAATCAAGCTTGCATTTCATTCTAGTTACAAACACATCTAGACAGCAATGTACAAAACGTATTTTTATACAAATGAGCATGACCAAATGTATTTAATCTGTATCTGCCCAAAACATCGTATTTAATGACCGAACAATGACCAATTACTGTGCCCACTAACCTGAAACTTGACATTTTAAAATGTCCTACAGTAAATAAAAGCACATGGAGCAACATGCAAGTAATAATAACAATAATAATATAATAAGAACACGTCCAGATGTGTAAACAGCTGCTGAGTGTCCTCTCCTTACATTACACTGAATATAGTTTGCAATTCATTCTAGTTTAAAAAACATCTAGACAACAATGTCCTAAACTTATTTTAATACAAATTTGCATGACCAATTGTAGTTAACTCTGTATCAGATAAAAACATCATATTTAGTTAGCAAACGAACAGTGTTTCCTACAAACGAATTACTGTGCCCATGAACATGAAAGTAGCCATTTTAAACTGTACAACAGTAAAGAAAAGCACATGGAGCAGCATGAAAGTTAATAATCATAATAGGAACACATGACAGGTTCTTAATTTTTTGAAGCAGTTTCTTTATCCTTCTGTACTGATCCTGCTCCCTTTCAGCATGATTTTGGCCTTTCGCAGATTGGGGTTTGGGTACGGCCCTCCTCAATATGTGGACCATTGCCATCATCTCCTCAAAGGACATATTGGAGGCATTAAACCTCCTCCTGGATCGGGACATTTCGGGCCTCCAGGCTTAGTAGTGACCACCTGCTGTGTCTCCGCCATGTTCCTCTCCCACTGTGACAAAAGGGATGAGGTGGGGAATCTTTGAGAAAGAACGTCAGGGGCGGGTGATGCGGGTGGAGTTTCACACATGTGGAGTGTATATAAAGTTAAGACACGTGTGTCGTATGTACGTTCGGTGTGCTGAGAAAGGAGGATGAATGTTCTAATGGAGGTAAAATCTTAACTTTGGTACATCAGTGGCCTATACTGATTCTAGATTGAGGCCTATATTTGAAAATTATACAATTCAAAGACCCTCAATTCATGGGCCACTTCATAGACAAATACAGGGATATGCAAAATTTGTGGGAGGTTAAAAACCCCTTATATCAAAATAAACCAGCTAGGAAGGCATCACTGGATAAACTGCTGGAATATGTGAAGACGCAGATCCCCGATGCAGACATTGAGTTTGTGGAGAGGAAAATTGGTAGCTTGAGAAGCACATATAGGAAGGAGCTTAATGAGGTCCAGGCTTATATGAGATCAGGAGCTGCAGCAGAGGATGTGTATGTACCCAGTCTGTGGTACTACAGCAGGATGCGGTTTCTGAAAGACCAGATAGAAGCCAGGGAATCACTTTCTACACTTCCATCCACCCTTCCCTCAACCCCTGCTGAGACTTCCGAGGACCAACCTGGGCCTTCCATCCTGGAAGAAGTTGAGGAGCCCAGCTGGAGCCAGGTATAGTATTTTTCAACATATTTATTGTCTGAAAATAATTGTTGTTAACTAGATGTTATTCTTGCTAACAAACTAATGATTTGACAAAAAGTGTTTGACATATCAATTGACAGTAGGGGTCAAAAATGAGTGTGACAAGAATGAAAAATGCTGGGGTCAGAATGATAGTCTTTTCTATTTATCAACATTCAATTTGCAACATTCGTGAGCTGAAATTTGGATGTGATTGATGAACCAAAAAACTAAAAGTTTGTCCCTTCTTCATACACAGGAAGACCTCAGCCAGGGTGAGGCTCTGGAATATGGCAGACAGGAGGAGGCGGGGTAAATGGCAGCCAGGAGGAGGCAGGAGTATGTGTTAGCCAGGAGGTGGCAGGGCCCTGTAGCCTCACCCAATCCCTGGTGCCTCCCCTCCACCTTCCAACAAAAAGAGCCAGGAAGGGGAGTAACATGGAGGAGGAGGCAGCACTGGGTCTCATTAAGGATGCTAATGTGGCCCTGAAAAGCCCCCCCCCCCCCCCCCGATGCTGAAGAGGCCTATTTCTGCTATGTAGCTGCTAAATTGCAGCAAATGGAGGAGGGCCCATGCTTCAGGTGTAAGAAATTCGTTTTTGAGGCCATTCAGAAGGGGTTGAATGGCCAAATAAGTAAGAACATGCACTTATGTATGCTCACCAATCCTCCTCCTCCCCACTGCATTAAACTATTAAAACAAATTCAGCATGAAGAATTTCCATTACGAACAGTAGTTTTACCAGACCGATCGTTTCCATCTCGTAGTTGAATCTGAGCATGCGTGAGTTTTTGCGCATTGGAATTGCATACACATGAATGCATTTTCGGATAGGAACGTTTTCTGACCGAAAAATTGAAAACATGCTCTCAATCTTTTGCTGGACAAAATTCGGCCAGCAAATGTCTGATTGAGCATACACATGATTGCATTTTCCAACCAAAAGCTCTCATCGGTCTTTTGCTGGCTGGATTTCCAATCGTGTTTACGGGGCATTAGGGAGTACAGGATGTTTGAGCCATTATCAGATACCACCATTCCTGGTGTGAACCACCTCTGGGCCTGTCCCTATAGAGCTGCAAGAAGCTCTGCTCCGGTGTGGTTCCTGTCCTCTAAACACACCAGCTGAAGCACTGCATGGCACCTTTTAGCATGACTCTGGAAATAGCCCTTTGAATGCTTAGGGGGTAACTGATGTTCATAGGACAATTCTGCAGAGGAGGGCATGAAGGTGGCAAAGGAAGAAGAGGATAAGGGGGTGGTGCTCACAGGTCTGGCATCATCACCACCAGCTGTATGGAGACATGGGGGCACAGCAAGTTGCATCACCGAGCCCGGTCCTGCATCCTTTTGAGATGCAAGCAGCATTACCCAGGGCTACAAATGAAATATGTCATCCATGCCCATGCTTGCTGGACCACGTGTCAGCAGTAAGGTGGATTTTATGGCTGAATGCCTTGCCCAAGAATGCCAGAACATTCCCTTCCATGTGATGGTAGAGAGATGGAATGGCCTTATGTGAAAAGTAGTAGCGACTGGGCACCTGCCATTGTGGTACAGCACATGTGCGAATTCACGGAAGGGGGCAGAATCCACCAGGCTGAAAGGCACAAGTTGGAGAGCCAACAGCTTTGACAAGCTTGCATTCAGACACTGGGCATGTGGGTGGCAGGGCCTGATTTTTTTTCTGCTGCAGCAAATGGGGCAGAGAAATTTGCCAGCTACAGTCTACAGCTGGTGGTGTGCTGCTAGAAGATGTGCTGCTAGGACCTGGGACACCCTGGGCTATATCATCATTCCTGTCAGTGGAGTGCTGAGAGGTAATGACTCCGTATCACAGGGGGTGACTGAAGTGGGCAAGGAGGAGGAGGGGGGACAGATTTTTGCCCTTTTGTGTGGCTTTTAGGTGCTCTTGCCAATGGGCTGAGTGGTTGGGCATTAAATGCCTTGTTAAGCATGTTGTACCCAAATGGTTGGTGTTTTTGCCACGTGTGATGTGCCTGAGATACAGTTTGCAGATGTGATGCAATTGGGTGGCTGCTCTCTACTCTTTCTTGATGTCAGCCTCCTCGGCAGTGGTGGCCTATGCACTATGGGCGCACGGGGCGCTGCCCCCCATCCATGTCCCCGCCCCTTTCTGGATGTTGGACGCGTGGATTCCTATGGTGGGGGTGGGAGGGGGTGGTATTTTTTGAAGCATGTGATTACAGCCAGAGGCTCTAATAGGCTTCAAAATAGGGTGGGCTCAGAGTGCAGAGAGTGCGCCCAGATCCCACCCAATTGTGTGACAATAGCAAATTAATTTTCTCTATTTCCTCACTAACCTTCCCCCCCACCAATCAGGAGACAGGACATCAGACCTGCTTCCTGATTGGCCAAAGTGCCAGGCCACCCTATTGGATTCCTGGCACTTAGGAAGAGCAGTGAGGAGACTCGCGCTGGAGCAAGTGCTCGAGAGGATTTCCAGCTGACAGTACTGCATTAAGTCCCCTTGGCTCTGACAGAGCCACAGGGGGGTGCCAGAGCCACAAACCCCACAAGTGGGGGAGTCGGTGAGCATTGTAGCTGCATTTGATGGGCCAGTGGCTGCATTTGATGGGCAAGTGGCTGCATTTGATGGGCACAATGGCTGCGTTTGATGGGCAAGTGGCTGCATTTAATGTGCACAGGTGGCTGCATATGATGGGCACATGTGGCTGCATTTGATGGGCATAATGGCTGTGCTTGATGGGCACAAGTGACTGCATTTCATGGGCAAATGGCTGCATTTCATGGGCAAGTGGCTGCATTTCATGGGCGCAGATGGCTGCATATAATGGGCACAAGTGGCTGAGTTTGGGAACAAGTGGCTGCATTTTATGGGCACAATGGCTGTGTCTGATGGGCAGTATGGCTGTGTTTGATGGGCACTGGTGGCTGCATTTGATGGGCAAGTGACTGCATTTGATGGGCATAATGGCTGCATTTGATGGGAAAGTGGCTGCATGTGATGGGCACAAGTGTCTGCATATGATGGGCACAATTGACTGCATTTTATTGGCACAGGTGGCTGCATTTGATGGGCACATTTGGCTGCGTTTGATGGACACAAGGGCTGAATTTGATGGGCACAATATGGCATTAAACTGGCAGTAACACAGACAGATGTAAATGGCGTTGAACTGGCAGTAAAGCAATCAAATAGACGGTGTTCAACAGTCACAGACACTGACGCTATCTGAACTGTCCCTACTCCAGTTATACACTAATGTAAAGATTACTGACACAGTCTCACTACACTACACTGAAGCTATCTGAGCTGTCCCACCTCTACACTAATGTATGTATAAATGACACGGTCTCACTACACTACAGTGAAACTATCTGAGCTGTCCCTTCTCTAGCTGCACACTATGCAAATCTGAATGATGGTCCTCCTCACTACACTCACACTATCCCTAGGCTGACAATAAACTAATATTCTACACTGACAAATGGCATTAAACTGCTATTAATGCACACAGAAGTAAATGGTGTTAAACTGGCAGTAACACACACATAACTATATGGCGTTAAACTGGCCGCTAACACACCCAGAACTATAGGGCATTAAACTGGCAGTAACATACACACAGAACTATATGGCAGTAACTGGCAGTAACGCACACAGAACTATATGGTGTTAAACTGGCAGTAATGCACACAGAAATATATGGTGTTAAACTGGCAGTAGAGTACGCAAAACTATATGGCGTTTAACTGGCAGTAACGCACATAGAAGTAAATGGCATTAAACTGGCAGTAACACACACAAAAGTAAACGCTGTTAAACTGGAAGTAATGCACACATAACTATATGGCGTTAAACTGGCTGTAACGTACTCAGAACTATATGGCGTTAAACTGGCAGTAGCTCACGCAAAACGATATGGCATTAAACTGGCATTAACGCACACAGAAGTAAATAGCATTAAACTGGTAGTAACACACAGAAGTAAATGGCGTTAAACAAGCAGTAATGCACAAAACTATATGGAGTTAAACTGTCAATAACGCACACAATACACTATGAAGAATATGATGTTAAACTGGCAGTAACACACGCAAAACTATATGACGTTAAACTGGCAGTAACGCACAGAGAAGTAAATGGCCTTAAACTGGCAGTAATGCTCACAGAACGATATGGTGTTAACCTCCCTGGCGGTACGATTATTTCGGATTTTAGGTGCTAAAAGCGGTACCATTATTTTGCATGAAAATTTGGCGTTTTATATTGTAGTCCTGCAATTCTTAGGAATAACTCACTTAAATCTGTCCAAACCAGAGTCTAGCAGACATCCCGGGTATAATAAAGTTTGAAAAATGAAATCATAAATTATAATATAATAAATAATTATAAATAATTGGACCAAACAATAATATAACAATAATAAAAATTATTCAATAATGTAATCAAATCAAAAACACTGAAATTTGCTCAGTTGCAGAATTGTCACTGTCATTACTTTTCAGTATTTGATGACGGATCCCCCCACAAATCCCTATCGCTCAATTCTGCGAGTGATTCTAATTTATTATCGCTGTTTTCTAGCTGATCTAAAACCATTTTTGATGTAAAGGGACAGTTTTGGTTGCTATGGACAATCTCCAGTTTCCAGGCATAAAGAACAGTTTTTATTACATAAAACTGCATGCAGGACACTGGGCAGACCACTAGGGACAACGGGGATGTGACATATTTACATACAGCAATGTAATCTGTAAGATTACATTATACTGTATGTTTACTGTTTGTTTCACTTTTTGAATTTGGCGCCGATCTCCGTCCCCGTGCGTCGCAACGCTCGCAGGGAACGGAGATCGGCGATGTGATGCATCGAGCGAGACACGGCTCGCTCGTACAGCGGGGAGACAACGCTGGATCCGAGGGAGAAGGTAAGTAAACCTCCTCCTGGATCCAGCGATGCGGTCCCGAGTCTGGCTCGGGGATACCGCTTTTGGTATGAAAATTCCACCCCGAGCCAGACTCGGGAATACCGCCAGGGGGGTTAAACTGGCAGTAACGCACACAAAACTATATGGTGTTAAACTGGCTGTAAGGCAATCAAATGCACAGTGTTCAACTGTTACTACACTGACTTGTCCCTACTCTAGCTATACACTAATGTAAAGATTACTGACACGGTCTCACTACACTACACTGAAACTATCTGAGCTGTCCCTTCTCTACACTAATGTATGTATGAATGACATGGTCTCACTGCACTACAATGAAACTATCTGAGCTGTTCCTACTCTAGCTGCACACTATGCAAAACTGAATGATGGTCCTCCTCCCTACACTCACACTATACCTAGACTGACACTAAACGAATATTCTACACTGACAATTAAGCAAAATAGCACAGTAAAGCACACTAACTAACTAACAGCACTGAGCAGAGCCTTGTTCTATTTCTCTCCACGCCAAAATGACACTGAAAATGGCTGCCATTGAAAGAATACTTTTATACTGTGGGGCAGGAATGAGCCATGATTGGATAAAGTCATGATGACAGTGTCCAATCATGACTCTGACAGTGCTCTATGCCCTGATTGGCTGAAGCTTTCATTTATTCAGCCAATCAGGGCTTGCAATGCACTGTTCTGTGCTGCAATGTAGTTTCAGGGGGCCAAACAAACGGCCCATGACCAAAATGACCCATTTTTTCGGCTGTTTGCCGAACATCCAAACAGGGAAAGTTTGGCCCGAACTTATGCTCGGTCTGAACTGTTCGCCCATCTATAATCTCTAGAAGAAGGAAAGGGTCTGGTCCTTGAAATGTGTCAGCTCATTTTCCTGTGAGTCCAGGCCATATGGAGTGCTCTCATCTTTTTTTCATTGCCAGTTTTGGGGTTGGTGTACCCCTTGAGGTATTTAGCCTTTTTTGGCTCTGATGAGTATGTTTTTGACATTTATATAGTCTAAATAAATGCTTTTAAATGTTATGCACCAGGTTATGTGCCCGTGCCTTTGTCTTCTATTGTTAATTATGTTAATTTGTTAATTATGGAGACCTTCCCAGTCAGAAGAAGTTTGCATACCTGAGGTTAACTGGTGATTGAATTTTTTTACCTTAATGCATTTTCTGCATTAAGGTAGAAACAACCTTCTGTGCCATGGGATCCCCCCAAAAGCCTCCTTATATTTACCTGAACCTGATCTCAATCCAGCACTATGCCTGAGAGTAGCAGATCTCTCTGCATTCTGAGGATTGGGTGGGGGAGCTTGTTTAAAAATGTTGGCACAACCCCCTAGTTGAGTGGTCTCAACTCCTATCCTAAGGCCCCACTAACAGGCCAGGTTTGCAAGATGACTGTTCAGTGATTGCAGTATTCTAGTCTGCATCTCCCTAAGGTAATATTTTAAATCTGGCCTGTTACTGGGTCCTGAAGACAGGAGTTGAGAAACACTGCCCTAGGTAAAGTCAAAATTGTGAAGAAAATGTTTCCCATGTCTCACCACCCATGGGGGAGACTGTGGGGGATGGGGATTTTAAAGTGGCCAGAAACAATAGAACATTATGATAAGATACATAAAATCACAAAATATTTTCGTTTTTTATAAAAAATGATTTTAAAAACAAAAGGGAGTACAGAGTCCATCTCTCTGCTTTCTCTCGTCTCACAGGGCAGATTGATAGCAGGGAGAGCCCTTGGCTCCTGCTGATATCAATCAAATTTGGTTACAAAGAAGTGGGGGATGGGCCGAGCTGTGCTGTCTGTGTCTATAGACGCAAGCAGCATGGCTCAGATCAAGCTTGCAAGAATGTCCCCACAGGAAGTGATCTCCTATGGGGGCATTCGTCAAAGTGGCGGAGCCAGGAGTGTTAGCGAAGGGGCCCCAGAAGAGAAGGATTGGTGCTGCTCTGTGCAAAACCATTGTACAGAGCAGGTAAGTATGTCATGTTTAATATAAAAAAAAAAAAAAGATGTACAACCACTTCAAGCACTAATGTATTCATTTATTAGCATTTATATATGTTATATCATAAAAAAAGAACCACTAAAGTGTAATTTACCTTTCAGTATATACTGTGATTTACAACATTAGTCACACGCTAAAAAGTTACTTTTATTGATGTGCATGGTACAGCCCCGCCATAATGATTGGATCAAGGGAGTAATATAAATAGTACTCTGATATTACCCCACCTTTTTCTTTCAAAAAAATGGCATTCCTTGATATAGATTGGCATCAGATTGTTTTAAGTTTATATAGCCAAAACTTAAATTTAGAATTAGAACTGCTGTTAAGTTTTACTGCCATCAAAGGCTCCTTTGAAATGATTTCTTAATTTCCTGTCTGATAAAAAGGTTGCCAATGAAACAGAAAGTGAGGTGGAATCACTCTAGCAGCAAAACAGAAAAGTAATATATGAATATATTTTTAAGTTAACCACTTAAGGACCGGAAGGATTTACCCCCTTAATGACCAGGCCATTTTTTGCGATACGGCACTGTGTCAATTTAACTGACAGTTGTGCAATGTTGTAACCAAACAAAATTTCTATCCTTTTAGAATTTATGGCATTTATGGCATTTTTGTTATTAGTATTATTTTTTTACTAGTAATGGTGGTGATCAGCGATTTTTAGCAGGACTGTGACATTGCGGTGTACATAACTGACACTATTTTGGGACCAGTGACATTTATACAGATATAAAAATGCACTGATTACTGTATAAATGATACTGGCAGGGAAGGGGTTAACACTAGTGCTGATCAAGGGGTTAAATGTGTTCCCTGGGAGGTGTTTCTAACTGTGGGGGCAGTGTACTTACTTGAGGAGGAGAGAGATCGCTGTTTCTGATCACTAGGAGCAGACAATCTCTCTCTACTCCACTGACAGAACAGGGATCTGTTTGTTTACATTGACAGATCCTTGTTCTGGCTCTCTGTGGAGCGATCGCGGGTGCCATGTGCGCGCCCACGGTATCTATTACACAAACCGACGTACAGCTATGGCGATTTGCGTAACAGAGCCAGCCTGCCGCAGTATAATGATGGTGGCTGGTCAGCAAGTGGTTAAGTACAACCTTTGTCAGCTTTTTATTGTTCTCTGCTTGCCTGTTAAAGATTTTCCCTCGCTTTCTGTCTGGTAGAAAGTGGTCCCCAGAAATGGGAATGAAGGGAAATCTTTCTAAACTGAGCCCAAGGATAGCAATAAAACTGACCTTTCCTCATTCTTATAAAACAAAAAAAAAACCTTTTTGTTATAGATACACTTTAAAGGACACTCATGTTGTATCAGGACATAGGTACCTTCCATGTGATTCTGTTAAATGTTGTTTTGTGACAATTATCTTTTCCTGTATGTTTTGCTTTTTTCTTATTAAATAAAATAAACATTTTTTGGAAAAAAAAATAGATACACTTTAAAGCAGCCACCCTTTGGCCACATAAAAGAACACAAGGTGCTTACAGAAAACCCACAACCCTATTATGTACTCCTGGCTTAATTTAAGAGAAGCCTGCTCCTTCTTTGTATACATGTTTATAATGTTTGCTAATCAGTTATAAGTTATAAGTTGTATCCTTTATCATTTCCCCCTTAAAATGTACAGTTGTATATTTTATTCTTCTACTAAATGCTCCTGCTCTCTGGGTCTATATTCCCTGCACCATTTATTTAATGTGAAGGTCTTCTTCTTTTGAGGAGCTGCTAACTTAAAACACCATGGAGTTAACAGGGAAATGTTGTTTCATTTTGTCCATAGTGTAATATGAGCACTTGGCTGAAACATGGGAGGTGAAAGGGCTTTTTCACCAATACAACAGGTAAGCAATTGTTAAAGCCAGTGAATCCTCCAAAACAAAAGTGAGTGTTATGAATTCATGGTTGCTAGTGCTTGGCATTTTAAATATACTGATCGCCAGTGCATGTTTTACTTATAGCAAACAGAAGCACTAGAAATTTTGAGGTGATCCAGAGACTGATATTTTACTTGATTTCATCCAGAGTTTGGTTTCACATTCATTAGGAGAACCCATGGTGCACATTTCACATAGAAAATGCATACAAGTCAGTGGGTAGATCATGCCTGCCTATTAGTTACACAAAGCCACCAGTTAGGTGTCCTAACAACCAATGATGCCACCATCAGTTGATAAGGAGGATGGCGGGCACCTGCACAGCATCCTTGTTTGACCCTCCCCTGCCCCTGTGCTTCAGAACCAGAGTCACATTAGCTGAGTGAAGTAGACAAGCCGAGGTTGAAGAGCAACATTTGAAAACTAATCAGTATCAGTGTGCAAAGGTGTATTTGCTTTGAAAGTATAAATCACTGCTAATTTTGGGTGTGCATGTGGATGTTGCTATGTTTTCAAAACTATTAGTTTATTTTTATTTTTTTACATTTACAAAGAGGTGCCTCAAGATTGCGTGGAATTTTAAAGGATGCTTTGACTGAAAAAAGGTTGCAAAACACTGGCTTAGAGTATATGTTTATAGACACCAGCGACAGATATACTCTATATATTTCAGTATACAGTATGTTGTCCTATGTTCTATAAGGCTCTCTATTCAATGTTTTTTTTTTTTGGATCACACATTTTGCCATGCTGGTCCTGCCTAGATCCCATAACCTCTGGGAACTTAAGAGGGGTGTGCTTTCCTCACACTTGTGGGTACACCTTAACCAATCCTCAGTAAGGTAAGCTGGCAAATATGTATAATTTGGACAAAATATACTGTTATATTGTTCATTCATATGTTATAATGCATGCATAAAAACTAAAAACTCAATTGTTAGAAAAAGTCTGTAAATGGCATCACTGCATTATTCATTAGTTGTTATATTTTTGATTTGAGAATTGTGTACAAATCTATAAAATATAATATATCAGCAGAGATATAATTGTCCAGCACAATCTTGATTGGATGTTCAAACTGTAATTGGAAAATGCACTATTTTTATGTACGCAGCTCTTTCATCTAAAATTATATACTTGCCACTAGGTGGCTATTTCCGATCATCTCATTTTACTGTTTTAATTACATTTTAATATCCTTGGCTGCATAAACAAAGATAAATTACAGACCTTGTTCTATCTGGCTGCTTGCTCAGGCACAATCTGTAATAATATCAGCTTTTGTTTGTGCCTCCACTAATTAGATTCTGAAATCTAGGCTTCAGCAATCAATAATTTTAATTTCAGAATCGCCTTTTGATCTTACATTTCATGTTTGTTTGCTGCAAATGATCAGCAGAACAAAGCTAATAATTTATGCAGGAAGGGGAAAAAAATAATAATATATCTCTGCAGCACTGGATAAGTGTTCGAACCATCAAGAGGAGCCTGCAGACTTAGTTTGACACAGGTCTAATTAGCATGCAGATATGTGTCGCCTCATTGGCAATTCAAATTGCTTTCTGTTTTTTTTTTTTTTTTTTAGATTGTACTTCAAATTGTGCTACTCAAACATTGTATTTGATTTCTAAAGCCCCCCTGGGCATGCCATAATATCTGCCTTCATCCTTATATGAAGCGTTTATTGAACAGCCTGTTTCTCCTGTTTTTCCTTTTGTGTGTGTGTATGTTTTTAAAACACCCAAGTCTTGTAACCCAGGGATCTGCTTTTGTCAATAAAGACAGCAACCAGTTGTTCTATGGAACGGCACGTGGCACATTAAGTATGGCAGCAGACATGTATTGCCTGGCATAGCTCTGTTCACATGATGACTGTTGTAGAGAGGTCCTCATCTAGCTGCCACTCATGGAAAAGGGGGAGGATATCATCTCAGCATGCATTAATATGCGGCACATAACAACTTGTCTGAGAGCCAGTCTTCAATTCTTCATTACACAAAATGACTGGATTGCCGTCATTGTTTTTTCTAAAGCGTCCTGCATGCTCCCAGAAGGCATTTACTGTCGTAGTGCTATCAGTATGGTGACTTATGCATCTGAAGTTGTCTGTGGTATGACACATTGGAAATTCCTGCCAACATCAAGGCCTTTTTTCCAATCCATACAGCAACAAGTGGTAAAATCAATGATGTACAGTTATTTAGCAATGCAATTCATTTCACTGACTTTGGCTTTTGGCCAGATCCGCCATCTGTCTCTGGCTCTGCTTTCTCTCTCTCGCTCGCCTGAATTTGTCCTACATTTCGTAATGATCCATTCTTGCCTTCCTTACTGCATGGCAAAGGTACAGGTACCAGTTCCACCCCCATTCGCCATAGGGGGTAGTGTGACTTCAGTGGCATTCCAGATACTCCATCTTCATGCCAAAGGTCAGGAAGAACTAAGCAAGAAAACAAACAAAAACAAACTGCAAGAGAAGTGTATGTATCATATTGCTCCTGCCTCAGCTACTTTCCCTTTTTGTTAAAAGCATTAAGATGGATCTGTCTCACAAGGGAACACTTCCTGTTTCATTAGAGTATCTTCGTTTCCTTTATCGGAGGCTGGCACCATACGCCACTGCACAGCTCGTGAAGTGTAGACTATTGGAAGCTTGTGCATGTTTGCCACCAAGCAACCTTCTGCAATGGAGACAGGGTGCCTACTTCAGGATCTTATGCGTGCTTGCTGTTTGAAGCTGCAGAAAAGTGAATAATCAATTAAGTATTGATTTCTTGTACGATTTGGTAAATTTCAAAGGCAAGACAAAGAGGATGGCTTTAAGGAAAGCACTGCAGGGACTTGGTGTAAATTAAACAACTAACAGCAGTGCAGAATAAAATAACACCTCAAATGAATATTTCCCTGGAAGAATTAGTACCAGCTATTGGAAGACAATGGTGGATTTAATCAAAACGGCAAGCATCCGAGCATCTTAACTACGAGACGGGGGAAGGAGCTAATTATAACCACAGATTTTAATGGAGTTAATTTGACTGAACGGATGCAAATGTGCTTTATTTATGGATGACAAAACAAGCCTACAGCATCGACTTTGGAATTATCGCATATGCTTAACATCAAAAATCCTTTAGATATCGAGCCAACAGTCCATTATTTTTTCCCAGAGCAGGTATTTATATGTTAGGACAAATCTGAAGATAGATGTGATACAAATGAGGATTGCATGATGAAATGCATGTTTTATTAATCTTTTATTTTTGTAATCAGTCTATAATTTTCTTCATTTAGCACTAAACAGTTCTTTTAATCCCTTTAGCTATTTATTATAATAAATATACATATTCTTTCTACTGTGTAGCTTTTGTTTCCAGGGTGCATTTTTTTAACAGCAATTTTGTGTTCCTTGAGAATTTTTCAGTAGAGGGGAATTATACGGAAGAATGAAAATTAGAAG
Source organism: Lithobates pipiens (assembly GCF_037356315.1). Taxonomy (NCBI): domain Eukaryota; kingdom Metazoa; phylum Chordata; class Amphibia; order Anura; family Ranidae; genus Lithobates; species Lithobates pipiens. Next base: position 476,103,138 of record NW_027507764.1, read on the forward strand.
GTCATTTTTGTGTTTTGCATTTATATGTAATCTTGGGACAGATCTGAATGAATAGTGTCTTATAGTCAGTGAGGTCTGTAATTATGAAAGAATTTTGAAACGTGGAGGGAAATAGGACACTTTCTGGATGATGGGCACAATATGGTATAATCATTGAAAGGAAAAAAAATACTGTTCTGGCTGCAATTATAATATCTTGACTGCTTAACTCTTTCACTTTCAGTGCTGATAATCAGGGAAAGTTCATTGATTGTAGCGGCAGCTATGTAAATGTAGATGCATTGGTATATTGTGCAAATGCTATACCTAAATATTCTTATTCTTCATTTCCATTCTTATCTCACCCTTTCCTATCTCTCTATTTTCTACATCATGATTTCTTGCTGTCTTGAAAGCTACGTTCCTGAAGCCTATCACAGAAACCACTCTGCATTAAGCTGAAACACAAAGACGATGTAGGAATAATGAATCCTCATTTGCATCAACATTTGTATTCAGATTTGCTAGGCTATAAACTTGCCAGATCAAGCAGCATATTAAACAGATATTCCCCTAGTAAATTGCAGCTTTTGCAATTGTGGAGCCTTGTTGTGTTTTTAGGAGTGGCTGGTAAAGTACCATGACTGTACAGATTGTATTGGTTCGTGCTTCTTGCAGTACATGATGTCAGTCTGGGTCACTGTGAGACTACCAAACACAAGTGAGGATTTTAAGGCATACCAGGACATGTGACCAAGCAAATTCTCTGCTATCTAGAAACTGCTGTCAATGAGTCTTATAGCACTGGTGGGAACACTGGAGGAGGATGGAGGACACTTGGTGCATCATCATAGGATTACATCATCCATCATCACTATTTACTTGTGGATTATACTGCTGAGCTGACTAATACAACTGACTAATGTCTTCTTTGAAACCTATAATCCTTTTTATATTTTTGAATGCACTAATCATCAAATTTTACAGTAATTTATGTGTAATACATGCTTTTCAGTGCTAATAATGTTAAAATGAATTTTATTTTATCAGTTTGTACTTTATTACCTCTAATGAAATATTTTGGATAACAGTAATATAAAACACATGTAATTATTGATATTTTTGTATGTAAATATGATACATTGATTTTTCTACTGAATTAAATCTGCTCAGGGTATCAGCCTTTGCTGCTTGTGAACTGCAATATTGACTGTGCTAATCTTTGTATAATGACTGTAAGTGCTTTTGTTCAAAATGTACTATTTTGCTCCAATTCCATTTATTTATATGCTCTTCGCTGTTACATAGGTAAAGGCGATAGCAGAAGTTGTGTGAGGGGGATCAGAGCTGTCTGCTTCTTCAGTACAGTTAGTGATTAAGAATATCAGTATCTTACAGAAATAATACCAGCACCTAGCATAATGAAAGAGGTGACACCATCCTTTTAACTATCTGATTAATCATACCTTCCCAGATTTTCATGTTAAAAAAAGATTATATACTGTGCAGTTGCATAAAATATGACAATTAACATATCCCACAATATGTAGATTCTTCCCTGCAATAATCATTTCTGCTTCCATAGCGTGCAGCAACCAATGACACCAGGAGCAAGAAATGTTATTATCATTTTGTTATTTTTTAAGCTGCAACTGAGACTGTGTGCTCACTCATACCTATATAGAAGTCATTTTCATTAGTTATTTTGGAAATAATTTTCCAAACTCTTTACAAGCACCCAACTTTGGGTATACTTTTAGACACAATGTCATAATCATTGCCCCATTAAAATTATTTATTTAGATCATTAGAATACGTACTAGTTGCACACAGTAAAACTCTTTAGGTGGTTAAAGCAGCAAAATATTGTGCCATGTTGCTATGTCACCTCAGGTACCCTGTTCTGTGGTACAGTGTATTCTTATTTATACAATAAAATGCCTTATATGAAGACTTACATGACTTTTGTACAGCTCACTGCTTCTCAGTTTGACAGTGAAAACATTGAACAATACACACATTGTACCTCATGTTCAATCTCTTAATGGCTATTCTGCTCTTCATAGAACTATAGTGCAGACTTAAGACTGGATTAAAACATTTAGCAATGATAAACTCATGTACTGAATGCCTTTTGGAATTTATTAAAATTGCAGGTTATGTACGATGTGAGATTATGTGATTATATATATATATATATATATATATATATATATATATATATATATATGTATTCAAATGAGTTCACTGAAATACAGCTGCATACTTACCACTGGCATACTCTGTTTTCAAATCCTTTTACATGGAAATACTTAACAATGAAATCAGCGTTAAAAGCTACTGATTACAATGACTTTGATTTTGTTCATTATTGTCATAGGTCATATGTAGGTGACACATTTTACTATTGTAATCTGCTAAGAAAACAAACGTGGAGAGGGATACATATGGTGTATGCAAAACCTTTTAATAAATAACAGCTCGTTCTGCACGTGCAGAGATTTCTATCCCTTCATCCCCAGTGAATTATGTACAAGCAATATGCATATGCTAAATGACCAAGATGCAGATAATTATGCCATTAACTCCCCATATGTTGAGCAAAATCATTGTTTAAGGGTCCTATCGGTTAAAGCTAGTGCAGGTCCAAGGCAGAAAGTACACGTGACATCAAAGTTCAAGACCATCAATAAGAAACATTGACCAAAAAGGACAGAGACAGTAAATAAAGGTACAACTGTAGAAAATACTTGAAATGTGATTATATACATTATAGTGTAATACTACTTTATAATTAAAAATCACTTCTATGCCTAATTAAAGAGTGAATGTTACTCTGACTTGTGTTAATTTTTGGTAAGACTCAGAGCAATTAAAATAGTTTAAATTTCACCCGGAACTCATTGGGTGTTTTAACCAATATAAGAAATTATTAAATTTGTAGTTAGTCAATAATCGCTGAAATCTGAACAAAACTTTAGATTTACTACAGTTTGCAAAGAGCTAACTGGTTGAATTTAAATTGAATAGATTAAACTATATCATATGGTTGCTGGTAAACCTAAACAAGATCAAATAATTAAACTATAATGTGTTTGACCAGTTTAAGATTTGGTACACAGGATAGAGAAGTTCTGCTAACATCTGTGTTCTACAGGAGTGACCCTCTATGGGTAAAAAATCAAGCACGCCCTCTTTCTTGCTGCCATTAATTGTACTTTCTAATATGAGCAGAATAAAGGCATCACCACTGATTTCTTGCCTGCTTAAATATGAATGGGGTCTGATTGGTTGTGTCCAAGATCATATTAATATGTCATAATTAGTGGTATGGAGTATAAAATGTAGAGTACAGAGTTCAAAGTTGAACTGTAGCTTATGTAGCATATTGCACAGCATTTAGAGTAGGGGGATGTCATGTACAGCACAATGTTTCTAGAAGTCATCCTACAATACACCAATACACTCTTCACACATATCTATCACTTCCCTTGCCCACCAGTGGATTGAAACACATCTAGGCTGCAGGTATAGCTGTACATACATCTTGATCAGCAGGATCAGGTTTTGTATATAATGGATGATGCTGGTGGACATTTCAAATTCCAGTTCTGATAGGCAGGGAAGATATGTACATATGTGAAATGCGCTGATTACTCTATGCCTAAGCCCTTGTACACATGGTCGGACATTCCGACAACCAAATCCGTCGGATTTGGTCTGACGGATTTTGTCTGAAACTGTTGCATACACACAGTCGGACAAAGTTGTCAGAAAATCCGATCGTATTTAACGTGATGACATCATTTCATTAGGATGGGACTATGTTCAGGCTAGTAGCCAATAGCTTTGGTCTAGGAATTTGATCTGGGCATGCGTGACACTTTGTCCGATCGGAATTCTCTACACATGATCGGACAAAGTCCGATCGGATCATGTTGTCGGAAGATTTTATAGCCCAGCTGGAAAACTATGTCCGTCGGATACTCAGACAGAAACAGTCCGATGGAGCCCACACACTGTCGGATTATCCGACAACATGGTCCTATCAGACATTGTCCATCGGAATGTCCGACTGTGTGTACAAGGGCTAAGAATTCTTCAAGCTTATGCTGGAAACAAGTATCATTACTGACATTATGCCATATTCTGTTAACATATCTACCTAACAATTTTTATGATTTTTTTTTATGGATGTTTGTACAATACGAATGACATTTTAAATTGATTTTGTTCTGCTGCTAACCTCAGCAATAATCTCATATCTTTTAAATTCTTTTTTATTGCATGGGAGAGATCTACTCTTCCCATTTCTTTGGTTTCACTACGTTGATTAGGATGTAGATATGATTGTTTGTCCCTAGAACTGGTTAAAACTTTGTTTGGAACATGAACATATGCATTGTTGACTTTTTCCAATAAGCTTATTGGCAAACATTGCAGTCATTCTCTTCTTAGCCTAAAATGACAGGTTGCAGAGATCACTAGGTTACACTTTTTTGCATAACACATATTTTTTCCATTTCAATTTCTGTAAAAGTACCATTGGTTTGTGTCTATATATATATATATATATATATATATATATATATATATATATATATATATATATATATATATATATATTAATATATCATTTATAATACTTTTACAAAAGGTCCCTTAATTTTTAATGACATTTTAACATTGCTAGAGCATGCTATCACTGTTTTAATGACTATGATAAAAGAGGAACCATCATGCACATCCAACACTTAATAGTACTGTATTTCCTCTATTTCAAAACAATTTACATTTTTTATTGCAGCCAATCATATATTTAGTATGTGTATCATGTCAACCTACAACATTGTATATATTGTTCATGCATATTTGATTGTTTACAGGATGTTTTATTATCTCAACTTTCTCATTTTGATTCACGTAAACAAAAATGGATTCATAGAGATTGCAGATCATTTGGGATAGACTGGAAAACTGCATGTTCAAGTTAAAATAGTTAACATATTCGACATTTTCAATTGCTGAGGTTTATTTGGGTTGAGTCTGAGTTTATTTTCTGCTTATTGAATGGAAGTCATGTCAGGAGTCACAATACATCAATGTGGATATCAATAGCATGGATTATCAATTTGTTCATATCAAAATTGGAAGATCATCATGTTGCTTTACAGCTGTTGTCCACTGAATTACTTCTCTAAGGAACTTCTTTTTTAACCTGGGGCTTAAAGGAGTAATTAGAATGCCAAATGTGTATGTACATTTGAAGAACATCATCTAGTGGCAGCACTAGATTTGTTTTCTCTTTTTATTTTTTATCAAGGTTTCTTAATTTTATTGTTAATGCCTATGAAACTAACAATGAAGCATCTTATTAGATATAGAGTTATGTCCTAGTTATGATAAAGCCCAAACATTTGGTCAAATAAGGTGTAAACTTTCTAACACAAAGCAGTTACAAAAGACTTTACTGTATAACACATATTAATTTCATACATTTTTATAACATTTTGCACCAAAATGAAAATAATTAATTTCAATCACAACATCACACACATTTATTACATACCATAAATACAAAATCCCTTATCTGGAACTCCTGATACATTAAAATCTCTACACAAGGGGACCATTGCCTAATATGTCTACCAGTATGTAGCTAAAGCTTTCTCATCAGTGTTAGTAAAGTGTTTGCATAACCACCAAAACCTAGGGAGAAGGGAGCACAAGTAATTAAATTACGCTATAAAAGTGGGAGAAGCTACATATACTCTTCATGTTATAGTGTGAGTAACTTCCAGCCACAATAGTGTTAATCTGTTAATGTATGTGCCCATATTACAAGAAATCAATGAAACACTGAGGTCACTTAGTAAAGTATATGCTTACCTAGTTTAGCAAAAAAATTAATTATGCCTTGCATATGACTGAATGATTGGACAAGAATGCATCTTCACTTTATTTATTAAGCTAAGCAAAGCATTTGTTAAGGGACTCTTTTCTACTTCTTTAGCAAATGAAAGCCCAATAAAGGAATAGAAGCCGTTCACTTTGTTTGTGCCATAGCATGGAGTCACAGGAAACACACTTTTTTTATCTCTGTTTCACTAGTTTGTAATATAGCAGAAGAAATAGAAAGTCCAACATCGTATGAACAATGATATATTGGCAAAAGACAATTCATAAAAAGCACTAATACTCATACTTAGTGAGGCAAAAACATGTTTAAAACATGGTAACTCATGGAAATCTATTATACATAATGTGTTGACTGCTCTAATCCAGCATTTAGGAGCAAGTAAAGTATTGTGCACATAACAACATGGATAAAAATTTTGTAAAATGCTTAAGGGTTTTCCACAGATTTGCAAGATCAGTGGAAGTAGAAAATTGCATAGGGTTAAAAAAGAAGAATATAGTATGGCTACAAAGTTGGCTAATCTATACTGATAAAATGAGAGTCTACAATAATCTACCTGAATAACTAGCTTGGTTTAACTTCTAACTGGGCACTTAAACCCCCTTCCTACCCAGACCAATTTTCAGCTTTCAGCGCTATCACTCTTTGAATGACAATTGCGCGGTCATGCTACAGTTTACCCAAATTACATTTTCATAATTTTTTTTCACACAGATAGAGCTTTCTTTTGGCATTATTTAATTGCTGCTGGGTTTTTATTTTTTTGCTAAATAAAATAAAAAGGGACTGAAATTTTGAAAAAAATAAATAAAACTGTTTCATGGTTTGTTATACAATTTTGAAAACAAGTAATTTTTCTCCTTCACTGATGTGTGCTGATGAGGCGGCACTGATGGGCACTGATAGGCTGTGCTGATGGGCACTGATAGGGGGCACTAAAGGGCAGAGAATACCCTGTTTTAAGTTTTATCGTTGTTTGGTAGTCTTGACATGGGACCTAGCGCTTGAAGGTTTCAAAGCATCTTTGGTGGGACAGAATCTTTAATCCTGTGTCCAGACTTTGCTATGTGTCTTCAGCCTGGGTGAGTGCAGGGATATTATAACCAGATCTGAAAACAGCTCTGACCTGTTGAAGTTGCTGCCGTTCAAATACACAACCTTGGTGTGAGGATAGAGATGTGCTCCAGCCAGAAGTGGTGACCTACTGAGGAGACAAGGCTCCGTGTTGGGGAGATTCCCTTACCCACAAGACGCGGAGAGTTGAAACAGCTAACTGGGTCAGCAGAGGACGAGGAGAGCTGAGACAACTAGGAAGAGGGTCTATAAGTCTCGTGTGGGTGAGCCTGGGGTACTGGGGGACCCTATCCAGAGGTCAAGAGTGGGTTAGTACAAATAAGTGCTGTGAATAAAGGTTAAGTGAGCCTGAGGAACCTGTGGTGTAAAGAGCAGTGGTACTGCTAACAGGAGAGCCAGGTGACATGGCATTTTCTAAGAACTACCGTAAGTGAAGCTGAAACCCCTGTGTGTGTGAAACCTTGTGTTTACACTTACTTTTCTTTTTTAATAAAAATGGACTGCCAGGCCTTTAAATCGCAGATATGGACTGACGTGGACTTGCTTAATCCACTCACCACATTAAGTCTAATAATCCCATATCACAATAGAAATGACAAGATCATCGTGGTGGTCAAAATTAGTTATAAAAGATATGTTTTTTTCGTTGGTATATGATCTTCTGGTGTCTTTTTGCTCTATGGAGGAAAAGTAAAGTGTCTATGCTAGGTAAAACAACATTAAATGTTGACATTCATTCACAGTACAGGCACTATAAAAGTAATAGCTGTATTGCAACTGATTGTTATGAGAATTACCAATGATTTCTTTGCTCTAGAGTTTACATGCACCAATGCAAGAAATACCATTCAGGGCCCTCCATTTTATGCACATTTGAGGTCAATATCGGGAATATCTTCAAATGACTTGCTTGTGAGACACCATTAAGCTGTAAGCATTACATTTTTTTGGCTATGTCACATTATTTTTTTATCCAGAAGTATAAGGCCAGATCTGTACAGCTGAAGTAGTAGAAATAATAGTCCCAAATGCTATTAAAATGTATGTGTGTCTAAAAAAATAAATAAATAAATAAATAAAGCAAAATGCCTTAACGTCCCAACAATTGACATCCTAAACAGTGGCAAAATATGTTTCATGGCATAGCTTGTGATATCAAATATTATTTTAATGCAGTTGCACACTGTATTGTCTAAAAACTTATAATTAATAAAGTGGCAAAACACTTAAAAACCACAACCCCACTATCAAGAGATGTGGCAGTTGATATCAAAAAATAGAAATTACAGAGCCATATTTCAGAGATAATATACAGGCATATCACAATGGCTGGAGAGTATGTATGCGGCTTCGTGGGCAGCAGTGTAAGAGGGAAAGACAAGGCAGGTTTCATTGTGAAAGAAAAATTACACTGTATTGTGTCATTAAATTATTTTTTTATGTTAAAGAGAAAGACAAGGTAAGTTTTATCATAAAATAAACATTATAGTGGATTATGTCAGGGATAAGAGCCAGAACTATTGCACAGACACAATGCACAACTACAGTATGTAAGACTTTCACAAGGCTTCATTTTAAGTGGTAAAGTAGACACAAGGTAGATTTTAACTCAATATAAAAAATTTACAGTGAATCATGTCACAGACCAGAGCTAGTAATATGCCACAAACACAATGCTCACCATATAATCCTTTTTAGTAGGCTACACTTGAATAGGGGGATACAAGGCCCTTTTTGTTAAGAAATTAGAATTATGGTACATTATATCAACAAACAAATCCGGAAATATTGTACAATAAGCAACAAATCAGCTGGAGTAGGGCGAATTGTGAAAGGCACACACAGCGTGCAGCTTTTAATCTGCATATAAATGTTTAAATGACAAAAAATAGTGTTCAAACTACATATACAACATTTTAGCTGTCAGAGTAGGCACGGTCTTAAACTTGACACAACACGTGCAGCTTTTCAGGCCAAATAAATACAATAAATAGTATATTTAACACTATAAAACGTGAGGAATATTGTGCACTGCATATGCATTATTTGTACAATTTATGATGGGCCTTATGTTTAAAACTATATCCCTCATTTAGCATTGGGGCAACAAAATCAATGATGTATTTTATTTTAAGATTACAATAGAAGTTATATGGTACACACAATATATGTAAAATTCCTACAGTTTATTTTTTACTTCACTTGCTAAACCACATTCACATTTATTGGGTCCAAAAAAGGCAACATTTATATTTCTCAGATTCCAGGTGAAATAATATGCTTCAAACAACATAGACATAATTTCTACAGTTTCTTGTAGACCCCTATGGCCAAACCACATCTCAATTTATTTTATAATATATTTTATAAAATCTGTATTTAAAATTGGCTAGTTTTGTCAGCTGAGGAGCATCTGTGAACATATTAATTGTAGCACTCTGACAGTGCTGAAGCTCCATACTAGAGTTATGGAGGCAACACTAGATAGTATTGCTAGCAGGCCTGAAGTAGTGCTAGGGAATGTATAATGGTGGCAGGCCAGGATAGTGGCAGAAGACAGTAATAATGGAATTTGATGGTAATGGTGACTGGCCAGCAGTGGTGGCAGGTGTAGTTTATAGTTGCAGGAGATGGTCATATTAGCAGGCCAACAGTGGTGGTAGACCCTAAAGCAGTTTGCATGTGGTATTTAGATGTCCAGACACATTTTCCCTAAATATTGCATACAAACCTGAAATTGTCAATTCACTAGGACATTTTTTTGGTATACCATGTCTTACCGCAAAATGGTGAAAACACTCAATAAATTCCACATGAAAAGGGGTTAAAGTCAAATCACAGAAGGAAATAAATAATTAAATGCATGCAGTAACTAAATAATGGTCCAGGCACGCATTATTTAGGGAATGTAAAAATATAATAGAAAATTTTGAGTAGTCTTTGCCTTTTTGGATCAGTTTTCTCAATAGTAATGCATAGGAACCTAACCATAGAAATATGGAAATAACTGGGGTTGAATTACTTAAAGTATAACTTAGGCCCCTTTCTCACTTGTGTGACTTGCCCTGCGACTTGGGACTGAAAAGTCGCATGACAAGTTGTACTCCATGATTTTCAATGAGTACCATTCATTTCTGTGCGACTTCAAGTCTCAGCAACTTCAAAGTAGTCCCTGCGCTACTTTGGTCCAACTTTGAGGTGACTTGAGGTCCTAGTCCTCAACATTACATAGGCATTGCTTGAAGTCAATCATGTCAAAGTCTACAGTGACCACACTTTCAAGTGCACTTGTAGTGCTAAGTGAATTTGCCTTTAGTAAATCAACCCCATAGTGTCTCCACAATAGTGCATATATAAAAAATGTCCAAAAAATGTGCCAATTCCTAGGAGGGAGAATAGGTAAATGTGTGGATAAATCAAGACCACTGATTAGCTTCCTGTTAATATGGGCACATGTAAGATATAATAATGTCCATAAATATCTCCACGGATTTCCTCTTCAACCACTAGTCTCACAGAACTCTCACCTTATAATAATGAAGTAAATTTCATCAATAGGTAGATGAGGATCTTCCCAGCATCTTATTCGGGACTCATTATGTAAACATACACTGCTAATAGAACCACAGACACTTCTCCTGAATACTGAATAAATCTTCCAAAAAGCTGTCCTAATGTGTTCCGGTAGGACACCACAGCAACAAGGGGGAAGAGAAGAGAAAAGATGCCTCCAATAGTGTAATGGGTTTAAAAAACTGTGGTAATATTTATTAGGTACCAAAAATTAGACTGGGATAAAACAGACAAGTAAAAGCTAAACAACATTGGTGTTCTCAGCGCCTTCTCACGTCACTTCCGGTGTGCAGTTGGCTCCGGCCAATACGTATGCGTTGTGACACATCACGTGTCTTTATCTCCCCAGATGAAAATTCGGGGCAAATTCGAAAGTTGCCGGAACACCATTAAAGTCTATGGGACATTAACACAAGAAATCAATAGTGTTCATTGTAAAGGCTTATATGCATGTTATTGTCATAAAAAGTGTCTGTGGACCCGGGTAGTGCCCCAGGGAACATGTATCAATGCACAATTTTTTTTTTAAAACATAAGTTTTTCCAGGAGCAGTGATTTTAATAATGCTTAAAGTGAAACAATAAAAGTGAAATATCCCTTTAAATTTCGTACCTGGGGGGTGTCCATAGTATGCCTGTAAAGTGGCACATTTCTCCTGTGTTTAGAACAGTCCCTGCACAAAATTACATTTCTAAAGGAAAAAGGTTATTTAAATGTACTCGTGTCTATAATGAATTGTCAGGTCCCGGCAATTCAGATAAAAGTCATTGAACGAAAACAGCATGGGATCCCCCAGTCCAGAACCAGGCCCCTTGGGTCTGGTATGAATATTAAGGGGAACCCTGAACAAACATTAATAAAAAAATGTGTGGGGGCCCCCCCAAATTCAATACCAGGCCCTTCAGGTCTGGTATGGATATTAAGGGGAACCCTGTGCCAATTTGTTTTAAAAAAAGCGTAGCGTAGGGGTCCCCCTCAAAATCCATCATACCAAACCCTTCTGGTCTGTTATGGATTTTAAGGGGAACCCCACGCCAAAATTTAAAAAGAATGACGTGGAGGTCCCCCCAAAAATCCATACCAGACCCTTATATGAGCACGCAACTAGACAGGCCACAGGAAAAGAGGGGGGCGAGAGCGCCCCCTCCTGAACCTTACCAGACCACATGCCCTCAACATGGGGAGTATGCTTTGGGGTAGCCCCCCAAAGCACCTTGTCCCCATGTTGATGATAAATGGGTGGCTACGTCCCCTCTGACACCATGGGGAAGCCATTGGGAAGTCCCTGTGCGTCAGAGGGGGCGGGATCACCCGGGTACATCACCATGTGGTCCCCATCCTCAGTTATAAAAGAGCTGTCAGCTGAGAGGATGGTCATTACGGCGGGTGCCTCTCATGGATGTGGATTGGTGGCGGCTTGTGTTTTTTTATTTTGTTTTTTCAGTCAGTCAGTGAAGTGAGAGAAGAAGATGAATGGACTTTGTGGGAGATTTTGTTTTTAGTTTTTTAATAAAGGACTTGTCCCAAGATGTGTCTTGTCATTTGGACCATTTTGACACTTTTTTTTTAAATGGTTGGGGTACATTTGAACCCCGTTACCATTTCACACAGGGGGAGGCTGGGGTCTGGATTTCCCCTTGTTAAAGTGGGTTTCCAGATTCTGATAAGCCCCCCGCCCACAGACCTCCACAACCACCGGGCAACATGGGAACAAGGTGCTTTGTGGGGCTACCCCAATGCACCATCCCCATGTTGAGGGCATGTGGCCTGGTAAAGTTCAGGGCCTGCGACCTGCCAGGTTGTATGCTCAGATAAAGGCCTGGTATGGATTTTTGGGGGTCCCCCACGCCATTTTTTTAAAAAATTGGCGCGGGGTTCCCCTTAAAACCTGAAGGGTCTGGTATGAATTTTGAGGGGGACACCTACGCCTTTTTTTTCAATTTGGTGCAGGGTTCACCTTAATATCCATACCAGACTTGAAGGGCCTGGTATGGAATTTGGGGGGACTCCTATGCAATTTTTTTAAACATTTTAGTTAGGGGTTCCCCTTAATATTCATACCAGACCCAAAGGGCCCATTATGTTTTTTTGGGGGGACCTCCTTGCCATTTTTTTCAATGACTTGTATCTGTATTGCAAAGACATGACAATTCATTATAGACGCTAGTAGTTTTAAATGACTTTTTTTCCTTTAGAAATGTCATTTTGTGCAGGGACTGTTCTAAACACAGGTGTTGCATGACTGTATAATTGTGACAGCGCTGAAAGAGGAAAATTGGCCTGGACAGGAGGGGGTAAATGTGCCCAGTAGTCAAGTAATTTATTTAAATTTCTTGAAAAATAAAAACTGTCTCATCTCATTATCTTGAATTATGGCCTGTGTATGTACTATGCAGCAATTGTATATTATTTCTAACTATTGTCACACACTCTGAGGAAGCTTCTAATCTGGAAAAACATGTCAGGGTATGTAGTGTTCTGATGATGCCTTCAGTTCAGCTACTTTCTGCAATCAGCCTTAGACAGTGTGAAGTTTTATACTCTTAAGCCTTGAACACATGATTGGATTTTCTGCAGACAAAACCTCAGACTTTTGTCCGAAGGCATGTACCTGGATTTTGTCTTGCATACAAACGGCAAGGAATTGTCGGCCAACAAACACGAACGTACTGACGTACTACATGTTTTTTCAGCTCTTTAGCACCACCCTTTGGGCTCCTTCTGTTAATTTCATGCTAGTAGAAGATTGGGGAGTGTTGATTCGCTCTTTTCATTTTGCGCTTTTCATTTCAAGCTTTTCAGTTTGCCCTTTTCATTTCTTGCTTTTCAGTTTGTTTCTGAATGGCCGTTCGTCCACCAGACATGTTGAGGAATCGGAGGAGATAATGTGTTATTTATTATTGGCCTTAGAGTTATTGCTTTGACCCAAGTCCAGTCCAGGAACAGGAGGAGGAGGAGTTCTTGGACCAAAAATTGGTTGCTTTATTAATCGTGACCAATTATGTCATATACCATTGCTGCGGGAGCTCCAGGAGAATAATCCAGATGAATTTCGGAATTATCTCCAGATGACGGACCCCTGCTTTCACCAACTCTTGGCATTGTTGACCCCCTATATTAAGAAGTAGGACACATGCATGAGGCTTTTATTTTATTTTTTGGGTGAACAATAATTATTTGATTTAGTATATTTTGTATACTTTTGGATGCATCTAATGCACTTTTCGGTTACGTTCTATTGGCAGGTAGCATGTCTAATTTTATTTGTTTTCTTTATTTAATGCACAAATAAGAAAATTGTTTAGACTAATACTTGGCTATATGTTTTACTTCTATTGACAGTTTGGGAATAGGCAGTTTCATTTAAAAAATACAATGTAAAATTGACAAGGGACACCAACATAGTTGTATCTTTGAACTTAAAAACTATGGAATAATGGTGTTGTGAAAAAAAAAACATAATATTATTCTTGACATCACTAGAAAAAAAAACTCCATCAGTATCATCAGCAAAGCAGCTTCATTATTATCCCATTCAAGAAAAAGAGAATTGTGTGCTGCATTTTGAGAGTTTATAATTTGCAACATCACGAATGTTAATTCTCCATTCTGAACACTAGTTTACAAGACCGATGGCTTCTGGCTTGTCCTTGCTTCCAAGCATGCGTGTTTTTACTTTGGACTTTTGTCCAACAGACTTGTGTACACACGCTCAGTAAATCCGATAACAGACATTTGTCCATGGAAAATTTTAAAACCTGCTATCCAACATTTGTCCATGGAAAATCCAACAACAATTGTAAGATGGCGCATACAAACAGTCGGATTTTCCACCAACAGCCTGTCATCACACATTTCCCGTCGGAAAATCCGATTGTGTGTACGAGGTTTTATTATGGACATATTACTGTGATCAAATCAGCTGTTTATAGCGACCATTGCAAATGAAATTAGTCCCAGAAATTTTACTACTAAATAAGACCTCATGAGATTGCTTCTTTCAACCATATATGTACACTTTGGTTGTATTATTAAACTTACAATAACACTTTACAGCAGCTATCATTGCTTTTACACACCAATTTCATTACTACAGATAATGAGCAAGTGGATGGATTCATGTTTTTTTATACCAATGAGTGAACAGATGTATTCAAAAACCTTGACTTTTAATTTAGCAAACAAGAGAGGAAAAGTAAGTCCATCTCTCTGATGCAATAAAACACTTTATACACTTTATTCAACAATATAAAAACACTTGTAGCAGTTATGCTCACTTGTCATCTGTCAGTATAAGGACTTTCCACAGGGCTGTAATGCAAAAGAAATAGGAAGCACCAGTATGGTTGCCATGTTGGGTGCAGGTCTTCCTTTTAATATATATATATATATATATATATATATATATATATATATATATATATATATATATATATATATATATATTATATGCTTAGTGTGCATTCACAGCCCCACTCTATGCTGTGATGATGTGACTTCCATACGCATGTGCAAGACTGACATTATTGCAGTCCAGCCATTCAAGAGGCCAATGAGAGGAAGACCAGGAGAAGATGGAAGCCCCTGACCAGTGGGAACAGTGACAGCTCAGAACTGGAGAGCTTCATTTGACTGGTAAGTCTGTCATAATGTGCTAATATGCAGTGCATACTATGGCATAAACTAACTGGGGGATCAACTAATAATAAAAAAAAGTTTAAAGGTGAAGTATAGCCTTAGCTTTCTATGCTGGGCTTCTCCTATGGGTCATAAGAGTGAAATTTGTTTTGCACTCCTGTGACCTGTTTTTAATGGAGAGTGGCCTGAAGTCTGCTATCCACTGACGTCACTGCAATCAGTCGAGGCAGCATGTCATCCCCGACTTAGAAAGTCTGGATCCAACAGCTGCCTGGACTGATGGCAGTCTCAGCCTCTCAATGAGCTGCTGAGACAGCCGCTGCTTGCCCTTCCACAGCTCAGTGGTCCAGTGAGCATGGAGGAGCAGAGCAGGAGAGATGCTGACTGTCAGTATCTCTCCTCTCAGGGAGCCGAGAGAACCGAGCCATGGGTGGTGTTCGGTGGCTCAGTTCTAAGTGCAGAGACACCAGGGGACAGATGCAGCATCGATCCAAACATAAGAGAATTCAGTGAGACATTTTTCACACCAACAGTTCTGACAGAAAACAAAACCATTGTTTGATGCCAGATACAATATTGTGTTGTGGGTATTAGACTAAAGTGGCCAAAATATTTCCTTGATTTCCTTGTCCGTTTGAGTCACCAGTGTCAATCAGACACTGATGAGTGGATTCACTAAAGCCAAATAGCCTGTGCACCTTTGCAAGTGCAGTTGCTCCAGATGTTAGTAAATGAGCGTAAGCTCTGCTGGCTTCTGTCATCCAAGCATGTGAAAAAAAAAATATTTTTTTTATTACCCTGCATGTTAGCAGGTGTTCTTTGCAAAGTGAAGCGTTATCTCATTTACTAAGCTCAAGCACAGCACTTGCAGAGTGCGCAGTCTATTTACCTTTTCGTAAATCCATCTCGGTATTTCTCTAGAGCTAGTCATGGTTAAAAAAGGTGCTCTTATTTTAAAGAGTTTTTTTAAACATCAAATTTTTATTCCACTTCAAAAGTTAAGAGGTCTTGATGCTTCAAATCTCCATTATCAACATATTAGCTACTTACTGGTGTAAGATACTAATGGTTATCATGAAACATAATTTGGCTGTCTATAATGATTTGCCATGGTAGTGTTACATCCTGAAAAAAGTTTTCATAATCTTTATTATCAGCTCTGATTAACAGTTGCCCAGTCCAAAATTTTGATGTTGATGCTAACCAAAGAATGAAAAGGTGTTATATCACAATAAACAAGCATATTTTCACAGAAAAAAAAATCATAAATATCTATGCACAGGAGTGAAATATGTGCGGCCACTCATTAGTGAACATGGTAAGTACTGTAGTATTGTTTTTTTTCTGTGAAAACAATGTTTAACCTTCTAAAAACTGTTAAAAATGTGTTTCACTGCAAATTTTCATTGCATTGCATGTTATTGATGGATAAAATAAGTGCTGTCATCTCTAGATCAGAAAAGGCTTTAATTGTTGGTATTTTATTCATACAAATGTCACAATTTTGTTGAAAGGAATTTAAATGTATTTTTAGTAATATTTGTAATACTTATTGATCCTTTATTTATAATCACACAAAAAGTTGCCAAAATAAATTTAAGAGACTTCAGTGTGACCCTGCCATTGAAGGGAAACAATTTATGTAGCTGGGGTCATTGAATACAATGAAGCAGTTGATAAATAACCGCTTCCCGACCGCAGATTAATGTACCTGTAGGTTGCCCTTTAAGAGGGTGCTTGCGGGCGCACACACGCCAGGAGCTCTATGACTGTGATCGCAGGTCCCGCGGACCCGAATTCCACAGGGATACCCACGATCGTCTCATGGTGAGGAGATGAACGGGGAGATGCTAATGTAAACAAGTATCTTCCTGTTCTGCCTAGTGACACTGTCGCTGTTCAGCTCTCCCTGTAATTGGGAGCGCTGATCAGTGACATGTCACACACAGCCACCCCCCCCCCCACAGTTAGAATCACTCCCTAGGACACACTTAACCCCTATAGCGCCACCTTGTGGTTAACCCCTTCACTGCAAGTGACATTTTTACAGTAATCAATGCAATTTTCTTAGCATTGATTGCTGTATTAATGCCAATGGTCCCAAAAATGTGTCAAAATTGTCCGATGTGTCCGCCATAATGTCGCAGTCATGATAAAAATCGCTGATCGCCTCCAGCCTCCTAGCAAAAAAAAAAGAATTCAATAAAAATGCCATACAACTATCTACCTATTTTGTAGATGCTATACCCTTTGCACAAACCAATCAATAAATGCTTATTGTAATTTTTGTTTACCAAAAATATGTAGAAGAATATGTATCAGCCTAAACTGAGGGAAAAACCTTTTTTTGAGGATATTTATTATAGCAAAAAAAAAAGAGTTTTTTTCAAAAAATTATTTGTTTATAGCACAAAAAATGAAACGCGCAGAGGTGATCAGAACCTGCAAATAGGCAAAAAATTTGTATGAACACACAAACACCATTAAAGTCTAGGAGACATGAACATAACAAATCAAAAGTGTTCATTTTAAAGGCTTATATGCAAGTTATTGTCATAAAAAGTGTTTGGGGACCTGGGTCCTGCCCCAGGGGACATTTATCAATGCAAGAAAAGTTTTAAAAACTGCAGTTTTTTCAGGAGCAGTGATTTTAATGATGCTTAAAGTGAAACAATAACAATTAAATATTCCTTTAAATATCATGCTTGGGGGGTGTCTATAGTATGCCTCTAAAGTGGCACAGTTTTCCTGTGTTTAGAACAGTACCACAGCAAAATGACATTTCTAAAGGAAAAAAAGTAATTTAGAACTGATTGTGGCTGTAATGAATTGTCAGGTCTCGGCAAAATAGATAAAACTCATTGAAAAAAACTGCATGGGTATCAATATTGAGGGGAAGCCTGCGCCAAATTTTAAAAAAAGGACGTAGGAGTCACCCCCAAAATCCATACCAGACCTGAAGGGTCTGGTATGAATTTTAAGGGGAAACCTGAGCCCAAATTTCAAAATAAATGTTGTAGGGGTCCCTAAAAAATCCATACCAGACCCTTATCTGAGCATGCAACCTGGCAGGCATCAGGAAAAGAGGGGGAACGAGAGTGCTCCCCCCCTGAACCATACCAGGCCACATGCCCTCAACATGGGAGGGATGCTTTGGAGTCAGCCCCAAAGCATCTTGTCCCCATGTTGATGGGGACAAGGGCCTCATCCCCACAACCCTTGCCCAGTGGTCATGAGCGTCTGCAGTGGAGGGCTTATTGGAATCTGGAAGCCCCCTTTAACAAGGGGAACCCCAGATCCTGACCTCCCCCCATATGAATTGGTAACGTGTACATTGTACCCCTATCATTTCACAAAAAAAGTGTCATAAATATTAAAAAATAGACAGGAGACACTTTGGGAAAAGTCCTTTGTTAAAAAATAAAAATGTCCCGTGGGACTTGTCCCAAAGTGTCTTGTGTCTATTTTACTATTTTTGACACTTTTTTGTGAAATGATAGGGATACAATGTACCCGTTACCAATTCACATGGGGGAAGACCGGGATCTGGAGGTCCCCTTGTTAAAGGGGTCTTCCAGAATCCGATAAGCCCCTCGCCTGCAGACCCCAATAACCACTGGGCAAGGGTTGTGGGGATGAGGCCCTTGACCCCATCAACATGGGGACAAGGTGCTTTGGGGGTGACTCCATAGCATCCCCCCATGTTGAGGGCATGTGGCCTAGTTATGGTTCAGGGGGGCACTCTCTCGTCCCCCCTCTTTTCCCGTGGCTTGCCATGTTGTGTGGTGGGACAAGGGTCTGGTATGGATTTTGGGGGGACTCCAAACTTTTTTTTAATTTTGGCTCAGGGCTGCTCTTAAAATCCATACCAGACCCTAAGGGTCTGGTATGGATTTTGGGGGGATCCCTACGCCATTTTTTTATTTGGATTTTGGGGGAGCCCCATGCAATTTTAAAAGAAAATTGGTTCACGGTTACCCTTAATATTCATACCAGACCCAAAGGGCCTGGTAATGGACTGGGGGGGCATGACTCGAAAATTCATAACAGCCGCGATCAGTTTTAAATGACCTTTTTTGTTTTAGAAATGTCATTTTGCTGTGGTACTGTTCTAAACATGGGAAATCTGTGCCACATTACAGGCATACTATAGACACCCCCAGGCATTATATTTAAAAGGAATATTTTATTTTTATTGCTTCTTTTTAAGCATTATTAAAATCACTACTGCCAAATTAACAGACATTTTTTAAACTTTTTTTTGCATCAATACATGTCCCCTGGGGCAGGATCCAGGTCCCAAGACACTTTTTATGACAATAACTTGTATATAAGTCTTTAAAATAAGCACTTTTGGTTTTTAATGTTAGTGTCCCATAGACTTTAACGGGGGTTCCGCTTCTTTCAAATTTGCCGCGAACACCGCATATTGTTCGTTGTTCGCCGAACATCCAAACAACTAAAGTTCAGCCCAAACTTATGCTCGTGCCAAACCATTCACCCATCCCTATTGATAATGCACTAAAAATACTGTAAAATATATCCTCTGCCCTTAGTTTGATAATTTATTGTCATTGTACATAAAAAAAATCAGCATGCTTTTTGTGGTGGTCTTATACAAGTGTTAGAATTTAGTAAATTATTCTGATCTTATTCAGTCTTGACTTATATCCAGACATTCATATTTTACACATAAGAATAGAAATATCTCACACAGTATTTATACAGCAGCAATGTCTGAGCATGAGTATATCTAAACCACACTAGACTGAAAAAAAAGGGAATGAAGATGCTTGTGCAGCATTACAAATAGTAATATAATAAAGTATGATAGCGAAAGAATGACTGTTCACAGTCTTCTAATCTTTTTCTACCAAGGGTTGCCATTTACTGTATACAAATAGTGTAGTCCATTGTTCTTCTCCATTGTACTTCTTCAGAGCCTCTCCCATCCTCTGGAACTCACTGTCCCAGTCTGTCCGATCAGCCCCTACCCTGTCCACCTTTAGGAGATCCCTGAAAACTCATTTATTCAGGGAAGCCTATCCCACACCCACCTAACAACTGTCCCCGAGCCACCCCCCATCAAATCATTCTCTGCAGCTATTATCTTTTGTACCACCACCCCCTCCCTTTAGAATGTAAGCTCTTTGAGCAGGGCCCTCCTGTACCTTTTGTATTGAACTGTACTGTAATTGTGTTGCCCCCCTATACATTGTAAAGTGCTGCATAAACTGTTGGCGGTATATAAATTATGTATATAATAATAATAATAATAATTGTTCTTTATACACTAGGCATAATTTAAGCACACTCTGTTCCTATGTGTGATTTTTATTTTTCAATAGGATCTTCCATAGACTAAATTCTCGGCTGAAAACCCAACAGCGAACATGTATAGTAGGGGGTTTGAAACTACAGCATATGTGTATGGTTTGCTCTGTGAGACAAAAATACCTGGGTGCTGTTTGGAAATAAAAAAGGGAGCTCTAAGGAAGAAAAATCATTCACAAATACTAACACATGGCATGGTATTATGTGTGAAAATTAAGGGAAAATCCTAAATGTTTTACAAAAACAGGAATAAAGGAGGAATATCCCAAGGATGTGCCTTTCCCTATGAGAAGTGTCTAAGAGGAGAAATTGTATCCTATTTCCTATTGTGTCTAAGGACAAGTGATAAACAAAAATCTCTGCAATGAGACAGAGGTGTCAAAAAAACTGATGGGACTTCTAACTCAAACTAGAAAACAGGTAAGTTTAGATATGATTTAACAATGGATGAATATATTGGTTAAGCAGGATCTTTAAGTGTTCAAGCTTAAGTTATGAACAATCAGAATTTTACAAGCATATCTATATTTAACTTATCCATAAATATTAATTCACCTTAAATATGCAATTTACTGAATGATCATTTATGAAAAATAATGCTTTGTCATGGAAGCTTCAGGCTTATGCACCACCCAGGTCCTATTAGAATTTAATTTGCCACTGATTCTCCTACAATTGCTTATGTTAGTCTCATATTTAAGTGGATATGGTAATACAATTACATTAAATCTATCTATCCACAGACAAGCTACTGTTATTTTTTAAGACACTGCCTTTCAGGTTGTGCTGGTTGTACTATTAAATCTAGATTACAATAAAATTGTTATATTAAAAAAGCCTGAACAAGTCTTAATAATGGAAGATGGTACTTTCAGAGAGGTAATGGAATATTTATCTTGGGAAGACACATTAAAACAGAAAGAAGCTCTGTCATACTTAATTGCCCTAATATTGGCCATTGGTCTAAAATGCATCTGGTTTTTACAGATTGTTGTAAACACTAGGATGATATCCCAATAATTGAATCTTTAGGATGTGTATAATTTCAGCCAGTAACAAACATACTTTTAAATCAGGAGTGTTTTATTACTAGGTACATTGAAACAACTATTTGTTAACATTCAGAGTCCTTTTTTTTATACATCAAACAGCTTTAGTTTATTATGTCATATACTGATGTATGCATTGTATGATTATCTATGCAATTATACATATTAATCAACATAAAATGATTACCACCAACTCTAAAAGTTTAAGATGTACAGAAGGTCAATAAAGGTGCTGTTAAAATCTTTCAGAAGGTACACAACATTCTTACAGTAACAAGAAATCATTGAATTTAATTACCTCAATAAATTAAAACATTATATACTTAAACTGTATTTTTGTTGTTAACATGTCAATTTGACTAACAATTTTATTAATCAACATTTGTATTTTAATCAAGTTTCATGGTTACCAAAAAAATGAAAAATCCAGTATAACTCAACTGATACTATTCCAAAATCGATGTACTGGGGTTGATTACCTAAAACAATAAAGAGTATTCACTTTGCAAAGTAAATGTTCATGTTGTTTACTAAATAGGTACAGAGTAGGGTCAATAATACAAATAGGGTCAGAAATTATAAGAGTATACATTTAGTATAGAACCGTATAAAACAGATTATGTAGCTATATAAACAAGACCTCCAAAGAGCATTTTCTTTGTTCATACGCTGTTTTTAGGCAGTTAATCATCTTGTCAATAATAGTCTTATGCTAGAACGTGCAGCATGAGCCTTTCTGTTTCCCTTTCTAAACTGTTAACAACCACTTCTGCCTCCCGGGTGGGAGAATCTGCCTGCTGGGCAGACCAGATCCCACACCTCAATCCCTTGATCCAAGTTCCGACTTGTTCTTGTGCCTTTGTGTCATTTTTAAAGCAGAAATCATGCTAGGAATAGACACGCACAGAACGGAAAGGTTTGATTCGTTTTGTTTTGGATCAATTTGTTATGTTACTAATTTCGTTTTGTAGACTATTTTCAAAATTCATTTAGTTTATTTTAATTTAATTTAGTTTAATTTTGTTTCATTTTGTTTATTCATTTTCTAATGAATTTAAAATTTTCAGAATGATTTTAAATCGAATGAGTCAAAGGTTGCTGGCGAGGGGGAGAATTTCTGGGGGACCACTACAGCAATCCAGCTGGAAGAGGGAGCAGGTACCTGTCAGATCCAGAATTCTCCCCCTCCCCCCCCCCCCAAAAAAAAAACTAATAACACTAAAGGGTTACAGGTAAAGAATATGCATTTACTGTAGAACTATTCAAAATAGATTATGTAGCCAAACAACCATTCATATGATCAAAGTCTCTGTGACTTAATAAGAACACTGTGGGAAGTAAAGTACAGTCGCTGAGAAAGTTTATGGGACAATAAAATAGAGAAAATTCACTATTTTAGTAAACGGTATAGTGAAGTTCGAAAACAGTTACTTGTTATGTGTTGTTATGCTTTGGCCACTGGAAAGCACTTTTCTTTCAGGCTGGGTTCACACTTATGCAATTTGGATGCCGGTTTCTATGCATCCAGTTTGCATGACAGGAGAGGGTAACTGGCTCTCAATGGAGCCACAGCAGAAGGGTCCTGTTCGTCTTTGGCTCTGTTTCAGGTTCAAATTCAGGCAAAAATTGAAAAATTGATGCACCAAACCCCCCTTCTGTGCCCCACACCACACATAGTGTCAACCCAGTCTTAATGAGGTAGGCTGGGTCTTGTAGTCCAGAACCAGTTGTATAGGTAAATTGCTGAACCTAGCATAGTAAGTAAAGGGGCTCTTTGCTACAGTATTTTTATAGTATTGTAGCCCTTAAGAAGATTTTAGAAACTTTTTCCTGCCTTTCATATGGATGCTGTAATCAAAATATATGTACAGTGCCTTAAAAAAGTATCCATACCCCTTGACATTTTCCACATTTGTCATGTTGCAACCAAAAACATAAATGCATTTTATTGGGATTGTATGTGATAAACCAACACAAAGTGGCACATAATTGGAAGGAAAACTATATAAGATTTTCAACATTTAAAAAAAATATATATCTGAAAAGTGTGACATGCATTTGTATTCAGCCCCCTTACCCATGATACCCATAACCCTAAAATCTAGTGGAACCAATTGCCTTGGGGAAGTTTACAGCAGGGTTAGGTTATAAAAATATATCCCAAGCTTTGAACTTTTCACAGAGCACTGTTCAATCCATCATCCAAAAATGGAAAGAGTATGGCACAACTGCAAACCTAACAAGACATGGGCGTCCACCAAAACTGGCAGGCCGGGCAAGGAGGCCATAAGAAGTCCCGATTGCAGTTTGCGAGAAGCCATGTGGGGGGCACAGCAAACATGTGGACAAATTTGCTCTGGTCAGATGAGACCAAAATGAAACTTTTTGATCTAAAAGCAAAAGGCTATGTGTGGCGAAAAACAAACACTGCACATCACCCAGAACACATCATCCCCACCTTGAAACATGGTGGTGGCAGCATCATGTTGTGGGGATCCTTTTCTTCAGCAGGGACAGGGAAGCTGGTCACAGTGAAGATGGATGGAGCCAAATACATGGCAATCTTGAAAGAAAACCTGTTAGAGTCTGCAAAAGACTTGAGACTGGGGCGGAGGTTCACCTTTGAGCATGATAATGACCTTAAACATACAGCCAAAGCTACTGTACAATGGAATGGTTTAGATCAAAGCATATTCATGTGTTAGAATGGCCCAGTCAAAGTCCAGACCTAAATCCAACTGAGAGCCTGTGGCAAGACTTGAAAATTGCTGTTCACAGACACTCTCCATCCAATCTGACAGAGCTTGAGCTATTTTGCAAAGAAGAGTAGGCAAAAAAATTTCCCTAGATGTGCAAAGCTAGTAGAGACATACCCAAAAGACTTGCAGCTGTAATTGCAGTGAAAAGTGGTTCTACAAAATATTGATTCAGGGGGGCTGAATACAAATGCTTGCCACGTTTCAAATATTTATTTGTAAAAAAAATTGAAAACCATTTATCATTTTCCTTTCACTTCACAATTATGTGTCACTTTGTGTTGGTCTATCACATACAATCCCAATAAAACAAATTTATGTTTTTGGTTGTAACATGACAAAATGTGTAAAATTTCAAGAGATATGAATACTTTTTTTTAAGGCACTGTATGTGTATGCACATATTGTGGGGGTCAAGCTCGAGTCATTTGTTCTCAGTCTAATAGAACCCAGATTCTCGTTCCAGAACATGACAGAGTTAACAGTCTGCTCTTGAAGCAACTATGATTCAAGTGTTGGCCTGCTCAAGCAAACAGATACACTTACTTAGTATGTCACTTATGAAGTGACAAACTTCCTTAGCGTGTCATCCTACCCAATACTCTATAAAGCTTCCAAGCTCCAAAACCCATACAAAATTTTACCAGTCCTGAATAAAACTGAAAGGCCAGGTCTCTCCTAATTAGTCACACATCCTGGAGCCCCTCAACCTGCATTGGAGAGAAACCTGGGCGACAAGGCATAGCACTGTCACAATATGTATGATATTCAAAAAAATTATATATATATATATATATATATATATATATATATATCACAATTATAGAGGTAAGGTGCACTGAACGATCCTTAAAAGTGCAAGCAATCTAGTCCTTCCCACAGACAGATATGTAGAAACAACGATGCGGATTGCTGCACAAAATTATTTTATTTCCAAAAAGGATTACATCAGATAGAAATATCAAAAAAGTACCAGGTACAACTCTGGTTGACTTAAAATTGTCATGTAATGTGTACAGAGATCAACAGTTGATGGAGCTGCTGTACCAACGGTGGTGTATCATCATCCATGTGTGCAGGGTGTGAGGTGCACATGAGCAGGACTAGGACAAGGGGAATGCAGAAGGGGCACCTGTCCTGGGCAAGTTGCCATCCTGTGGGGAGGGAACCCTGGGAGCTTTTCAGTGCCCAAACGACAAGAGTAATGACACCTCTGTCATTCAGCTGGAAATTAGTACAGCACATTGCAGTGATCGGAAAAGCTGCTGGAGGAGAGAATTCTTCCCTCTCCTCCCCCCCAGCAGCCATCTGATGTGGACGGAATACAAATTGGGCCGACACCACAAACTCCCTTCTAGAGGGGGTGAACGAAGGTGTGACAGGGGACGGGGCACACTGTTGGAGGTGTACGGGACCTACTGGAGCACATCACTGTGATTTTGTCAGTACATCGACCGGTTATCATTGGGGAGTCGCAACATTTAATAAGGGGAGCTGCTCCACTTCTAGTAGGACAGATTAAATTGAGGGCTCCATACACATTCAGGCAGCAGTAATTTCAGTAAGGAATTTGCTTGAGATTTTTTTCCTTTTAGGGCTCTTCTAGACCTGCTGTACTCCTTGCTGTAGTCCCTCTGAAAAGTGATCCATCAAGGTGGTATAGCAGTGGCTGATAGACATTCAAGAGGTGGTACTTCACTCCTCTTCCTGCACTACCAACTACCCCTGCCATGCAGTCTGCACTCCTCCTGTACATATCACCCACCTTCATGGTCTCTGCACTCCTCTCCCGTACATGCCACCCACCTGTATACACTATGTACTCCTCTCCTGTACATACAGGTACATAATTCTATGGATTATTACACTGAGCCATTTAATGCTGGGTGATTTCAATGGTTTATTTCAAACTTGCTTTACATTTCCTAATTACTTTATTCACTCATTTGAAAATTTTACAATAAAAAAAAAAGGAAATTGTGAGTCTTTGCTCAACCATGAAAATAAGTAGGTATCATTGCTCCTGTAGTACAGTGACAGGGAAAAACCTCATATCTTTATAAAAAAAAAGTCTTAGTCAAATTAAAGTTACCATTATTACTACATTGTAATTTGCATGACAATCTGACACTCTACTTAGTAAAATATCAAATAATACTATTTACTACGTGGTAAACAACATACCGTACACATTCAAATTGTAATATTCTGCAATAAGTGAAAGCAGTGGTTGATGCTTTTTAATAAGATGAATCCTAAATGAGTAAGAGCTACGGCCTTGTTTGGCGTTTCTTTCTTTTTCACTTACTCTCCCTTAAAATATAGATATATTGATAATATATGAAATAGCCCTATGTACATCAGTCTTGTGTTTTTATGAGTAAGTTAAATGATACATGATCTGCAATACTTGTGCTTATGTGTTGTATCATATAGCTTTCTATGTGTAACACCAAACAAATTAAATATATAATACACAAGATGATGGAATCAAAACTGAGGCATATACATTATTGATTATGGGGGGGGATTGAACACCAACACAATAAGCAACTTTGATGATGCTTGTCACAGCCGGAGGCAAGATGAATAGCATACACTACTTCCTATCTGTTGACTTTTTTTTTGTAGTTTGCTTATATAGTGACTTTTAACCTTTTATCAATAAATCTATGTGTGATCATGAGCAATACAGATCTGAATATACACTTTATTTTAAAAATCTGCAAACTTTTGTCTAAAGACTCAGCTCACAATAAGTGCCAAATATTTTATAGCAAATGTATCCCGTCTACTTAAAATTTTCTTTTGCAAAAAAAAAAAAAAATATATATATATATATATGTGTATGTATGTATACAGTGCTGTAAAAAAAAGTATTTGCCCTTTCCTGATTTTCTATTTTTTTTTTTGCATATTTCTCACACTTAAATGATCCAGATCAGGGCGCATGCGTGGCACCCGATGATGGCGGATGTGTAATTCCTCCGCTCCGAGCCCCGCCACCTTCTGTTTCTCCCGCACAGTGTCCAAGAGCTCACTCAGTCATGGGAGACCTCCTAACGCATCACCGCACCTCCCAGGCAACCCCAAAAAAATGGCTCTATCATGCACTCTGGAGCTGTGGCCTACACAGACACTGGTCCGCTTTCTGCTTGGTCCGAATTCCCGGCCTTGACTATGCAGAACGCCCCTCCGGACCCCGTGGACGCGCTCAAAGGAATTGGAGACATTCCCCTACTGTTTGCATACACTCCTACCACAGAGATGTCGGCCCCATTCACAGTGGAAATCCTGGACACTAAACTGCAATATAAACAAAAGAATAATATGGTGCACTCTGGATACAGCAATATCATATACGAGGGGTATGGGTGGGATAGGGGAATGGATCAGTTCTTATTGGGGGGATTTGTCCATGCAAGGAGAATTCAATGAAATAAAAATAGTAGTAACTGTCCATGAAGGGCTGCCAGTTCCAAAGTTTAGAAGGAAAAAAAATCTGAAATATACAAAGGACAGGAGAACAGCGCCCTCTAAGTTCAGTAAACAAATATTTTTTAATGTGAATAATACAATTAAAATCCAATCACAAAGGTGTGGTAAAGATAGGCATATAGTGTCATCCGCTTTGACTACAGGGTGGAGAAAAAGTGTCCAATGCTGATGTTGTATTGGCTGTGACTCCGCGGTGTTGTCTTTGTCCAGACACACTGCTGATTCCCAATGACTCTGGATTGTGGGGACTACAAATGGCACGTACACAAGCGGGCATCACTTCTGGGTCGGGTCAGTAGGCGGTGCTTGCATTCGGGACATGCGCGTCCCTTCCTCAGGTTTCAGTAGCGACCATCTTGGGTTAGGGAATTATATACCTACACAGGTTTAACTCACATGATTGATTACCATGGCAACATAAAAACAAAAAAAAAAAACTAGAAGGCGGAATTGTGTAAAATGACTGTAACACTAATGTTTCATTACCGTCTAATGTGGTTACTTGGCTGGGTTATTTATATCAGCTAAAATACTAAACTGTTTTGTGATGATGTGAAATACATCGCTGTAGACAATAGAGATGGACGAACTTCCAACGGGACATTTCGCGAACGTGAACCGCGGTCGAAAGTTCGCAAACCGCAAAGTTTGCGTCGGGCCCCATTGACTTCAATGGCAG
This sequence comes from Lithobates pipiens, assembly GCF_037356315.1. NCBI lineage: Eukaryota > Metazoa > Chordata > Amphibia > Anura > Ranidae > Lithobates > Lithobates pipiens. The sequence continues at coordinate 476,131,638 of NW_027507764.1, forward strand.
GTGAACTTTGAAAACCTACAGGTCATATTTCCAGCCACAAAATAATTACTAGCTGTGCGCACATAGTCCGACCACATGGCCACTGACATAACACATGTATGAAGTGAATCTCTGATCGACAACTACAAGCATTCTTTTTTTATATGTGAAATTTTGACAATTCAGGACTCAGGAGTGCATGAAGGCAATGGCGGAGAGGAAAGGTCAGGGTAGGCTATGAAGAGGGTGCAGAAGATGATCACCAGCACCGTGATATAGAACACTGACACCAGCACCGTGATAGAGTGCACTGACACCAGCACAGTGATATAGAGCACTGACACCAGCACTGTAATATAGAACACTGACACCAGCACTGTGATAGAGTGCACTGACACCAGCACCGTGATATAGAGCACTCACACCAGCACTGTGATATAGAGCATTGACTCCAGCACCGTGATATAGAACACTGACACCAGCACCGTGATATAGAGCACTGACACCAGCACCGTGATAGAGAGCACTGAGACCAGCACTGAGATAGAGTGCACTGACACCAGCACCGTGTTATAGAGCACCCACACCAGCACCGTGATAGAGTGCACTGACACCAGCACCGTGATATAAAGCACTGACACCAGCACCATGATAGAGTGCACTGACACCAGCACAGTGATATAGAGCACTGACACCAGCACTGGGATATAGAACACTGACACCAGCACTGTGATAGTGTGCACTGACACCAGCACAGTGATATAGAGCACTGACACCAGCACTGTGATATAGAACACTGACACCAGCACCGTGATATGGAGCACTGACACCAGCACCGTGATATAGAACACTGACACCAGCACCGTGATATAGAGCACTGACACCAGCACTGAAATAGAGTGCACTCACACCAGCACCGTGATATAGAGCACTCACACCAGCACCGTGATAGAGTGCACTGACACCAGTACCGTGATATAGAACACTGACACCAGCACCGTGATATAGAGCACTGACACCAGCACCGTGATAGAGTGCACTGACACCAGCAATGTGATATAGAGCACTGACACCAGCACCAAGATAGAGAGCATTGACACCAGCACTGATACCAGCAACTCGCTGCTGGGCCCCAAAAATATGACACCGCTCAACCTGTTCAAACAGGCGGGTACGAGCATATAGAACGGTGTGCTTTTTTTGTAGAAGGAAGTGAGCCAAATGTAGAAAAAAGGTCTGTGTGCTGGATTAAATAAATTGTTTATAGAGATATACATGGTCTACTGGTCACATGTGTTGAATTCCTCCGAGATCCATGCCTCATTCATTTTCAGAAATGTGAGGTAGTCAACACTGTCGTGAGCTAGACGAGTGCACTTATCGGTCACGATCCCCCCTGTTGCGCTGAACGTCCTTTCGGACAGGACACTGGACAAGGGGCAAGCCAACAGTTCCATTGCAAATTGGGCAAGCTCTGGCCAGAGGTCAAGTCTGCCCACCCAGTAGTCCAGGGGTTCATCACTCCTCAGAGCGTCCACATTGGCTGTTAACAGTCGGACACCTGTCGGTCTAGGCATTCCCTGATGCTGGATCCGGATGAGACCTGTCGATGGGTCGGCTGAAAGAATTACCTCATATCAGAAGTCACCAACACATCTTCAAACCGGCCTCTTCTTGCAGGCGCTGTTGGATTGGTACCCGCAACTCCTTCTCTGGGAGTGGGAATTGCTCCTCTGCCAGCGCACGCAAAAGCAGAATGCAGCATTTCTCAAAGAAAGGCCTGGAAGTGCTCCATTCTGACAGCCCTGACAGTGACGGCGGTAACATTTCCGCCATTTTGTGTTTGTACCGGGGTCTAAGTACGTTGCCACCCAGTACTGGTCCTTGACCCTTATGCTTTTTATACGGGGGTCCCTATTAAAACACTGGAGCATGAAGGCCCCCATTTGCACTAAACTGGAAGCGGTGTGGTGGCCTGGCTCCTGCTCATCATCCAGGATAATGTCGTCCTCTTCATTCTCCTCTCCCCATCCACGCACAACAACAGGGTGAAAGGTTTAAAGCATGCTCTTCTTGCTCCTCCTCATCCACCCCAGCACCATCCTCCTCGACTCCTCTTCAGACTGGGAATTCATCCAGCATTGCGACTTCCTCATCTTCCCGCTCCTGCTCCTCCACAGCTTGATCAATGACACAACGCAATGCACGCTCCATAAAGAAGGCATAAGGTACCATGTCACTGATGGCGCCATGGCTGTGACTGACCAGTTTGATGATCTCCTCAAATGGCCGCAGAAGTCTGCATGTGTTGCGCATGAGCAGCCACTGGCGCGGGGAAAAAACCCCAGCTCCCCAGAACCTGTTCTGCCGCAGAGTTCATACAGGTAGACGTTAACTGCACATTTCTGCTGGAGCAGCCTATCAAGCATATAGAAGGTTGAGTTCCATCGCGTCGGGCAATTGCAAATAAGACGTCTGACCGGCAGATTGTGTCGCCGCTGAATGTCAGCAAGGCGAGCCATGGCCGTGTAAGATCTTCTGAAATGGGCCGAGATTTTCCTTGCCTGCCGCAAGATGTCCTGGACCCCAGGGTATTTGACAACGAATCGCTGCACGACCAAGTTTAAGACGTGTGCCATGCATGGCATGTGCATAATTTTGCCCTGTTTCAATGCGCTAAGCAGATTGGCACCGTTGTCACACACCACTTTACCAACTGTCAAATTGAGCGGTGTTAGCCACTGATCTGCCTGTGAACGCAAAGCTGAAAGGAGTGCCGGGCCAGTGTGGCTCTTGGCTTCCAGGCACAACAGACACAGCACGGCATGGCAACGTCTCACCTGGCATGTCGACTAGGTTCTGGGGAGCTTGGGCGGCGCAGCGGAAGAGACGCTAGCAGCGAAAAAGGAGGAGTCAGCGAGGAGGAGAGGGAGGAGGATGAGAAGAAGAGCCAGGCCTGCATGCAATCCATGGCGGTAAAACCAAATCTACACGGGTGCCACGGGTTACATGCTTGACGGCCGGCAGAAGGTTCACCCAGTGGGCAGTAAAAGTGATATACCTTCCCTGCCTGTGTTTGCTAGACCACATGTCTGTGGTTAGATGTATCTTGGCACCGACACTGTGTAAATGAGAAAAAAGAGAAAACCACGCAATCCCTAATAATGAATATTAAGGTATAAACCCCTCACCCAAAACTGGATATAAACCCTGAGTGATTATAATTTAATAACACCTGTTTCAGTAAGGAGTCTCATACAGTGCAAAGTTTTATATATGAAATAACATCACTATAAATCTAGTGAATCACAAACCTAATGTGTAACGTACACTAAACACATTTAGCAATACATATACAACAGTGTCACTAATTACAGATACAGTGAATCACAATAATATTGTGCCATATACTGACACACAAAATAAAATGTGCAAATAAATGAGTCACATAAATTATTTAATGTGTCCTTAATGTGATAGTTCTTGTAAAAAACAAGATTTTATATATATAAAAACTGTAGACGAAACACCACGTGTCATAGATAATTCCAAGTCTCTGAATCGTATTCCAACGCAGAACAAACTGAAGTGCACCACCACCAAATGAATAAGATTAGCTCCTTACCAGATATCTTAGTAAGGTGCGCTTTAAGGAGTCAGGTCAGACCATACAGAAACTTGAATCATCCAACCCTGGCTCCACTCTCAAACAGGAACACAACTCGAGAATATTCCAACAGGGAAAGCGAATGGTCCACCATAGGAAGGAAAAAAGCACTCCAAATAGTGTAAAACCATTTATTAAAATAAACGTAAAAAAAGAGATACACTTACAGGATTATTGTAAGGAAAGGCATATCATGATGGGAAGCGTCGGCCGAGCGCAATTCTCCACAATCATATCCTTATTCTGACTGCTGTTTTGTGAGGCAAAAAATAGCGTGTCACACCGCCCGACACTGTGTGCCAGAGATACATTCACTTGCCACTGAACATGGCCATATAGCTCTGGGATGCCCTTCTGTGAGAAATACTTCCTTCCTGGGACCTTCCATTGTGGTGTTCCAATGGCCACAAATTTGCGAAAGGCCTCCGAGTCCAGCAGGTTATATGGCAGTAGTTGGCGGGCTATGAGTTCTGACAAGCCAGCCGTCAACCGTTGGGCAAGAGGGTTATCCGGCGTCATCATTTTTTTACGCTCGAACATTATGCCCACAGAAGCCTGCCTTTTTGCAGAAAAACGTGAGCTTGGTGTGATGGAAGGTGGAGTGGAGGACAATTGTGAGGAGAGAGGAGAAGGAGAAGTAGAAGACAAGGCTGGACGGTGAGAGCCTGGAGTGTGGCTTTGTGTGTTCCGTTGCTCCCACTGGGCTCGGTGATGGCTGCTCATGTGCCTTCTTAAGGCGATCGTCCCTAGGTGAGTGTTGGGCTTACCGCGACTAATGCGTTGACTGCAAAGATTGCAGATGGCAACACTATTGTCAGCAGCGGACACGTTAAAAAAAGCCCACACTGTGGAGCCATGTGCCGGCATCCTGGGAGCGCCAGATGTGACTGTACATGGTCGATGACTCGCTCCTGATACATTAGCAGTCTGCTTTGTCCCTCCTGTGCAATGTAAGTTATTTCTGATTCTCCTCCCTATCTGCTGCTCCATATCTCCCTCTGAACTCCCCTCCTCTTCCTCTCTTGTGGGCACCCACGTGACATCACTAGACACGTCATCATAGACGTCACCTTCCCCACCGCTATAAGTAGAGATCTCGGAGTAGGCAGCAACACCGGGGACCAACCTCCTCCTTGGGCTGATCTGGGTACTGTCGTCAGACTGCTGAGTGGCGGTTGTTGCTACCTCCTCTTCCTGATCCAATGCCAAGAGTGGCTGCGCATCAGAAATGTCTCGATATGGATCGGAAAATAATTCCTGTGACTCAAGCGGAAGGTATGTGGTGGTGGTGGTGGTGTTGTTGTTGGTGGCAGTGTCTTTGGGGGTGCACATAGCAGAGAGTGAAGAAGAGGGTGCAGATCAAGAGGATGAGGAGGGTGTAGAAGAGTAAGGCTGAGTGAGCCACTCAACCAAGTCCGGTGCGTCCTTTAAAGTAATTGAACGCACCTTCTGGAACTTCCCACTTTGGCTCAAGCCTGTTGCTCCTGCCCTACCCCTACCACCCCTGCGGAAGGGCCTGCCTCTTCCTCTGCCTGTCATTTTTTAAATGACCCTGTGACAAAACTCTCAGTCCCTATACTGATAAAGGACTGCTGCAGAATACTGCAGCAGTCAGCAGTAGTGCACCTCAACCCTATATATTGTGGACCTATACCAGTCCTTAAGGAATAGCAGACTGTACCTCACTCAACCCTATGTACTGTAGTACACTATACCTTACCAGTCCTTTTAAGGACCTTTGTGGAACTAGTAGGTTGTGATTAGCAGACTGTACCTCAGTCCCTATACTGATAAAGGACTGCTGCAGAATAGGGCAGCAGTCAGCAGTAGTGCACCTCAACCATATATATTGTGGACCTATACCAGTCCTTAAGGAATAGCAGACTGTACCTCACTCAACCCTATGTACTGTAGTACACTATACCTTACCAGTCCTTATAAGGACCTTTGTGGAACTAGTAGGCTGTGATTAGCAGACTGTACCTCAGTCCCTATACTGATAAAGGACTGCTGCAGAATGAATGAATGAATGAAATACTTGTATAGCGCACAATGCGAACTGAATCGCCTCTAAGCGCTGTGGCGAGCTTTGATCATCTGCTAAAAGAGGAAGGTCTTGAGTTTTTTTCTAAAAGCCAGGTGATTTTCTTCCAGGAGGATGTTGATTGGTAGAGCATTCCATAGCCGTGGCCCTTGGACAGCGAATCTCCGATCCCCCTTGGATTTATACCGGGCTTTGGGCACAAGGAGGAGGTTTTTGTTGGCTGATCGAAGACTGCGGTTTGGTGTGTAATGATTTATTTTCTCCATTAGGTATTGCGGAGCCTCTCTAGGCACGCATTTGTGGGTGAGGCAAAGGGTCTTGAACGTGATCCGATTTTTTACGGTTAGCCAATGTAAGCTCCTCAGCGAAGGAGAGATTGATTCCCAGGGTTTTTTTTCCTGTTATCAGCCTTGCCGCCGTGTTTTGGATCAGTTGTAATCGCGCAAGTTGATATTGTGGTAATCCTATGTAAAGCGAGTTTGCGTAGTCCAGTCGTGAATTAATGATTGTTCCAACTACCACTGCTTTGTCATTCTTTGGGATAAAAGGGATGAGTCTGCGAAGCATGCGTAGCAGATGGTGAGATCCACTGACTACAGATCCTATTTGCGCATCCATTGACATTTGTGCGTCTAAAATAACCCCGAGACTCTTCGCTTTGGTCTTTGGGGAGATAGTCTGCCCAAAGACGGTTGGTGGAGACCAGGAGGTTTTGGTTGTGGGCTTATGATTTGGGTGTAAGATAAGAAGCTCTGTCTTTGATTCGTTCAGCTGGAGGGAGTTAGTGGTCATCCAGTCCTCTATTGATTTGAGGCAGTTTTCAAGTTGTTATTGGTGATCTTTTTTTCCATTGATTTGGAAATAAAGTTGCGTGTCGTCAGCGTAAGAGTGGAAGCAGAGATCTGAGCATCTGATGATTTGGAGGAGTGGGCGAATGTAAATGTTGAAGAGAACGGGTGATAAAGGAGAGCCTTGAGGGACTCCGCAGGTGACTGCCTGAGTTTCGGAGAGGAATTTTCCTAGTTTCACTGTCTGTGACCGATTTCCTAGGAAGGACGCGAACCATTGGAGATCTATGTCTTGGACTCCGGCCACTTCTGTGAGTCGGACAAGTTGAGTATTGTGATCTACTGTATCAAACGCTGCACTTAGGTCTAGCAGTACGAAGAGACACGGCTCTCCGTCATCTGCTGCTTCGAGAATAGGGCAGCAGTCAGCAGTAGTGCACCTCAACCCTATATAATGTGGACCTATACCAGTCCTTAAGGAATAGCACACTGTACCTCACTCAACCCTATGTACTGTAGTACACTATACCTCACCAGTCCTTATAAGGACCTTTGTGGAACTAGTAGGTTGTGATTAGCAGACTGTACCTCAGTCCCTATACTGATAAATGACTGCTGCAGTATAGGACAGCAGTCAGCAGTAGTGCACCTCAACCCTATATATTGTGGACCTATACCAGTCCTTAAGGAATAGCAGACTGTACCTCACTCAACCCTATGTACTGTAGTACAATATACCTTACCAGTCCTTATAAGTACCTTTGTGGAACTAGTAGGTTGTGATTAGCAGACTGTACCTCTGTCCCTATACTGATATAGGACTGCTGCAGAATAGGGCAGCAGTCAGCAGTAGTGCACCACAACCCTATATATTGTGGACCTATACCAGTCCTTAAGGAATAGCAGACTGTACCTCACTCAACCCTATGTACTGTAGTACACTATACCTTACCAGTCCTTATAAGGACTTTTGTGGAACTAGTAGGTTGTGATTAGCAGACTGTACCTCAGTCCCTATACTCATAAAGGACTACTGCAGCAGAAGGGCAGCAGTCAAGTATAATATTCTTTCTATATTTGGAAGAAAGAATATTATATGTGTACAAGCCTATTACCATACCAGTCCTGAAAAGAACCTTTGTGGACCTAATAGTAACAGCTACTGATTAAACTTACTGCCCCACACTGCCACACACAGCTTCCTGCCTGTCCCTATTTAAACTGACAAAACACAGGCTGCTGCAACAATAACTTGAATAGCACTCAAAACTATATCCTGTACTACTTTACCATACCAGTCCTGAAAAGGACTTTTGTGGACCTAATAGTAACAGCTAATGATTAAACTGACTGTCCCTGCTGCACACAGTGTCATTTCCCTCTCTCTACACTGACAAAAGACAGGCTGCTGCAACAATGACTTGAATAGCAGTGCCTCAAACCTATATCTTGAACTACACCTAACACTTATACCATACCAGTCCTTAAAAGAACTTTTGTGGACCTAATATCTAGCAATTTGGGTCACTGCAGTCTCTCCCTGCTCCACACAGCAACCTCTCCCTATAGTGACAGTAGAAAGAATGTAAAATGGCCGCTGGATCGGGTCTATTTATAAGTTAGGGGGAATGTCCAAGTGTCCATGTGCTGTAATGTCTCAATTGGCTGTCCTGTACCACATGATGGATGTGTCATCATAGGTCAAAGTTCTTTTGCACAGTAAACACGGAAGTCCGCCGGGCGAACAACGGCAATAGTCCGCCGATCGGGCAGACCGCGAACAGCCGAAATTCGCCGTGAAACGACCGCCGGGCGAACCGTTCGGGCATCCCTAGTCCTAGAGATGATTGGTCATGAAATTCTCAAAAGTGTCTAGGAACACTGTTTGTCTTTTCCTTGTTCTACCAGATTTCGATGTTCCGCAGAGTTCTAATCGTACAGCCTACATACCGCAGACCGCATGGGCAGGTCAAACAGTAAATTACATATTCAGAAGAGCATGTAAATAAATCAGGTATTAGATACTGTTTGCCTTTATGGTAAAAGTCCTTTTGTCTATGTGTTACATGGGCACATGTAAGACATAAATTGTTTTTTACATTGGTACATACCCTTGATGTTAAAAAAGGTTAGAGATGTACTGGTGGTGGGACGAGATGATTTTATCTTACTGGGCACTATTTTAGCCTTGATGTTTTTGGCTCATCTATAAGTGACCAAAGGAAGATCACTAACTGTTGCTTTGAGATGAGGGTCATCTCTTAGGTTTGGCCAATGTCTTCGAAAGATCTTTTCCATCTTTTTAAATTTGTTATTAAATTGTGTGACAAAATGGATAGGTTGAGGGTTGTCCATCGGTATGACTTTTTTTATCACTGTTGACATCTTTATGAAGATAATGTTCAAAGACTTCTTCTACAATTCCATCTGGATATCCTTCTTTCATTAAACTTTAATTTGAGTAGCTCACCGTGTGATTTGTAGTCTTGTTCCAAAGTGCAATTGTGCTTGAGCCTACAAAATTGGCTTCTAGAGACATTGTTTTTCCACCGAGGATTATGGCAGCTTTTATAATGAAGATACGAGTTTCCTGAGGTAGGCTTTGTATAATTCTTTGCACGAATGGTGGTGTTCTGATGGAATAGCTCTAGTTCCAAAAATGCCAGCTTGTTGCTATCAGTTACAGAAGTAAAGGAAAATTCCATGTCATTGTTGTTACAAAATAATTGCATGTTAAACAATATTCAAGGATATCTAACAGAAATTCTATCTGACGTGAGTTCAGAAAAGGGTCTTCATTTTGATAATTTCTTGTAGCTTGTAGGCCAACCTTGTGTGGAATTGAGGTATATAGAGAGACTTCGTCCAATGACAGCCAACAGTACATAGGTTCCCAAGTGTAGTGCTGTAGCATATCCAAAAGGTGTATGCTATCTTTAATGTATGAGGGGAGGTTGCGAACAATGTTTTGCAGGAAATGGTCTAGATAATTGAGAAACGCTTTCCATTGCAGCTACTATTGGCCTGCCCAGGGATTTTCTAGATCACTGGGTGCCTTTGGGAGGTGATAGAAATAAGGCCTTTTATAGAAGTCATGTTTTAGAAATGCGGCCTCCGATTTGGTGATAGTGCCTTCACCTGCTGTCTTAGGACCAATTCATGGGCTTCTAGTAGAAAATTGGGTAAAGGATCAGTGGGCATGTTGTTATATGTAGATTTATCCAATAGAAGTCTGTCAGATTCGGACTGGTAATCTGTGTGGTTTTGGACCACAATGCCCCCTCCTTTGTCAGCTGACTGGATGATTAATTATTGATTATCAGAAAGCTCTTTCAGGGCCTTAAATTCTGCTATAGTCAGATTAGAAAAAGTATTGGTTGTGGGCTGTTGACATACGCAGAATGTCGGCATATACAACTTGATAAAAACTTTGAATGTAGGGACCTTTAGCAAATGTGGGGTAAAAAATGGATTTAGGTTTAAAATAGGTATGCTGAATCGGTGGAGAAGTCAGTAAATGTTGGGTCAATGCTTAAACGTGATCGTTTAGATCTTCAGTGTATAAATCTTCTAGGTTTTCCAATGCATTCAGTTCCAATTGATCTGTCATGACAACGCTAGATCCAGAGGCGATGAAATATTTATTTTTAGAAGCTTGGATGTTAAAATAACATTTAACCGTAATATTTCTAACAAATCTATTAAGATCAAGAAAAAGTGTGAAAGGATTAGGTGGAACCGTCGCTACTGAAGCCTGAGGAAGGGAAACGTATGTCCCGAACATGAGTACCGCCCGCTGACCCAATCCAGAATTGATGCCCGCTTGTGTATGCCACTGTTTGTAGTCCCCATGATCCAGAGGCATTGTGAATCAGCGGTGTGACTGGACGAAGACAACATCGCAGAGTCGCAGCCATTACAACATCAGCATTGGACACTTTTTCTCCACCCTGCGGATGCGGATGACACGATATGCCTATCATTACCACACCTTTGTGAGTGTATTTTAATTTTATTATTCACATTAAAAAATATTTGTTTACTGCACTTAGAGGGTGCTGTTTTCCTGTACTGTGTACACTAAACTGCAATCCCTCCTGTGAAGCCTGACAGGTACGATCACCAGAGAAGTGGGGAAACTTGCTCAAGAACTAAGGGGTGAGTTAACACACATAGAAGAAAGTACTGACACTCTAGGAACAAAGTCTGATGGTCTAATACAGTTTGTCCATGTTTTGAAGGAAGATAACACATGCCTGAAACACTCTATTTCCCAGCTTCAGTCCCAGCAAGAAGACTTGGAGAATAGGGAACACTGCCAAAATCTGTGTATTAGGGGCATCCCTGAATCTGTGGGAGACCGAGAGATTCCTCCTTACCTACTAAGCCTCTTCAATACCATAGCCCCTCTTATCCCTGACATAGACTGGCGACTGGACAGGGCACACAGATAACTGGCCCCTAAACCCCATGCAGGGGCAAACCCCAGGGATATCATAGTACGCTTTCATTACTATGATAGCAAGGAAGCCCTCACTCTGGCCACCCACAGTAAAACACGGTTGGAATTCAAGGGTGCTAAAATACAAATTTTTAGCAATTTATCACCTATAACCCTCGCTAAATGCCGCAGCGTCTGCCTGGTGACTACACACCTGCAAAACCACAGATTCACATACCGCTGGGGCTTCCCCTTTCACTTATATACTTTTTGAGATGGAACCCAATTCTCTATGAGCGATCTCATGGAGAGCGAGGCATTCATACATAATCTTGGTCTTCCACCACTTCCAGAAGAGGACCCCTTAACGCTTCCTACATCACCTAAACCAACATCCAATCCTGGTCGGATCTGGACTCCAGCTCACCAGAAATCATAGAAGGCCTTTTCCACCCCCCAACAATACCCTTTTGCCAGACACTCAACCTGAGAGCCCTCCTTGAAATGGTTTGTTTAATCCTACTTTGGGCTGTGCACCACCAAGTTCCCTTACTTTTGGGAGTTTTTACCCATACCCATGAGTTGATTTAATAGTTTTTTACAACTCAAACTTTTTATTCATTTCTTTTTCGCTGGAAGATGGCTGGGATCACTCCAGGCAGATTGGAGCCCCCCTTGCCCCTCTTCTCGATTCAGGGCCACGGCCATGGATTCCTGAGCAGTTTTGACCCCTCAGGCTATAGTTCATTGACTCTATGTTTTTATAGAACCCTTTTTGACCTATTTTTCATTTTTTGTCTACTCTGTTTAGACCTCTTTTCAAAGCATATTTTCAATGCTGTTATATGCCTTTCTATGCCTTCTCTCCACAGGATACACCATGGACTTTTTATGTTATTTTTTTGTTCTTGATTCCTAATAATAACTACGCTCTAGCTATGTTGCACCATAATGGCTTTATGTATTCTCACTTATAATGTGAAGGGTTCGAACTCTATTCATAAAAGATGGTTAGCCTTGAAGTAGTTCAAATCAGCAGACACTGACATAATCTTAGTCCAGGAAACTCATTTCCACTCTGGGGGATACTTTAAATGTGCTACAAAACATTTTCCTGTCTCCCTTATATCCTCTGACCCCTCTGATAAAGCAGGCATTGCCATATTTATAAAAAAATCATGCCCTCTAAGAGTAAAATCTTCCTATCTGAACCCCCATGGTAGATATATTTTTCTGGACTGGGACTACCTATCACGCTTGTTTACTCTAGTTAACATTTATGCTCCCAACTCGGGTCAAACTCAGTTTCTCACTGATGTGCTTGGGAAACTCTGAAAATACTCACAACCCTTTGTGATTGTTGGGGGAGATTTTAACATGACTTTATCTCCAAGAAGAGACAGACGCACATTATTTTCATCAAATCCCTCAGCTAAAGTGGCACGCCAATCCACCTCTTTCCATAGACTTATCAAATCCCACAACTCAGTAGATATCTGGAGGATAAAACACCCTACAAATAAACAATTTACATTCTATAAAATGTATTCTAGATTAGATTTTTTTTTTTTGTAACGTCCCCACTGTAACGGACCATTCCTCTGTCCAGCTTGATCTCACACTCTTCTCATATACACCTAGAACCTGTCATTGGTCACTTAAAGTATTTTTGGAATTCTATAACCAGTTATGTAATTGCCCAAACACAGACCCTAAACACCTCTTTTCCCAAGACAAATTTAAGTCTTTCTTCAACCCTTTAAAATTACTCAAATTGTCATCCTCCCAAATATCAGCGCTTAATGCTGTTATTACACCAGAAGAATTATCTGCTGTGGTTAAAGACCTACCACTACACAAATCACCGGGCCCAGAGGGTTTGTCTTATTTTTGCTATAAGACTTCCCTTCCAATTTTGAGTCCTTACTTAATTGATCTTTTTACCTCCTTACTGAAAGGTAATATCCCTCATCCCCATTTCCTATATGCTCACATTACAGTTCTCCTGAAACCTGGGAAGTCCCTGTCACTACTGGACAACTATAGACCCATAGCCCTACTCAACTCAGACTATAACATTTTTACAAAACTCCTAGCCAATAGACTCACTTCTATAATCCCTAAACTTATACACAATGATCAGCTAGGTTTTTGTTTCCTATAGACATGCTGGCTACAATACCAGGTGCACTATTGACCTAATAGACCTGGTTAATAAGATTTCTCGCCCAGCCCTTATTCTGAGTTTAGACGCTCAGAAGGCCTTTGACAGGCTTGGTTGGCCATATATGTTTGCCACTCTCACATGTTTTTGATTTATGGGTCCATTCATGGGATCTCTCCATGCCCTATACTCTCCCCCTACATCCCAAGTACAGTTGGCGTCTTTCCTGTCTCCGTCTTTGTCCCATAGCAATGGTACTAGACAAGGCTGCCCCTTATCCCCCTTACTGTTTATATTATGCCTTGAACACAACACATATTGTCTCTCTTTGCAAATGACATTCTTTTAACGTTAACAAAGACCCATATTTCCTTCCCCAATATCCATACTCTATTAAAAATATATATATATATATATATATATATATATATATTACAAAACAACTTTCCTTACAACTGGTGCTCCTCCTCTCTTAAATATTTTGAATACATTTAAATGCATCTTACTCAACTCTGTACCAAACCAACTACCCTCCTTTAATTTTGGAAATACACCGCCTGCTACGTCAATGGGAAGAATGTCCACTGACAAAAAATGTGTTCATTTTCATTTTCGTTTCATTCGTTATTTTGATTTTTTTTCGTAAATTTGGAAAATCGTATATTAGTAAACTCGAAAATTCAGAATTCGGACATTTTTGGGAATTTTCACATTTAGATTTTTCGGATTTCTAAATTTTGAATTTTCAGATTTCTGAATTTCCGAATTTCCCAATTTTGAATTTTCAGATTTCCGAATTTCCTAATTTTCTGAATTTCCTAATTTTCTGAATTTCCAAATTTCTGATTTTCGGTTTTCCGAATTTACGAATTCTCAGAATTTCTGAATTTCAGATTTCTGAATTTTCGATTTTCCAAATTTCTGAATTTCCAAATTTTGGATTTTTGGGTTTCCGAATTTTTGAATTTACGAATTTACGAATTTACGAATTACAAATTTTCTATTTTCTGAATTTCGGATTTCCGAATTTTTGAATTTCGGATTTCCGAATTTCCAAATTTAATAATTTTCGGATTTTCGGAATTCCGAATTTTCGGATTTTTGGAACTCAGAATTTTCGGATTTTCGGAATTCAGGAATTCAAAGATTTGAAAGTCCAAAAATGTGAAAATCTGAAAAAAAGAAAGAAAATCAGTTTAATTAATAATTAACTATTAAATTAACGAGTATGAATTTATCTGAAGTTACGAATTATATAAAATATCAAAAGCCGCATCTAAACAAATGGAACTGAACAAATTAATAATAAATAATTAATAATAAATTATTATTAATAATAAAAAGTTATAAAATTGTATTATTATTATTAGATTGTTACGTTCCATTTTGTTAGATGCGGCATTCGTTATTTCAGATAATTTCATTCGTAACTTTGGATAAATTCGTATTCGTTATGTTCACTAACAGACAAATTTGAAAGGGAATTCCAATACCTATAATTTAATAGTTAGTTATTATTTAGAATTAAACTGATTTTCTTTCTTTTTTTAAGATTTTGGAATTTTCAAATTTCCGAAAATTCGGAATACCGAAAATCCGAAATACCGAAAATCCGAAATTTGGAAATTCAAAAATTCGGAAATCCGAAAATCCGAAAATCTGAAATCCGGAAATCTGAAAATCTGAAATTCGGAAATTCGAAAATCGGAAATCCGGAAATTCGTAATTTCGGAAATTTCAGAAATTTGTAAATTTCGTAAATTCAGAAATTTCGGAAATTGAAAAATTCAGAAATTCGGAAATTTGGAATTAACGAATTTGTCAAAATTCATTAAAAAACAAATTTGAAACTAAACAAATTGCACATGTCTAATGTCCTCTGTCACTTCTGTGTAGGATAAATGTCTTCAAGATGTCTATACTCCGAAAACTCTTGTAACTTTATGAAACCCTGCCAATAATAGTCCCCATGGCACAACTACAAAATATTCAAAGGTTCTTTACTAAATTTATCTGGGGTGGCAAAGCACATCGGATTGCAAATACTGTAGTGTTTGCTCTTTGCTCTCATGGAGGGCTAGGAGCCCCAGACATTAAATACTACTATGCTACCCATCTTACAGCAGCGATCTCTTGGACAACACGTTTTGCAACAAACAGATGGTCAGAATAGTTGAGCATAACCAGCCCTGTACATCTCTGTTTCATGCTCTGGTCCGATCTAACTACCTCTATTTCTCAGTTAAGAAAAATATGTACACAGCAAGCAAATTATTACACTTCAAGCAGGCTCTCTCCCCCAGCCTAAGGTGGGAATCTACAAGCCGCTGGGGTAAGCCCCGGCGATTAGATCGCACGGTGCCACACGCACCAATTCTGTGATCAAACAAGTGAATAAAAAGTGGCACGCTATATATATATATATATATATATATATATATATATATATATAATTGTCCACATATAAGTGGTACCCCTTTCCGAATAAGGGTGACACCAAGTCCCACACAATCTTACCAGAGCTCTCTATGTAGTCTGGGCAGTTCTCCGGCTCTACCTAACTATCTCTTTCCTCGTAAACCATAAATTGTATGTATAGCCTGTGGCCCTGTCACACAGCTTATACATCTTGACCCCATATATGCTGGGAACATACTATTTCGATGACAAGTGGCCAGAAAACTTAATCCGGGGCTCATCGATGCAGACAACTTGATGGGGAGTAAACAAGGCTGTAAACTGTTGGTTGAAGTGGTTTATGCAGTGCCAATCCTGACCTCCCTGGGGCCCTAAGCAAAATTCTGCTAAGGGACCCCCTACTTTAGCCGTGATACCATGAGTATAGGTCCCCGGAGAACCTCCCTACTTACATCAGGGTCCCCAGAGAGCCTCCCCCTACATCAGGGTCCCCAGAGAGTCTCCCCATACATCAGGGTTCCTAGAGAGCCTCCCCCTGCATTAGGGTCCCCAGAGAGCCTCCCCTTACATCAGGGTCCCCAGAGAGCCTCCTCTTACATAAGGGTCCCCAGAAAGCCCCTCCTTACATCAGTGTCCTCAGAGAGCCTCCCTACTTACATCAGGGTCCCCAGAGAGCCTCCCCCTACATCAGAGTCCCCAGAGAGCCTCCCCTTACATCAGGATCCCCAGAGAGCCCCCCTTAAATTCTCACCGTGCCAATAATTGCAGCCTCACCGTGCCCATCATTGCAGCCTCACCATGTTAATAATTGCCACCTCACTGTGCCCATCATTGCAGCCTTACTGTGCCCATCACTGCCACCTCACTGTGTCCATCATTGCCCCCTCACCACGCCAATCATTGCAGCCTTACCATGCCAATCATTGCAGCCTCACCGTGTTAATAATTGCCTCTTCACCGAGCCCATCATTGCCGCCTCACCATGCCCATCATTGTCACCTCACCATGCCAATCATTGCAGCCTCCCCGTGCCCATCACTGCCACCTCACCATGCCAATCATTGCAGCCTTACCATGCTTATCATTACAGCCTCACTGTGTTAATAATTGCCGTCTTCCCATGCCCATAATTGCTGCCTCACCGTGCCCATCACTGCCACCTCACCATGTCAATCATTGCAGCCTTACCATGCTTATCATCGCAGCCTTACCATGTTTATCATTGCAGCCTTACCATGCTTATCATTGTAGCCTCACTGTGTTAATAATTACCACCTCACCATGCCCATCATTGCTGCCTCACCATACCAAGCATTGTCGGCTCACCATGCCAATCATTACAGCCTTACTGTGGCCATCATAATTGCAGCCTAATGGTGCCAATCATCATTGCAGCCTAATGGTGCCCATCATTGCAGTCTTACTGTGGAAATCAATGTAGCCTCACCAGTCAGTGCCAGTGGATTACATACAACAGGCATCTCCTGCTGTGTCACGGAGCTCATTGTGAAATATTATGCCGCGCTATGACAAAAGTCCCACCCTCCTCCTAGACCAGCTAGTGTGATAGACAGAACACTGCATCTATCGCACTAGGAGGAGGGCGGGATCATTTTCATAACGCGGCCAAAAGTTTCAGTCAGCTCTGAGACACAGCAGTCTTCCGACTCCCGCTGTGTGACAAGAGGAGGAGGGGGAGGAGGAGATTGGAGCTCCAGGAGCAGAGCCAATCCGCCCTTGGGGGCCCCCCACAGCAGCGGGGCCCTAGGCAGCTTGTGTGGTGAGTGTATAGGGTAGATTGGCTCTGGGTTTAAGAGGAGCCAAATTTTGTAGAGCCGATCAAATCCAGGATCACCCGAGGATGACAGAGTTCATTATCATTGAAGTGCATAAACCGTAATATCTGCTCGTATCGTGTCCTGGTCATGGAGGCAGAGAACATGGGCATATGGTGAATTGGGTCAATGGACCAATATGACCGCAACTCACTCTTTTTAGTTATGCCCCTGAGGAGAGATAGGCCCAGGAAGGTCTTAAATTCGCAAACTGTAATAGTTTTCCAATCTCTGGCAAGAGTCAGCTGGGGATTAATGGCGATGAATTGACCAGGATATAAATTACTTTGGTCCACAATAGATCTTTAGAGATCTTCTGTAAAAACATAATAGTGAATAAAAATCAAGTGACCTAATAGGACCCCTAACAAGGTACATCGCTTCCACCCATTGGTCCCACCGACATGCTGGAGATGTCACACAGCACGTGGCACCCTGCTTCATATCTGGTGGCAGTGCCCTCTGATTGAACCATTCTGGGTTGAAATCCACCAAACGATCTCTCAAGTCACCACCTGCACACCGACCTTCTCGCCGTCACACTACCTGTTACACCACACCTCTGAACCCTCTTGCTCATACTGAAAATCTCTGTCCCTGCACCTCATCAACGCCACCAACCTTTGCATCCCCATCTTGTGGAGAAATGCTGCCCCCCCACGATAGAAGACTGGATCCGTAGGGTAGACAAGATTGCAGAGATGGAAAAACTGATCTGTCAAGCTCACGACAACCCTACTAGATTTTTCACTTCACTATCTGTCATGCTCAGAAATGTGTAGGCCTCTTCACTAGTGTACCTTCGATTTGACATCTTGGTCTCTAAATTTACTGGTACACTAGTGAGACTAACAGGAAAAAAGCACCTGACTGTCAGTGACTGATTCAAATGCTACCAAAAAAACTGTTAGCGTTCTCAGGGATCAACCCTGACTCTGTGAACACTGCAGTTATATGTGTTGTGTTTTTGTAAGTGACATTGATCGATTGACACTGCACTTGGGTGGGCTGGGCTAGGCAGAGGGGCTAAACACAGGTTCTAGCAGGTAGCTGGTCTGATCCTGCTAAGGCTGTGTTTTTGGGAACCCTAAACTGCTGGGGACGCTAATATAGTTCTGATCAAATCAGATATTGATGCGTTCAGACACTATACTACTAAGGGAGATGTATGGTGCGTGCGTGGGCACTACTGGCACTAATCTGACACTGCCTGGGGTGATGCAGACTCCGACTGACACTAAAACCTAGCTGATGTCACCTGCCGGGTGATCAGGGGGTTAAACATTTATTGGGCAATATAAGGTGGGTGCCCTGATGCTATAAAAAAAATATCTAGCTAACCAGCATCACCCGTGACACTTATGATCACTGGTGACAGGGGGTGATAAATGGGTTAAACCTTTATTAGGGGGGTTAGGGGGGTCCCTAGACCTATCTGGGCCTACACTAAGTACCCTAAAACTGATTAGTGTCACTAATGACACCAGTCCAATGATCAAAAAAAAAATGAACACTGTACTCGGTGACACAGTGGCAGGGGGGAATGGGTTAACTGGGGGGTGATTAGAGGGTGAAATATAGGCCTATGTGGACTGATGTCAGTGTAATGTTCATCTCACTCGAATGAAAAGACTTCCATGAGGAGAGATGATATCCCTTCCCCTGCAGTGTTTACACTTACACATGCAAGAGAAGGCTCTCATTCGCCAGGAGTGATCACTAGGTCCAGGCCAGATATCATTGACCTGGGCCTGTGGATTGATTGGTTCTGGATCGAATCTGATTGTCGTGGCTGCCATAACATGATGGCCATTTGCCTGCCCTTGCCATTCTTTTTGCAGTAAAACTGCGACGGCTAGTCGGGAAGCCATTAACCACTTGAGGACCGCCGTATTGCCATTGTACGTCAGCACAATGGCACAGGCAGGCATAATCACGTACATCAACGTGATTGCCTTCCAGCGGGTGGGGGGTCCGATCGGACCCCCTCCCGCTGGTTACGGCGGTCCGATTCGGTCCAGGAGCGCTCCGTGATGAGGGGATGGCCGTTGGTTTTCGGCCACCCCCTCTGGATCGCTCCTGGCCAATGAGAAGCTTCCTCCCCTGTGTATTGTTTACACAGGAAGGAGGAAGTGATGTCATTCTCCTCGGGGCGGTCTTTTTGACCGGACTACGAGGAGAACAGTAAAAGTAAGTGTGCACCAACACTACACTGACATGTAGGTACACACAGGCACACAAACCCCCCCCGATCCCCCCCCCCGATCGCCCCCCGATCCCCCCCCCCGCCCCCCCCTCCCCCCCCAGTCACAGTGTCACTGATTGCATTGATCATTTCTTTACTGATCAATGCATTCAGTGTCAGTTGTGACAGTAAAAACTGTCAGGACAGTTAGTGTTAGGTCCAGGGTAGCCCCCTATCACCCCCCAATAAAGATTTAACCCCCTGATTGCCCCTAGAGTTAACCCTTTCACCCCCTTTTGCCAGTGTCACTAAGCGATCATTTTTCTGATCGCTGCATGTGTCGCTAGTGTCGCTAGGTAGCTAGTTATTTTTTTAGGTTCACCGCCAGGTTTTTATAGTGCTAGGTACCCCGATATACTACCCAATAATGTTTTTAACCCCCTGATTGCCGCTAGTTAACCCTTTCACCCCCTTTTGCCAGTGTCACTAAGCGATCGTTTTTCTGATCGCTGCATTAGTGTCGCTACAGTCGCTAGGTAGCTAGTTATTTTTTTAGGTTCACCGCCAGGTTTTTATAGCGCTAGGTACCCCGATATACTACCCAATAATGTTTTTAACCCCCTGATTGCCGCTAGTTAACCCTTTCACCCCCTTTTGCCAGTGTCACTAAGCGATCATTTTTCTGATCGCTGCATGTGTCGCTAGGTAGCTAGTTATTTTTTTAGGTTCACCGCCAGGTTTTTATATCGCTAGGTACCCCGATATACTACCCAATAATGGTTTTAACCCCCTGATTGCCGCTAGTTAACCCTTTCACCCCCTTTTGCCAGTGTCACTAAGCGATCGTTTTTCTGATCGCTGCATTAGTGTCGCTACAGTCGCTAGGTAGCTAGTTATTTTTTTAGGTTCACCGCCAGGTTTTTATAGCGCTAGGTACCCCGATATACTACCCAATAATGGTTTTAACCCCCTGATTTCCGCTAGTTAACCCTTTCACCCCCTTTTGCCAGTGTCACTAAGCGATAATTTTTCTGAACGCTGCATCAGTGTCGCTAGTGTCGCTAGGTAGCTAGTTATTTTTTTAGGTTCACCGCCAGGTTTTTATAGCGCTAGGTACCCCGATATACTACCCAATAATGGTTTTAACCCCCTGATTGCTGCTAGTTAACCCTTTCACCCCCTTTCACCAGCGATCACAGTATAAGTGTCACTGGTGACGCTGGTTAGCCAGTTAGTTATTTAGGTTCCCCGTCAGGTTTTTATATAGCGCCAGGGACCCCCATATACTACCTAATAAAAATTTGAACCCCCTGATTGCCCCTAGTTAACCCTTTCACCACTGATCACCGTATAAGTGTTACGGGTGACTCTGGTTAGTTTGTTTTTTATAGCATTTTATATTCAAATCCGGAAGGCAGTGCTTGGTTTTCGGGGTCCCGTACGTGGCTAGGCTCCCAAAAAGTCCCCCACATGTGGTATCCCCGTACTCGGGAGAAGCAGCAGAATTTATTTTGGGGTGTAATTTGACTTCTGCACATAGCATGTGTGAGCAATATATCATTTAGTGACAACTTTGTGCAAAAAAAAAAAAGTTTGTAATATTCCCGCAACTTTTGGCAAAATATAAAATATTCCATGGACTCAACATGCCTCTCAGTAAATAGCTTGGGGTGTCTACTTTCCAAAATGGGGTCATTTGGGGGGGTTTTGTGCTATTTTTGCATTTTATGGCCTTCGAAACTGTGATAGGTAGTGAGGAGTTAAATCAAAAATTTGCACCCTTAGAAATCCTGAAGGTGGTGATTGGTTTTCGGGGTGCCGTGCGCGACTAGACTCCCAAAAAGTCCCACACATGTGGTATCCCCGTACTCGGGAGAAGCAGCAGAATGTATTTTGGGGTGTCATTTCACATATGCCCATAGCATGTGTGAGCAATATATCATTTAGTGACAACTTGGTGCAAAAAAAAAAAAGTTTGTAATATTCCCGCAACTTGTGGCAAAATATAAAATATTCCATGGACTCAACATGCCTCTCAGTAAATAGCTTGGGGTGTCTACTTTCCAAAATGGGGTCATTTTGGGGGGTTTTGTGCTATTTTGGCATTTTATGGCCTTCGAAACTGTGATAGGTAGTGAGGAGTTAAATCAAAAATTTGCACCCTTAGAAATCCTGAAGGTGGTGATTGGTTTTCGGGGTGCCGTGCGCGACTAGACTCCCAAAAAGTCCCACACACGTGGTATCGCCATACTCGGGAGAAGTAGCGGAATATATTTTGGGGTGCAATTCCACATATAACCATGGCATGTGTGAGCAATATATCATTTAGTGACAACTTTTTGTAAAAAAAATTTTTTTTTTTTTTTGTCATTATTCAATCCCTTAGGACAAAAAAAATAAATATTCAATGGGCTCAACATACCCATCAGCAATTTCCTTGGGGTGTCTACTTTCCAAAATGGGGTCATTTGGGGGGGATTTGTACTGCCCTGCCATTTTAGCACCTCAAGAAATGAGATCGGCAGTCATAAATTAAAAGCTGTGTAAATTCCAGAAAATGTACTCTAGTTTGTAGACGCTATAACTTTTGCGCAAACCAAAAAATATACGCTTATTGACATTTTTTTTACTAAAGACATGTGGCTAAATAAATTTTGCCCTCAATGTATGACTAAAATTTAGTTTATTCGATTTTTCTTATAACAAAAAGAAGAAAATATCTTTTTTTTTCAAAATTTTCGCTCTTTTTCCATTTATATCGCAAAAAAAAAAAATCGCAGAGGCAATCAAATACCATCAAAAGAAAGCTCTATTTGTGGGAAGAAAAGGACGCAAATTTCGTTTGGGTGCAATATTGCATGACCGCGCAATTACCAGTTAAAGCAGCGCAGTGCGAAATTGCAAAAAGACCTCTGGTCCTTAAGGTGTTTATTGGTCCGGAGCTGAAGTGGTTAAAGAGAACCTGTCACCAAAAAAAAAATCATCACATAGGGGAGCTCTTTGTCCCCTATGTGATGACACAAAAAAAGTTACGCAAAATAATAATTTTTTCATTGCAAAAAAATAAAATTACACACAAGCACATAAAGCCCCCAAAAAATGTTGAGGTCCCCCACGCCCACATATACAAGCATAAATGCGCGTGGCGTTGATTGCATGTCTCTGCACATGCCAGAGTCAGAGCAATAATTTTAGCACCTCCTCAGTAACACGAAACTGATGGCCTATAGGGGGCTTTTGAAGTGTTGCCTATAAAAAATATAGGGTGCTAAAGTTTGTCACTATTTCACGGGCTCACATAAATCTAAGAATTGGCATGTTGGGTATCTATTTACTTGGTGCGACCTCATACTCAAAGTAAAAAATACAGAGACCAGCTACAAAGACATTGCATTCTACACTTTTCATTAGCCATCATCCAACCAAAAGCACTGAGGCTTTACTTTTATCCACTTCCATCGAGCCTGTAACAATGGCCATCTGAGAACAGATTGTAGTTAAGGTGAACATTTGGAAGTTGTTGGATTGGTGACCAGCCTTTGGCCACCCTCTTGTGTATTGAAGTTTGCTTACAATTGCTAGAACACTACTGTCATTGGTGGAGCTTTGTTTAACCAGTTGCCGACCGCCGCACGACGATGTACGTCGACAGAATGGCACGGGCCGAACGGTGCCCCCCCCCCGGTGCCAGCGGCGGTCGGAATCCATTCAGGAGCGATCCGGGATGAGGGGGCCACCCCCTCGCGATCGCTCCTGACGAATGGAAGTGCAGCATGACATCACTTCCTCTCCTGTAATGTAAACACAGGCAGAGGAAGTGATGTAATCTCTCCTCCGTGTCGGTATTTTTCGTTTCGGCACCGAGGAGAGAGGATCGGTGAGTTGCACCAACACTACACTACACAGTAGAACATGCCAGGCACACTCTCACCCCCCCTTCACCCCCCGATCACCCCCCCCCCAATCACCACTGCACCCCCAGTCACAGTGACACCAATTGCATTTTTTTTTATTGCATTGGTGTCATTTGTGACTGTAATAACTGTTAGGGCAGTTAGGGTTAGCCCCCTTTAGTTCTAGGGTACCCCCCTAACCCCCCCAATAAAGGTTTAACCCCGTGATCACCCCCCGTCGCCAGTGTCACTAAGGCTGGGTTCACATTGCAGCGGTTTATGAGAATGGATGTGATTCGCACCGCACTGCAGTGCAAATCACATCCAATCTCTGTGTGATGCGAGTTCAGCCATACAGATAGTATGGCTGAATTCGCATCGCACCCGCCGCACCCGCCGCAAACTCGCATGGGACCCTTTTTTTGGTCCGCAGCAGAATCGAATCGCATGGGTGTTCACACCATGCGATCCGATTCCTGTCCGAGTTTGCAGATCGCACTGCGATATGCGAACTGATCTGGGGGTGTCATTAACATTTCACTAACACTCCGAGCAGTTCCCGCATCGCTCCAGTGTGAACCCAGCCTAATAAGCGATCGTTTTTCTGATCGCTGTATTAGTGTCACAGGTGACGCTAGTTAGGCAGGTAGGTATTTAGGTTCGCCGCAGCTTTTTATAGCGCCAGGGATACTACCGCATAAAGCCCCCTGCTTGCCCCCTAGTTAACCCTTTCACCAGTGATCACCATATAACTGTTACAGGTGACGCTGGTTGGTTAGTTATTTTTTTATAGTTTCAGGGCACCCGCCATTTATTACCTAATAAAGGTTTAACCCCCTGATCACCCGGCGGGTGATATAAGTTTGAGGGTCAGATAGGGTCTGCGTCGCCCCAGGCAGCGTCAGGTTAGTGCCAGTACCGCTAACACCCACGCGCAAAGCATACACCTCCCTTAGTAATATAGTATCTGATAAGATCTATATTAGCGTCGCCAGCAGTTTAGGTTTCCCAAAACGCATTGTTAGCGGGATCAGCCCAGATACCTGCTAGCACTTGCGTTTAGCCCCTCCGCCAAGCCCAGCCCAGCCCACCCAAGTGCAGTATCGATCGATCACTGTCACTTACAAAACACAACACACATAACTGCAGCGTTCGCAGAGTCAGGCCTGATCCCTGCGATCGCTAACAGTTTTTTTTGTAGCGTTTTGATACAGTCGCTGACAGCCTTGGTGCTTTTTTACCTGTGAGTCTCACTAGTGTACCCCTAAATTTAGGGGTGTCTACTTTCCAAAATGGGGTCATTTGGGGGGGGGGGGGTTGTGCCATCTTGGCATTTTATGGCCTTCAAAACTGCGATAGGTAGTGAGGAGTGAAATCAAAAATTTACACCCTTAGAAATCCTGAAGGCAGTGCTTGGTTTTCGGGGCCCTGTACGCGGCTAGGCTCCCAAAAAATCCCACACATGTGGTATCCCCGTACTCAGGAGAAGCAGCAGAATTTCTTTTGGGGTGTCATTTCACATATGCCCATGGCATGTGTGAGCAATATATCATTTAGTGACAACTTTGTGAAAAAAAATAAAAAATAAAATAAAAGTTTGTAATTTTCCCGCAACTTGTGGCAAAATATAAAATATTCCATGGACTCAACATGCCTCTCAGTAAATAGCTTGGGGTGTCTACTTTCTAAAATGGGGTCATTTGGGGGGGTTTGTGCCATCTTGGCATTTTATGGCCTTCAAAACTGCGATAGGTAGTGCGGAGTGAAATCAAAAATTTACACCCTTAGAAATCCTGAAGGCGGTGCTTGGTTTTCGGGGCCCCGTACGCGGCTAGGCTCCCAAAAAGTCCCACACATGTGGTATCCCCGTACTCAGAAGAAGCAGCAGAATTTATTTTGGGGTGTCATTTCACATATGCCCATGGCATGTGTGAGCAATATATCATTTAGTGACAACTTTGTGAAAAAAAAAAAAAAAGTTTGTATTATTCCTGCAACTTGTGGCAAAATTTAAAATATTCCATGGACTCAACATGCCTCTCAGCAAATAGCTTGGGGTGTCTACTTTCTAAAATGGGGTCATTGGGGGGGGGGGGGGGTTTGTGCCATCTTGGCATTTTATGGCCTTCAAAACTGTAATAGGTGGTGAGGAGTGAAATCAAAAATTTACGCCCTTAGAAAGCCTGAAGGCGGTTCTTGGCTTTCGGGGCCCCGTACACGGCTAGGCTCCCAAAAAATCCCACACATGTGGTATCCCCGTACTCAGGAGAAGCAGTAAAATTTATTTTGGGGTGTCATTTCACATATGCCCATAGCACGTGTGAGCAATATATCATTTAGTGACAACTTTGTGAAAAAAAATAAAAAATAAATAAAAGTTTGTAATTTTCCCGCAACTTGTGGCAAAATATAAAATATTCCATGGACTCAACATGCCTCTCAGCAAATAGCTTGGGGTGTCTACTTTCTAAAATGGGGTCATTTGTGGGGGTTTTGTGCCATCTTGGCATTTTATGGCCTTCAAAACTGTAATAGGTAATGAGGAGTGAAATCAAAAATTTACGCTCTTAGAAAGCCTGAAGGCGGTGCTTGGTTTCAGGGCCCCGTACGCGGCTAGGCTCCCAAAAAGTCCCACATATGTGGTATCCCCGTACTCAGGAGAAGCAGTAGAATTTATTTTGGGGTATCTTTTCACATATGCCCATAGCATGTGTGAGCAATATATCATTTAGTGACAACTTTGTGAAATAAATAAATAAAAGTTTGTAATTTTCCCGCAACTTGTGGCAAAATATAAAATATTCCATGGACTCAACATGCCTCTCAGCAAATAGCTTGGGGTGTCTACTTTCTAAAATGGGATCATTTGTGGGTGTTTTGTGCCATCTTGGCATTTTATGGCCTTCAAAACTGTGATAGGTAGTGAGGAGTGAAATTACAAATGTATGCCCTTAGAAATCCTGAAGGCGGTGCTTGGGTTTCGGGGCCCCGTACGCGGCTAGACTTCCAAAAAGTCGACCACATGTGGTATCCCCGTACTCAGGAGAAGCAGCAGAATGTATTTTGGGGTACAATTCCACATATAACCATGGCATGTGTGAGCAATATATCATTGAGTGACAACTTTGTGTAAAAAAAAAATAATAATTTTTTGTCATTATTCAATCGCTTGAGGCAAAAAAATAAAATATTCAATGGGCTCAACATGCCTCTTATCAATTTCCTTAGGGTGTCTACTTTCCAAAATGGGGTCATTTAGGGGGGTTTTGTACTGCCCTGCCATTTTAGCACCTCAAGAAATGAGATAGGCAGTCATAAACTAAAAGCTGCGTAAATTCCAGAAAACGTACCTTAGTTTGTAGATGTGACAACTTTTGCGCAAACCAATAAATATACAGTTATTGACTTTTTTTTACCAAAGACATGTGGCTGAATACATTTTGGCCTAAATGTATGACTAAAATTGAGTTTATTGGATTTTTCTAATAACAAAAAGTAGAAAATATCATTTTTTTCTAAATTTGCGGTCTTTTTACGTTTATATCGCAAAAAATTAAAATTGCAGAGTCAGTCAAATACCTTTAAAAGAAAGCTCTATTTGTGGGAAAAAAAGGACGCAAATTTTGTTTGGGTACAACATTGCATGACCGCGCAATTACCAGTTAAAGCAGCACAGTGCCAAATTGTAAAGAGACCTCTGGTCATTGACCAGCAAAATGGTCCGGTCTGAAAGTGGTTAATAAGAAACATGCCATGCTTTCACTGTCTGTTATTGGGACACTTTGCAAAAAGATATAATTAAACCCTGTAGATTACAAACACTTTCTTTAGATGTTTATGCTCTGCACTACAGAGTTTAAGGTCTCCCGTGCTGGCAGATTTTGTGCACATTACCCACTAGTTAGTGGTTCGGTAGGGTCCATTTGACTAGTTAGGCCCCAGTAGTGAGCTGTATCTCTTTCATTCGCTGGTTTGAAGGATAATTTTCACATTGATTATCATTATTTACTACTTGAAGCATTATTCTTCACTCTCCCAGTAAGTTTCATATATATATATATATAATTTTATATGTAATTTAAATGTAAAAAAACTTTCAAATGATAGAAACCTCCAGTAATGTTTAACTTCTGACCCTGTCTAAAGATTCCCTGTTGATCTTGTTCATATGACAGTCATATAGCACTTGCATAGTTGCTTAATCATAGCATGATATAGTATTGATAAGGCAGGTTATACTTTTTGGAGGGTTTTTGTCTGTGCATTTACAGTGGATGTTATCACAGTAGGTTAGATATAGTATTACCAGTTTCCAATTCCCACATTCTTTTGGAAAGGTATCTCAAGGTGTAATACTTTGAAGAATTCTATTCATTTATTAATTGGTGTAGTTAGAACCTATAGAGTACAATGTATCTTATTCATCTATCACATTTTGTGTGTGGGTTTTCTCTATGGCGATGCGTTTCCTTTGATAACTGTTACTCTTTGTAAATGTCACAGAACGTTCAATAGTCAATGACTACAGTAGCACTTGTTCTACAAATGAGGCTTCTTTATCCCTCTGACTAAAATAGCAATAAGTTTTATTAAAAAATATAGACACATGGAAATTTTTTAGCTTTCCTATTTAGTTTTGATATACATGGGTTAATGCTGGAACAGTTGAAACTGTTCTTGCCATGCTGCAATATACAAATCTAATGTATGTGGCATTTTTCTTAAATCATATGAGATAAGGGGTAAGAAAAACTTTTTTTCTCTCTTGAAGAGTCCTGGTACAATATATTTTAGGAGGGAAGAGTCAAAGAGAGCCCCAGATACTGGATTTTTCCCAAAGTAAGGAGTGCATAGTACCTCTTGTTACTCATTTCCCCAAAAAAAGTAAAAATATAGATACTGTAGAAAAAGTTCTAAAGTACAATCCAAAACCAATCACATTGTCCAGAAATGTACTGTAGATCCATCTTTGATAAATCATGCCCCGATGAACCACCAACACAATGATGCCACCCCACTGCACTTCTATCACTAAATGATCGCTCCCCAGCTGCTGCAATAAACAGAGCAGTCATGGATGCTCGGTAATGTCATTGACCAAATATGGTCATGACCATTAAAAAAAGAAGCAGTGGTTTGTTTTTAACATCAATTTTTCAGGAGTACATCATGCTGGTGCACACCAACAACAAGGCATCCCCAAGCAATTTCATGTATTTGTGTAATTTTAAATTGTCTTTCAAGCTGCATTAAAAGACTTGCTCTCCACTGAATGGTATTTTTAATTTTTTTTTTTTTTTTACAAAAGATTGCAAACTGGAATTGAAATAGGCCAGAACAAATAACAAGATTCGGTGCAATGCGCTATGTTCAGAATTTGCATATTTTTTTCAAGTGTTTGGTGAATGTTCCACACACCAATCTTTGCCTAACTACTCAAAAAAAGATTAAACAAACTTGACATTATTCTTTTCAAGTTTGGGTTTTAGATAATAACAACATAGAATATACACATCGTCTGATATTCCAGAATAAGGCCAATATAAAAATCTAACGGGGGCTGTAAGACTTATAATACATCAGAATTTCCTCTATTAGTAATGTATTTACTAGAAAAATAGTAATATAGTGTGGAGGACTTCCCCACTGAGAGCACCATTCAAGCCACTTTGGTCTGTGATACTTAAGGATTAAGGGAGCTTTAAAGGTACCAACAGCTACCTTATGAGCTGAGGCTCTTTCCGTTTCCTATGGGGTAATTTCCTCTAGGATAAGGTTTGTGTATATCCTACTTAGATACACATATTTCATATAAGTATACATACTTGCCCCTCCCTTCCCCTCTATCTACATTAGGTGATCCCAGTGCACCCCACGTGGTGCGCCCTTGAGCCAAGAGGATTTCTTACATTCTTGTATACCTGTTTTATTTTGAATGGATTCATCACTAATATTGTTTTTACCATTGGCTGGTTATGCGTTTTGCATCTATGCCCAGGCATGTGAGTATTTTCTGCTGTGTCTCTTCTTCCTTACCCCTTTCCCTTTCTGTTCACATCATGTTATGCCATCCATGATCAGCAATGGATGCTTTAATATGTGTTCTGTTTTATAGATTGTACTTGTCAAGATTGTTAAAAACTTCCTTGAAGAAGGAGCTCTAAGGACTCCAAAACATGTTGTTATGGTTTTCTGTATCAATCTCCAGTTGAGTGGCTTAATTTTTTCCTGTGGCTTCTGACAATTCATTTTTTTTATGTAATTGAATATATGTAATATTTTTCGTTTAATGACTTTTGATAATAAAAAATACTTTATATTCATATCTTGTTGTTTGTACATTCCACGGGGCCTAAAAAGTCCCAACAGTAAGGGGAGTCTCCTTTCTCTCAATCTATCAGGGATGTGGCCAAATTGTTTTCAGATTTCAAACTTTTTTTTATACTAGAAAAATATAGGATGATATTATATTTCAGATTTAAATGAAAGATATCATTGTGGCTTTAAAGTTTGTACATCATAATCAAACACTAAAATAGAATAAATATTATAGCAATCTAATGGAACAAAAATGCATTTTTAATAAACGTCTTCCTGAGTTAAGTGTTCTATTCTATTTCTGTTGCTGCATAAACTCATCATGCAAATGCGAATAAAGACCGGTAATGATATTCCCCTTTCTTAAGTTGTAAGGTCTACACTAAGATGCTCACTTCTAGATAATAGTTCCAATTTAATTTAGTATGGCAGGGGACTCTGAAATCCCAACATAATACTAGTTAGAAATGAACTAGTTTTTAAAAGTAAATTCTTTACAGCACGTTCTATAATTAACAGTGAATATTTAAAAAAAAATAACAAAACATAGATGTTTAGAGATTGTATTTTTTAGTTATACATTCACTAAGTTATTTATTACCAAATACTTCCAAATGGCAGGATGTTTAATACGTTCCCATCTGAGTGCATTAAAATGTACTGTCGTGTTTTCATTGCTAGAGCTACACATAATGTGATTAGCTTCAATTTATTGTTGAAACAAACAATCACATTTAAATATTAAATTTCCAAAATGTAAAGTTGATTTTAAAGCTTACATTAAACAACTGTTTTAAGCAGCCATCCTTTTCTTAATTTAATTTGGAAAATCATTATCTAGGAAATAATAAAGGCACTAATGTAGTCTAATGACATTAAAGTAACCTAACACTGTTACATGTTCCACATAGTGAACAAGCTGCACACCCTGCAGTTGAATTAGACTTCCTTAAATTAAGGAATATTAAAGGCAGTAATGGTATGACATTTTTTTGTGAGTATGACTAGTATTATAATGTGACAGAAAAAAATCTAATGCTTTCTAAATGACAGTTTTGAGATTTGTATTGCCTGAGGTAGCCAAGATGAACAATAACGTATAATTTGATTGATGAAATGGTTCATCTAACTTATGGTTGCCAATTGCTCTACCCAAAATGTTACTTTTGCTTGTGTGCATAGATATACTTTATATTACAGATTTACATAGGGCACCCTTTCTACAGACAAACGTGCTATTAATATATTCCTAAACATAACACTCAAGGTTTAAAGCCCAACTGAATTTTCAGCCAAAATGGTTTAAAAATACAACAGAATGCAGAGGTCATTTTCAATGCTTCACTTTTTTTTCATTAATCACCCTCTAGCCCTAAATAAAAAAAAAAAAAACATTGCCTTACAGTATTCTGTAAAGCAAACTGTGGTCCCGTTGCATTTTTTTTTTACATTCCCCCGGATGTGTCACAGCTATATCTATACAATCAACAATGCTCTTCTAAGCAAGCATTTATGACTGAATAGCTGTAAGTCTGATTAACCAGAGAGTGTGTCAGCCCATTGCAGAGAAACTGTTGCTCTCACTCCAGTTTTTAGACAACTTATATCCCCAAATTCCCCTCTCCCCCTCTTCCGTCCCACAAATTTCATTGAAAACCAATGTTATGTCCTGCCCGGCTTCCACTTAAATAGATCCACAGCCAAGAGGGCATCCCTTGGGGGTTTTGATATGTACACGTAAGCCACCAGTCCTCATCCCCAAAAAATTGAGGATGGTTCCAGAAGAGCAAGCAGACATAACCACTCCACAGTGTTCTCCTCGAGCAATTCCTTTTCTGGCCCAAGCTCCCCTCCAGCCCACCTAACAAAAACCCTTCTACAGCCTTATTTCCTGCTTTAATCAGATTCTCAGATTCCATACACTTATACTTTGTTCCATGATCTGTCTTTTAACTTCCCCCAAATCTGGAGTTTATTTTCTCAGTTCTCCAAGTTGAAGTCTTGCAGGCCAAGTTTGTTGCAGAATTCCCATAAGTCTTCTGGAAATCACAAAGTTGCTGAAATACCTTGATTTTTGGCGATCAAGCATGCTGGGAATCCCCACCTGTAAGTGATTCCCTCGCTTGTAACTGATTTATTAAAGGTTTAAACGTCCACCTGCAGGCTAATGTCTCAGATGACAGATCTGTAAAGATAAGTAACTTAGTCCCATTAAAATCAATAAATGCAGACTTTCTCATGCCCTGTGATACCTGTGTTTTTACTTCATAGTGGGGGAATCTTGCTATTACGTTGGGACATCCAATGTGGGCTTATTTGGTCGTTGTATTCTGTGGACTTTTTCAAAATAGATAATAGATGTTAATTGTCTTTTCAATATGTTATTAACCACTGTTTCTAAATCAATATCATTTACAGTCTCAGGGAGACCCTGGATACTTAGATTATTTTGTCTGCTTCGATTTTCTTGATCTTCAAGCCTATATTGAACATTTCTTATTTCTAACCAATCCAACTCAGCTTTTTCTCGCAGTTCCATAATGGCCTTTCTATGCTCATCTAGATGTCCTTCTGTTACTTCTAACCATTCTTAAAGTCTATTCTTATTGCATTCATTTCTCCTTTGATCATACATTCAAAGTGAAACATCATATCAGCCATATCTTGCTTTGTGGGGAGTGTTTGTACATTTTCAGTCTTTTTCCACTCTCTGTTGTTGTTCAATTTTTTTTCTTTTCGCTCTAGGATAAAATAGTGTGATTGGAGCAAATATTTTGTAATTGAACACACTTATTTAAGTAAATTGGGTTGCTAGCTCTATGTAGCTGTCTTAAAAATCACTTAAAATGAATGATTTCACTTTTATATACTTTAGGGGTGTGTTATATCTAAAAAATATTTTTTTCCCACTAGGATCTAGGGGTTCACCAGGAAGTAGTGGAATTGGGATAAATATTTTATAAGGGGACACGATCATTCAGGTGAATCGGGTTGATAGCTATATGTAGCTATCTCAGTATTCAATCAATCAATAATGATGACACTTTTTATATTGTAAGGTTTTTTCTAGGTTAAATAAAAGGTTAAATAAAAAGGGGTGTGTTTTTGTTTGTATTGAGTCTATGGATGGTAAATATAGGCTGGTAGTTCTGTAGTTTTAGGGGGATATTTTTGATAGGTATTTTTGATAGGAGGAACCAGAGATATGTCAAATATTGGGATCCCCTGGCTCCTCTTTTTTTTGAGAGAGAAGGGTAGAAATAATTATATATCAAAAGATGTTTTAAATATTTTTGAAGTATGTTTACTCTAGGAATGGTATATGCAATTGTGGATGTAGGAATGTTATATGTGATTGTTGGTGTTTTGTAAATATATGTTTTTTTTTATTTCTCAATGAAAAATTGATAAAAACATAAAAAAAAAAAAAAAAAAAGGGAATTGTCCCCCAAGGTGGGGTTTTCTAGGCAGCAACGAGATACGGAAATGATAAAAATAATTAAAAATTGAATAGACTTTATTAAGACATATAATTTCAAAGATAACAGTGACAGTAAAAATATGAACTGTGATCCAGGAGATAATGGCACAACAACACATATATGGCTAAACACAGGATTACAAAATATTAAAGCGCTGTAATGAGATGGTTTAAATGAATACTGCCTCGTTTTGACCCCAATGGGTCATCTTCAGAGGATTGAGCGCTATAGAGAGATTTGAAATTATTAAAATATGTTGTTATCACTACACAAAAACTAAAATTGTACAAAGTAAATAGTGGTATAACATTTTGCTATTTTAAATGCAGTTAACAATCACATGTGTTTAGCAACGTTTCCACCATAATGGTCCCAGTATGGGTCCCTGGTCGGCCAGCATGCCAAGGGAGAGAGAAAACACCACTGCGAGACTTACGAGGAGTTACATGTATGGAAAAGTCCCCCAAAGCAAGGGAGACACATAGGGGCAAGCAATCAGCACCTGCAGTCTGGGCATCAAATAGTAACACCATCAGTGCATTATACAAGCACAGACAGAACTGTACACCTATGTGTAAAGTAAAAATTACAATTCTATTTATGTTATTATAATAATTATATATTTATTTATTAAGGCCAGTACTTTATTAAAAATATACCTCTAATAGTTAGGATAACAGTGTAATGCAGGTTGATTATACATAAAAAGTGAAAAATTACTGGATAGATTAGTAAACTGAAAAAATAGAGAAAAGAAGTGAAGGGGAGAGGGGAAGGAACAGGAAAAAAATAAAAATAAATAAAAAACAAATAAATAAAATCCACCCGGGAAATCAGGGGGAGTGAAGGAAAGGAGAAAGTGCGGAAAGGAAAGGAAAGGGAGGGAAAGAGAAAAGGAGTAAAACCGAGAAAGCTCATATTGTTACTGTAATGCCCCGTACACACGGTCTGACATTCCGACGACAAATTCCGTCAGATTTTTTCCAACGGATTTTGGCCCAAACTTGTCGGAAAATCCTATTGTTCAGAACTAGGTGACATATATCAAGTACAACGGGACTATAAACGGATCAGTAGCCAATAGATTTTGTCTTGTAATTTATTCTGAGCATGCGTGGCACTTTGTGCGTCGGATTTGTCTACACACGATCAGAATTTAATGGATCGGATTTTGTTGTCAGAAAATTTTAGATCCAGCTCTCAAACTTTGTGTGTCAGAAATTCCGACGGAAAAAGTCAGATGGAGCTCACACACAATCGGAATTTCCGACAACACGATCCAATCGCACATTTTCCGTCAGACCCCCTTCTGAACCATTATTCCCCTTTTACCCACAACCCTGGCCAAAATGTTTTGGAGGTCTGTGGGTACGGGGCTTATAAAAATCCACAAGCTGCCATTAAAAAGGGGGTAATTTAATAAGTAAGGAGTATATATTACCACTTAGTAAAAACAAAATGTAAATAGTAAATAAGGGCACACTTTTTGTGCCACAAGATAAACCCATTGCCAATCACCATATTCAGTGGTGGAGCTCAAACATAATGAAAAAAAAAAGCACAAATGCATCCAATCCTGTTGCTGGCTCCTGGGCCCCGCTGCCAAATGTAAACAAGTGGGCAGGTCCCCTAGGTGATGTTATTTACCAAATATGGACAAGATATTATTTGTTTGTTAAAATCATGGGCCATATCGGCGGGAATTTTCTTTCAGCAGATAAATTATCAAAAAGTGTGTGTCTTCATTTGCTCCTTACATTTTTGTGTGAATCATTATGGGTGCTATGTAACTAATACCTATTCATATAGGGGACCCATATAAGGGGGCTTCCAGATACCAATAAGCTCACCATTTGTAGATCTCTGCAACCACTGGACCAAGGTTGTTTGAAAGAAGCCCTTTCCTCATCAACATGTGGGAGTCCTTCCAGGCAAGCTATTCTCCCCTGGTTGACAACATGTCGCCTGGTATTGTCCAGGAGGTGAGTGCACACTTATCCACCCCCTTTCTGGCCAGTGCAAATAAGGTCTGCTATGATTTTTGTGGTCTATAACGGGGATATGCAATTAGCGGACCTTCTGCAACAGCTGGAGGTCCGCTAATTGCATATCTCTGGTCTATAATATAGTTTGGACAGGACCCCATGGTATTTTTTGTGTGGTATTTCCCTTAAAATCCATGCAAATTTCTGGGTCAATTCAGTCACAGTGCCAGTCTTACTGTATATACAGTTTCTGGATTTTCCTTGGGGTTTGCCCTAATACATGCTGTCACCTACACCATAAACATGGAGCATATTTTGGCTAAAACCTATACCCATTCACATTTGGTACCTCCTGCATGCTAAGATGCGGAACCCATAGCCTTTTCTAAGATGGTTGCAACTCCATTGGATCAGAAATAAAGCCTTTCTCCTGAAGAAGTCCTGTAAAGGGATCATGCAAGGATTGCAGAGGCTGTGGCAAGAGGTGGTGGAAAAAAAGCAATGCAACAGGGTCTCCAAAAGTTCAGTTACAACCTTACTTCACAGGCCCAAAAACTCACTGAGGCCTCACAGATATATTCTTACTAGGGAAGAGCCCGATGTTCGAGTGAAATGTAAGTTCAAGTCGAACACCGGGTGTTCGCTTGTTTGCCAAATAGCAAACATTATGCAGTGTTTGCTGCAAATTCTCAGGCCGCGGAACACAGTTAAAGTCTATGGAACATTAACATAAAAAGCCAAAAGTACTCATTCTAAAGGCTTATATGCAATTTATTGCCATAAAAAGTATTTGGGGCCTGGATCCTGCCCCAGGGGACATGTATCAATGCAAAAAAAAAAGTATTAAAAACAGATTTTTTTCGGGAGCAGTGATGCTTAAAGTGAACCAATAAAGGTGAAATATTCCTTTAAATATTGTGTCTGGAGATGGGTGTTGTCTATGGTATGCCTGTAAGGTGGCACAGTTTTTACGTGTTTATAACAATACCACAGCGAAATTACATTTCTAAAGGAAAAAAGTACTGTAATTTAAAACTGATCGCGGCTGTAATGAAATGTCGGGTCTCGACAATATAGATAAAACTCATTGAAAAAAACAACATTGGCTCCCCCCAGTCCATTACCAGGCCCATTGGGTCTGGTATGAATATTAAGGGGAACCCCCGAACTAAATTTGAAAAATAAGGCGTAGGCCCCCCCCCAAAATTCATACCAGACCCCTCAGGTCTGGTATGGATTTTAAAGGGAACCATGCACCAATTCTTTTTTTAAATGGCGTAGAGGTCCCCCCAAAATCCATACCCCTACCTCTCCTGCTAAACAATATTTCCAGGATCTCCACTAGGGATGAGCTTCGTGTTCGAGTCGAACATACGTTCGACTCGAACATACGTTCGACTCGAACATCGGCTGTTCGCCCGTTCGGCGAATTCCGAACGTTATGGGCCGTTCGCGCCAAATTCGTGTGGCGCTCACGGCCCACAATGCACTGCGTCATCGCAGTGCATTGCTGGCTCATGATTGGCCAAGCATGCACTGTGACCCCGCATGCTTGGCCAATCACAGCGCCAGCAGCGAGGAGAGCCATGATTGGCCACAGGCAGGATGCCTGTGGCCAATCATAGCTCAGGCTGTGTAGTACACGCCGCACACTATATAAGGCCGCCAGCGCGGTGGCCTAGTGTAGTGTGTTGGCGTCTGAAGCAGTTAGTGGGTGTTCTGTGTACCTTCAACACAGTACACACCGATCGTTTTCGGCCGATTTTCGATCTTGCTGTTGTGTAGTGGTTGTTGTCTGTGTGCCCTGACAGCAGTATACACCGTTATATTCACCTCACCTATATAGCTAGTGATCTATCTTTTATAATAGAGCTTGCAGTCAGTAGTGTTAGGAGCTTGTGCGTGCTGTCTGCATGCTCTGTACCCAGTACACACCGCTATATCCACCTACATAGCTTTTTTCTATTTGAGCCCACTTGCCATCTGCAGGAGTTATTGGAAGTTGTGTGTGCCTCCAGCACAGCACAGTATACATCTGTATATACCCCTTTATCTCTGGTGTTCTATAAAAAAGGCATCTGCAGGAGTTAGTGGGTTTTTTGTGCCTCCAGCACAATATACACCTGTATCTACCCTTTATTGCTGTTCTCTAATAGAGCCATCTGCAGGGATTAGTGGGTGTTGTGGGACTCAATTACAGTATACCCCTTTATCTCTGGTGTTCTATAATAAAGGCATCTGCAGGGGGTTTAGTGGGTGTTGTGTGACTCCAGCACAATATACACCTGTATCTACCGTTTATTGCTGTTCTCTAATAGAGCCATCTGCAGGGCTTAGTGGGTGTTGTGTGACTCCATTACACTGCTGTTTTACCCAACTCCCTTCAGGCCATTACCATGTCTGGAAGGCCAGCAAGGAGAGGCAGACAGGCGCGAGCCGATAAAAGAGGGCAAGCAGGCTCTGTGTCTAGAGACAACAGTGCTGGTCGTGGACGCGGTGCATTGTCATCAGCACGTGGCCATGGGGCACGCTTGTCCTTCTTTTCGGCAGCTGGACATGTTAAACCGCAACATGCCAACGACTTGGTAGAGTGGATGACCAAGCCCTCTTCATCCTCCTCATCCTCTCTCACCCAGTCTCAGGGTACTAGCAAAGCAGCTGCCAACGCATCGTCTCCCCTCCTCTCAATGTCATCATCAGTGACTCCTTCCCTAGACCCACCACGTCCTCCTGAGGAGTCTCCTGAACTCTTTGAGCACAGTGTTGGGTACATGCTCCAGGAGGATGCCCAGTGTTTTGTGGGCTCTGATGATGACACTCAGCTAGAGGAAGGCAGTAGCGTGAGCACAGAGAGAGAGGATGCTCAAGAAGGACAGCAATCTGGCAGTCATGTTCCACAAGCTGCAGCATACTGCCAGGTTTGCTACAGCGATGAAGAAGGAGGGGATGATGAGGGCACTAACTCCACGTGGGTGCCTGGTAGGAGAGAGGAGGAGGAGGAGGAGGAGGAGGAGGCACATGTCCAACGAGGCAGGATGCCCTCCGGGGGCCAGCTTAGGGGCAGCACACCGACTGAATCACACCGCAGAGCTCCGCCTGTGCAGGGCGCTGCCTCTGTGCATTATTCTAAAAGTTCTTTGGTGTGGGCCTTTTTTGAGACAAGTGCATCAGATCGCACCGCTGCTATTTGCAACATATGTCTCAAGCGTATCTCGCGTGGCCAAAACATCAGCCGCTTGGGCACCACATGCTTGACCAGACATATGTTGACCTGCCATGCAGCTCGTTGGCAAGCGTACCTCAAAGACCCATACCAAAGAACAAAGCAGACCTCTCCTTGCTCCGCATCAGCTGGCATCTCCAACCCCACTAGACCTTCAGTCCTCTCTGAAACCTGCTCTGAGAGGAATGAAGGTGTAGAATTAGGTGTGTCACAGCCAAGTGCTTCCGGGAACTCTGCTAGCGGTACACCCACGTCCGATTATAGCAGGCAAATGTCTCTGCCCCAGCTGCTGGACCGGCGAAAGAAGTTCACTCCCAGCCATCCACATGCCCAGCGGTTGAATGCTAGCTTGGCTAAATTGCTAGCACTTCAACTGCTGCCTTTTCAGTTG
Organism: Lithobates pipiens; assembly: GCF_037356315.1. Taxonomy (NCBI): domain Eukaryota; kingdom Metazoa; phylum Chordata; class Amphibia; order Anura; family Ranidae; genus Lithobates; species Lithobates pipiens. Next base: position 476,170,451 of record NW_027507764.1, read on the forward strand.
GTAGACTCGGCCCCCTTCCGTGAGTTTGTACAATGTGCGGTTCCTCAGTGGCAGGTCCCCAAACGCCACTTTTTCTCACGGAAGGCGATTCCGGCTCTCTACCGACATGTGGAAGGCAATGTCCTTGCCTCGCTGGACAGGGCGGTCAGTGGTAAGGTGCATATTACCGCTGACTCATGGTCCAGCAGGCATGGACAGGGACGTTACCTGTCTTTCACGGCCCATTGGGTCACTCTTCTGGCAGCTGGGAAGGATGCAGGACAAGGTGCAGTAGTGTTGGAGGTTGTTCCGCCACCACGCCTCCAAAATGCTACTATTGGTTGTGACACACCTCTCTCCTCCACCCCCTCCTCTTCTTCTTCCTCCATGGCCTCTTCCAGTGCTCTGTCCTCAGAACCAGCGGTGCTCCGTAGGCGTTCCAGGGGCTACGCAAGTACGCAGGCAAAACGATGCCATGCCGTGCTTGCGCTGGTTTGTTTGGGGGACAGGAGCCACACTGGGGCGGATGTTTTGTCAGCTCTGCAGGGGCAGGCCGAGAGGGGGTTGACGCCACGCCAGCTTAAGCCAGGAATGGTGGTTCGTGACAATGGCACCAACCTCCTCTCCGCCCTCCGACAGGGACAACTGACCCATGTGCCCTGTGTAGCTCACGTCCTTAACCTGGTGGTGCAGCGGTTCTTGGGCAGGTACCCCGGCATATAGGATGTACTGAAGCAGGCCAGGAAAGTCTGTGTGCATTTCCGCCGGTCATTTAATGCCTGTGCTCGGCTGGCTGAGCTCCAAAAGGAGTTGAACCTGCCCAAGAACCGCCTTATATGTGACATGCCCACCAGGTGGAACTCAACGTTGGCCATGCTGCAGCGGCTGCACACGCAGCAGAGGGCCATCAATGAGTACCTGTGCGACTACGGCACCAGGACAGGGTCAGGGGTGCTCAGTTTTTTCTCACCACGCCAGTGGGGCATGATCAGGGATGCATGCACTGTCCTGTCACCGTTTGAGGAGGCCACAAGGATGGTGAGCAGTGGTAGTGCATGCATCAGTGACACTGTACCTCTTGTCCACCTCTTGGAGCATACGCTGCATGGAATAATGGACAGTTGAGGCAGAACAGAGGCAGGAAGAGGAGGACTTCCTTGCCTCTCAAGGCCCCCTTTATCCAGACAGTGTTCCTGCTGTGCCACCCATCACACAGGAAGAGGATGAGGAGGAGGAAGAGGAGGAGGAGGATGATTGCGTCAGCATGGAGGTGGAGGCTGGTACTCAGCATCAGCAGCAGCAGCAGTCTTGTAGGGATGATTTACAGTCCCAAGAAACACGTGGACTTGTACGTGGCTGGGAGGAGGTAGCTGCAGATCATGTTGCCCTTAGTGACCCAGAGGACTCCGGACCAAATGCCTCAGCTAACCTACGCTGCATGGCCTCTCTGATCCTGCAAAGCCTGCGGAAGGATCCTCGTATTCTTCGGATCAAGGAGAGGGACCATTACTGGCTGGCCACTCTCCTTGATCCACGGTTCAAGGGTAAGGTTGCCGACCTTATCTTGCCATCGCAGAGGGAGCAGAGGATGAGACATCTCCGGGAGGCCTTGCAGAAAGGTCTGTGCAACGCGTTCCCAGAGACTGGGAGGTTACAAACTCCTGGTCCTGGACAACGTGTTGCTGAGGCATCGGTCAGAAGGAGCGGTGGAGAAGGTGGCCGTCTGACTGATGCTTTCAGACAATTTTTTAGTCCGCAGCCCCAAGGTATGATCGGTTCCAGCAACCATCGCCAGCGTCTGATTTACATGGTGCAGGAATACCTAGGGGCAAGGTCAGACTTGGAAACCTTTCCCACCGAAAATCCTCTGGCTTACTGGGTCTTGAGGATGGATCACTGGCCAGAGCTTGCACAATATGCAATTGAGCTACTGGCCTGTCCCGCATCCTGTTACCGATCACAGGGTGCGCCTGTCCACCGAATCAGTTGATCGACTGACCTTCATCAAGATGAATCAGTCTTGGATCACCCACAGCTACCAAGCACCTGAAGCTGATGTAACCGAATAATTTTTTTGAAATATCACATCGCTTCAAGACTGCCTATGCTGATGCTGAGTGACTGTCCTGTTATGTTGATTGTCTATCCTCTTCCTCCTCCGCTGATATGTTGGAAGAACATTTCTGGTTCTGGGTGATGCCTAAGGCCCAATTTTTCTGCCCCTGTTTAACAGGGGCGTTTAAGTACAATTTTTGATGCAATGCTTTGCAGCAGGGCTAATTCCTGCAATAAAACTAGAGTATATGGGAGAGGTTGCAGTGTCGTGGCACCAGCACCAGTGCCTAAGGCCCAATTTTTCTGCCCCTGTTTAACAGGGACATGTAATTACAATTCTTGATATAATATTTCACAGGAGGGCCCGTTCCTGTGCCCACCCAGAGTAACTGTGAGGACTTATAGTGTTGTGGCACCAGCACCACAACCACCAAAGGTCAATTTTTCTACCACTGTTCAACAATGGCATGTAATTACAATTCTTGATATAATCGTTCACAGCAGGGCGCTCCAGCGCCCAGCAAGAGTCACTTTGAGGGCTTACAATGTTGTGGCAAAACCAACACCTTGTTCCGCCATATCTGTAGAGCATATAGGGCAGGCCCCTACTTTCAAACATCCAACTTACAAACATCTCCTACTTGCAAACGGAAGGAGACAACAGTGAGATGAAAAAAGATGGATGACAAAACAAATTATACAGGGGTGATAACCCTTCCCTATGTTTTCCAAAAAGCTTAAAAATAGTTTTTTTGACTGGAGCTACACTTTAAAAATGTACCAGTTGAAAATTACAAACAGATTCAACTTAACACAAGAAACATACACAGTCCCTGTCTTGTTTGCACCGCCTGTATACTGCTGTTCTGAGTATAGAGGGCCTGGGGGCCACACGCATTTCCTTTTTTTAATATGGGTACAGGGTTCCCCTTGATATGCGTACAAGACCCAAAGGGGCTGGTAATGGGCAGGGAGGGCTACCCATGCCATTTTTCTCAATGGTTTTCAACCATATTGCAGGAACCAGATATAACATTAAAACCGCAAGCAGTTTTCAATGATGTTATTTCTGTTTAATGTCATTTTGTGCAGGGACTGTTCTAAACACGGGAAACACGTGGCACTTCACAGGCATACTACAGACACCCCCCAGGCACCATATTTAAAGGAATATTTCACTTTTTTTTCACTTTAATCATCATTAAAATCAGTGCTCCCGCCAAAACGGCCATTTTTAAAAACATTTTAGGCATTGACCCATGTCCCCTGGGGCAAGAGCCAGGTCCCCAAACCCTTTTTAGGACAGTATCTTGCATATTAGCCATTAAAATAAGCACTTTTAATTTCGAACGTTCGAGTCCCATAGACGTCAATGGGGTTCTAAAGTTCGTTCGAATTTGGGGTCCGTTCGAAAGTTCTGGTGCGAACCGAACCGGGGGGTGTTCGGCTCATCCCTGATCTCCACGTATCTCAGCCCTAATTGCATTATAGGTGGTGACTTTAACTGAACTATGATTGACTTAGAAGATAGGAGGCATTCTTCTTGAATCTCCCCATCTAAATTTAAAAATAAATCTATCTCACCTTCTCCCCTAACAGATATGATATAAGCATTGGGAATGTATAATCTGTGTAGTTTGTCACATAGGCATCCAACTAACATCCAACTAATCCAACGACACTAATTTCACGGATTACTCACAGGTACATAACTGCTTAGCTAGGCTTAGCTATTTATTCAGTACTGGATCCATGCTACCACTTTAGACCAGGTAGCAATCCATGAAATTGATATTTCTGATCATGTCCCTTGTGTCTGCATTACTTAGGAACTCACTGCATGATACTATTATGTGGAGATTCCAATCCTAACTAGCTACAAATGAGGAGTTTAAAGCAGCAGTAGCAGAATATTCTTCTACTAATTTTGGAACATAAAACTGATACTAATCTTTTCTAGGAGACAGGCAAATCATACAAGAGATCCAAAATAATCTCATATATAAAAGCCTATAAGAAAAACCCTTGTTTAAATTGCCAGAGAATCAGTGGGACCCTAATGCCCCCATACACATGATCAGAAAAAACTTGGACGGTTTTTCCGCTCAATCTTGCCTTGCATGCACACGGTCAGACAAAAGTTCTCTGAACTTTCGACCATCAAAAATGCAGTGACGGGGGCGTGGCTACCGCGCGCTGGTGGATGGCAGCATAGGAGAGAAGCTCCGCTCCAGCGACGGGATTTGATCCTCATTACGGACTCCCTGGACCGGCGAATACACCTTACCTCGCTCCGGAAAGCCTCCTCTTCCTCCGGAGATGCCGACGAAGCGGAGAGGGTCCGGGCAGCCCAAGAAATTGCCGGATTTCTTTCCGCCCGCGGCCCGCGATCCTGGCCAAGATGGCGCCGGCGGCAGCACGCGCTCCTCCCCGGGTCGCTCGTCGGCCTCCTCAGGCAGTCCGACGCACGTAGCTGCTCAGAGAAGGGGATCGCCAGGGACGTCCACACCGATTAGCAGCAGCCCAGCAAAGTCCAGGCCAAGGCTCTCAGAAGAGGCACTGCAGGTGAGCGCTGAACAAAACTCCTCTGCTGATACCAGAGAACTGCATGGATATATAGCTGAGTTCCCTGCTACTAATCAGCCTGTCTCTGAGTCCACCCTGAAGGGCATGTTAGTCTCTCTGCGTGCATCACTTCATAAAGACTTCATGCAATGTGTCAGTAACTTTAAAGCTGAAGTAGGTGTACTGGGTGGCAGACTAGATCATGTGGAACAAAAAATGGGGGACTTTGCGATTGCCCATAACACTCTGGTTGACGCGCACAATGACCAATCTGAAGACATCGCTTGGCTTAAATCCAAGATGGCGGACCTGGAGGACAGGTCCAGGCGCAATAACGTGAAAATCAGAGGGGTCCCTGAAACTGTTCTCCCTGCCCAGCTGGCCCCATACGTCCAGGACCTCATGAGAACTCTGCTTCCTGATTTATCGGATCAGGATGTGACTATTGATCGTATCCATAGGTTGCCTAAGCCGTCCCACTTGCCTGATAACATTCCGCGGGATGTTCTCCTGCGGATCCATTTTTTCCAAGCCAATGAACAACTGCTCTCGGCGTTTAGGAAGGAGACCCGGCTCCCAGAGAGGTTCTCCCACCTGCAACTGTTCGCTGATCTCTCCCAGTTCACCCTTCAGAGACGCAAAGCTCTTCTTCCTGTCACTAAAGCACTGCGGAATCACGGAATCCCTTACCGATGGGGTTACCCTCTGAAACTACTTATCACTCACGAAGGTAAATCCTCGGTGGTTTCGACACTGCAAGAAGGGCTGGATCTCCTGCGCTCCCTTGACATCATCCCTGAGGAGCCGGTGGGGCCGTCGGCATCGTCTCCTCCCAGCCGGCTGGAGAACCAAGGAGACTGGCAGGTGGTTCAGAGGAGACGCCGGAAGAAATCCAAAGCCAGAACCACCTGAGAACTTTGCTGAAACCTGTTATTTGTTTTTGATCTCCCGACCGCTGGAGGTCGTCCAGTGCTCTTTTTCTTCTTTACCCCCCAAGTAAATGGGCATTTATAGTGCCTTCGGATCTCACCAGAGATTCCCTTTTTTACTTACCTCTGTTCTGTTTTTTTGGTTCTTGTTTTATTGTTCCTATTTGCTGCACCATTGCAGCCTTGACTCGGTCTGTCATTGCTCATGTGTTTTTGCATCGCCCAGCCCTGATACATGTTTGCCTTATTCAGCCTACCCTTGGAAGCCTGTCTTGTTGGAAGCCCAGAGGTCCCATTGTGCCCCTGGCCTCTTCCCTTTTCATTTGCATCTAAATGCCACCTTCAATGCCACTTAACTTCGTCTCTTTTAATGTGCACGGCCTCAACCATCCAGTCAAGCGGAACTCTCTGTGGAAGGAGGCTCAGAGGTTGGATGCGGACGTTCTTTGTGTTCAGGAGACTCACTTTCTTGACAAAGCCAATCCATACTTCCAGCACAGGAACTATCCGCACATTTTCCTGGCTTCTGCCTCTGAGAAGAAAAGAGGGGTAGCTATTGCTATCAGAGACTCAGTAGCCTTCTCCCTCACTGATGCTATTATGGACCCTGATGGGAGGTATTTAATCTTATTAGCTGTACTGAACAATAGGCCCTATACTATAGTTAATTTGTATGCCCCCAATGTACACCAGCTAAGGTTCTTGAACAGATTGTTTCCTAAGATTAACAAATGTCGTAAAGGGTCTCTAGTGGTTTGTGGAGACTTCAATGTAACGGTCGACTCCGCCCTGGACACCACGTCCAGGGCGAGTCGGCCTTTGCCGAGGCTTCAGCCTCTACTTGCTGCTGAAGATGTCTTTGATGCATGGAGGTGCCAACATGCGAGTGAACAAGATTTTACATTTCACTCTGCGAGACACAACACTTACTCTAGGATAGATTTGATCCTGGTGGACAGGTTGCTGTTGCAGGCGGTGTCTTCCTCCACCATCCACGATATTTCTTGGTCAGACCATGCTCCTGTTTCTGTCGAGGTGGTGGAGGAACACACCCCGCGCTCCGCTTATGTCTGGAGGGCAAACTCTCAACTCTTTCAAAATCCCTCGCATGTTGCTGCTATTTCCAAAAATTTGACGGAATTTTTTAAACTAAATGCTCACTCTGTGCAGAGTCCCACTACCCTCTGGTGTGCCCACAAGGCCTTTATGCGGGGCATAATGCTCCAAATCTCATCTAGGGATAAAAAAGCTAAAACCCAAAAACTGAATGACGTTCTGGCGGACATTCGGTCTTTGGAATCCTCCAACAAGTTGGCGCCGGATTCCAACACGGCTCACAGATTGACCCAGCTCCGTGTTGAACTTCGCCGCCTATTACTGGCTAGGTATGATAAATATGTACACGCATTGAAGCTGTCACACTACTCCTCCAGTAACCGGGCAGGCAAATATCTCGCCAATAGAGTGAGGGCTGCTAGAATTAAGGCCAAGATTCCCTATGTTTACCACCCTTTGGATAAACAGAAAAGGATTAACCCGCAAGAGATTGCGGATGCCTTCGCTGCTTATTATTCCTCTCTGTACAATTTGAAGCTAGATCCCGAGACGCCCCAGCCCACGACAGAAAGTATACGATCCTTTCTTTCCTCTATTAACTTACCCTCCCTTACGGAAGAACAATTGGCATCCCTAAACCTTCCTATTTCACCTAAGGAAATTATAAAGTGTATCCAATCCCTTCCTCTGGGTAAATCTCCGGGACCGGATGGCCTGACTAATGATTATTTCCGTTCATTTGCAGACCTTCTTTCCCCGGTGCTTTCAGAAACTTATGCGGAAGCATTTTCATCTGCCTCCTTCCCACCGGAGATGCTTAGGGCCTATGTGGTTACGATTCCTAAGCCTGGTAAAGAATCCGACACCCCCTCCAACTTCAGGCCCATATCCCTTCTTAATACCGACGTCAAGATATACGCTAAAATTCTTGCCCAAAGACTCCTCCCCTTGGTCCCCCGGTTGGTCCACCCAGATCAGTCGGGATTTACTCCTGGCAGGCAAACCTCGGACGCCACTAGACGCGTCTTGGGGGTTCTTCAGCTTGCGGAGGCCCGTCGGACGCCTTCTCTGCTCCTCTCTTTGGACGCGGAGAAGGCGTTCGACCGGATCCATTGGGGATACATGGAGGAGGTCCTTCGGAAGTTTGGCTTCGGTGGACCGTTTCTATCAGCTATCCTCGCCCTTTATTCGGCCCCTTCTGCCCAGGTCTTCACCTCCAATATGTTATCGTTGCCCTTTGCCATCTCTAATGGCACTAGGCAAGGATGCCCATTGTCTCCTACAATTTTTAATCTGCTTATTGAACCGCTTGCAGAAAAAATTCGATCCCAATCCTTAATCACAGGCATATCTACGCAAGAGAGCCCCCACAAAATTAACCTTTTCGCTGATGACATCATCCTTTTTTTGACCTCCCCATCCTCCTCCCTACCACAGGCTCATCAGATACTCCACGAATTTAGCCTAATCTCCTACTACAAGGTGAATTTCTCTAAGTCAGTAATATTAGAGACGGGCCTTAGTCCCTCCCTCAGAGCAAGATTGATGGCCATGTTCCCATACAAATGGAGTGACTCCACCATCCCGTACTTGGGCATAAATCTAAGCAAATCTGCGAGCCAACTAGCGGGGGCTAACTTTCCTCCTCTTATTGATAAACTCACGAAGGAGGCCAACAGACTAGCTAAGTATGAACTCTCTTGGTCGGGACGACTGGCCTCCTTCAAGATGTTATTACTCCCGCAAATTTTGTACATATTTAGAGCATTGCCCGTTCCCCCCTCTAGGAAACACCTCCATGATCTCACTCTCTTGATGAATAGATTCATCTGGAGCTCTAAAAAACCTAGATGTTCTAGTTCACTCTTATTGAAGCACCGGTTGGCTGGGGGTATGGGACTGGTGGATCTCAAGGACTATTACCTTGCTTCCAGGCTGGCACAGCTCTCTCATTGGTTCAACTCGACCAGCGAGCCGAAATGGTGCTGCCTTGAACGAGCTCTTACCCCCACTCAAGACCTAAAACTTCTTCTTCTCACTGATTCGATTAAACCCTGGCCCTTACAGTCCCTTCCTCTCACGGTTTGCGCTTCTCTGCAGGCCTGGCGAGATCTTCTTAAATCCACACCCTCGACCCACAAATCGGTATCTCTACCTATCCCTCTAATATCCTTAGAATTCCTAATTCCCAATTTCTCCGTCAGAGACTGGGTCCGGAAGGGGTTGCTATCATTGCAAGATCTTTTCCAAGGCCCTTCCATGGTTTCATACCAATCCCTGAGGACTCAATTCCATCTAAAACCTATTGACATATATAAATATTACCAAATAGCCCACTTGTTTCGGGGTGGTGGAGTCACCAATGTTCCAGTAGCCGAATCTCTCTGGCGCTTTCTTGCTGCTGATCCCCCCTTATCTAAAGGTATATCCCTATTCTACAACTTTCTACAGCAGAAATGTGTTTTTAACAAATCTCGTCCCTTTCTGCGCTGGGAGGAGGACTTAGGCCGCGCCTTCTCTGAGGCACAATGGTGTCAGGCACTCAAAGCTAATTATAAGGCCTCTCGGTGTGTTGGACACTGGGAACTTGCCCAGAAAATTGCCCTACGGTGGTACCTCACTCCCTTTCGGATTTCGAAATTTGGCCTGGCGGAGTCCTCCCCCTTGTGCTGGAGGAACTGTGGGGAGGTGGGTAACTTACTGCATATTTTTTGGTCTTGTAAGCATCTCCGAAGCTTTTGGAATGCTATTTTTCGAGCTATCTCAGAGATTACAGGTTTCCTATCTACCCCCGAACCAGGCCTGGCAATTCTTAACTTAGGTATTGATAGATATCCACCTGACTTCAGAATTGTTGTTTCCCACATCCTCCTGGTGGCTAGGTCTCTGATAGCTAGATTCTGGAAAAATGACCAGGCCCCCAGTGTCTCTGAGGTTTGGTCGACTACATCCCTACATTACTCCTATGAGCTAGTCCTGGCCCTCAGGATGGGGAAAAAAATTCAGTTTGATAACAATTGGAAAATTTGGAATACATGGTATAAGAGTTCCCACCTGCCATGAACCCTTACCCTGGTGTTCAGCTCTCTTGTTACAGGGTACTAATTTTTCTGTGACTTACATTACTACTTTTATGCACTTAAGCTTTCTCTTTTGGGCATATGACAGACCAATTGTTCCCGAGTTTTTTCCTTATGTTGTTTGTTATTGTTTTGTTTTTTTTTGTTTTTTGTCCTACAGTATGCCCACCAGATTGCCTTTTCTCTTTTCTCCCCTACCACATGCTTGTACTATGCTATGTAATATGGTGACATCATGGGAGAATTATTTGTGACTTTTCCTTCATTGTACTGTAAAATTTTGTGAAAAACTTTCAATAAAAACCATTTACAAAAAAAAAAATGCAGTGACGTACAACACTACGACGAACCGAGAAAATGAAGTTAAATGCTTCCGAGCATGCATCGAATTGTTCACGAGCATGCGTGATTTTTTGCGTGTCCGAATTGCATACAGACTAACGCATTTTCGGATAGGAACTTTTTCCGACCAAAAAATAGAGAGCCTGCTCTCAATCTTTTGCTGGCTGGAATTCTGCAAGCAAAAGTCCAATGGAGCATACACATGGTTGGAATTTCTGACCAAAAGCTCACATCCGACTTTTGCTGTAGGCAGGCAATGGCAAAAAAACTCTGGATAGCCGCACACCCGAAAAAGGCTTAAAATCCTGTGTTTTTATTAAAAATTGAGGGTCACATCACATCAAATGATCCACAGCAAGGAAAAGGGTACAAAAAGGCTGACGCGTTTTGCACTGGAATCAGTGCTTACTCATAGGTGCAGTATACTGTATTGCAGCTTACCAATTCCTCTGTGTGGTGATTGCAATAGTTTTCTTTTTTTGGGCTCTTTTTCTATATTTCCACCTGGTGATCTGACCATTTTGTGCAGACCAAATAGTAGTTGAGTAGGCCTGAGACAAACCATTTACTATTGACAAGGTTGTTTACAATGGTCATCTAATTCACATGACACGCGAGTGTGACCAACTCTCAATGGAGCCGGTTTGCACATGTCCAGGAAGGATGCGGTCCGCATTCCAAAAGGGTCCTGTGCGTGTTTGGGTCCAGTACAGGTGCGAATTCAGGCAAAAATGTGGACCTGATTCGCACCTGAACCGGTGAACAGGAAGATATTGAACCACGTGCAGAGAACAATGGCCGCACATATGTGAACCCGGCCTCAATGGGTGCTGCTGTCCAAATGTGTCTACTTTACTTTTTCATCCAGAATGCAGATACCCTAACACAGGAAGTATTTTACTGGCTAAAAAACCCTAGTATATATAAGGATTGGTAAACTGCAATATATACCATTTTTGTTTCTGGATTTAATACCACTTCAAGCTTTTGAAATATGAACTTTTACAAAGTCAAGATTCAAGCATTATTTAATACTATATGGAATTGGGGTAACTATCTCATGATCAGGAAGGAAAGTAATACCCCAAAAAGAGGTCTCACTATCCCTGGGTCTTAAAGGGCAATTTCTCTGATAAATGTTCATGCAAGAATTCTATCTAAGAACAGTTTTTTTTACCAGCTTTAACCACTTAAGCCATGGAAGATTTTACTCACTAATGACCAGGCCAGGAATTGAGCAGGCGTGCGACATTATACCCAAATAAAATTGATGTCCTTTTTTTCCCACAAATAGACCTTTCTATTGGTGGTATTTAATCACCTCAGCGGTTTTTATTTTTTGCCCTATAAACTAAATAAGAGCGACAATTTTGAAAAAAATAACTGAATATTTTTTACTTTCTGCTATAAAACATATCCATTAAAAAAAAAAAAATCTAATTAATTCATCAATTTAGGGCAATATGTATTCAGCTACATATTTTTGGTAAAAAAAATCTCAATAAGCATACATTGATTGGTTTGCACAAAAGTTATAGCGTCTACAAACTATGGGATATTTTTATGGAATTTTTTTTTTTACTAGTAATGGTGGCGATTTTTTTTTTTTTAACGAGTTCCCGACCAGCGCACGCCAATGTATGTGTGGCAGAATGGCATGGGCAGGTATATGGGTGTACAGGTAGGTCCAATCTGCTGGTCGGGACCCCTGTGAATCCAGTCGCGACTCGATCGCCGCGGGCATTCCCACGATTCCCACGATTCCCACGATCGTCTCACGGGGCAGCTGAACGGAGAGATGCATCTCCCCGTTCTAATCCCCGTTCTGCCTAGCAACAAGTGACACTGATCTCTGCTCCATGTGATTGAAGCAGAGATCAGTGTTCACTAAATGAAAGCCCACCTCCCAACAGTTAGTAACACACCCCTAGGAACACTTAACCCCTACACTGCCACCCACTGGTTAACCCCTTCGCTGCCAGTGTCATTTACACAGGAATCGCTGCATTTGTATAGCAGTGATTGCTGTATAAATGACAATGGTCCCAAAAATGTGTTAAAAATGTCCGCCATAATGTCGCAGTCACAATAAAAAATCGCTGATTACTAGTAAAAAAAAATTATTAATAAAAATGCCATAAAACTATCCCCTATTTTGTAAACGCTATAACTTTTGTACAAACCAATTAATAATCGCTTATTGTGATTTTCTTACCAAAAATATGTAGAATACGTATCGGCCTAAACTGAGGGAAAAAAAAAATTTTATATATATTTTTGGGGGATATTTATTATAACAAAAAGTAAAAAATAATGTTTTTTTTCAAAATTGTTGCTCTATTTTTGTTTATAGCTCAAAAAATAAAAACCACAGGGGTGATCAAATACCACCAAAAGAAAGCTCTATTTGTGGGAAAAAAAAGATGTCAATTTTGTTTGGGAGCCACATCACATGACCGCGCAATTGTCAGTTAAAGTGACGCAGTGCCGAATCGCAAAAAGTGGTCTGGTCTTTGGCCAGCAAAATGGTCCGGGGCTGAAGTGGTTAAGCAGGACTGTGAGATTGCAATGGACAAATTGGACACCCAACTGGCACTTTTGATACTTATTTGGAGACCAGTGACACTAATACAGTGATTAGTGCTTAAAATATGCACTGTTACTGTACTAATGACACTGGCAGGGAAGGGGTTAACATCAGGGGCGATCAAAGGGTTAAGTGTGTCCTTAGGGGGTGCTTGCTAACTGTGGGGGGTTGCTTTGACTGGGAGAAGACAGATATCAGTGTCCCTGCTTGCCCTGTCAGAACGGCGATCTGCCTTGTTTTTGTTGTTCTGCCTCTCCCAGGAATGATCGTAGGTGGTTGGTAGACATTGGGTCCACCGGACCCTCTAACTGGCAAACCCCCCTGTGTCCAATCAGCACACAATGGTGCCTCCGGCAGTGTGTGTGCCCCCGGGTGGCTATTGCATGCAATCATGTACAGGTACGTGATTGCGTGCAATAGAGCCAACCTGCCACAGTAAATATGCGGCAGGTGGTTGGCAAGTGATTAATTTACCACCCACTCACAGGCTTTGTTACAGATCATTAAGCTATTTCTAATATATGGAATGTAATTATTGTCCTTGAACATGCCAAACACAGGTTGGCCAGGATAGCAATAATTGCTTTAGACACCAAGAAGGCTTTTGATAATGTACATTTTAACTGACTTTTAAATGTTATGGGAAAAATGGGCTTTCAGAATCCTAATTTGCCCTTTTTTCAACAAATGTATGTTACAAAAGGGAACTAGACAAGAATGCTCTTTGTCACCCTTGTTGTTCAATATTTCCATAGAGCCCCTGTATAAAAATGTAATATCCATTATTGAACAAATGACCATAAATGTGAGAGGTAAATAAATGAAAAAGGCAATGTTAGGGGGCCGAGTCTGGTCTTGGTCCAAGAAAACAAGTGTAGCGCTGACATCCTTGCCTATTGATGTGGTTATGTATGCTTAATGTAAAGTTTATGGACATTACTGTGGTTTCATACCAGAGCCATCTAGTGACCAAATATGGGTAACACACTTGTTTATTATCACCTCAGAACAACCTAAAGACTTTTACAGGAAGTGACTGTTTGTTTGGATTCTGAAGGTTGACCTTGTTACCCAGGAGTCCGTGTGACCTACCCATGAACACGCTTTTACGCAGTGCATGGTGGGTAGGGAATAAAAGGGACCCAAGCAGCCATTTTAGGTCTCTTGGGACCACGCTGCCTGCCTGTGTGGATCTGTGGAGAGGTTTCTCGGAGACAGCAGCCGACAGCCATCGCAGAGTGCCAGCCTGTTTGTTTGTGAGGTGAACTGACGGAGCCTGAAAGACTGTAGCCGGATTGAGACGGTCCAAAGACACTCAGCGGAGAATTGGAGAACCGGATTGATTCAGCAGAGTGATACAGAGCGTCTGGCCCAGCTGACAGAAAGGCAAGCTACAGTCACCGGACCAAAGTGATCACGCGGAGCTCTGATCCAGCTGGTGAGCGGGTTGCGGCCCACCGTTTGTTAACTTTTGCACGCAGTTAGACTCACATACAGGCCTCACTGGAACCTGTAGTTCCAAGGAGGCACAACAGAGCAACTTACACTGAGCAGGCTTGAGGCCTATCTACCTTGGCACCGCAAGCGTTTGTAAATAAGTTACTGGAGTTACACCAGGAGCATTTCAGCTTAATCCTCCATGAACTTTGGATTACAAACACAAAGGAGTGACTTTAGCTAATGAAGAAACGAAGACCACGGGGGAGTGCGCATGCGTGGGCGTTCCGACATGGCTGCTTAAGTCTGGAGCTCCGCATCACCCCCGCTGAACGAGCTTTGTAGCGGACACAGCACGCACCGGACCGGGACCCCGCTAACCGCCCCAAGGAGGGGACAACACTGGGAATTCCCCTGTATGTCCGGACTGGCAGCAAGGCACGATCTGGGGCCGGAATTTGAGTGAGCGGGCCGCGGAGGGTGTACCAAGATGGCCGCCGGACTTCCCTCAGCCCCACACCATGCGGCCTACACAGACAGGCAACTGGAGTACAGGCAAGTGATCGCCCCTGCAACGCTAACATATTCCCAGGTTGCCCAGGGTACACAACAGGGCCAGCAAGTGCCATCCCCAGCTTCCACAGAATCTCTACTGAACAGAGTATTCGAAGACTATAACCTGTCTCCCACAGGGCCCACTCTCCCGCCCCAGCAGTCCACATTATCCCCCCTTATGATGGACCAGGATGCCCCATCTTCTCAGGGAGACCTGTTTCACAAATGTGCAGCCCTTCTGGAGAGGGGTCTGGCAAATACGGCAGCCCAAATCACCAGAGACATTAAATCAGACTTTGCCAACCTCGGCACTAGAATTGAGGCAATTGAAACTAAATTTATCCCTATTTATTACTCCTTGAATTTAGCTTTGGATATAGATTTATTGTAGACATAAAGTTTACCTTTGTTTATTTCCTGCATCATTATCATTTCTGCATCATTATCTTTAAATATGGCTCCAATTCCTTCCCATAGTGTGCTAACTTTGACTGTTTGATTATGAAATAATTTTGAAGCATTGCAATTGTATTTGTGAAACTAAATTGACTTTAGTATTTCCGCTCCAACATCTATTTAACCTGTGTTCCACTGAGGGTGCAGGTCAGGCTAGGGGGTCCGACCTGACTCCATGTAATCCACGGAACGAGTAGAGAAAAATCTCAGTCACCACACACCATTCAAGCCCTGTGTGTAATAGGTGATAGCAGCCTCAGCTTAACTCCATCCAGGCCAAACCTATAGACGAAGATGTACAGTTCCCATTTCAATGCCTTTTCTATGGAACAATCTAGAAAAAAACTGAATACAATATGTTTAAAATATCAAATCCATACCAGACCTATGAATTTTAGGAGGACCCCAGGCTGTTTTTTTTTTTTTTACACAATTCTCACCCCTTTGTTTACACTCTCCTGTCAGCTGTTAATCCCAGGATGACAAATTAATCAGCTGGGTGGGAATATGTCACTGGTTGGATGCCCAGGAGACCCAAGCAGGGACCCTAAATGGGAAGCTGTTTCATTTAGCAGTATTAATAATACAGCTAAATGTTTCCCTTTCTGTTGCAGTGGGAGGTTTGGCTTTGCTAAACAGCTATGTATGTTGACTGTGCGCCAAACCTTCAATCAAGCAAAATGTGGTGAAAACCAGGGTTCGAGCTGAATTAGCAGCTCATTCCTAAAAATAATATATTAGTAAATTAGAACTAGTTATGTATAAAAGTTAGAACTATATATATGTGAGAGATCACTTTGGAAGTAGTCAGGAATTATTAACTGCCAGGGATGAAATTGCCTGTCTTTCTTCATATTATTGCTAGCTTATCAATTGTCAACACTGACAATAACTACTATGGACAAAAGCTGTATTTAATATTTCCAGAAAAAATATTTAAACAAAGCCAAACTTTAATAAACAAAAACATATTTTCAAATCCATATTAAATTAATGTCTTGCAATTGCAACTGTGTCAGCAGGAATAATCCACAAATATTGTGCCTCTGGATATAGAAATAAAATGTGCGTAGGAATTGAACAGCTTTCTGAAAAAAAAATAATACAATAGATTTAAAACATATATTGGAGATATTAATCTATCATTTAGTAGGTTTACACATACTCTACCGTCAGCACTATTCGAATTAGTTTTTCCCTTGAGCAACACAGTCATTTAGATGGAAGTAGAATCAGAAAATGAGTTAGTTTATTGATAGAAAAACACACAGAAAACAGCCAGGTATTCTAGAATTGCACCTTACCTTTATTTTGTATAATTTCTCCACAAATAGATATTTAAGCCATCCATATATGAAAGTAGGTATGAGCTTCATGTTCGGGTCAAACATAGGTTCGACGAGAACATCGGGTGATCGCCTGTTCTCAGAACAGCGAACATTATGGGGCGCATGCGGCAAATTCGAGCACCACGAGACCCCCATAATGGACTACGAGATCGCAGTGCATTGTTGTACGATGATTGTCCAAAGCATGCACCTGATCTGTACGCTTTGGCGAATCACAGTACCCTCTGCTAATTGAACCATAATTGGCCAAAGGCAGTGTGCCTTTGGCCAATCACAGCTCAGGGGGACTAAGTCCATGCCCCACACTATATAAGGCAGCTTACACGCCGGCCCTGTATAGCGTTGTTGCCATGGACAGAGAGACAGCTTGAGTTACAATAAGCAGGCAGGTTATTCAGTTAGTGGCAGTGCATATGATATACATATAAATACAGTTGGTCTAGGACAGTGATGGCGAATCTTGGCATCCCAGAAGTTTTGGAACTACAATTTCCATGATGCTCATGCACTCTGCAGTGTAGTTGAGCATCATGGAAAATTTAGTTCTAAAACATCTGGGGTACCAAGGTTCGCCATCACTGGTCTAGTATATATATATATATATATATATATATATATATATCTATATATATCTATCTATATATATATATATATATATATATATATATATATATATAATGTACAGTTTCTCTCAAAAGTGAGTACACCCTCACATTTTTGTACATTTTTTATTATACCTTATCATGTGACAACTCTGAAGAAATGAGACTTTGCAACAATATAAAGTAGTGAGTGTACAACTTGTATAACAGTGTAAATTTGCTGTCCCCTCAAAATATCTCAACAAACAGCCATTAATATCTAAACCACTGGCAACAAAAGTGAGTACACCCCTAAGTGAAAATGTCTAAATTGGGTCCAAATTGTCTATATTTTGTGTGGCCACCATTATTTTCCACCACTGCCTTAACACTCTTGGGCATGGAGTTCACCAGAGCTTCACAGGTTGCCACTGAAGTCTTCTTCCACTCCTCCATGACGACATCACGGAGCTGAGACGTTGAGACGTTGAGATGTTAGAGACCTTGCGCTTCTCCACCTTCCGTTTGAGGATACCCCACAGATGCTCAATAGGGTTTAGGTCTGGAGACATGCTTAACCAGTCCATCACCTTTACCCTCAGCTTCTTGGAGGTGTGTTTGGGGTTGTTATCCTGTTGGAACACTGCCCTGTGGCCCAGTCTCTGAAGAGAGACTTGCTCTGCTTCAGTATGTCACAGTACATATTGGCATTCATGGCTCCCTCAGTGAACTGTAGCTCCCCAGTGCCAGCAGCATTCAGGCAGCCCCATACATGAAACTCCCACCACCATGTTTGACTGTGGGCAAGACCACATTTGTCTTTGTACTCCTCACCTGGATGCCACCACACATGCTTTACACCATCTGAACCAAATAAGTTTATCTAAGCCCTTGTACACACGGTCGGACAATCCGACAACAAAATCCATCGGATTTTGTCCGACGGATTTTGTCCAAAACTGGTGTTGCATATACACGGTTGGACAAAGTTGTTGGAAAATCCGATCGTTCGTAACGTGATGACGTAATTTCGTTACGCTGGGACTACGTTCAGGCTAGTAGCCAATAGCTTTGGTCTAGGAATTTGATCTGAGCATGCGTGGCACTTTGTCCGATGGTAATTCTCTACACACGATTGGACAAAGTCTGATTGGATCATGTTGTAGGAAAATGTTATAGCCCAGCTCTAAAACTTTGTCGGTCGGATATTCTTATGGAAACAGTCCGATGGAGCCCACACACAGTCGGATTATCCGACAACATGGTCCGATCGTACATTTTCCGTCGGAATGTCTGACCGTGTGTACAAGGGCTTAGTCTCATCAGACCACAGGACATGGTTCTAGTAATCCATGTCCTTAGTCTGCTTGTCGTTAGCAAGCTGTGGGCTTTCTTGTGCATCATCTTTAGAATAGGCTTCCTTCTGGGATGACAGCCATGCAGACCAATTTGATGCAGTGTGTGGCGTATGGTTTGAGCATTGACAGACTGACCCCCCCCGCCCCCACCCCTTCAACCTCTGCAGCAATGCTGGCAGCACTTATACATCTATTTCCCAAAGACAACCGCTGGATATGGCATTGAGCATGCGCACTCAACTTCTTTGGTCAACCATGGCGAGGCCTGTTCTGAGTGGAACCTGTCCTGTTAAATTGCTGTATGGTTTCGGCCACCATTCTGCAGCACAGTTTCAGGGTCTTGGAAATCTTCTTATAGCCTGGGCCATCTTTATGTAGAGGAGCAATTCTTTTTTTCCAGATCCTCAGAGAGTTCTTTGCCATTAGGTGCCATGTTAAAGTTCCAGTGACCAGTATGAGAGAGTGAGAGTGATAACACCACATTTAACACACCTGCTCCCCATTCACACCTGAGACCTTGTAAAACTCAGGAGTCACATGAAATTGGGGAGGGAAATGGCTAATTGGGCCCAATTTGGACATTTTCACTTAGGAGTGTACTCACTTTTGTTGCCAGCGGTTTAGACATGTGGCTGTGTGTTGAGGTATTTTGAGGGGACAGCAAATTGACACTGTTATACAAGCTGTACACTCACTACACTCACTACTTTATATTATAGCAAAGTGTAATTTTTTCAGTGTTGTACTATAATAAATAATATAATTAAAAAATTACAAAAATGTGAGGGGTGTACTCACTTTTGTGAGATACTCTATATATATATATATATATATATATATATATATATATATATATATATATATATATATACTCTGCATACAGTGTAGCCTATATCTACAGTGCATTCTGTTGTGTACTGTTTCTAATACACTTCAGGCAGTGTGTACGGTGTGTACTACACTCCTGGTGCTGTACACAGTATAAAATACAGTGCAGCTGCAGTACAGTTGCTAATACAGTGCAGGTGGTGTACACAGTATATAATACAGTGTGTCCAGTTTCTACTGCACTTCTGGTGGTGTACACAGTACACAAAACAGTGTAGCCTTAGTACAGTTGCTAATACAGTGTACACTGTATCTAATACAGTGTGTACAGTTTCTACTACACTTCTGGTGGTGCAAAAAGTACACAATACAGTGCAGCCATAGTACAGTTACTAATACAGTGCAGGTGGTGTACACAGTATCTAATACAATGTGTACAGTTTCTACTACACTTCTGGTGGTGTATACAGTATAAAATACAGTGCAGCTGTAGAACAGTTGCTAAAACAGTGCAGGCAGTGTACACAGTATCAAATACAGTGTGTCCAGTTTCTACTACACTTCTGATGGTGTACACAGTATCTAATACATTGTAGTGTGGTGTTGCAAAACCAAATATACATCATGTCCGGAAGGCCACCAAGGAGAGGCAGAGGCCCACAGGCCACTAAAAGAGGGTAAGCAGCCTCTGTGGAGGCACAACTCCAATGAGGCAGGATGTCCTCTAGGAGGCAGCTTAAGGGCAGCCATCCTATTACATCACACCGCAGAGCTCCGCAGGTGCAGGGAGCTGACTCCCCACTGACTTTGAAAAGTTCCTTGGTGTGGGCCTTTTTCAACACATGTGCAGCAGATTGCACCATTGCTGTTTGCGACCTATGTCTGAAGCGGATAAAGCATGGCCAGAACAGCAGCCATTTGGGCACCACATGCTTGACCAGACATATGATGACCTACCATGCAGTCCATTGGCAAATAGAAAGACTCACATTAAAGAAAAAGGCAGACTTCTCCTTGATCCTCATCTGGGATCTCCAACCCCACTATACCTCCAGTCCTCTCAAAAAACTGCACTGAGAGGAATGAAGGTAAAGCAATAGGTGTCCCAAGTGCTTGCAGCCAATGTGCTAGCAGTACACCACCATCTGATTTTAGCAGTCAAATTTTCCTACCCCAGTTCCTGAACCATAAAAAGAAATTCGGTCCCAGACATCCACATGCTCAGCGTCTAAATGCTAGCTTGGCCAAATTACTAGCACTGCAACTGCTACCTTTTCAGCTGGTAGACTCTGCCCCCTTTCATGAATTTGTGGAATGTGCTGTACCTCAGTGGCAGGTTCCTAAACGCCATTTCACGGAAGTCCATTATGGCTCTCTACCGGCATGTGGAAGGCAATGTTTTGGCCTCATTGGACAGGGTGGTCAGCAGTAAGGTGCATATTACCACTGACTCATGGTCCAGCAGGCATGGGCAGCGACGCTACCTTTCCTTCACAGCACACTGGGTAACTGTGCTGGCAGCTGGGAAGGATGCAGGACAGGATTCAGTATTGTTGGAGCTTGTTCCACCACTACGCCTCCAAAATGCTAGTTGTGATTCTGCCACAGCTCTCTTCTCCACCCCCTCCTCTTTTTCTTCCTCTGTGGCCTCTTCTTCAGATTTATCCTCTGAACCAGCGGTGCTCCGTAAGCGTTCAAGGGGCTATGTAAGCAGTCAGGCAAAAAAATGCAATGTGGTGCTTGAGTTGGTCTGCTTAGGGGATAGGAGCCACACTGGGGCAGAGATTCTGTCAGCTCTGCAGGGACAGGCTCAGAGGTGGTTGACGCCATGCCAGTTTCAGCTAGGAATGGTTGTATGCGACAATGGCTCTAACCTTATCTCCACCCTCCAAAAGGAACACTTGACCCATGTTCCATGTTTGGCACATGTCTTGAATTTGGTGGTGCAGCAGTCCTTTAGCAGGTACCCAGGCTTACAGGATCTCTTGAGGCAGGCCAGAAAAGTCTGTGGTAATTTCTGTCGGTCATACAATGCCAGTGCTTGGCTGGCTGACATTCAAAGGGAATGCAACCTGCCCGCCAACCTCATTTGTGACATGCCCACCAGGTGGAACTCTACATTGGCAATGCTGCAGCTGCTGCACAGAGGGCCATCAATGAGAACCTGTGTGAGTATGGCACCAGGACAGGCTCAGGGGAGCTTGGCTTCTTTTTGCCATGCCAGTGGCTACAGATCAAGGATGCATGCACTGTCCTGTCACTATTTGAGGAGGCCACAATGATGGTGAGCAGTGACAATGCATGCATCAGTGACACTGTCACTCTAGTCTTCCTTTTGGAGCTCACGCTTCATAGAATAATGGGCAGGGCACTTGAGGAAGAACAGTGGGAGGAAGAGGAGGACTTCCTTACCTCTCAAGGCCCCCCTAATCCAGATAGCATTCCTGTGGTCTTGCCAAACACACAGGAAGGAGAGGAGGAGGAGAATTGTGTCAGCCTGTATGTGGAGGATAACAATCAGCAGCAGTCTTCGAGGGATGGTTTTCAGTCCCCAGAAACCCAAGGAGTTTTACGTGGCAAGGAGAAGGTTTTTACAAATCATGTGATCCTTAATGACCCAGAGAACTCATAATGGAATGCATCTGCAAACTTACTCTGCATGGCCTCCCTGATTCTGCAAAGCCTGCAAAAGGACCATAGGATTCATGGTATCAAGGAGAGGGATCATTACTGGCTGGCAACCGTTCTTGACCCATTTTACAAGGGTAAGATTGCAGAACTCATACTGCCTTCATAGAGGAAGGATGAAACATCTTCAGGAGAACTTAAAGAAAGGTTTGCGCAATGCATTTCCAGAGCCTGGGAGGTTACAATTTCCTGGTGCTGGACAACGTGTTGCTGATGGTTTGTCCATTTAGAGGAAGAGTGGTGGAGAAGGTGGCCAGCTGACTGATGCCTTTAAACAATTTTTCAGTCCTCAGCCCCAAGGTCTGATCGGTTCAAGCAACCATCGCCAGCATCTGCATTATATGGTGCAGGAATATCTAGGAGCAAGAGCAGACTTGGAGACCTTTCCAACAGAGCATCTACTGGGCTACTGGGTCTTGAGGATGGACCACTGGCCAGAAATTGCTCAATATGAAATTGAGCTACTGGCCTGTCCTGCGTCCAGCTTTCTTTCTGAATGCATATTCAGTGCTGCTGGAGAGTCTGTAATGGATCATAGAGTGCACCTGTCCACAGACTCAGTTAATAGGCTCACAATTACAAAAAATAATCAGTCTTGTATCAGTGGCTGTCAAGCACCTGATGCTGATGTAACTGATTGAATTTTCTATGTATGTGGGATCCCTTGAAGACTGCTTATGCATGCTAGCTTCCAACAATATTTTTGGTTTAGGGCCCCACCACCACCCAAGGCTCAATTTTTCTGCCCCTGTTTAACAGGGGCATGTAATTACAATTTTTGATATAATATTTCAATTCAGGGCCCATTCCTGCACCCCACACGAGTAACTGTGAGGGCTTACAGTGTTGTAGCACCCCCACCCAAGGCCCAATTTTTCTGCCCCTGTTTAACACAGGCATGTAATTACAATTTTTGATATAATATTTCAATGCAAGGCCAATTCCTGTGTCCAACAAGAATATCTGTGAGGAGTTACAGTGTTTTGGCACTACCACCCAAGGACCAATTTTTCTGTCCCTGTTTAACAGGGGCTTGTAATTACAATTCTTGATATAATATTTCATAGCAAGGCCTGTTCCTGCGCCCAACAAGCGTAACACTGAGGGCGTACAATCTTCTGGTACCACCACCACCAAAGGCCCAATTTTTCTGCCTCTGTTTAACAGGGGCATGTCATTTCAATCTTTGATATAGTATTTCACAACAAGGCCTTTTCCTGCGCTCACCAAGAGTAACTGTGAGGGCTTACAGTGTTCTGGTACTACCCCCACCAAAGGCCCAGTTTTTCTGCAGAGTATATAGGGCAGGCCGTATAGTATATATACTGATGTTCAGAGTATATAGTGCCTGGGGGACCCCCCGCACCATTTTTTTTATTTGGGTGCAGGATTCCCCTTAATATCCATACCAGACCCAAAGTGCCTGGTAATGGACGGCAGGGGAAACCATGCTGTTTTTTTCAATGATTGTCATCTATATTGCCAGGATCCGACAATACATTACAGCCACGAGTAGCTTTAAATTACATTTTTTCCTTTATTTAATTTTGCTGTGGTATTGCTCTAAAAAGGGGGAACATGCACTACTTTACAAGCATACTAAGGACATCCCCAGGCACAATATTTAAAGGAATATTGTTTCACTTAGCATTTTTAAAATCACTGCTCCCAAAAAAATGGGGCAGGACCCAGGTTCCCAAACACCTTTTATGGCAATAACTTGCATATAAGCCTTTCAAATTAGCACTTTTGTGTCCCATAGACTTTAATGGTGTTTGCATGCTCAAACAGCCGGGGGGGGGGGGGGGGTGTTTGTCTCAACCCTAAATGAACTCAAGTTTCCTGAATACACTTTGTTTTGTCTAAATCCACATTTTCACATTTTTGATGTTGCAAATTGAATACTGCCCACACAGTACCCACACAATCTAACATATGCAAAACTGCAAGATAACATACAACACCAAGGCCTTCAAAAATCAACAGGTAAAATTCTAAGTAAATATTCATAATTTTTACTAAGAAAGCAAAAAAATAAAACATAGTAATATGCTCTTGTCTGCTTTACTGCAGCCATGTCAGGCTTTTTTTATCATTTGAATTAATTGTGTTTACTCTACATATTATTTCAGTGTCTTTAATGTTCTTGGACTTTTTTTTTAGTACTTTATTTTTTTTATCTGCTGTTGTCTGTGTTTATGCTGGAACGATTCACCCTCTCTATTTGCCTTGGTGATCATTGTCACTGTGGCGAAAAATGAAGCGAAATCCTAAATTTTAAAGATGTCATCAAAGCAAGAAATGAGGGAAAATCTTCCAAACTGGATGTATGTTCCCAAAACAACTGCCAAAGATGGGAATTTGTTCCCTTTAGAGGTTTTCTCTCATCACTTGGTGTGTAAAATAAACAAACAAATGTCAAGGACCAAAAGTATACACCATTTTTTTTATTGAAGTTTAAAATAAAAATGTGAAAAGAGGTCATTAAACATAACTAAGAAGTTTAAACCACACAAAAGCTATGTTACAGGTGGAAAATGTGAAAATAGTGAACTTGAGCTTTATGTATTTATACTTGCTAGATTTGTAAAGATATGTATTATGAGCAATAATTATGTTTTTGTATATGATGAGTGCGTGATTAAAATGATCTTTACAGCAATTCTGAATGTATTGCTGTTTTATAATAGTTGCATCTGCTAAACACATCAAAATGAATAGTGTCTGTATAGTTTCCTTTGTTAACTTAAAATGTGGGAAACAAGTTACTTTGATTAATAGTGAAAATAAATCTTACATTGGTTCTCCATGATTAGCAGTTTAGTAAAATTACTTATTGTATGGTAATAATTTTTCTCTGTCATGTGCAGGTGTGGTGTAGAATCCTACATATTTTTTGATTGACTCATAAATATGTGGAAAGAATGCAAGATCAAAGTGCCACCTGCAAAATGAAAGCACACAGCATTAATCATACTAAACTTACTATAACAATATTATATTTATTGGATCTATAAGGAAAGCTCTGGAATGGAAGCCTATTAAAACATGTTTTAAGGATTGGAAATCTTTACATAAAAGATATAAACCTACAAGAAATATTTGTATGTATTTTCTGATTGAAGCCTCAGTTAGTATGTTAAGCAGTATTCAATTATAGGACAAAGTACAATGATTCAGGAGCATAGTGAAAATGCTTTTTTTTTTTTAAATATTATCATTGTCAAATACAGTATGAGTGAACTAAACTAAACTATGGTGTAATGTCCAGGCAATGTCCATGTTCCCAGGCAGTTGGGTAAAGGTATGGCATCATTTTGATGGCAGATGGCTTCATTTTGATATCAGGTTTCTGAGATCATTCATAATTCATAAATAGGTGCATTTGACCTGAAGTTTACCACCTTGTGACCTCCATTTGACCTACGAGAGGGATTTGCATTCCCATAGAACTGACAGGATCTCTCTAAAGTGTGTCTAATCCCAAGAACAATAGAAGAATATACATATATATTGAATATATGCAGTATATACTGTATATACCAGTCCTTATATTGGATGCATGAGTTTTTTTTCTTTCTGGTGATCCTTCCAGTAACATACTTCATGTCCAAGAGTGAGTGTCCAGTGCCTTGAGGCGATTCAGTTCGCATTGTGCGCTATACAAGTATTTCATTCATTCATTCATTCATAATGCTTGTATCTATAGAGGAACAGTTCTTCTACCCCAGGATAGGAAGTGGTTTAGAAATACAGAACACTCCTTCTGATCTCCATACCATAGGGCAGGGATCTCCAAACTATGGCCCTCCAGCTGTTGTGGAACTACAGGTCCCATGAGGCATTGTAAAACTCTGACATTCATAGACATATGTAGGCATAATGGGAATTGTAGTTCCTGAACAAGTGGAGGGCCATAGTTTGGAGACCCTTTCCTTAGGGGAAAGGTAATATGTGGTTCTTATAGAGAGCTGATAGCAATGCTAACTGCAGGAGCAGAATGTACAGGAAGATATTAATTTTCATGTTTTCTAACAGGATAAAAAGGTCGTTCTTTGCACCTATTGGTCAGATACTGTATAGCAAAACACTTTCAATGGCACATTTAACAGATCAAAAGGGAGAAAATATAGTTCGTTTTTGGGATTAAATATTCTTACATTTTACACTTACACGTTAAAATATTTTTTGTGTAATGACTGATACGATGGACAGGTTTTTCCTATGCTAAAGAAGTTCCACAGTGCTACATCACTTGGGAAACCTCAAGTACTCCCTTCAATTTAAAATTTTGTCTACATCATTCATGTTCTGCTACACTTAGATCTTTGAGATATTTGACATTCAAGTGAGTTATTAAAAAGAAAAAGTAACAATTAAGAGACCAACGGTATGTAGTACATTTTCTGCAGCATTGGTTCTGTAATATAACATACTCTCAATTTGGAGTACGAACTATGCATAGGATTGAACAGAGAGTGTGGGGCACATAGGCAGACCTAGAAAAGAAGATTTTTTTGAGTGGCTATGTGGTAGTGCAGAGGGAGCAAATATCTTGCAAGATTAAGTAAAGGTGAATTTAAGACTAGGATTAGTGAATATAAGGTAGGAAGGTTTGATGTAAATAAGCTAAAGGCATGGTTATGTTTTAAGTTAATATAACCCTTAGCCTAATATTTCCATAATGATAGATACTTTCTTTTAGCATTTCTTTATAAAAACTCTGACCAAAATGTTTAGTCAAAAATGAATTCATCCACAGTGCCTGCAGCTACAGACGTCAGTGAGGGTTTGTTTTAAAGCCTATTTACTACTTGTTAAAATACATACCTATGCTTGTTAAAATACATACACATATCCATAGCCTGAACACAGTTGTGTCATTGAAAGCATTGTCATATATGTCTATATATACAAATATGGCACGCAACAAAGTCTACATTTAGCCTAACACATCTGCATCCTCCTATTATAGAAAGAATGAAGAACAGCTACATTTCTTAAAGGATGATTTGATTCTTATCCCATTCCACTCTTTGTAGAAGAGAGCTGGCCAGTCAGGGTTCCAAGCAACCCATTTCTATTTCTAGCACTAATCTGTCAGTGTAGAACTAGCAGATAGAGTTAATGTCTGCTGGCAGACAGTTTACAGCCTACTTACGAGAACATTTTTAAAGCTATTATTCTTAAAACAAGAAATGTGAAATAAAAATGTGCAGATGTGCTCGAGAACAAGTTCATAAGTTGCTTTTTAACATTTTGTTTTTTGTTTACCAAAAAAGCCTGTGGATCGCAGGTATAAAGAAGACCTCATCCTCCTCTTCTATTCACTACTGTGCCCAATTTGTTCCATTTAATTTTATAATGTGAGAGCCTCAGTGACAGCACAGATAAAAGGGCTTAGCTTTTGTTTTCAATCCATTTTTATTATTTTCAATCAATATAAATACAAATACATAAATACATTTTAAGGCTATATATTAAAACATTTTCCATATTCTATTCTCTTACATAGGGTCACTTACATTATTTTCCTTCCATTCATTCTAAACACCTACATCTCCACTCCTAAAAAAAAACAAAAAAACAAAAACCCGTCCCCCCTCCCCCCTCCCTCAACACATTAGGGTGGTTCATTCCCTTCATAAGTACTTGAGTATATCTGCCGAGGACCTAAACTTTCTCCATTTTTCCCATATTTAAAATTTTGGGGTATTCATTTTCTTTTTAGTCATTATCATTGTCTCTATTTGCTGTATTTTACTCATCTCACAAATCCATTCTGCTATTGTGGGATTATTTGCTTGACGCCACTTTTGGGCTATTATTGTCTTGGCTACTGTTATCATATGGTGAAGGATATCTGTCTTGCTTGTCTTTCTAGCTCCCAGAATAGTACTCAGTATTGAAATGTTTACATTTGGGCTTAGCTTTTAGACAGGCATGATTTAGGTTTGATTTGGGAAAAGTTTTGGACTTACCGTATAGTGTGCGTCTGTGATCCAAGGTTCATTGAACACATGCAAAATGATTTGAGGATAATCAAAAGTACATGAGTATTTTAACAAGTAGACTTATGGAAGGTTGGAAGTAGGTCGGTTTAACTCAGAGGTGGTCTTTAATTGTAGGACCAACAATGGTGAAGGTGGTATAGTATGTTAGACTTGCTGTTATAAAATGGAATCTGCATAAATTTCCCTTTACTGATCAGCAATCCTTGCTTTTATTCCTGTAAATACAGTGCAGATCATAGGTTCAAATCCGTCAAATAGAAATCACAGTGGAATGGAATGTTTATAAATCAACTAACCTTAAATATTTTTTTTTAGAGGCTTACAAAGTGTATCATTATTTAAGGTAGCAGTATCTTCCTACTGCATGCAGATGTCACTCGTTACAAAACTTTACACAAACCACAGTAGAAAAAAAGAACAGCTGCAGGCACTGCAGAAGACATACAATTTTAGTGGTTTATTCTTTTACTGTATATGATATAAGTTACAGTATTATACTGCACACATATAACAGTTGATCCTCGTGTTACATGTGATGTCCTAGACTTTTATATCTATGAAGGGTCTGACCAGTTAGCCAGACAACACAGCATACCAGGCATTTATCTGCAATATACAGTACATGTAGTATGCACGAATTTGACCCAGGCTAAAACCAGAAAAAGAAAATCAGCAATCTTTATGTCAATGTGATCTGCAATGGCTGAGTACAGGTCCATTGTTTGTAAGATTATCAGATTTTGAACTGCACATATCTGTCATCTTATTAAAGGAAGGTAGATTTAAGAGTTACTACACACCGGTATTTCAGATGTGTTTGCTGTGTATTTACATTTACTTTGACTTTCCCTTTCTTGAATTGCTAAGCATTGTCCAATACTTTCTGTTGAGTCATATGCATGGTCCCTTTTAGAAAAAGCAATGTTGAAATCAACTTTACTCCAAAGAAACGGTGTTGCACTTCCATTTCATTACTTTATAGTGATTCTTGTTGGAGCCAAAGCATTAAATACCTTTTTTAAAAGCTGATTCTCACCTGTTCCCTCTCATTTTTGCGTTTGATTCTCTAAAAGTGAATAGACTGTTCACTTTTTAAGGGCTATCACAATAAGGTTTGTGGATGAGGTGAAGTTCTGCTGACTTACATCATCTGGTCATGTGTAAGTAATAATATTTATTTTGATTTTCCTTGCACACAATTGGGTATTCTTCCCAAAGTGAATTTTTCAAAAGGTTGAAGCCTATTTGACTTCTGTAAGAAAACAAAACAAAACCTTATGTAGCATTGACCCCCGAAGGCGCAGTTGGTTTTGATGGGCTTACCGTTACCTTTTCCACCTCGTGCTCGTCTAGGGGTTTCCCGAGGTTGATGGCCCAATAAACTGTAGAGACCGACACTAGAATCCCTTTAGGAATTCTTATTTGCAAAACTCTGAACAGAACACAGTCTCTCAGTAGGGAATAGAGGGTATGGGTAGTAAAGCTAAGGTACTCTTGGAACTGCTGACACTTGAAATGTCTCTCTCTAGGTGATCCAGGGAATAGCCATTCGCAACTGGATATTTCAACTATCGGATAAATCCCTTTTTTTGGTGAATAGCAAAGCATAGCAAAGTCTCTGCCACAGACTTGATTGTAGAACTTTAGAATAGAACAGAAAGTCTCTCATAGAAACTTAGTTGTAACTGAAGGATGAAATTAGGATCTCTGTTAAGGTACCAGTATCTTGCAGCTGGTCCGGCAATACCGTGAGAATGTGGATTCACGTGGTATCCTTTCAGCTTCGCTTTCAGGATCCTACCGAGCAGCCAGCCTTCTGCATGGCTCTCTTCCAAAGAGTCCTCCCCTGGTTGCCTTTTTAGTTGCTGGACCTCTCCAAACCCATGACGGCATCGGACCACCTTGGAATCCTCCTTCCAGTTACTGTGCCTTGGGTTAGCCAGCCCCAAGACTCGGAAATGGATGGATCCGCACCCCAGGCCATGAGGGCCTCTGGGGGCTGGCCAGGAGGACCAGGACCAGGGAGTCAGAACATACTTCTGGACCGGAACCAGAATCACGTGATCTCAGCACCTTAAGTACCCTCTCCCGGAATACACAGCTAGACAACACACCCACTGATTGGTTCCAAGAGATTGGTATCCAATGCGTCCAACCAGACTGCTTTCCAATGCCTGCCAAAGGTGACACCCATACCTATGACCAGGCAGAACATAGCACCGTCCAGCCAAACTGATACTGAGACCATAATTTACTGAAATTAAAACCCAACTATTTTCTTAGGAAAACTAAATTGACAAAAACATAGCACGTGCTCTTCAGGAGCCCGTCGCTACACTATTAGTCACATCCATGTTAAAGGTTAAGTTCACCTTTTCTGTCAGAATCTCAATTCTCATAATAAATAGAATCCTTTTGTAATATAATTTCTACCCCAACCATACCAATGTCCCCATCTCTTACCTCATTCACAAAAGGTTTTAAATGTAATGTTTCTGTCTGGGTTTTAAAAACATTAATTCTGCTTGCATCACTTCCTGTAAGTCAGCTTCAATCAGTGGTAGCTGGTGCTCAAGATTTTGGGGGACGGGGCGGCATTCCATCCCCACCCTTCCGTGGAAGACAGATGGGAAGGCGGTGATCCTCCCCCCACTGTAGAAGACAGATGGGAAGGCTGCGATCCCCCAAGGGGACAGACGGGAAGGTGGCGATCCCACCCTAATGGGGGATGAATGGTCAGAGGCCTTCTTACCTTAGAAGACAGATGAGGAGGATCCAGGGAAGTAGGTTCTGGAGTACCGATTGGCCAGGAGTCCTAAGACTCCCTGGCCAGTCGGGTCTCCGAACCCGCTTCCTGATTGGCCGCAGCAGAATCAGGAAGACAATATTAATTATCAGGGCCTGGTAATGGACTGGGGGGATCCAATGCCTTTTTTTCAATGACTGTTATCTGTAGTGCCAAGACCCGACCATTTACTATAGCTGCTATTACTTTTAAATGACTTTTCTTCCTTTAGAAATGTCATTTTGTGCAGGGACTGTTCTAAACATGGGAAAAATGTGCCATGTTACAGGCATACTATAGACACCCCCAGGTACAAAATTTAAAGGAATATTTCACTTTTATTGTTTCACATTAAGCATTATTAAAATCACTGCTCCCGAAAAAAGGCAGTTTTTAAAACTTTTGTTTACATTGATACATGTCCCCTGGGGCAGGACCCGGGTCCCCAAACACTTTTTATGACAATAACTTGCATATTAACCCTTAAAATCAGCATTTTCGATTTCTCCCATAGACAATTCACTATAGCCGCTATTACTTTTAAATGACTTTTTTCCTTTAGAAATGTCATTTTGTGCAGGGACTGTTCTAAACACGGGGAAAATGTGCCACAGGCATACTATAGACACCCCCCAGGTTACAAAATTGAAAGAAATATTTCACTTTTATTGTTTCACTTTATTAACCACTAGAGATCTGCGCTATAGCTGAATGCTGGCTACATCGCAGAAAAGGGCATTGCCGAGACTACGTCTATTGATGTCGTCCCATGCAAGACCGGCCTGCGTGCCCCCTGAAGGGCGCGTGTGGAGCGCTCTGTGATCAGCGAGCCTATGAGACTCGCTGGATCACAGATCGGAGTAAGGGGTCGATCCCGACCCTTACCACATGACCAGCGGCAGTGAGAGGGACATCAGTCCCGATTACAGCGATGTGTCGCCAGCTCCTCAGTGCCCACCTGTGCCCCCTACAATTGTCACCTAGCAATAGGGCACAGTGCCAACTGTCAGTGCCCATAGTGCCATCCGGCAGTGCCTACAGTGCTATCTGTCAGTGCCTGCAGTGCCACATGTCAGTGCCCACAATTAGTGCCTGAAGAACAGTGCTGCACATCAGTGCCACCTATCAGTGTCACCTACCAGTGCCCATCAGTGCCACCTATCAGTGCCACTTATCAGAGCCCATCAGTGCCACCTATCAGTGCCCATCAGTGCCATCTATCAGTGGTACCTATCAGTGCCCATCTGTGCCACCCATCCGTGCCACTCATCAGGGCCCATCAGTGCCATCTTATCAGTGGCCATCAGTGCCACCTTATCTGTGCCCATCAGTACCGACTTATCTGTTCCCATCAGTGCTGTATTATCTGTGCCTATGAGTGCCACCTTAACTATGCCTATTAGTGCCCACCAGTGCAGCCTATCAGTGCCTACCAGTGCCGCCTCATCAGCGCATATCAATTAAGCAGAAAAATTACCTGTTTTCCAACATTTTATAACAAACTATTAAACATGATTTTCTTTTGTTTGTTTAGCAAAAAATAAAAGCCACAGCTGTGATTAAATACCAATAAAAGAAAGCTCTATTTGTGGGAAAAAAAATTATACAAATTTAATTTGAGTACAGTGTTGTATGACCGCGCAATTGTCATTCAAAGTGTGTCAGTGCTGAAAGCTGAAGTGGTTAATAAAATCACTGCTCCCGAAAAAATGTCAGTTTAATAAAGAAAATGTCATTGATACATGTCCCCTGGGGCAGGACATAGGTCACCAAACCCTTTTTATGACAATAACTTGCATATAAGCCACTTTTGATTTTTCATGTTACTGTCCCATAGACTTTAATGGTTGTTCCAGCGGCTTTCGAATTTGCCCCAAACACTGCATAATGTTCGGTGTTCATTAAAACATCCGAACAACCAAAGTTCAGCCCAAACTTATGCTGGGGCCGAACCATTCGCCCATCCCTATTGGAGATATTCAACAATAGAAGCACTAGACCTGTAGGGGTCTTAATTTGAGATGAGAGTTTAGGGCTCATAATTTGTGCATGGATGGTGGAAGCTGTGATAACTATATGAACTGAATTTTCGCACTGATGTCACATTTGAATACATAATTTTGCACAAGCATTTTTTTACTCATCCTTGTTATTTTTGGACTAATCACGTTTTTTGCAATAGCCCTCTATTTGGGATTAGTCATGTAAATTTTGGATCTACAAACATTTCTATTTGCATTATATTATCTATTCATTATTGCATTGTCACTTTGGAAGCTGTTGCACTTTATATTGTCTGTATTTAAGTAAGCGCCACATTTATTTGTTATCTTCATTTGTTACTGTGTGGGAACATTTTATGTTGACAGCCACTCAATGACTTTTACATTTTGGTTGCGTGTTAGTATTGTCTGCCTTAATGTTGTAAAGCACTGCGTAAACTGTCGGTGCTATATAAATCCTGTATAATAATAATAAAATAATAATATTCTTATATATCATATACACATGTGAATGGAGACTCATTAATCTTGTGTAAACACACCGATTTTACTTTCAGGCTCCATTTACACCTAGAGAAGTGGGAGCGCATGTTTTTTGGCTCATTTTTCCCATGACGTGCATAGGGCAGCATTGATTTCAATGAGCTGTGCTACACATGGCAAAGTAGCTCATATGACATTTTGGTGTGGTGCAATGTGCATGTTTTTTGCTGTGAGTTTTGCTCCTTTTGTTACCTGTTTTTTTATGTGGCAAAAATTTGTGTTTGCTGTGCCGTTAACAACTAATGGCACCAAAAGCGCAACTAGTCAACGTTAGGTGTAGAAAGGTAGCCATACACTATACAATCTGTACAATCTCCTAAAACTATGGAATAGGTTGGCCCACCTATCTATCCATTCACTCTGTATCCAATTAGGTGGGCCTTTGCACTACATCTGGAGTGTCCATTCCATGGGCTGCACATTGAGAAGCCAGGCAAATTCCTGTGCAGAGAGATGTTGGGTACTATGCAAACATGGTTGATGGGTGAAAGGTGTGTGTGCTATTAAGGTTAGTGCAGGATGTCTGTGCCAATAAGGTCAGCCGGTAAACTCCTTCCTGTGTCTTACTGGTTTCTCCCTCCCAAAACTACATACCAGGAAGTGATTATGCTTTCTAAGAAATACAGCAAGGACTAAGGTAATGCCTTGTTATGAAAATCAAAGAAAGCTTTTATTTTTCTGCATCAGAGGTACATTAATGGTATATTGGTACATAAGGGAGCTGGAAATTAAAAAAACAAAAAAAAAGCGAATGTAAACCCACCACTCACCCAGTATAATCTAATGACACAGTATTAATGTATATATACATGCAAGCCTCCTGCATGTATCTCTACCTTGCAAATGTCACCTGCTTCAGTAGTAGGTACCCCTGCAAAACTTGGAAGTTCATCGGGCGGAGTCATGATGTCACAAGACTCCCCATCCACCTCTACATTGTCTTACTCTTTGTCCTACTCTCTGGGAGCTGACTGCATCATGAATATCCTCCTCAATCACACTGATCTCCTGCTGATTTCAAGGATCACACCCCATAACGAGTAACATCCAATTAAAACTCAGAAAAGGCACCGCATGACTTCAGCGAGCCCAATCATGCTATGGTGTGGAGCAGCCAATCCTGGGAGAGCTGGAGAAGTAAGGAGGAGGGATGTGAAGCTGCAATCATAACTCTCTCTCTCTCTCTCTCTCTCTCTCTCTCTCTCTCTCTCTCTCTCTCTCTCTCTCTCTCTCTCTCTCTCTTTGCATGCTTTTCATGAGATAAATAAACAAGCTAGACGTCTTCATTAAAAAAAATATATTTTGTGTTTAAATCCTCTTTAATTACAAAAAAACACAGGAGGTCAAAGCAGCTCTGTGGCCTCAAGTATATGCATATAATTTGTGAAATCTTTCTAAGAAAAGCAAATGTATATCTGAATTTTAATTTATTTTAACAATTACTAACTGATGCCCTAACATATCTTTTACCGGGGTTCAGAAACTACCAGAGCCTAATTTACTTACTTAGCCTAAATTACGTCACAGAAATAGAAGTCAGATTGACATTGCACTACCAACCTCTATTTTATAGCATTAACTCTGCTTTCCTGTTCCAATAGTTGTAATGTTTATTTAAATATGACTGTGTCATCTAATAGGCACCAGAGAAAAAAACTACTACTTTCAGTATTAAGTACTAACGAAACTGGTCTGACACCCATCTGCCCTTTTCCTTTGCAATACAAATCTGTACACATAGACACTTGAGCCAGAACAGAGCAGTAAAGAGCAGCAATGTCATTGCAACTCAGTATACATTTTAGTAAGTAAGGCTCACATTAGGATAAAGTGAGGAAAATTAAACAGGACCTCATTCATTCAAGTGCAAGGTGGGTTCACTTTAAATATCCCATAATGTGAAGACATTTTCTATTTTCAAATTTCTCTGTACATGATTGTATATTTAAAGTAAAGCCAGCTTCACTATATCTAATCTATAGCTGAAACCCAGGCTAATATTATACATACAGTAAGCCTGTTGCATTATAACATTATTAAATGCATTTTAAGTGTGGCTTTTAAAAGTACCTGCATCTGTCTTTATATCTGCCTCACATAATCCTCTGTACAGCAGCATTTAGAATGAGATATGAAAAGGTAGCTCTTAAAGCCAATTAAATGTGCTATATGTACGTGCGCAAACAAGGAACTTGTTGACAGGGGGGGATAGCAGAGGTATGGGTCATCAGTATTCTGCTGCTCCTTCACTGTCCACTCACAGACAAGGGACAGGGGGCTGGCCTGGCTATATTGCTAAATTGCAAAACAGAAAGGCCAGGTCACCAATGTGTGTCTGTGTAAATATCAGGAATGGCTGGACAAAAGTACAAATCCTTTGGCAAGTGAAACAACTCAAATATATGTATCTTATCTGTGTATAAATCTGTTCCTGGAGTTGAGGCTTTAGTCAATTAGGCCCATTTCATTGTGTCATGCTTCAGCTTTAAAACCTTGTTTCACACTGGAGTAAATAAGAAGCATAGGGTTTAATTTACTAAAGGCAAATAGGCTAACCCCTTAGCTTAGTGAATGAGAAAAGGAAAAAGCTCAATGAGATGATATGGAAGCAAAAATATTTTATTTTTTTCTTGTACAAGACTGGGTGTTTTATGCAAAGTTAATTTTTATCATATTGACTAAAGCTGGCCAAACAATATACAATTGCCTTAGATTTACCAAAAACCATATAATATGAGGTCAAACCTAAGCAACACTTTCAGTTTGTATCCAATCAGGCAGGCCCTTGAACTACGTAGTTGAAGGTAAATATAAAAGAGATTGTACAGAAATTATACAAGACAATTGTATAATGTATGACCAGCTTCAGCTGAGGGGAACAGCATATTTACCCTAAAATCAACCTAAAAGTGTGAGTCGGCCATTACTGGTCATAATTGCAATACAAATGCACAGCAAAAGAATATTTTTATGTACATGGCTTTGTCCCTTGTTGCACTTGCCTGTTTTTCTTTTTTTTTTGTCAAGACCTAGCGTGATTGTCGGGGTTGGCTGCAATATAAGCCCCACCCCCCAAATAATCCCTACCCTGTTTCCCTGAAAATAAGCCCTACCCTGAAAATAAGACCTACAATGATTTTAACTAGGACTTATTTGGGGGGTAGGGCTTATATTGCAGCCATCACCGACAATCATGCTAGGTCTTATTTTCAGGGAAATAGGGTAGCTGTGACTGAAAGAAGCAGCTTGCTGCAACTGGTGGAGGTTTCTGAACTCATTTTTGTTACTGTTGCATAGAATGCATGCCAGACAGAAAAAAAAGCCACAATAGCACAACAAGGCTTTTTTCCACCATCAGTGTTAACACAATATTTTATTGTCTTAAATTGTTTTAATACGTTTTGCTGCACAGTTTTAGATTGAACACCACATGTTCTAGACCATAGACCTTTGTACAATTACAGACGCCAAGTGGATTGCCCAACATGTCCCCAAATTATCTTCACAAGACTGACAAAATCATTATCATCACCAGTCCTACTTGGTAACAGAATGACTTCAAAAGATGCCAATATTTTGGTATTGCTTTACATATGGATAACTGTAAACAGAAAAGCTGAATAAAATAATGTGGATTTTATAGTATTTAAGAAAATATATATTAACAAATACACAAGCTAGCCACAACTAGTTATATTGCTGCTGTTAATTTTTTGCAATCAAAACATGGAATTAAGGTGCAGTTACGAAAAATGTTAACCACACTAACATATCAGCTGTCAATACTGGGAAGACATCCATGTTAGCAAATCAGATTGCTGATTGATTATTAGCCTTAGGCCCCTTTCACACTAACGTCCCGTTCAGGCCCGCCTGTCAGTTTTTCAGGCGGACCTGAACGGGTGCTCCATAGAGCTCTATGGAGCGTCGGATGTCAGCGGTGACATGTCCGCTGACATCCGACCCGCTCCGATCCGAAAAAGTGTGACGGAGGAAAAAGCTATTTTTCCATCCGTCTGCGGATCGGATCGGATGACGACGGGCACTGCGGTCCGTCGTCATCCGATCTCCCATAGGGGAGAGCGGCGCTGTGACAGGTCCGTCCCTGCACAGTGTGCGGAGACAGACCTGTCATCTCCCTGCTCAGCGGGGATCGGCGGAGTGATCCCCGCTGAGCAAACGGACATCCACGGGGCGGATCAGAACTGATCCGCCCCGTGTGAAAGGACCCTTACTGATAGCAGTGATATTTAATAGAGATTTGGCAGCATACATCTATCATTTGGTTTCCATGCCCCCAAGGGATATTGGTTACCCCAAGTAAAAAAAACCAATGTAGGCCTTTTTTATAAAGAAACATATTTAAGCATCTGCCTCCTAATACAACTTTACTAATGGTAAAATAGTGGATTTATAGGTATGTAATGAATCAAGCAATGTATTTGGTTAGGCAACTTGTTGCCAATATACACTACATTTGAAAATAAAGATGTTACCTTTAGAAAACAGTGTAAATACTTTTCCTGCTGCTTGTGCCACCAAAGGCCATTCTGTTGGTAAATAATCACTCTTCAACCCCTGTAGTCTGCTTGGAAACCAACACTTCTGGAAGTGTTGATCACCTGGATCCCCTGCAATGTTTAATGGTTTCTCCTGCTGACCTCCACCTTACTACTGCGTCCTTTTTTACCCTTCTTTTGAAATCTATATTGTTGACAGGGTCACTTTAACAATCACACACCACTAAAAAAGGATGACGGAAAATATAAGACTATGTTAGGCTCGGTTTGTAAATAACAGGCAACAATAAAAGCAATCCCAGGGTTTAGGATACAAATAATTCTCCATGCAATGCAACAAAGACACAATTTTAAATAATAAAATATGTCAAAAACACAAGAATCCAATCCACCCAATTTAATGCTAACCATACTGTACATCAGGTATGGTAATGCTTCATTTTCATGGCTTATTGATGAGATACCAGTATATATATATATATATATATATATATATATATATATATATATATATATATATATATTTTTTTTAAGTATTTCATTCTTTTTCATTATATTATTAAATTATTTATGCAGTAGATGTAAACCAGCTGTTATATTATAGTCACTCTTGGAGACAGTTGTGGAATCTGTACTTTTCTTGAAGTCGTTCAGCTAATTGTCTAAAAACATCTGGGAAATTAAATAACCTGGCACAAATACTGGGCAGGTAGCAGATGAAAAACGTTTGTGTAGATATTTTTCATCTAGAAAATTGGAGCCATTTTCCTGCAGGTGTTTTTAATTTATGCTACATTTCTGCTACTTCTAAGTAATTCTGTTCTTTTTTCTAAATCATACTGGAGGGCTGGTTATTATATTAACCTTAATCTTGGTCTGCAACCAGATCTAGTGCCATTTCTTTTAAGCACCTACATAGGATTTACTTGGTGCACATAACCTCAACAAAACAGGAGCCCTTTGCCTTTATTACCATTGAATTACACCTCAAAGATTTCAAGTAAAAAAAAAAAAATGGAATTAAATTACCAAATCTGATATGTTTTTGCCTTTGATGTGTATTGCTATAATTTAATTAGATGTTTATATTGTTTAGCTAGAGGAACTTAAAAACTTCAAAGCAATATTTTATTTCTAACTGTACATACAACTGAAAATAAATGTTCTTATTGTTTATATTTATAAAGTCATAGGATTATGTGAGATCTTATAAACCATGACTTTTGCATACATATTTATTTTATGAAAATTTTATATAACTACTTTTGGGTAATGAATACAGTTTACCCTATAGTGGTTCTAAAGTTAAAAGTGAAAAAAAAACTTCCAGTTGCTGCCCCCCTTCCCTCCCTAAATACTTACCTAAGTCCTACATCGATTCAGCGCTGTGCCCCTCTGCAGATCCTCTGTCTTCTCTTCCCATTATGACAAGCTTGGCTAAGAGCAATGGAAGCCATTGGCTCCTGCCGCTGTCAGTAAAAACGATTGAGTAGGGAGCAGAGGAAGGGTCAAGGAGCCTTGTGTGTGCCAATGGATGCACACAGAATGGCTTGGAAGCATACCCACAGGTGTGCCCCGAAAGGAGATGGCACATGGAGAAGAGGTGAAGCAGAGAGCACTGGCAGGGGTCCCCAGAAGAGGAGGTTTAGGGCCTCATTTAAAATATTATTTTCATACTTCTATGGACAACGGAAGGGGGCTTTAGCCCCCCACCCCCACCTTTCCTGGGCTCTCCCATTCACTCAGAGATCTTGGGACCACTCTGATCAGCAACATTAGCTGCATTAAACAGAGAGAGCGAGGGACTGACTTTTTCCTCTCTCTCTGTGTTATCAGAAACCAGAAGTGTTAAGAATTCTGCCACGTCTGGTTTCTGTTCTTTGCATTCTATGCATTAAGGTAAAAAAAACTTCCAGTTGCTGTTCCCCCACCCAATACTTACCTGAGTCCTACATCAATCCAGCACTGCACTCCTCTGCAGGTCCTCTGTCTTCTATCCCCACTCTCACAAGCTTGGCTGTGAGCAATGGGAGCCACTGGACGCTGTCAGTAAAATCTAGTGGGGAGGGAGATGGGGCAGCATCAAGCAGCCCTGTGTGTGCCTATGTATGCACACAGGATGATTCGGGAGCATGCCCTCATGTGTTCACCCAAAGAAAGTGGAACATAGAGAAGAGGTGGAGCTGAAATCAATGGTGGGGACCCCAAAAGAAGTGGTTTGGGGCCACTCTGTGCAATACCCTTACACAGAGCAGGTAAATATAACATATTTTTTATTTGGGTGCGCTAAGTAATTTTATAACAAAAAATTTAGATGTTTTACATATATGTTAGAAGTGTCAGAAAAGTGGCTAAAGAAAACCTGTTAGGGATGGAAAAATTGAGTTGCCATGGTTAGCTTGGATTGTAAAGATGTACACTTCAACAGATAAACACAAAAGTTATTATTGTATGTAAAATATTTCTGTATCCTATATGGATTGCCTTTATGCGTGCGGTAGAATGTGCTACAGACTTATGACACCTTTAACAGTCTGTCCTATGTGAAGATCTAAATTACTGTCTAACATATTTCTCAAAAGGATCTGCTTGCACTAGAACCAAAGTTACTACCGTATATACTCGAGTATAGGCCGACCCGAGTATAAGCCGAGGCCCCCAATTTACCCCCAAAAAACTGGGAAACCTATTGACTCGTGTATAAGCCGAGGGTGAGATATGCCTGTCCATCCCTGTGTGTGTCCGTCCATCCCTGTGTGTCCGTCCATCCCTGTGTGTCCGTCCATCCCTGTGTGTGTGTCCATCCATCCATCCCTGTGTGTGTGTGTGTGCGTCCATCCATCCATCCATCCCTGTGTGTGTGTGTGTGTGTGTGTGTGTGTCCATCCATCCATCCATCCCTGTGTGTGTGTGTGTGTCCATCCATCCATCCATCCCTGTGTGTGTGTGTGTGTCCATCCATCCATCCCTCCCTGTGTGTGTGTGTGTGTCCATCCATCCGTGTGTGTGTGTGTGTGTGTGTGTGTGTGTGTGTGTGTGTGTGTGTGTGTGTGTGCAGCCTTGTGTGTCCAGCCTACCTGTGTCCCGAGCCTCCGTCCGGTCCCGTCCCGAGCCTCCGTGTCGTCCCGTCCCGAGCCTCCGTGTCGTCCCGTCCCGAGCCTCCGTGTCGTCCCGTCCCGAGCCTCCGTGTCGTCCCGTCCCGAGCCTCCGTGTCGTCCCATGCCAGGATCGCCGCTCTTCGTCGGCGCCCTGGCGGCCATTCCCCTGTTCAAAAGCCACGCCTCCGCCTCCGCCTGTGATAGGCGGAACACTCAATTTCCCAGCAGTCTGTGTTCCGCCTATCACGGACATCGTCTCATCCTCGTCCGTAGTACGAGGATGAGCCGATGTCCGTGATAGGCGGAACACTGACTGCTGGGAAATTGAGTGTTCCGCCTATCACAGGCGGAGGCGGAGGCGGAGGCGCGGCTTTTGAAAGGTAGAATGGCCGCTGTCTGTCTGCTCGACACGCTGTTCGGGCAGTCAGACAGCGGTGACTCGAGTATAAGCCGAGGGGGGCACTTTCAGCCTCAAAAAAGAGGCTGAAAATCTCGGCTTATACTCGAGTATATACGGTATTTTGTGAGATTTGTATACTTGAATAAGTTCTTATTTGATCCATGCATGTAAAGAAGGAAAGCCTTTTTAAAACAGGCATCACTAAATGGCAGACCACGGTCTGAAAATTGACCAAATTACAGTCCAATTCGGACCACGACTTC
The DNA here is from genome assembly GCF_037356315.1 of Lithobates pipiens. NCBI lineage: Eukaryota > Metazoa > Chordata > Amphibia > Anura > Ranidae > Lithobates > Lithobates pipiens. The sequence continues at coordinate 476,211,922 of NW_027507764.1, forward strand.
GTCACCTAGCAGCCTGGATATCCTCTCCTCGGCTGACATCCTCCTTCCCCCACTATCCTGCCACAACATTCATCCTAGTATAGCAGGTAGACGGCAGAAGGCGCGGCATGTCTGGACAGAGGACGGGATGTGTGGGACATGCTTTTCAAGTCAACAAGCCAGTGATTTATTGCCAGGATGTGGGGTGGTCCTAGCAACCAATCACTTACCTGTTAACATAAAAGGCATGCCCTGCATGTCCCACCCTCTGCCTGGACATGATGTGCATTTTGCCTTCTACCTGCTGTGTAAGGTAGGATTGGAAAAGTTTGAGGAGTGTTGTGATTGGCAGGGGAAATGTAATGTAAGGGAGGGGGCATTCACATAAAGGGAACTGGATTGAAAGGATAGAAGGGGGGCTGTGAAGGTGACCAGTATATACATCTATACAGCCCCTCTTTACTAAGGATGAGCCGAATGCCCCCTGGTTCGGTTCGCACCAGAATCTGCGAACAGACCTAAACTTTGTGTGAACTTTAGAACCCTATTAAAGTCTATGGGACTCGAACGTTCAAAATCAAAAGTGCTAATTTTAAAGGCTAATATGTAAGTTATTGTCATAAAAAGTGTTTGGGGACCTGGGTCCTGCCCCAGGGGACATGTATCAATGCAAAAAAAGTTTTAAAAATTGAAGTTTTTTCGGGAGGAGTGATTTTAATAATGCTTAAAGTGAAACAATAAAAGTGTAATATTCCTTTAAATTTCATACCTGTGGGGTGTGTATAGTATGCCTGTGAAGGGGTGCATGTTTCCTGTGCTTAGAACTGTCCCTGCACAAAGTGTCATTTCTGCAGGAAAAAAAGTCATTTAAAATCATTTGCGGGTATAATGAATTGCCGTCTCCCCATAATAGAGAGAACATTCATTGAAAGTCTTTGATTAAAAAAAAAAGCGTAGGGTTCCCCCAAATTCAATTACCAGGCCCTTCAGGTCTGGTATGGATATAAGGGGAACCCTGCCTCAATTCTTTTTAAAAAAATGACGTGGGGTTCCCCTCAAGTATCCATACCAGACCCTTCAGGTCTGGTATGGATTTTAAGGGGAACTCCACGCCAATTTTTATTTTAAAAATGGCGTGGAGTTCCCCTAAAAATCCATACCAGACCCTTTATCCAAGCACGCAACCTGGCAGGCCGCAGAAAAAGAGGGGGGGACGAGAGAGTGCCCCCCCTCCTGAACCGTACCAGGCCACATGCCCTTAACATTGGGAGGATGCTTTGGGGTCCCCCCCAAAGCACCTTGTCCCCATGTTGATGAGGAAAAGGGCCTCATCCCCACAACCCTGGCCGGTGGTTGTGGGGGTCTTCGGGGGAGTCTTCGGGGTGCTTATCAGAATATGGAAGCCCCCTACCCCCTATCCCTACCATTTCACAAAGAAAGTGTAAAAAATAGTTAAAAAAGACACACACACCGTTGCAAAAGTCCTTTATTAAAAATAAAAAAATAAAAAAAAATTCCAGCGGTGGTGGTAATCCATTCTTGCTATCCAGCGACAGATGATCATCTCTCCGGGGTCTAGCGATGGCTGATCTGATCCAGCGATGGGTGATCTCTCCATCCTCTGTCTCCACCGGAGACACTGCGGGGACCCCGGCAGCCTGACACTTCTTATATGAGGAGGGCGGGTCACCCGTCATCTGACCCTGTCCCCACTGACGCAAGGGGAAAGCCCAGCTTCCCCAATGATGTGCGGGTGACCCCGCATCCCTCTGATGTAACAGAAACCTGCGTTAAGGTAATTTGGGGGTATTTGTACTGTCCTGACATGTCATGGCCTCAATAAATTAGATAGGCCCTCAGTACATAAGGTGTGATCAATTTTCAGTGTTTGGCACCATAGCTTGTAGACTCTATACCTTTTACAAAGACCAAATAATATACTCTTATTTTGGTTATTTTTACCAAAGATACGTAGCAGTATACATTTTGGCCAAAATCTATAAAGAAAAATTAGTAATTTGCAAAATTTCATAACAGAAACAAAGAAAAATGCATTATTTTTACAAAACTTTATAGTGCAAAAAATAAACAACACAGTGGTGATTAAATACCACCAAAAGAAAACTCTGTTTGTGTGAAAAAAAGGACAATGTGGGTACAGTGTTGCATGACTGAGTGATTGTCATTCAAAATGTGAGAGCACTGAAAGCTGAAAATTGGCCTGGCTAAGAAGGGGGTATTAGTGTCTGGTGGGCAAGTGGTTAAGTCAATATTTAAATGAAAGGCATTAAACTTAGCCATCTGGCAGAAAAATAATACCTTGCTCAAAAGTTGTTTTTTATTGTTAGATAATGTTTACGGAAGTACGGTTTGTGATAAAAAAAAAAAGGAGGATCCAAAGATACCTTTTGTAAACTGGTTTGACATATGGAATCACTGGAAGAGTCTTGCTGATTCTACTAGTGATCTCAAATCACTAGGTGGAAATGTGAAAATGGGGCCTTACTGCTCTGATCATCCATAGCGTGTGCCCTGCCCAACAGATTAATGACTCCAAAGGCACCAGTATTGGGTAAAACCCAAAAATGGCCATGGGTATTAATGTACTTTTTGTACTAGGATACAGAGGGTAAACAATTTTACACTCCTTCTTTAGAAATATAGAAAAATTACAGCAGAAAATGTAGTTTTTTATTTCTTAGTTAACTTGTTTGTTCAATGCATGTTTGAAACCACTGAAATCAAAATGTGCTATGTCCACAGCACCACCCTGATCCAAAACATTGGTAATATAGTCAAAAAGTTCAATTAGATATGTCTGACATGATCTGCCCTCAGTAAAACCATGCTCCTTTGGGTCCAGCAAGTTGTGTGTTTTAAGTGATCAATGATCCTTCTTTTCAGGAGTGATTCCATTAATCCTGTAATTGCCAGATTCTACCTTACTGCCTATTTTGTGGATAGGTACAATATTAGCTGTCCGCCAGTCTTTAAAGTTAGACCAATATTCTAGCAAGTTATAATCCAATATACAGCTGCTCATTTCCTTTAAAATATCAAATATATTGTTTAAATTATTGAAATTATAAAAAAAAAAAATTTTTAAAAGGCAGTCAGGGGAATAACAGGATGAAAAATATATAATGTACATCAGCAAAGATTCTGAGATACATTTAGTGAACTTTGCACATTAAGGAAAACTGCATTTCACCCAGGCACATCACAACAAAGTGGCTCTATAACACACATGAGAAGCATTTACTGACTGGCATCTGTCTTCCTTAATTAGCTTGAGTATAGAAAGATAAATTATTTCTAGATTGCAATCTCAAACTAACAAATAAGAGTTTTAATTTCAGTTTCCATACATAAGATGAAAGAAATAATGATAAGATGTGTCCAATAGATTTCTATTTGTAGACAATTAGCTTTATTCATTAAGTTATATGTAAATGATACCACTAATTTGCTTCCTGTTATCATGTGCCAGTAGGTGCTGTAGAGTGGAACCAAGATTGCTTTCTATGCAAAGGATCTTCTGGTTCAATTAATTTCTTTATTGCTGCCACAGTTGAGTGGATTGTTTACCATTGTAGAAAATCCTTTTATATTTACAATAACTAAATGAAAAAGCATATAGTTGTGGATTTACTAGCAGAGTAGTTTTTAAGCTGGACCAGTGAACCTTCCATGTATTCATTTTATAGGGGAGAGTCCCTTGCACATAACTGAATATTTGTAGAAAACACAGGTTTTTTTTTTGCACAGTATTAAAACGACTCCTTTGGTAAATCAACCCCACATTCTCAAGTGTTCAAATTAAAAATAATATTATGTAATTTTATTTTTATTATGTCATTTTTTATACAAAATACACCAAAAGCAATAATCCAAGGTAATGAATGTCACACTCATGAAGAAATTCCATGTTTTTTTCATAAAAGTTGTAACATTTTAAAACAAAGTTTAACACAGTTTTCCTGGCACAGCTTCATTACAAAATGTTTAAAAAAAACATATTTATAAAGCAATAAATGGGGCATTTACCATACATTTATTGGTGGCAAATCATTCATTATATATTAAACATATTAACAATGAAGATGCTCATTCAGCGATAAGTGAATGTTACATTTACTTATTTATAATGCATTTATTAAAAATTATCAATACTGTGTTGTGACAAATTGAAGCTATGAACTAAATATCTGCTTATACTTTTTTCTCAGTGTTTCTGAAAGCTTACAGTAGATATATCTGTGGGAAACCTATGCAAGAACTTTAGAGATCAACAAGAGGCTAATAAATATTCAGATAAACAAGACAAAATCTGTTTCTCAGAAATACAAAACACTGAATAAAAAATATCAAATAAAAGTGTTTTTTACCCAGTGGTATACATAGAGATACAAAAGCTATATATCCACATCTACACATAGATAACCCATCAATAAGGTTTGGCCACTTGAGTAAAAGCTTGAAAATGACAACTCATGTATTAGTACACAGTAAAGGGACATGTCATGTATGGCTAGAGACTCTTGATCCACTGTGCAGCCTGCATGCATGATGGCAATATGTTTGAGATGCAGAGTCTAAGGGGTGATGGACTTTGCTGCAAGGCATCTCCCAGGTTGTGGCTCTCAAAAACACCCATGAAGCCTACAGCTGACCATATAATGAGTAGGGAAGGAAGCACTAGGAAATACAGGGGCAGAAAGTAAATTATGCTGGAAGAAGGCTGGACTGTACAGGGGGCACACAGGTTCAGAAATGCTGGAAGCTAGCTGGATTGTATAGGGGGCACACGGGTGCAGGAACATCATAAGCTGGAAGGAGTGGGGGGGCATGCAGGTGCAGGAATTCTGGAAGCTGGCTATAATACACAGGATACACCCAAGTGCTGGAAAGTTTAATGCAGGCTGAAGTGCACAGGAGAGATACAAGTGCTGGAATGGTGGGAGACCGTGGTGGGAGAACACAGGAGTCAGTCACAGAGGGCACTGAAGCTATTGTTTTCTGGGGTGCTAATGTCCCTGGAGGTTTAGAAAGTCAGGAATGAGGAACACAGTCACTAGGAGCATGTGTTCTTAGGCCGCGTACACACGGGCGGACTGTCTGCCCAACTTAGTCCGCTGAACAGTGTTTCAGCGGACAATCCGCTCGTGTGTGGGCTTCAGCAGACTTTTTCAGCGGACAGTCTGACGAACAAAGTCTTATGGAATTTCCGTAAGACAGTCCGTTCAAACTTGGTTTTGTCCATCCAAACTTGGTTTCAGTGGACAGTCCGCTCGTGTGTAGGCAAGTTGGACGGACTAAGTATGGCGCATGCTCAGAAAGGGTTTACACGGCCGAAGGTTGCATTGCAGTGTATAGGACGTCGTTTTTCTAGTCCCGTCGTACGTGCTGTACACGTCATCACGCACGCTTTCAGTGGACTGTCTGCTCATCGTGTGTGGTCAAGTCCGTTCATGCTAATTTTGAACGGACTGTTTGTCGGATTGTCTGCCGAACTTAGTTGGGCAGACAGTCCGCCCGTGTGTACGCGGCCTTAGAAACAATTAATTCTCGTATTAACATTTTTTTTTTCTCTGTTGGTTGAAATGGATAGACTTGTGTCTTTTGTAGCCACCCTGGCAGTATGATTATGTCAAATTTTTGTGTCTTAAAGCGATACATTGTTTTGCAAAGAAATTTGGCATTTTATATTGTAGACCTGTAATTCTTAATAATAATTCACTTAAATCTGTCCAAACAAGAGTCTGGTAGACATCTTGGGTATAATAAAATTTGAAACATGAAATCATAAATTATAATATAATTAATAACTATAAATAATTATAAAAAATAATAATATAATAATAATAAAATGGATTTACACATGATTCACTAACGCTCAATGCTGCAAGTGTTCTAATTTACTAGTGCTGTTTTCTAGCTGGTCTAAAGCAACTTTTAACATTAAGAGACACTTTTTTGTTGCCATAGACATTCTCAAGTGTCCAGGCAAAAAGGACAGTGTGTATAATATAAAAGTGCATGCAGAGCATTGGGCAAAGCATTAGGGATGAAAGGGGGGTGAAATTAGTTCATACAGTAATGTAATCAGTAAGATTACAGTGTACTGTATGTGTTAGAAATTTTTTACTTTTTTAATTTGCCGCCGGGCTTCGCCCCCTTGCGCTGCAACGCTCACAGGGAATGGAGCACGGAACACAGAGGCATCAGGCGGAGGACAGAGCCCACTAACACAGCGGGGGGAAATTTGCAGGATCTTGGGGACAAGGTAAGTAACCTGTACCAGGCTTCTGCAATACAATTCCGAGTGTGACTCCAGGATACCGTTAATGGTACTGAGATTTAATGATCCACACTCAGGATTACAGCCAGGGAAGTTAAAGCAGACTAAATATGTAACATATGTAACTATGTAACTCAGAAACAGGTAATACTCTCAGAAACACAGGACTTCTCTCAGGACCAGCAAAACTATCAGAAGCACAAGAAGTGGGACATAGGGCTAGGAATACTAGCTACACATCAGTTGTGGATATGAGACTGAGCATGATGTACAGTAAATGGAGAGGCTGATTGCCAGGTTAAGAGGGAACAGAGACAGATCACATGTCTGTGGAACTACAGATCACAGGTAAGCCTTACATGTCTGTAGAAGTACAAGTGACAGGTCAGCTTTGCATGTCTGTGGAACTACAGTTAAAGTGGAAGTAAACCAATCCGTAAAACAGTTTAATTTCCGGCACATGCTGTAAATGTAACACTTCCATTGGTTGTGCTCTCAACCAAACTGTCAAACCATCCAATGGCTGGTGTCATAACTGATCACATGTGCAGCATCATGTCAGTTGTAGATTAAACAGAGGCAAAGATGTCAGCTTCTTTGGCTAAAAACGATAGGAGGGTTTACTTGTACTTTCACAGGTTAGATTTGCTTGTCTTAGAAAGTGCAGTGGCTGGGTCAGCCTTGCATGTCTGTGGAACTATGGGTAACAGATCAGCTTTGCAACTGATATGTGACAGGACCTAAATCTGGAAAACAAAAAAAATTATTTATATATAAGAAATTTATCAAGTATGCTATAATATATTATTTAATACAATCTGTTGATCAAAAGGATATTTTTAATCCAAAGATGTCTCTATTAATATTCAGCTAGTTTCTATAGATTAATACTAAATGGCACTGATTGGTGGGTCACTTTTACTAACCAAATCAAACTAGACTAACCCTCTGAACATTGGTTGCTTTCAAATATTGCCAGTCTAAGAATATATTGTAGTTCTATTATAAAATATTACATTGTTCTATTACGTTATATCTTCAGGATATGCCTACTAGGGATGAGCTTCGTGTTCGAGTCGAACATATGTTCGACTCGAACATCAGCTGTTCGCCCATTCGGCGAATTCCGAACGTTATGGGCCGTTCGCGCCAAATTCGTGTGACGCTCACAGCCCACAATGCACTGCGATGGCGCAGTGCATTGCTGGCTCATGATTGGCCAAGCATGCACTGTGACCCCACATGCTTGGCCAATCCCAGCGCCGGCAGCGAGGAGAGCCATGATTGGCCACAGGCAGGATGCCTGTGGCCAATCATAGCTCAGGCTGTGTAGTACATGCCCCACACTATATAAGGCGCGGCGGCCTTGTGTAGTGTGTTGGCGTCTGAAGCAGTTAGTGGGTGTTCTGTGTACCTTCAACACAGTATACACCGATTGTTATCGGCCGATTTTTCGTTCTTGCTCTTCTGTAGTGGTTGTTGTCTGCGTGCCCTGACCACAGTATACACTGCTATATTCACCTATATAGCTAGCGATATATCTATCTTTTATAATAGAGCTATCGTGCCTGTTTTAAATAGAGCTTGCAGTCAGCGGTAGGAGCTTGTGCGTGCTGTCTGCGTGCTCTGAACCCAGTATACACCGCTATATCCACCGATATAGCAAACTATCTTGCTCGTTTTAAATAGAGCTTGCAGTCAGCGGTAGGAGCTTCTGCGTGCTGTCTGCGTGCTCTGAACCCAGTATACACCGCTATATCCACCTATATAGCAAACTATCTTGCTCGTTTTAAATAGAGCTTGCAGTCAGCGGTAGGAGCTTGTGCGTGCTTTCTGCGTGCTCTGAACCCAGTATACACCACTATATCCACGTATATAGCAAACTATCTTGATCGTTTTAAATAGAGCTTGCAGTCAGCGGTAGGAGCTTGTGCGTGCTGTCTGCGTGCTCTGAACCCAGTATACACCGCTATATCCACCAATATAGCAAGCTATCTTGCTTGTTTTAAATAGAGCTTGCACTCAGCGGTAGGAGCTTGTGCGTGCTGTCTGCGTGCTCTGAACCCAGTATACACCGCTATATCCACCTACATAGCTCTTCTCTATTTGAGCCATCTGCCATCTGCAGGAGTTAGTGGAAGTTGTGTGTGCCTCCAGCACAATATACACTACCCAATTGCTGGTTTTCCCAACTCCCTTCAGGCCATTACCATGTCTGGAAGGCCAGCAAGGAGAGGCAGACAGGCGCGAGCCGATAAAAGAGGGCAAGCAGGCTCTGTGTCTAGAGACAACAGTGCAGGTCGTGGACGCGGTGCATTGTCATCACCAGCACGTGGCCATGGGACGCGCTTGTCCTTCTTTTCGGCAGCTGGACATGTTGAGCCGCATCATGCCAACGACTTGGTAGAGTGGATGACCAAGCCCTCTTCATCCTCCTCATCCTCTCTCACCCAGTCTCAGGGTACTAGCAAAGCAGCTGCCAACGCATCGTCTTCCCTCCTCTCAATGTCATCATCAGTGACTCCTTCCCTAGACCCACCACGTCCTCCTGAGGAGTCTTCTGAACTCTTTGAGCACAGTGTTGGGTACATGCTCCAGGAGGATGCCCAGTGTTTTGTAGGCTCTGATGATGATACTCAGCTAGAGGAAGGCAGTAGCGTGAATGCAGAGAGAGGGGATGCTCAAGAAGGACAACAATCTGGCAGTCATGTTCCACAAGCTGCAGCATACTGCCAGGTTTGCTCCAGCGATGAAGAGGGAGGGGAGGATGAGGGCACTGACTCCACGTGGGTGCCTGGTAGGAGAGAGAAGGAGGAGGAGGAGGAGGAGGAGGCACATGTCCAATGAGGCAGGATGCCCTCCGGGGGCCAGCTTAGGGGCAGCACACCGACTGAATCACACCGCAGAGCTCCGCCTGTGCAGGGCGCTGCCTCTGCGCGTTATTCTAAAAGTTCTTTGGTGTGGGCCTTTTTTGAGACGAGTGCATCAGATCGCACCGCTGCTATTTGCAACATATGTCTCAAGCGTATCTCGCGTGGCCAAAACATCAGCCGCTTGGGCACCACATGCTTGACCAGACATATGTTGACCTGCCATGCAGCTCGTTGGCAAGCGTACCTCAAAATACCCACACCAAAGAACAAAGCGGACCTCTCCTTGCTCCTCATCAGCTGGCATATCCAACCCCACTAGACCTTCAGTCCTCTCTGAAACCTGCTCTGAGAGGAATGAAGGTGTAGAATTAGGTGTGTCACAGCCAAGTGCTTCCGGGCACTATGCTAGCAGTACACCCACGTCCGATTATAGCAGGCAAATGTCCCTGCCCCAGCTGCTGGACCGGCGAAATAAGTTCACTCCCAGCCATCCACATGCCCAGCGGTTGAATGATAGCTTGGCTAAATTGCTAGCACTTCAACTGCTGCCTTTTCAGTTGGTAGACTCGGCCCCCTTCCGTGAGTTTGTACAATGTGCGGTTCCTCAGTGGCAGGTCCCCAAACGCCACTTTTTCTCACGGAAGGCGATTCCAGCTCTCTACCGGCATGTGGAAGGCAATGTCCTTGCCTCGCTGGACAGGGCGGTCAGCGGTAAGGTGCATATTACTGCTGACTCATGGTCCAGCAGACATGGACAGGGACATTACCTGTCTTTCACGGCCCATTGGGTCACTCTTCTGGCAGCTGGGAAGGATGCAGGACAAGGTGCAGTAGTGTTGGAGGTTGTTCCGCCACCACCACGCCTCCAAAATGCTACTATTGGTTGTGACACACCTCTCTCCTCCACCCCCTCCTCTTCTTCTTCCTCCATGGCCTCTTCCAGTGCTCTGTCCTCAGAACCAGCAGTGCTCCGTAGGCGTTCCAGGGGCTACGCAAGTACGCAGGCAAAACGATGCCATGCCGTGCTTGCGCTGGTTTGTTTGGGGGACAGGAGCCAAACTGGGGCGGATGTTTTGTCAGCTCTGCAGGGGCAGGCCGAGAGGTGGTTGACACCACGCCAGCTTAAGCCAGGAGTGGTGGTTTGTGACAATGGCACCAGCCTCCTCTCCGCCCTTCGACAGGGACAACTGACCCATGTGCCCTGTGTAGCTCATGTCCTTAACCTGGTGGTGCAGCGGTTCTTGGGCAGGTACCCGGCTTACAGGATGTCCTGAAGCAGGCCAGGAAAGTCTGTGTGCATTTCCGCCGATCATTTAATGCCTGTGCTCGGCTGGCTGAGCTCCAAAAGGAGTTGAACCTGCCCAAGAACCGCCTTATATGTGACATGCCCACCAGGTGGAACTCAACGTTGGCCATGCTGCAGCGGCTGCACACGCAGCAGAGGGCCATCAATGAGTACCTGTGCGACTACGGCACCAGGACAGGGTCAGGGGAGCTCGGTTTTTTCTCACCACGCCAGTGGGGCATGATCAGGGATGCATGCACTGTCCTGTCACTGTTTGAGGAGGCCACAAGGATGGTGAGCAGTGACAGTGCATGCATCAGTGACACTGTACCTCTTGTCCACCTCTTGGAGCATACGCTGCATGGAATAATGGACAGGGCACTTGAGGCAGAACAGAGGCAGGAAGAGGAGGACTTCCTTGCCTCTCAAGGCCCCTTTATCCAGACTAGGGATGAGCTTCGTGTTCGAGTCGAACATACGTTCGACTCGAACATCGGCTGTTCGCCCGTTAGGCGAATTCCGAACGTTATGGGCCGTTCGCGCCAAATTCGTGTGGCGCTCACGGCCCACAATGCACTGCGTCATCGCAGTGCATTGCTGGCTCATGATTGGCCAAGCATGCACTGTGACCCCGCATGCTTGGCCAATCACAGCGCCAGCAGCGAGAAGAGCCACTCGATCTTGCTGTTGTGTAGTGGTTGTTGTCTGCGTGCCCTGACTGCAGTATACACCGCTATATTCACCTCACCTATATAGCTAGTGATCTATCTTTTATAATAGAGCTTGCAGTCAGTAGTGTTAGGAGCTTGTGCGTGCTGTCTGCGTGCTCTGTACCCAGTACACACCGCTATATCCACCTACATAGCTCTTCTCTATTTGAGCCCACTTGCCATCTGCAGGAGTTATTGGAAGTTGTGTGTGCCTCCAGCACAGCACAGTATACATCTGTATATACCCCTTTGTACTCAGAGTCACTCTGTGGATGGTGAGGAAAGGAACAAAGAGCAACAAGAAAACAAAGACCTGAAGTGTGCCAAAGGTCACGTGGTCAGTATGCCTAAAAGGGGGCATACCCAAGTATGAAATGTAAAGAATGAAATTAAAAGAAAAAGGGAATGGGTGGGTGGGACACGAGAGCCGACGTCCAACGAGAAGGATGCAGAGGAGGGCAGGCTTTATGCAGCCTGACTCCTCCTACAAATACAGGCTTACCCTGCGGTCAGCCTTTACACTTGTACTCAGAGTCACTCTGTGGATGGTGAGGAAAGGAACAAAGAGCAACAAGGAAACAAAGACCTGAAGTGTGCCAAAGGTCACGTGGTCAGTATGCCTAAAAGGGGGCAAAAAATAACACAGTAGGAAGAAAGCTCAACAACCAGATGACCCAGTGAATAACATCTAACCTGGAGCGGCGGCAAATGAGTTATGCCTTTGCCGCAGAGAAGGAAACGCTAAGAAAGGCAGTAGCCCCTCCCCTGGGTTCAGGAACCCCAAGGCCAGCTATAGCACCCCCTTGAGCCCAACCCAGCGACCAACGCAAGATAAACCTGAGAGTACGTGAACGTCATGAAATGAAACCCACAATGGAAAGTCAGATAAGCACAGCAGGGAGTCCCCACCACTGGAGACCTGGATGGCTATAAACGGAAAAGCAGAAAATAAAACAACCTGACAGATCATTCATCATGAAATACTGGGACTTAACTGGATACGCCCAGAAAGTGCTGAAGGCTGATACCAGCTGGAGGAGGCAAAAAAAGGAAACTAAAACAAAACAGAAAAGCAAAAAGGAACTAGATGTTTCACCATCAGGACTGGAAACCTAACCTGGAAACATGCCAAGCAGTGTCATGGGCCTTCCTGGAATTTAAAACAAAACCCAATGATCAAGGCTGCAGTGCCAACCAAATGGAAACCAATCTACCACAACTGGAACTGAAAAGAAAGTGCGTGACTGGAACCTGCTTCTGAGACCCGAGCCTACAGATACTGGCCCGGGCCCCGTGATCCACGAAAGTCCCTGAGCCAGTAGAAACTGTGGATCAGTGAAAACTGACTAACCAAACTTCCCATACCCCAGGGCAACTCCTGGCCAGACGCAGCTAGGAAATTAAAATAAATAGTGAGGAATGGCACCCAACTGATCAGGAACACAACTAGCGAGAGAATCGTGATCAGACAAAAAATACCTGCGACAAGAACGAAACCTGCGATAAGGAAACGTGACTGAACGAAAACATGAGTAGCGTGAACTGATCACCGTGAGCGGCTTAAGAACCGCGGTTGCTAGAAAACACGACCTGCCTAGGAAATGCAGGTTGCACAAGAAACGCAAATCGATAAAAAACACAAGAGAAAACCCTGGGGGGTACACAAGAGAAAAGAAAAGCATAAGACACGAAACGTGCGGCATAGGAATATGTAAGAAACACGAGAAAAGGCAAGAAAACACGAGAAACAAAAGAAACGTGGGAAACGCGAGAAGATGCATGAGACACGTAAATAGCATCAGACACGTACAATACATCCGACACTAACAAGCATGAGGAACGTAAAAAAGCCTGAGAATCATGAAATTACACAAGGGTAATGACATGAAAGGCATAAGACATGAAACGTGCGGCACATGGGAAATACGGAAGGAAACACAGGACAACACGTAAGGAAACATGTGAATACGTCAAAAACCATGGAAATACGTCAGAAAATGCTAGAAAAACATGGGGAAACGTCAGAAACAAGGGAAACACAAGAAGTTGCATCACGTAAATAACAGCCACGAACATTACATCCGATACGTGAATTGCATGAGAAACGTAAAAAAACCTGATAACCATAAATTCATGAAAATCATAAAAGCGTAAGAACTGTAAGTCGTTCAAAAACCGTCAACTGCCAGCAAAAACACACGAGAACGCAATTGTATGAGAAACCGTAAAATTGCATGGAAAACCATCAAATGTATGAGAAACACCAACTTCATATGTAAATCACATGAGAGACCTAAATCGCATGAAAAACAAAATTGCGTAAGAACCGTAACTTCATGAATCACCAATGTAACCGAAACGAGAACATGAGTGTATGAGAACGTTAAAACGAAACGAGAACATGAGTGCATGAGAACGTAAAACGAAACGAGGACATGAGTGCATGAGAACGTAAAACGAAACAAGGACATGAGTGCATGAGAACGTAAAACAAAACGAGGACATGAGTGCATAAGAACGTAAAACGAAACGAGGACATAACTGCATGAGAACGCAAAACATGAAATGCAAAACGCATGAAACGCGATAGAGAAACGTGGAAAGCGATAGAGAAACCTGGAAAGTGAGAGAAAACCTGGAAAGCGAGAGAAAAACCTGGAAAGCGAGAGAAAAACCTGGAAAGCGAGAGAAACCATAAAAAAGCACGAGAAACCGTAGTTGCATGAACCGTTAACTTTACCACGGGAATACGTCAGAAAACGCTATAAAACATGGGGAAACGTCAGAAACATGGGAAACGCAAGAAGTTGCGTGAGACACGTAAATTACATCTGATACGTAAATTACATGAGAAATATAACATGCCTGAGAACCATAAATTCATGAGAACCATAAATGCGTAAGAACTGTACATCGTTTAAAAACCGCCAACTGCCTGCGAAACGCACGAGAAACGCAATTGCATGAGAAACCGTAAAATTGCATGGAAAACCATCAATTGTATGAGAAACAACAACTTCATAAGAAAAGTAAATCACATGAGAGACCCAAACCGCATGAAAAACAAAATTGCGTAAGAACCGTAAGAAACGTGCTTGAAACCAACAAGCATGAGAACGTCAAATTCGAATGAGAACGGAAAACGAAACGAGAACATAACTGCATGAGAATGTAAACGAACGAGAACATAACTGCATCAAAACGTAAAACGAAACAAAAACATAACTGCATGAAAACGCAAATGCAAGAAACGCAAATGCAAGAAACGCAAATGCCTGAAGATGCAACTGCCTGAGAAACGCAACTGCAAGAAGCTGCAACTGCATGAAAACGCAACTGCTCGAGAAAACGCAACTGCTCGAGAAAACGCAACTGCAAGACACGCAACTGCAAGAAGATGCAAATGCATGAAACGCAAATGCAAGCAGATGCAAATGCATGACAACGTAACTGCTTTGAGAACGTGACCGCTATGAAAACGTGAATGGCCTGAGACCGGAAACGCATGGGACCGAATCGCATGGGAAAACCATAAAATGCACCAGAACGTAAACCTGCATGAGAAAACCGTGAATAGCACGAGAACATGAATGGCACGAGAATATTAATGCACCAGAACGCTACGTGGAGCTCAGGCGGGGGGGGGGCACGCCACGTGGAGCTCAGGCGGGGGGGCACGCCACGTGGAGCTCAGGCGGGGGGGCACGCCACATGGAGCTCAGGCGGGGGGGGCACGCCACGTGGAGCTCAGGCGGGGGGGGGCACGCCACGTGGAGCTCAGGCGGGGGGGCACGCCACGTGGAGCTCAGGCGGGGGGGGCACGCCACGTGGCGCTCAGGCGGGGGGGTGGGCACGCCACGTGGAGCTCAGGCGGGGGGGTGGGCACGCCACATGGAGCTCAGGCGGGGGGTGGGCACGCCACGTGGAGCTCAGGCGGGGGGGTGGGCACACCACGTGGAGCTCAGGTGAGGGGGTGGGCAAGCCACGTGGAGCTCAGGTGGGGGGGCACGCCACGTGGAGCTCAGCCGGAAGGGGCACGCCACGTGGAGCTCAGGCAGGGAGGGACTGCCACGCGGAGCCCAGGCGGGGGGGGGTGGGAGTCCTCCCCCCGGTGGAACACAGGGAGAAGGAGGCGGGCGGGAGAAATGGTTTCCCCACAGCCACCCAGCAGGCTAACGCTTCCTCCCCCCGGCGGAACACCGGGAGAAGGGGGCGGGCGGCAGAAGTATCACCCCCGCAGCCACCCGCGGACAAACCCCCCCCTTTCCAGATAAAGCATTCTCCCCCTCCCCCCGGCGGAACACTGGGAGAAGGGTGGCGGATGGGAGAAGCGGCTCCCCCGCAGCCACCCGCGGACAAACCCCCCCCCTCGGCAGGTGAAGCATTCACCCCCTCCCCCCAGCGGAACACTGGGAGAAGGGGGCGGGCGGGAGAAGCAGCTCCCCCGCAGACAAAAACCCCCCCTCAACAGGTGCCCCCCTGCCTGGAGATGGGCTTTGACAATTATCCCTTATGGTCCTTCCAATTATATTTCCTGGAGATCTACATTGAAAAAAAAAGTCAGCCATGAAGAAAATGAAGTAGTCCTGCCATTCAAACAGGTGCCATCAAAATACCATGGACATCACCCTTAGTATTGAGGTATAGCAGTCTTAACAGATTGCTATCACACTGTGAGGTCTGCTATGAGCGCACATCAGGCTCTTCCCTCCACCACGTGGGGGAACACGCCGGAAAACCTCCCGCCCCCCTCCCCTGCGGCAAAGGCAGCCAGAGAAGAAGGCGGGCGGGAGAAGGGCTCCCTCGTGGAGACAAGAGCCGCCCCCCCCCCCAGCAGCACCGCACGGGGGAAGCCTGAGGCAGGCACCCCCCCCACTCAGTGACAGCGGGAGAAGTAGGCGGGCGACAAGCCCCCCAGTGGACAAGCGCTACGGCAGAACCACACGGGGGAAGCCTGAGACAGAAACCTCCCTCCCCCCTCCCCTCCAGCTGAGGCAGCCGGAGAAGGAGGCGGGCGGGAGAAAGCCTCCCCCGCGCAGACAGCCGCCGGGTGGGTGGGGGGGCGCTTCACCCCCCCCCCCCAGATGCCCGCAAACGGAGCCGGCGGGGCCCAAAGCACCCCCATCCACGAGCGCCAGCAAAAAGTCCTCATCCGACCCGCCGGAAGTGACGTCAGGCATACGAGAGCCGACGTCCAACGAGAAGGAGGCAGAGGAGGGCAGGCTTTATGCAGCCTGACTCCTCCTACAAATACAGGCTTACCCTGCGGTCAGCCTTTACACTTATCTCTGGTGTTCAATAATAAAGGCATCTGCAGGAGTTAGTAGGTGTTTTGTGCCTCCAGCACAATATACACCTGTATCTACCCTTTATTGCTGTTCTCTAATAGAGCCATCTGCAGGGCTTAGTGGGTGTTGTGTGACTCCATTACAGTATACCCCTTTATCTCTGGTGTTCTATAATAAAGGCATCTGCAGGAGTTAGTGGGTGTTGTGTGCCTCCAGCACAATATACACTACCCAACTGCTGTTTTACCCAACTCCCTTCAGGCCATTACCATGTCTGGAAGGCCAGCAAGGAGAGGCAGACAGGCGCGAGCCGATAAAAGAAGGCAAGCAGGCTCTGTGTCTAGAGACAACAGTGCTGGTCGTGGACGCGGTGCATTGTCATCAGCACGTGGCCATGGGACACGCTTGTCCTTCTTTTCGGCAGCTGGACATG
Organism: Lithobates pipiens; assembly: GCF_037356315.1. Lineage (NCBI taxonomy): Eukaryota > Metazoa > Chordata > Amphibia > Anura > Ranidae > Lithobates > Lithobates pipiens. Next base: position 476,228,791 of record NW_027507764.1, read on the forward strand.
TTGAACCGCAACATGCCAACGACTTGGTAGAGTGGATGACCAAGCCCTCTTCATCCTCCTCATCCTCTCTCACCCAGTCTCAGGGTACTAGCAAAGCAGCTGCCACCCCTCCCTCCTCTCAATGTCATCATCAGTGACTCCTTCCCTAGACCCACCACGTCCTCCTGAGGAGTCTCCTGAACTCTTTGAGCACAGTGTTGGGTACATGCTCCAGGAGGATGCCCAGTGTTTTGTAGCCTCTGATGATGACACTCAGCTAGAGGAAGGCAGTAACGTGAATGCAGAGAGAGGGGATGCTCAAGAAGGACAGCAATCTGGCAGTCATGTTCCACAAGCTGCAGCATATTGCCAGGTTTGCTACAGCGATGAAGAGGGAGGGGATGATGAGGGCACTGACTCCACGTGGGTGCCTGGTAGGAGAGAGGAGGAGGAGGAGGAGGAGGCACATGTCCAACGAGGCAGGATGCCCTCCGGGGGCCAGCTTAGGGGCAGCATACCAACTGAATCACACCGCAGAGCTGCGCCTGTGCAGGGCGCTGCCTCTGCGCGTTATTCTAAAAGTTCTTTGGTGTGGGCCTTTTTTGAGACGAGTGCATCAGATCGCACCGCTGCTATTTGCAACATATGTCTCAAGCGTATCTCGCGTGGCCAAAACATCAGCCGCTTGGGCACCACATGCTTGACCAGACATATGTTGACCTGCCATGCAGCTCGTTGGCAAGCGTACCTCAAAGACCCACACCAAAGAACAAAGCGGACCTCTCCTTGCTCCTCATCAGCTGGCATCTCCAACCCCACTAGACCTTCAGTCCTCTCTGAAACCTGCTCTGAGAGGTTAGGTAGAATTAGGTGTGTCACAGCCAAGTGCTTCCGGGCACTCTGCTAGCAGTACACCCACGTCCGATTATAGCAGGCAAATGTCCCTGCCCCAGCTGCTGGACCAGCGAAATAAGTTCACTCCCAGCCATCCACATGCCCAGCGGTTGAATGCTAGCTTGGCTAAATTGCTAGCACTTTAACTGCTGCCTTTTCAGTTGGTAGACTCGGCCCCCTTCTGTGAGTTTGTACAATGTGCGGTTCCTCAGTGGCAGGTCCCCAAACGCCACTTTTTCTCATGGAAGGCGATTCCGGCTCTCTACCGACATGTGGAAGGCAATGTCCTTGCCTCACTGGACAGGACGGTCAGCGGTAAGGTGCATATTACTGCTGACTCATGGTCCAGCAGGCATGGGCAGGGACGTTACCTGTCTTTCACGGCCCATTGGGTCACTCTTCTGGCAGCTGGGAAGGATGCAGGACAAGGTGCAGTAGTGTTGGAGGTTGTTCCACCACCACCACGCCTCCAAAATGCTACTATTGGTTGTGACACACCTCTCTCCTCCACCCCCTCCTCTTCTTCTTCCTCCATGGCCTCTTCCAGTGCTCTGTCCTCAGAACCAGCGGTGCTCCGTAGGCGTTCCAGGGGCTACGCAAGTACGCAGGCAAAACGATGGCATGCTGTGCTTGCGCTGGTTTGTTTGGGGGACAGGAGCCACACTGGGGTGGATGTTTTGTCAGCTCTGCAGGGGCAGGCCGAGAGGTGGTTGACACCACGCCAGCTTAAGCCAGGAATGGTGGTTTGTGACAATGGCACCAACCTCCTCTCCGCCCTTCGACAGGGACAACTGACCCATGTGCCCTGTGTAGCTCACGTCCTTAACCTGGTGGTGCAGCGGTTCTTGGGCAGGTACCCGGCTTACAGGATGTCATGAAGCAGGCCAGGAAAGTCTGTGTGCATTTCCGCCGATCGTTTAATGCCTGTGCTCGGCTGGCTGAGCTCCAAAAGGAGTTGAACCTGCCCAAGAACCACCTTATATGTGACATGCCCACCAGGTGGAACTCAACGTTGGCCATGCTGCAGCGGCTGCACACGCAGCAGAGGGCCATCAATGAGTACCTGTGTGACTACGGCACCAGGACAGGGTCAGGGGAGCTCGGTTTTTTCTCACCACGCCAGTGGGGCATGATCAGGGATGCATGCACTGTCCTGTCACTGTTTGAGGAGGCCACAAGGATGGTGAGCAGTGACAGTGCATGCATCAGTGACACTGTACCTCTTGTCCACCTCTTGGAGCATACGCTGCGTGGAATAATGGACAGGGCATTGAGGCAAAACAGAGGCAGGAAGAGGTGGACTTCCTTGCCTCTCAAGGCCCCCTTTATCCAGACAGTATTCCTGCTCTGCCACCCATCACACAGGAAGAGGATGAGGAGGAGGAAGAGGAGGAGGAGGATGATTGTGTCAGCATGGAGGTGGAGGCTGGCACTCAGCATCAGCAGCAGCAGCAGTCTTGTAGGGATGATTTACAGTCCCAAGAAACACGTGGACTTGTACGTGGCTGGGAGGAGGTAGCTGCGGATCATGTTGTCCTTAGTGACCCAGAGGACTCCGGACCGAATGCCTCAGCTCACCTACGCTGCATGGCATCCCTGATCCTGCAAAGCCTGCGGAAGGATCCTCGTATTCTTCGGATTAAGGAGAGGGACCATTACTGGCTGGCCACTCTCCTTCATCCACGGTACAAGGGTAAAGTTGCCGACCTTATCTTGCCATCGCAGAGGGAGCAGAGGATGAGACATCTCCGGGAGGCCTTGCAGAAAGGTCTGTGCAACGCGTTCCCAGAGACTGGGAGGTTACAAACTCCTGGTCCTGGACAACGTGTTGCTGAGGCATCGGTCAGAAGGAGCGGTGGAGAAGGTGGCCGTCTGACTGATGCTTTCAGACAATTTTTTAGTCCGCAGCCCCAAGGTATGATCGGTTCCAGCAACCATCGCCAGCGTCTGATTTACTACCAAGCACCTGAAGCTGATGTAACCAAATAATTTTTTTTGAAATATCACATCCCTTCAAGACTGCCTATGCTGATGCTGAGTGACTGTCCTGTTATGTTGATTGTCTATCCTCTTCCTCCTCCGCTGATATGTTGGAAGAACATTTCTGGCTCTGGGTGATGCCATCAGCCCAATTTTTCTGCCCCTGTTTAACAGGGGCGTTTAATTACAATTTTTGATGCAATGCTTTGCAGCAGGGCTAATTCCTGCACTAAAACTAGAGTATATGGGAGAGGTTGCAGTGTCGTGGCACCAGCACCAGTGCCTAAGGCCCAATTTTTCTGCCCCTGTTTAACAGGGACATGTAATTACAATTCTTGATATAATATTTCAGAGGAGGGCCCGTTCCTGTGCCCACCCAGAGTAACTGTGAGGACTTATAGTGTTGTGGCACCAGCACCACAACCACCAAAGGTCAATTTTTCTACCACTGTTCAACAATGGCATGTAATTACAATTCTTGATATAATCGCTCACAACAGGGCGCTCCAGCGCCCACCAAGAGTCACTTTGAGGGCTTACAATGTTGTGGCAAAACCAACACCTTGTTCCACCATTTCTGCAGAGCATATAGGGCAGGCCCCTACTTTCAAACATCCAACTTACAAACATCTCCTACTTGCAAACGGAAGGAGACAACAGCAAGTGAGATGAAAAAAGATGGACGACAAAACAAATTATACAGGGGTGATAACCCTTCCCTATGTTTTCCAAAAAAGCTTAAAAATAGTTTTTTTGACTGGAGCTACACTTTAAAAATGTACCAGTTGAAAATTACAAACAAATTCAACTTAACACAACAAACCTACACAGTCCCTGTCTTGTTTGCACCGCCTGTATACTGCTGTTCTGAGTACATAGGGCCTGGGGGCCACACGCATTTCCTTTTTTAATATGGGTACGGGGTTCCCCTTAATATGCGTACAAGACCCAAAGGGGCTGGTAATGGGCAGGGAGGGCTACCCATGCCATTTTTCTCAATGATTTTCAACCATATTGCAGGAACCAGATATAACATTAAAACCGCAAGCAGTTTTAAGATGTTATTTCCATTAAATGTCATTTTGTGCAGGGACTGTTCTAAACACGGTAAACACGTGGCACTTCACAGACTTTTTTTTTCTCACTTTAATCGTCATTAAAATCAGTGCTCCCGCCAAAACGGCCATTTTTAAAAACATTTTAGGCATTGACCCATGTCCCCTGGGGCAGGAGCCAGGTCCCCAAACCATTTGTAGGACAGCATCTTGCATATTAGCCGTTAAAATTAGCACTTTTAATTTCGAACGTTCGAGTCCCATAGACTTCAATGGGGTTCTAAAGTTCGTATGAATTTGGGGTCCGTTCGAAAGTTCTGGTGCGATCCGAACCGGGGGGGTGTTCGGCTCATCCCTAATGCCTACTTTCAGTCTATTAATTTTTTTATATGTTTTAATTTTGGGTGTTTGCATGGCCTAAAGTGGATCTAAACTGCATAACAAATGTCCTACCCTGCCCCTTTTCCATGTTACAACTTCACCAACTCCAGCGCATGCGTATATGCACCATCATTGTCTTCCTGGTATCTAGGACTGGGCAGAGACCAGCAATGCATATGCACATGCGCATTGGATTTCTGCGCGTGCACACTAATACTGCCAGCTTCCGGCATATTGTCACTATACTGTCAGAATTTGTGCACACACACACAGAAATATGTCAAGTGCGCACATATGTACTGCACAGTTGCAGCTTAATAATATACTGTTTCCAGGGATAATTCTGGTGTAGCAATGCCAGGAGGCAGATGTGCCCAGCCTAGGCCAGAAACCAGGAAGATCTGCCTCGCAGCACAAACATGATCTGAATAGTAAAAATTTGAATACAAATAGAGGGAGAAGAGAAAAATAAAAAAGATTGATGCAGTGAGTTTGGTTCTATTTTAGGTCTATGGACCACTCTTCAGTGGTGACTTAGCTTATCAATATGACTTCAAATACTATGAGAAGCTGTTGAATATATACATAATAGTCCCATAAACCCTCATTCTCCTGGTCATATGCCTGGAAGAATTATGACACCTACAAAAACAAGAAAAAAATATATATTTTCTTCTACAATAAATTTTCCTGGACTAAAGGAGCAGTACTAAATGAATATTCAACTCAAATATCTAATATTAAAAGCAAATTCAATTTTGAACAACATTTGTCAGTCATTAGACCTACTGAGAATATTCATACAATCTTTCATTAAAAAACCTACTAGTGAATGGCCAGCTTGAGAATGCAAATATGTTCCCTCCCCTTGATGAACACAGACAAGGAAAACTTAGATTATATACAACGTGATGAGTGTTCGTTCACAATCTGTACATCTGTGAATGTGAAAAAACTTTTATTTTTAATTAAACTTGTTCTGAGAAAGGAATGTGAGCTGATATTGGTTAGGTACATCTAAAAATGCTAGTTACCTGGTACAGGGGGCATAAAGTTCAATTGTTTGAAAGTGCACTTATCCTTTAACCAGTTCCCGACCAGCGCACGCCGATGTACGTCGGCAGAATGGCACGGACAGGCATATTGGTGTACAGGTATGTCCAACCTTTAATGCCGCCCTGCCATTGCGAGCGCGCCACCGGCAGCGTGCTCGCATGCTAGTTGGGACCCCTGTGAGTCTAGTCGCGGGTCCCGCGGACTTGATCGCCGTGGGCATACCCGCGATCGTCTCGCGGGCGGCTGAACGAGGAAATGCCGTTGTAAACAGCATTTCCCCGTTCTGCCTAGCAACTATTGATGCTGATCTCTGCTCCATGTGATTGAAGTAGAGATCAGTGTTCACTAAATGAAAGCCCAGCCCCCCACAGTTAGTAACACATCCCTAGGAACACTTAACCCTACACTGCCACCCACTGGTTAACCCCTTCACTACCAGTGTCATTTACACAGGAATCACTGCATTTATATAGCAGTGATTGCTGTATAAATGATAATGGTCCCAAAAATGTGTCAAAAATGTCCGATGTGTCCGCCATAATGTTGCAGTCACAATAAAAGTCGCTGATCGCCGCCATTACTAGTAAAAAAAAAATATTAATAAAAATGCTATAAAACTATCTCCTATTTTGTAAACGCTATAACTTTTGCGCAAACCAATCAATAATCGCTTATTGCATTTTTTTTTTTACCAAAAATATGTAAAAGAATACGTATCGGCCTAAACTGAGGGAAAAAAGTTTTTTTAGATATTTTTGGGGGATATTTATTATAACAAAAAGTAAAAAAAATGCATTTTTTTCAAAATTGTCGCTCTATTTTTGTTTATAGCGCAAAAAATAAAAACCGCAGTGGTGATCAAATACCAGAAAAAGAAAGCTCTATTTGTGGGAAAAAAAGGACGTAAATGTTGTTTGGGAGCCACATCGCATGACCGCGCAATTGTCAGTTAAAGTGACGCAGTGCCGAATCACAAAAAGTGGTCTGGTCTTTGGCCAGCAAAATGGTCCGGGGCTGAAGTGGTTACAGGAACCAAATTCTTATCCTCTTCCCTTGGTTTGTATTATGGGCTTTTCTGTTTTCATTGGATCACATATAAAGTTCTTTATCTGGACCACCATTATTCTAAGTATAGTGACTTTCTAAAACAGAGAGAAAACTTACATTTCCTTTTTGTTGTCTGTTTTATTTTTGGCTCGGTTGACATTAGATCAGATGTGGTGCATGGTTAAGTACTCTAAGATGCTCTGCCCCACTGACTTTTCCGCTTCTGAAAAATTGTTTTTACAGCTGTACACAGCCACAAAGATCTAGTATGATCAGCAACACAGAAGTCTAAAGTTTATATAAAGAAGCTGTCAAAACACAAAGGCTTTTATCTTATTTAGGAACAAATCAAAGTCAGTAAGCATTAAATATTTTAAACACGTATAAAATTAAAAAGCATTCTATTATATTACTATCATCAAATAAAATGCAATGTTTTATGCTTAAAACATGCATAGTGATCATAATGTATGTTCTGTTTTTTTGCAATCTTACAAATGTTATATTATTGGCAAATATGTGTTAGTCATTGCTGTGGATTTAATAAAGGCAAATAGACTATGCACTTTGCAAGTGCAGTTGAACTAATTTCTCCAGAGCTTAGTAAATGTGGCTCTGCTGATTTTTTTTATACAATTTTGTGGAAGCAAAAATTCATTTTTTTAAATTTTCCTTGTACCTGATTGTGTATTCTTTACAAAGTGAAGCTTCACCACATTACATTTAATAAGGATAGAGATATAGATAGATAGATAGACAGAAAGATAGATAGATAGATAGATAGATAGATAGATAGATAGATAGATAGATAGATAGATAGATAGATAGACAACCCCAAGCTTTATCAAAAGTCTATTACTAAAAAGAAACAAACAAATAAACAAACATTAAGGCTTGGTTCACGCTGCCACGACCTGAAAGTTATGCAACTTTCAGTGCGACTTTGCCAGGCGACTTGAGTGTGACTTGATGCGACTTGAAGCAACTTTGAAGTGACTTGATGAAACTTTGAAGCAACTTCATAGAATGCCTAGGTAATCTCCCTTTAATAAACAAAGATCATATATCTGTGCAAATGGTAAAAGAAAATGAAAGTGATGATAAATTTAAACAGCAGCTGTGCACAATGTCCAGACACCTGACATACAATTAATACCGATATATATATAAAAAAGCGGAACACTGCTGAATTCAAATGTGTAATTACAAAACACATATATAGATTCAATCAAAAAAATAAGTTCTTAAGTGAAAGAGTTCATAAGTGAAATCCCATGTGGGTATCCAAAAGTAGTTTATATTGTTGCACATAGATGAACATTCAGGATTATAAAGAAGTCCCTCCAACCATGAGAGACCATGAGAGTGATGAAGGTAAAAATATGTGTCACCAATCAGCTAGTAATTATTTTGTGGCTGCAAATATGACCTGTAGGCTTGTAAAGTTCACCATCCCTGTGCTGTGCTGACTTCCTCCTGGGTCTGCTTATTATGAGGGGCTCCCACCATCCCTGTGCTGTGCTGACTTCCTCCTGGGGCTGCTTATTATGAGGGGCTCCCACCATCCCTGTGCTGTGCTGACTTCCTCCTGGGGCTGCTTATTATGAGGGGCTCCCACCATCCCTGTGCTGTGCTGACTTCCTCCTGGGGCTGTACCTCTGCTGTGCATATTATGAGGGGCTCCCACCATCCCTGTGCTATGCTCATTATGAGGCGCTCCCACCATCCATGTGCTGTGCTGACTTCCTCCTGGGGCTGTACCTCTGCTGTGCATATTATGAGGGGCTCCCACCATCCCTGTGCTATGCTCATTATGAGGGGCTCCCACCATCCCTGTGCTATGCTGACTTCCTCCTGGGGCTGCTTAAGGTGCAGGTGTCAGTGCTTTATGTCACGCTGCTGATGTCAGTGCTCTCTATCACGGTGCTGGTGTCAGATCACTCTATCACGGTGCAGGTGTCATTGTTGTATGTCATGTTGCTGATGTCAGTGCTCTCTATCACGGTGCTGGTGTGAGATCACTCTATCACGGTGCAGGTGTTATTGCTGTATGTCACGCTGCTGATGTCAGTGCTGTATATCACGGTGCTGGTGTCAGTGCTGTATATCACGGTGCAGGTGTCATTGCTGTATGTCACGCTGCTGATGTCAGTGCTCTCTATCACGGTGCTGGTGTCAGATCACTCTATCACGGTGCAGGTGTCATTGCTGTATGTCACGCTGCTGATGTCAGTGCTGTATATCATGGTGCTGGTGTCAGTGCTGTATATCACGGTGCTGGTGTCAGTGCTTTATGTCACGCTGTTGATGTCAGTGCTCTCTATCACAGTGCTGGTGTCAGATCACTCTATCACGGTGCAAGTGTCAATGCTGTATGTCACGCTGCTGATGTCAGTGCTCTCTATCATGGTGCTGGTGTCAGTGATGTATATCACGGTGCTGGTGTCAGTGCTTTATGTCACGCTGCTGATGTCAGTGCTCTCTATCACGGTGCTGGTGTCAGATCACTCTATCACGTTGCTGGTGTTAGTGCTTTATGTCACACTGCTGATGTCAGTGCTCTCTATCACGGTGCTGCTGTCAGTGCTGTATATCACGGTGCTGGTGTCAGTGCTTTATGTCACGCTGCTGATGTCAGTGCTCTCTATCATGGTGCTGGTGTCAGATCACTCTATCACGGTGCAGGTGTCATTGCTGTATGTCACACTGCTCATGTCAGTGCTCTCTATCACAGTGCTGCTGTCAGTGCTGTATATCACGGTGCTGGTGTCAGTGCTTTAGGTCACGCTGCTGATGTCAGTGCTCTCTATCACGGTGCTGGTGTCAGATCACTCTATCATGGTACAGGTGTCATTGCTTTATGTCACGCTGCTGATGTCAGTGCTCTCTATCACTCAGCTGGTGTCAGATCACTCTATCACGGTGCAGGTGTCATTGCTGTATGTCACGCTGCTGATGTCAGTGCTGTATATCACGGTGCTGGTGTCAGTGCTGTATATCACGGTGCTGGTGTCATTGCTGTATGTCACGCTGCTGGTGATCATCTCCTGCACCCTCTTCTTTGCCTACCCTGACCTTCCCTCTCCTCCATTGCCTTCATGCGCTCCACAGTCCTGAATTGTCACAATTTCACATATAAAAAAAGAATGCTTGTATTTGTCGATCCCAGATTCACCTCATACATGTGTTATGTCATTGGCCATGTGGTGGGACTATGTTTGCACAGCTAGTAATTATTTTGTGGCTGCAAATTTGACCTGTAGGTTTGCAAAGTTCGCCTCCCATTGAAGTCAATGGGGCCCGCCGCGAACGTTATGGTTCGCGAACTATCGGCCGCGTTCGCGGTCCGAGTTCGCGAAACGTCCTGTCGGAAGTTCGTCCATCACTACCAACAATGTGGTCCCGAGTCTGGCTCAGGGTTACTGCTAATGGTACTAAAATTTTCACCCGAGCCAGACTCGGGAATACCGCCAGGGGGATTAAAACAAGCGTGTGGTAAAACAATCATAGTTCCAAGAAGCAAGATGGCCAACCATCAATCGCACATGCATGGTAGCGTGTGTACATATAAATATATTTTATATAATCTTCCTGTAATGTCGGAACCAAATCACATCAATTAAGATAAATATCCGACTTGGAGGTGACTTCCATTAAAGTCTATGGCCATAAGTCAGATAGAAGTCACCTTGAAGTAGTACAAGAACCTTTCTTAAAGTTGGAGCGCCTTCAGTAGTACTAATTAAGAAAGCTCTCATTGACTAACATGGGATTTAACATGTCAGGTTACTTTGGGTCTCACAAGTTGGATCCCAAGTTGTGGAAATGTGAGCCAAGCCTAAATATTTTACAGTGCACAATTCTCCACTCCATTGTACATTGGTACGTTTTTGCTGTACTTCCTGTATTAAAAATACATCCCTTTACATCTTGTTGGACTCTTTACACCACTGTGCTGTGGTTGCAGTACATTGCATTTTGAAAAATCCTACACACTGCATCTTTGGTGCACTTTTCAAAGCCACACTAAAAACACAGCTCCCCTTTGAAATGAAAGGAAAATGTATCAAAAACAATGGTGCTCAGTGCTCTGCTCTAGCATCACACACCCAGAAAACACATCGGAAATGCATAAATGCATATGTGTTTTTAATGCATTTTATTTGCATGGAAACCATTTAGTATATTGGTGAGGAGATGTTAAAATAAGGCCTGTCGGGGGGGCGTGGCGACCGAGCGCTAAGATGGACGCTTGAGCTGAGAGCTCCGTTCGGCCACCGGAGAGAACAACCCTATAGCAACTCCATTGGTGACATATTTCCACATAAACCTATCTATAACGCAGTGTAGACACCTTCGATGCCAAAAAATAGAAAGAATCAACAACCGCCGCGGAAACTTCCGAACCTTTTCAAGGCGCGCGGAATCACACAAAATGGCGCCGGTTCGTGCGTGACTGAAACTCAAGAGCAGGCCTCGCAACAATCTCACCTCCGAACGACTTCCCTCAGCGATTCCTCCTCGGGAACGAATAGCCCAACGACTAGAAGTCCAGCCAAACAAAGGCAACGGATATCTTCTCCAGAGGTAAACCGAGCGGACCGTGACATGGAGGTAAGCGGATCGGCTCCTGTAGGCCACGCTATACATCCACCGACATCCTCCCTGATTGCGGCCTACCCCACATCCGATCGACCGGTCTCAGATACAGTCCTTAAGGAGATGCTGATGTCACTCAAAGCCTCCATACAAGCTGACCTCACTGTAGAAATCACTAACTGCCATAGGGAAGTATTGGCCCTAGGTAATAGAGTGGATCAAGTGGAGCGCAACATGGGGGAATGCACAACTTCCTTCAATACTTTAGTAGAGGCCCACAAGTCCCATGATGAAGAGATAGCATGGCTAAAGAGTAAAGTAGCAGACCTCGAGGACCGCTCTAGGAGGTGCAATATTAAAATCAGAGGTATTCCTGAAGCCATACCTCCAAACCAATTACTGCAGTATGTACACACGTTATTCTCCACCATTATCCCTACATTATCTCCTCAGGAACTGACCATTGACAGGATTCACAGAATCCCCAAGCCAGCATTTCTCCCTGAAGGTACCCCTCGGGATGTTTTGCTCAAGATGCATTACTATCATATCAAGGAACAAATTATGACTGCGTTTCGTACTCGGGGCAACAACCTATCTCAATATGCTGAATTGATCCTCCTCCCTGACCTATCAAGGCATACTCTGCAATTGCGCCGAAACTTAGCAACCATCACTAAGGCCCTGCGCAACCACAATATACCACACAAATGGCGTTAACCAGCAAAATTGTCCATCTCACATGATGGTACCACGCACACAGTTACCACTTTAGCTGAAGGTATCGCACTCCTGCGTCAATGGGGCATACTTCCACAACAAAGCCCTCTGGAACCACCTGCAACACAACTACGCCCTATTCCGGATGAGTGGCAAGTAGTTTCGCGCAGACGAGCCCCCAAAAATGTCACTGATGGCAGTAAATAATCACACACCGTTGACAAATATGTTCTCTCCCTGGGCACAAGGATTTCTTCATCTCTCCTTGTTCTTACCCCTGACATTTGTCATTTTTGCAGCTTTGTTTGCATATGGATCGCTTATATGTTTCTATTTTTATTATTCTATACGTTATTGTTTATTTTTGTGGTTACACCCTTTGTTCCATTAGCACTGGACCTACACGTGATGGACCCTTCATCTCCTGTTCTACTACATTTCTAAATACCATGGCAGCATCTCTTCTGTCAATCTCATGGAGATCAGATGGCTCTAACAATTCTCAAAGGATTCTGTGAGTACACTTACACATTTTTTTTCCTAGCTGAAATATGACCATTACTTTTGTTTCCATTAATGCCAGAGGCCTCAACCACCCTGTGAAACGCTACTCGCTGTGGACTGAAGCTCAGAAACTAAAGGCGGATATTTTATGTGTACAGGAAACTCATTTTCAACAGGACAACCATCCCAAATGTACACATAAAAACTACCCACATATATTCCTGGCAAATAACCCGAATAAAAAAAGCGGAGGTGTCCTTCTTGCCATCCGTGATACGGTCTTCTTCCATCTCAAGAAATCCATCACAGCCGACAATGGTCGTTATATTATTCTCCAGGGTGATATTAATTCTAAACCGTACACCATTGTATCCTTATACGCCCCAAACACCCGACAGATTAGATTTTTGAATAGACTAATCCGTAAAATACAACCTATCCAATACGGTAGTCTCATTATTGGTGGCGATTTTAACCTCATTATCAACCCACAACTTGACACTTCTAATGTTAAACGTAACAACAACACCTGTCTAAATACGGTCCTGCATTCTGAAAAACTGTACGACGTATGGAGATGCACACATGGCAACGAGAAAGACTTTACCTTCTTCTCCCATGTACATGGGTCTTATTCCAGAATAGACTTCTTTTTATCAGATCAATGGACCTTACAAAATGTTTCATCCTCTGAGATATATGATATTTTACGTGGTCTGACCATTCTGCCATATCACTTTCTATTCATGAGAAGGGTGTCTCTCCCTCGTCACCCATCTGGCGCTGCAGTGTTAGATTACTACAGGACCCGGGTACCAAGGAACTGATTTCTCAAAACCTTAAAACATATTTCCAACAAAATGAACATTCAGTAGAGAGTCCCTTCACACTCTGGAATGCCCACAAAGCGTTTATTAGAGGCATCTTTATCCAGCTAGGAGCTAGAGCTAAAAAAAAGTATACTGCAACTATAGACTCCATTACTTCCGATATCCACAATTTAGAAACCCTCAATAAAGCATCTCCCTCTCCCCAGCGGACTACCCAAATAACCTCTCTTAGAGAAAAATTAAGAGATCACTTGGCCCAAAACTATGATTTCTACCTTAGACGCTTGAAGTTACGTACCTATGCCTGTGCAAATAGAGCAGGTAAATATCTTGCCAATAGGATTAGAGCAATACGCACCAAAACTAGGATTTCCCACCTGATACACCCTACATCCCTTCATAAAATCATCAATCCTCAGGAAATCGCAAACCACTTTGCACAATATTACAGTGAGCTTTACAACCTTAGCACCGACCCCCACACTCCTCAACCCACTGTCCCCAAAATACAGCATTTCCTCAAAGATTTAGATCTCCCTAAACTCTCTGAATCACAGCTTGAAGTGCTGAATTCACCGTTCACAAGCCATGAAATTACATCAGTCATTACTTCACTCCCTCATGGGAAATCCCCAGGTCCTGATGGACTAAATAATGAATATTTTAAAACCTTTTCCACTATTCTTTCCCCGTATCTCCAAAAGATGTTCACACGGGCAGCACACTCAGCATCCTTTCCAAATGAAATGTTAAAAGCATACGTGACCACCATTCCCAAACCTGGCAAAGATCCCACTACCCCTAGTAATTTTAGACCTATTTCTCTCCTAAACACGGATATAAAGATCTACGCCAAACTTATCGCCCTTAGACTGTCAGAGTTTATGCCTTCCTTAATTAAAAGCGACCAGATGGGCTTCATCAGGGGGAGACAAACTTCTGATGCTACAAGACGTATTATTAACATTGTTCATTATGCTAATTTGACTAAAACTCCTTCTCTGCTGCTCTCCATAGACGCAGAGAAGGCGTTTGATAGGGTGGAGTGGTGTTATATGAAAGCAGTTCTCCAAAAATTTGGCTTTCAAGGTCTCATCTCCAACGCAATGTTGGCTTTATATTCCAACCCATCCGCCCAAGTCTTAACAGCTGGAATGCTTTCCACACCGTTCCCTATTTCTAATGGCACCCGTCAGGGGTCTCCACTATCCCCAACCATTTTTAACCTTATGATAGAACCTCTGGCGGAGGCCATTAGATCCCAGGCCGATATTACTGGACACGTGTTAGGATCTCGTAATCACGTTATCAACTTGTTTGCCGATGACGTTGTACTGATGTTGACAAACCCGTCCAGATCTCTCCCCTTAGTTCATGAAACTTTAAAAAACTTTGGTGAGATTTCGTACTATAAAGTTAATTTCGCTAAATCATTGATTCTAGATTTAGGAATTGACAAACGTATCAAACTCCAACTTCAAACCACCCTTCCGTATGTATGGAAAGAGGATGGCATACCCTACTTAGGTATAAAAATCACCAATTCCACGAAAACTCTAGTCTCTGTCAACATTAAGCCACTGCTTCTAAAGATAGATGAAACGCTTAAATGCATAGCCAAGACTGAACTTTCCTGGATGGGTAGACTGGCAGCGTGTAAGATGTTAGTTCTTCCTCTCATATTGTATATGTTCAGATCCATACCTATACCTATCCCAACCCATTTCCTTAAGACCTTATCTACTACTCTGTGGAAATTCATATGGAATGGTAAAAAAGCTCGTTGCTCTCCTAGTAACCTGATCCCGAATAACCAAGTAGGTGGAGTAGGACTAATTGATGTTTCTGATTATTTGTGGGCATCTAGATTGGACCAACTCCAACACTGGTTCAAAACTATCGATTCACCACCTTGGGTTGAGCTGGAAAGGCACATGGCCCCAATGCCAGATCTAGTGGCACTGCTCGTGAGTGATGTTTGGAAACCCTGGGCTCTCCATTCCATGGCTCCCACCCTTATAGCCTCCTTACAAGCATGGAGGTTCTTCCTACATCATACCCATAAATCTCAAAATGCTGTGGAATTCAAATTTCCGCTTAGCCTGCTCATAAAATAAAATCCCTATGCTATCCCTAAAACAGTTCCCCAACCATGGTATCCATACCATCCAAGACCTATTTTCTAATGGTACAGCTCTTTCCAGCACACAGATTATGGCTCAATACAATCTCCCCAACAAGTACCAGTTTACATGTATCCAAGTGGCACATTTTCTAAAACGCAACCCTCCCCCTATTATAACAATGCCACCCAGTGCATGGAACTTCTTAACTCGCGAACGCCCCACCAGGAAAGGCATTTCACTTTTATACTCTTTTCTACATGATAAATAATCCTTTGTGAAAACAAAATCGATTGATAAATGGGAGGCGGATTTAGGGAAAACATTTACAGATGATCAGTGGACAACTACATTTCGGGAAATCCAAAAAGCCTCCCGTTCTATTAATCATTGGGCAATGACTATTAGAATTATTAACAGATGGCAATACACACCGTGTAGACTGGCAACATTTTCTCCGTCTGCCCAAAATACATGTTGGAGAAATTGTGGACAGCTAGGACATCTACTCCACATGTTTTGGGAGTGTCCCAATTTGGTTAGTTACTGGAACCAAGTATTCCAACTTATAACGTCGCTCACGGGTATTGTCACTCGCCCCAATCCATCCCTAGGAATTTTACATATGGGTATTGAACAATTTCCGCATGATATGCGGATTGTTATTTCCAACATCCTTCTTTCTGCTAGATCCATGATATTACAACATTGGAAAACTGCCATGACGGTAAACATCTCTGATCTAATTAGAAGAGTGAACCAACACCACACTATAGAGCGTGCTCTTGCCATAAATACATTGAAGTGCGATCTATTTGATAAGCAATGGAAAATTTGGACCAACAAATATAAGAATTCTGTGAACTAGATCTTAATCCTGATAAGATATATCCTGTGTAGTAACCAGTATTTGCATTACTGTTTTGTGTAACCACCTGCTTATCCATTTCTTTTTCACCCTTTCTTTCCCTCTCCCCTCTTCCCTCCCTCTATTGCATCGACTGTTAATTACAACTGTAAAAGTCAACATGTCCTGTACCACTTGCCTTTGTATATCCTTTATAAAACAATAAAAATGTATTGAACAAAAAAAAAAAATAAGGCCTGTCAAAATTCCCACTATCTCACCAGCTATATTCTGATATGATGCTTTTCCAAAAAAGTGTATAGCACCGAGCAATTTAGTCATCACTGGTATGACATGGCTTCTCTGTGTTGAGGGCTCAATGTACCCTATGAGTTGGGAATAACGCTCCATAATAAGTGGCTTGGATAACTAAAACTTCTGCAGGGGATCAGTAGCCATGAATTTATCCAGCAATGTGCGCTCCTTAAAGCTTCTTTCCCTTCTAAGGACCACTTCAGAGCTTCTCCTTTTTCTCTTCTGCAATACTTTAAATTCCAGAAGACTGGATTCAATGGGCTCCATCCTCTTTTGCTATGCCATTTGCCAGCCTCCAAAAACAACTCCTGACTAAAATCTAGCTGACGCCTGCTTCAGTTTGCATATTCCGGCCTATTTTTTAAACCATTCACTGGGGGGGGGGGGGCATTGACCATTGCCATAGTTATTGCATAGTTATCACAAGCTGGGACCAGTACTTAATTACTACATGAATTGATTTATTTGTTTCCTTCTGTGAATTTATTTCAATGCCTTTTTATTCAGTATTTAACAAGCGTTTGCTGGTGTGTGCTTTAAATACTGCATGCGATCAATAGCGAATTTACATTTTCATTATCGCATGTGTTAAGTGGTCACGTGGCCATCATAACACATGTGATAAGCTTTAATGAATTGGGCCCTGTATCTTTTGCAGACATTCTATAACTGAAATCAACCTGACAAAGAAGACATGGCCGGAGCAGGGAGGAATGCCTTGGCAAGAACAGGAAAGAGTCTATGGAGGCAAGCTCATAAAAGTGTTAACTACTATCATAATATATATATATATATATATTTGTAAGGGAGTGCATCTTTATAAACCATACTCAGATGCAGACACAGACCCCTTTAACCACTTCAATACCAGACACTTTTACCCCCCTCCTGTCCAGGCCAATTCTCAGCTTTCAGTTCTGTTACACTTTGATTGACAATTGTGTGGTCATGCAACACTGTACCCATATGAAATTTTTATAATTTTTTTAACAAAAATATAACTTTTTTTGATGGTATTTAATCACCACTGGGTTCTTTATATTTTGCTAAATAAACAAAATAAAAAAGACTGGAAATTTGAAAAAACAAACCAACACGTTTTTCTTTGTTTCTGTAGAATTTTGCAAATAATGTTTCTTCATAAATTTAGGCCAAAATGTGTACTGCTACATTTCTTTGGTGAAAATAACCAAAATATGTATATATTATATGTAGGAACGTTTTAGAGTCCACAAACTATGGTATATACAGTATATCTGAAAATCGATAAATCATGATGTACTGATGGCCTACCTCATTTCTTGAGGCCCAAAAATACCAGTACAATTTTTATTTTATTTTTACACACTATGGTTCTTTATCACAGTGATTAGCACTATTATAAGAGGCATTTTTTTCTAAATGAAATCCATTAATTTAGTGTGTACAATTGTGATTAGCTGAGATCGGCCACATTGCACAATCACATTGTACAGATAGGTTGTGATTTGCCCTGTCTGTACTGTGTGATCCCTGTGACCAATCACAGAGATCAACAGAATAGTGCACAATGGATGGTATGAATGAAAAACATCTATTGTGTACATTTGATCTGCTGTGATTGGTCATCAGCAGTGGCCAAGTACACTGATCTGTCATTTGCTGTGTGCGATGGATACAGCGGGTGACAGATCGCGCCTGATTGCTGCCTGATGGGAGAGATGCAGACTCTTATTAAAAGAGACAGCGGGGGTCATTTACTATAGTGCTGATAAATGATCCTGCAGTCCCAGAACATAGTGCCTAATTAAGGCCAATTAAGACTTCAACTCTCAGAAACTGGGCGCAAATGCAAATGCAAATAGAAAGCAGCACTATTCCTGGCAAACATGCCTGTCAGATCACATATGTGAGAATAGTGAAAGTCAATGGGGCTCGAACCTGCAAAATCCAAAGTTCTCACTGAAGTCATCCAGTCATGTCCAAACATATTTTTTTTTTTTTTTTTTTTTTATTATTTCTCTGTTACATGATATAGTATTCATAATCAACATAGTTTTACCTTAAACACCAATCTAGGTGAGCATTCACTTTCTGAAGTGAATATTCATATGGAAAGTGAACATTCTTATTTAGTAAATTAACCCCAATACATTAAAAACATTGCTGAATTTGAAGTGAACCTGTAAAGAACTCCAGAAATACAGTAATAAAAATGAATAGACCAATTAAAGCAGTGGTCATCAACCCTGTCCTCAGGGCCCACTAACAGGCCAGGTTTTATGTATTACCTTGGGGAGATGCAGACTAGAATACTGCAATCACTGAGCAGCAAATTATATCACCTGTGATGTATTTCAGTTATCTTGCAAACCTGGCCTGTTAGTGGGCCCTGAGGATAGGGTTGATGACCACCACATTAAAGTAAAGAAAAAAATGGCAGCTTTAGCTGCATTATTCACTTTCAGTTCAAAGCTGCCCCCTATGCAATTCTTTCCTCCCACAGAATGCCCCCCATTATTTTGGGGCTGAATAATAGCTGGTGTAATTTACCCTGCTGCCTCTGAACCCAAGCTGTCATAGACACCACTACTGGATGTGCATCACCATGTCAGCATATTAAATGAGAATGGGTTGAAAAAAACAATTGACCTGATTCCCCCATTCACATATTCAGTGTGGATTTAGGAATCCTCCCCACTGTGTCATTGTATTTTGACAGTGGGGAGACTCCCCCTCCATCAGAATACACAGATCAGTGATGCAGCCTATTGTCTGTGGTGCTAAGTGCAGAAAAAAAGTGCAAGGAACTGCATCTGGTGTGAACCAGCACTCTGTGAAAAAGTACAGGGCGATTGAACAGAAGTTAATCAGTAGATCCGTGATCATGCATTAATGGTGCACAGGTGTCACCCCCTCTCTCTTGCCACCCCCTATGGGCATTATGAATCTATTCATGTCTGCCGCGGCCACCCTCATTCAGGCGTCTGGCCCCTTTTCAAGCACTGGGCGCCTAAATTACAGAGGTGGGTTTTTTTTTCTGAAGCACCTGATTAGAGCTATAGGCTCTAATAAGTGCCAAAAACAGTGACCTGTGAGCGCCATGCTTGGCGCTCACAGTTCACTCATCTGTGTTAGGAAAGCAAATTAATATTTGCTTTCCTAACACTGAACCGCCTCTCCACCAATCAGGTGCTCAGGTTACCTATCACCTGATTGGCTGAAATGACAGGTGCCACTGCTCCACAAAGGCAAGGTAGTCACACTGGCATCATTTAATTGGCACACTGGCAGAATTTAATGGGCACACTGGCAGAATTTAATGGGCACACTGGCAGCATTTGATGGGCACACTGGCAGCATTTAATTGGCACAGTGGCTGCGTTTGATGACACAGTGGCAGCATTTGATAGCACAGTGGCTCGTTTGATGGCACAGTGGCAGCATTTGATGGGCACAGTGGCTTGTTTGATGGCACAGTGGCTGCAATTGATGTTTCTTTTTCAGAATTTTTCAGTTTGTTTGCGCCCCCACCCCCCCCAAAAAAAAAATTTGAGCACCAGCTGCCACTGCAGTAGATTGACTTCTGTTCAACCACTTTGGCCACACATGAATTGAAATTCAGCTGGTCCCTTCTGAACCATCAAATTTCAAACCATGTATGACCAGCTTACAGCTGTACTATACTTCACTTTCCCTGCTGCTGAGGATCACTGTAAAGCCCAAGCATATATTAACTTTGCATAGAGCCAGGCACACCACCCTGGCCCTGATTTATAAAAACAGGAGCCCCCTTGTTTTTTTCAGTATAGATTTTCCTATTCATTTATAATTTGGACAGCGGAATTCACTAAAACATCCCTCTCGTTCCTTATGGAATATTATCATTAATAATCCTGCTACTTTGAAGCAGAATCAAACAAAAGTGATTTATCCCAATAAAGTCATCATGGCCTCACTTGGTAAACATCCTCCCTATTTCCAACTTTCTTTTAACTCAGCCGCCATTTAGCTTTACAGCTGCATATAACCACCTTTAATAAAGTTTTATAGTATTTGTTGGTGAAGATTTTCTTTAAGACAGGCTATATTAAAATCATCTAATCGTACGTATTTTACATCTGGAAATTTTAGTACTTGGTTGTCCAAAAGAAAAAAGGAACAGAAAATTCCAAAACATAAGAAGGAACCTTATTCAGTACAAAAAAAGCCCTGTCACAACAAAACTGACATAAATGAAAAAAGGATTAATTTTAAAGGCCCTATGTCCCAAGCAATTTAGGGGTTCTGTGTTTGTTGACATTACTGTTTAATGTGACAAATGTGACATACATTTCCACAACAGATGGATTAATGTCATTCACAGAAAAAAATTTACTTCACCTAGGCAGGTGTTTCCTGTCTAAGTTCGACATTGACTTAAACATAGCTCCAGATGTTCTTGTTTGTAGCTTGGCCAGTTAATTTTATTAAAGCATTTAATCACATATCAACAACGTTACCAAAAATACAGTACATGTGAAGTGGATATTTAACAGAACTGCTTAATGAATAACTTGGTATGGAAACTTGAAATTCTTTTTTCCGCTATTTCCCATAAATTTATTTTTGGCTCACTTTTCCCGAGTAGTTCAAGTATTTTGCTTGTGTTACCATATGCATAAATGTTTAAATTTACTAAGCTGGTATGTTAAAGCTCATGTGAAAACACACCTAGTGAGTCACATTTACTAGCTCAATACAGAAAAGAAAGGATGTAATAATTGGCTTCTGCAAAAAGTTGTCAGTACACTACAAATTTAAAGTGTATGTGAATGTATTTTTTTATTTTTATGTGGGGAATGGGGAAAAAGTTTAGACCACCTGTCAAGTTTTGATTGATGTCTCTGTCCCCACTTGGGAGATCCACCTCTCTATTTGTCATGCTGACCTTTGTCACCGAGATAGAAAGTGATGGGAAATCCAACATTTTAGAGATGTCATCAGAGTAGGAAATGTGGGAAAATCCTCAATTTAACCACTTGAGGTCCGGGCCATAGCCGAATGACGGCTACAGCGCGGACCTTAATTTCCGGGAGGCCGTCATAGGACGTCCTCCTCTTTGCACACTCCCAGTGCGCACCCTGCACTGCACACACTGTGCGTGCTGTGATCACCGAGTCACTGAGACTCAGGTGATCACCAATCCGAGTAAGGGGCTGGTCCCGACCCCTTACCATGTGATCAGGTGTCAGCCATTGACAGCTGATCACATGAGGTAAACAAAATCTTGGTAATCATTTTTTTCTCCTCACGTTGACAGTTTGAGGAGAAAAAAAGCCGATCACTGGCTTATGTTGCAGGGACATCGGTCTGAAGAGGAAGGAGGCACATCTGCCTCCTCTGTGCCAACAGTACCCCCTGTCAGTGCCACCTGCCATTGTAACCTGCCAGTGCCCACAGTGCCCATTAGTGCCACCTATCAATGCCCATGAGTGCCACCTATCAATGTCCACAAGTGCCACCTATCAATGCGCACCAGTGATGCCAATTAGTGCCACCTAGCAGTGCTGCCTATCAGTGCAACCAATCAGTGCCCATCACTGCCACCTATCGGTGCCCATCAGTGCCGCCTCATCAGCCTACATCAATGAAGGAGAAAGATTACCTGTTTGCAAAATTTTATAACAAAAATAAAAAATATAAAATATTTTTTTTTAAATTTGGTCTTTTAAATTTTTTTTTAACAAAGATAAAAACCGCGGAAGTGATCAAATACCCCCAAAAGAAAACTCTATTTGTGGAAAAAAATGATAAAAATTTTGTTTGGGTACAATGTAGCATGTAGCGCAATTGTCATTCAAAGTGCATCAGCGCTGAAAGCTGAAAATTGGTCTGGACAGGAGGGGGATTTAAGTGCCCAGTAAGCAAGTGGTTAAAATACTTGTTCCCAGTGCCATACTAAGACTATCTGCACCCTCCCCCATTACAAACACCCCCCCCCCCACCCCTAAACATTGATTATTAATAATCATGTAATAATTAGCATTTTCCATTTACAAACTGTGCCATTAAATAGCCTTGCCAGCAACTCCAAATCCTATTAAACATCAAAAGTAAGTGTATTGTATTAAGTACAGGACGTTATCATCCTAATCTTCCTGTTGTGCATGTGAAAGGTCACTTCAAAACAAAGTGCAAAGTGAAACAAGTATACTTCCAGTGATTGGTGCAAAAACAGAAATATAAGAACAATTTCAATAAAACCTGTGTGTGTGGACAAGCATTTTAAATGTTTGCTTAAGAGCTGCAATTGGTCCAACTCATGACTATTCATCATTCTTAGGTAAAGCTTGGAGGATCAGAAGGAGGTCCAGGACATACACTATAATATCAAAAGTATTGGGATGCCTGCCTTTGCAAGCACATGAACTTTAATGGCATCACAGTCTTAGTTCAATATTGAATTGGCCTACCCTTTGCAGCTATAACAGCTTCAAGACTTCTGTGAAGGTTGTCCAGAAGATTTAGGAATGTGTCTATGGGAACGTTTGACCATTCTTCTAGAAGCGCATTTGTGAGATCAGGCTCTGGCTCACAGTCTCAGATCTAATTCATTCCAAAGGTGTTCTATCGGGTTGAGGTCAGCACTCTGTGCAGGACAGTCAAGTTTCTCCACCCCAAACTCGCTCACCCATGTCTTGTAATGTTGGAACAGGAAGGGGCCATCCTCAAACTGTTCCTACAAAGTTGGGAGCATGAAATTGTCCAAACTGTCTTGGTATGTTGACGCCTTAAGCGTTTCCTTCGCTGAAACTAAGGGGCCAAGCCCAACTCCTGAAAAACAACCACACACCATAATCCCCCCTCCACAAAATAATTTGGGCCAGTGCAAAAATCAAGGTCCATAAAGATATGGATAAGCATGTTTTACTGGCCTGCACAGAGTCCTGATCTTAACTTGATAAATGAATTATAATAATAATTTGGGATGAATTAGAGAGAAGACTGACCTCACAAATGTGATTCTAGCAGAATGGTCAAACATTCCCATAGACCAGGTACATGCAGTCAGGGGAGGCAGGTGAGGCAGAGCCATGAACATAAACAAAATGATCGAGCTTTGAGGGTCACGGCTCGGTGACCTGGGCTCACAGAGACCCCAAATTTGGATGGCAGGTAGCTGAAGTCCTACCCCACCACTGGTCCACTGCCAACTATTGTTCTGGAAATACAGGGCTTCTTGAGCAGCCTGTCAAAAGTTACATACAGAGCAGCCAGTTTAAATAAAAGCTGGCACACTCTGTTTACAGCAGACTGAGAGGATGAGCTCACAGTGCCTCTCACTTCTTGTTAGAAGCACTGAGCTTAATGCACAGCTTGGAGCCTTGGACCAATGGTAAAGCACCATTGGAACAAGCTGTCCAATAAAAATGCCGCAGTGGAGGCTCTCCTCTCACTGCAATGTCATAGAAGAGGACATGTGTATAAAAAACAAATGCTCCCCTCCAGCCCAGCCCTCTTAACTAGAAGAAAAAAGTGTGGGTGTATGGGTATAAGATTTACCCATAATCCCATGTTTTTCTCACACAGTTAACAGGGCGAATGAGAATCTGCTGCTGCTGAAAATTTACTGTTTTAATCAAGCTAAATCATACATTATTATGCTATAACATAATAATTTATCTATTTACTGTGAAATTACTGGTTTGAAGTTATAACTTCAAACTTCAGTAATTTCTCCTTTAAGCCACCTGCTTTAGTAGAGTTTTTGAAAATATAATAAATTACCTTAAAAACAATATATAATAATAATTTTTATATTACTTACTTATGGTAATTAACAACTTGCCACCCAGGCTAATTCTGACATGTAAAAATCATAATTTTTTTGCTAGAAAATTACTCAGAACACCCAAACCTTATATATGTTTAGCAGACACCTTAGGGAATAAAATGGTGGTCGTTGCAACTTTTTATGTTAGCCCTTGTACACACGGTCGGACATTCTGACGGAAAATGTCCGATCGGACTGTTTCTGTTGGAATATCCGACCGACAAAGTTTTAGAGCTGGGCTATAAAATTTTCCGACAACATGATCCGATCAGACTTTGTCCGATCGTTTGTAGAGAATTCCGATCAGACAAAGTGCCACGCATGCTCAGATCAAATTCCTAGACCAAAGCTATTGGCTATTGGCCTGAATGTAGTCCCATCGTAACGAAATAACGTCATCACGTTACGAACGATCGGATTTTCCTACAACATTGTCCGACCATGTGTATGCAACACCAGTTTCGGACAAAATCCGTCGGACAAAATCCAAAGGATTTTGTTGTCGGAATGTCCGACCGTGTGTACAAGGGCTTACACAGTATTTGCACAGCATTTTTTCAAATGCACTTTTATTAAAGTAAGATCAAAGGAAAAACTTTTTTTTTTTTGGGGGAAGGAAAAGAACACCTTTCATGTTTTTATTGCTGTCTGTTCTCCTGTTAGGGGGATTTACACTCATTATTTCTCCTGTTTACTGTTATGAACCAAAGTGAAAGAAAAGAAAATCCAAAGAAAACCAAAGAAAATCCAAAAATTTGGGTTGTCCCCAGCACAGGAATAGTGAAGATATTTTCCAAATGGGGACACTAGTTCTGGTGACAGCTAGGAATTCCCTTACTTTAGAGGGATTTCCTCTCACTTCCTGTTTTTTCTATGGGACAGGAAGTGAATAGAAATCTGCCCAATGAGACACAAACTAAACCTTATAGGGGTATAACTTTCCCTTACTCTAGCTAGAATGAAAGTTGTGCCTTGGGTTCTACTTTAATGAGTATCTTACGTGCTTATGGTAGAAAAAGTGGGCAGGTTGAAATCAGATATCTGTGTAGTGCAGAGTACAGCAATTACTTAAACTAAGAATGTGCAGGTGTTTCTAAATGAATATAGAATCATGCCAAGAGGGTAAATTACTATTTATTAAGTAGATTGGTTCATCTGGTTTCTTCATCCCTTATATATAAAATCCTTTGGAAGAGTAGGAAAAAACAAAAATGGCCCTGTGTTAGGCTGGGTTCACACCGCTGCGGGTGGGAGACCCGGATGTGATTCGCACCGCACTGCAGTGCAAATCACATCCGATCTCTGTAGCGATGCGAGTTCAGCCATACAGGTAGTATGGCTGAATTCGCATCGCACGCGCTGCAAACTCGCATGGGACCCTTTTTTTGGTCCGCAGCAGAATCGGATCGCATGGGTGTTCACACCATGCGATCCGATTCCTGCCGAGTTTGCAGATCGCACTGCGATATGCGGACTGATCTGGGGGTGTCATTAAGATTTCATTGATACTCCCAGCAGCCCGCATAGGGCAGTGTGAACTGCCGGCGGGAGGCATGCGATGCGGGAAAACGCTGCGGATTCGCGGCGTTCCCGCATCGCTACGGTGTGAACCTAGCTTTAAAGTGTATGTCAACATAAAACAATAATTGCCTTTGTTGAATTTCTCCCTCATAATATTTATAATAATAATATTAATATTTAAGGCTTAAAACATCTGGGGATCCTGCCAGTTTTCCCCACTAAACCCGGGTCTTACCTTCTCCTGTCACCACTAAATATGTCTGAAAGTCCCCTGTTAGTATTGACAGGCATGCACACTTCATACCAGGACTAGGTACAACAGGAATCAATGCAGACTCATAGTGCACCTGCTGTACTGTAGGCAGCCTGGGGCAACACAGGCTAACACACTACTTGAATGAATCTCCACCCAAGAGACAGCATCTCCACCCAAGAGTCACAACGTGAAAATCCTTTTGAATATGCACAGTTCCTGCTGAAAGGATCAGCAGCAAAAGACAATGGGAAACATAGTTTCCCCATCAAAGGATACATCGCTATTCTCAGTAGATGCGTATTAAAGGACCATGCCCCCTGCCCTATTACCCTTCCAAAAAGGATGATGAAGTAAATACAAGTCATGTGAATAATAACATAAAATTTTAAGGTATTTAAGGATTTTTTTTCTGTAATATAGATTTTTTCAATCTATTATTATAACAAACTGCATGTGATAACCTGATTGAACTCACTGTACTTCACAGATACATTAAGCTTGTTTGAGTTTTATAATGTCTTTATAGCTTTCTTGCAAGAAAAAAACAAAACCCGTGGGAGTTATTTATTAAGACAATGCAAAAGAAGAATTACGAATGAAAAATGTCAGTTATTAACTGGATTTTCTCATTTATCTTAATATGAAGAATAAAAGAATAGTTTTGCTTATAAAAATAAGAAAAACAAATTTCAGTATTTTCTGTCCAGGTAAAAAAAAAAAAATCTATAGTAAACATAAAACTATAAATACTTTATGCTTTGTATATTTATTAATTTATTTAGTGTATTCTTTATTATATATTAAAAAAAAACAACATTTCAAAGCAGTGTTTGTATACAGAAAGCACAGAGACAAAAATATACTGATTAAACTTACTGGAAAACAATCTTGATGAATCTGCTTATTGACATTTCATATACTAATTACCACCCAATGTTACTTCATTTAGAGCTCTAATGTATATATCTTGATCTAGATGCTAAGGGCGTTTTGCTAATGTTTACTGATTGCTTTTCTGTAGTATCTGCTGTCACTCATGACCAATTACAAAGAGTTACGCCAT
Organism: Lithobates pipiens; assembly: GCF_037356315.1. Classification (NCBI taxonomy): domain Eukaryota; kingdom Metazoa; phylum Chordata; class Amphibia; order Anura; family Ranidae; genus Lithobates; species Lithobates pipiens. The sequence goes on from NW_027507764.1 coordinate 476,255,756, forward strand.
GCCAAAGTTGACCATTATACAAGCCCAGTTCTTTAGCCCTTCAGATTAACTATAGATTTCTCATTAATTATTATATCCGCTTTATTTCATCATTTGGAAAATAGATCTTTTGTACTGTCACTTGACTTCTTGACTAAAATTAAAACAAATGAAGGAAAAAACATTTACTGTCCTTTGAGGATAGATGCTAGTTTCTCTGGCAGAGCAAACATTCATAATTTGGTAGTTAGAAAGTATTTGCAATGCTCTCCAGTAACAACTTAAAGCTTTGGAATGTCCTGATTGATTTTTTCTTTTTTTTTTTGGCCTACCGCCTCATTGTATAGAAGTTTGATTTAATGAGTTTTTCTAATGAATATTTTATATTGATACTTGGATGAATGACATATGGTAAATGCAAGGTAAATTACAGCTCTTTAAATAAATATTTTCCATAAATTATTAATTTTGTGATGCCTGTATTGGTTAGATGTCATGTTAGATGAGGATGGAAAACTATTTACTGTAATACTTGTTTGCCAGTTGAAAAAAGTAAAAGATTTTTTAATTATTAAAATAGCTTCAGAATACTCCTATAATTTATGGATCCATTATGAGCTGTACGGAGTTGCAAATGTACAATTGTAGCTGTAGCAAAGCAACACAAAACAGAATTTAAAATTTTTAAGTATTTACTTATTGATGTGAAAGAATATATCAATGCTATGAATACTTTTTTGGTGTCTTTGAAAAGCAGAGTCTAGAGTTTGCATGTTGACGGTTTTAAGGTTTGAAAGAAAAAACCTGGACACACATGACATGGTGTTTGCTATATTAATTATAGCCATCCTTTCTTTTATTTTCGGTACCTGATACACTAAGACAGCTGGAGTGCATATTTCTATTAATTGAGTTCATTGAAATAAATTAAGCAAAGATGTCTATTTAAATAAACTAGAAGTGGTGTTATGGAAGCTGACTTTGTATGCTACAAAGGATTGCTATACATGTTACATGTTCAAAGCAAAAACTTTTTCATAACTTGAATGTGAGGAATAGTTACAGTATTGGTTAGACTGAAAAAAAGATACATGTCCATCAAGTTCAACCAAAAAAGACAAATATAAATACATTCATCTGAGCCCTAAACTTCTCCAGAAAAAGGCAAAAACTAACCCTTTTGCTACTATTGATATAAGGAATAGGACAGAACAGAACCGCTTGCAGTTGGCTAGGTCATTATCCCTTACATTGACTGCATTCTTCACTATAAGCTATAGGCTCGTCGAGGTTGGTCCAACTGACTGTGCTGATTAAATGAACAGCTATGATCAACTGCCTGTCTTGAATGAACACCAAGGTTAAGTGTTGATCACCCCTGTGTTCAATCAAAAAGAAGAGATAGTAAACATGAATGACCATGTTTACTATCACTTGAGCTGCCCATTTTTTCGGTCAGCCGACTAGTTGAATGAAAAAAACGTAACCGATTTCCCTATCCATACAAGACGCCCGAACTTTTTCAACTGTGCTATTATATTCTGACTGAAGGTAGACTCCCCCACTGTCAGAATACATAGATCAGTGCTGCAACCATTGGCTGCAGGGTGGTTGAACCCAAGTCAATCAGTAGATCATTTTCTGTTAAACTGCAGTGGTCACATATGGATTGTTTCAGCTATTTGCGATGAATTGAAACATTCTGCATTGCAATAAAATGTATGCCTGGATCATTTTATTGCAATGAATACTATTATAATAAGGCAACACACACACGCAGCACTGTAGATTGGGCCAAACCATAAGGCATATATGTAGAGGTTAGACCTTTTTTTTTCTAGGTATATTATTACTTGGACACAGATATGTTTAAAGACCTAATTTAACTAGATTTAAACTTAGACTAAATTGAAAGTCCAATTTTTTTTTTTACCGTTTATAAAGTAGTGAATTGGTATAAACCCTCTCTCATTTATGGTGAAATCTACCCCCTTAAAGAAGCTATGTTATATATAAAATATATATATATATATATATATATATATATATATATATATATATATATATATACATATATATATACACACACACATATATATATATATATATATATATATATATATATATATATATATACAGTATATATACACAGTGGGGACGGAAAGTATTCAGACCCCCATACATTTTTCACTCTTTATTATATTGCAGCCATTTGCTAAAATCATTTAAGTTCATTTTTTCCTCATTAATGTACACACAGCACCCCATATTGACAGAAAAACACAGCATTGTTGACATTTTTGCAGATTTATTAAGTATTTAGTAGAAGCACCCTTTTGATCTAATACAGCTATGAGTCTTTTTGGGAAAGATGCAACAAGTTTTTCATACCTGGCTTTGGTGATCCTCTGCCATTACTCCGTGCAGATCCTCTCCAGTTCTGTCAGGTTGGATGGTAAATGTTGGTGTACAGCCATTTTTAGGTCTCCCCAGAGATGCTCAATTGGGTTTAAATCAGTTGTTTTGAAACCACTCCTTTGTTATTTTAGCTGTGTGCTTAGGGTCATTGTCTTGTTGGAAGGTAAACCTTCAGCCCAGTCCTGAGCACTCTGGAGAAGGTTTTCATCCAGGATATCACTGTACTTGGCCGCATTTATCTTTGTAACCAGTCGTCCTGTCTCTGCAGCTGAAAAACACCCCCCACAGCATGATGCTGCTACCACCATGCTTCCCTGTTGGGACTGTATTGGACAGGTGATGAGCAGTGCCTGGTTTTCTCCACACATACCGCTTAGAATTAAGGCCAAAAAGTTCTATCTTGGTTTCATCAGACCAAAGGATCTTAATTTTCACCATCTTGGAGTCCTTCAGGTGTTTTTTTAGCAAACTCCCTGCAGGTTTTCATGTGTCTTGCACTGGGGAGAGGCTTCCGTTGGGCCACTCTGCCATAAAGCCCCTGGTGGTGGAGGGCTGCAGTGATGGTTGACTTTCTACAACTTTCTTCCATCTCCCGACTGCATCTCTGGAGCTCAGCCGCAGTGATCTTTGGGTTCTTCTTTACCTCTCTCACCAAGGCTCTTCTCCCCCGATAGCTCAATTTGGCCGGACGGCCAGCTCTAGGAAGGGTTCTGGTCATCCCAAACATCTTCCATTTAAGGATTATGGAGGCCACTGTGCTCTTATGAACCTTAAGTGCAGCAGAAATGTTTTTGTAACCCTGGCCAGATCTGTGCCTTGCCACAATTCTGTCTCTGAGCTCTTCAGGCAGTTCCTTTGACCTCATGATTCTCATTTGCTCTGACATGCACTGTGAGCTGTAAGGTCTTATATAGACAGGTGTGTGGCTTTCCTAATCAAGTCCAATCAGTATAATCAAACACATCTGGACTCAAATGAAGGTGTAGAACCATCTCAAGGATGAGCAGAAGAATGTACAGCACCTGAGTTAAATATGAGTGTCACAGTAGAGGGTCTGAATACTTAGGACCATGTGATATTTCAGTTTTTATTTTTTAATAAATCTGCAAAAATGTCAACAATTCTGTGTTTTTCTGTAAATATGGGGTGCTGTGTGTATATTGATGAGGAAAAAAAATGAACTTAAATGATTTTAGAAAATGGCTGCAATATAACAAAGAGTGAAAAATTTAAGGGGGTCTGAATACTTTCCGTCTCCACGTGTATATATATATATATATATATATATATATATATATATGGCCACTTTATTGAGTATACCTGTTCAATTGCTTGATAGCAAGTTGCCCAATCAGCCAATCACATGTCAGCAACTCAATGCATTGTTTAAAGATAACTTGCTGAAGTTCAAACTGAGCATCAGAAAGGGGAAGAAAGGTGATTTAAGTGACTTTGAATGTGGCATGGTTGTTGATGCAAAGAGAAAGGGCCATTTGAGTGATAAGTATTAAGAGGAGCTATTGAGAGATGGATATTAAGAAGAGTTTCCTACTGCACCGAGCTTTAATCATATTTTTGTTTTATTGTTAAAAGTTGCAACAGTCACTTTAATTAGTTGTGGCAAGAATAGGTGTGTCCACTGGAAGATTTTACTTTTAATTCTGTTTTGGTGACAACTATAAAATGTTGGATTTCCCATCTCTGTGGCCAGCTACACATATTAAACAATGGTATGATATGGTCCTAAGAATAGAGACCACAGAGCAGTGGTGGCTGGTGATCAAAACATTTGGGGGGGGCGTAAACTCCTCCAGGTCCTTACCTGCCCATCCTCCGCTGTCACGGCTCCCAATACCCAAACACACTATACACAGAGTGCACAGTACATAAAGAGCATACAGAGCACACAATGCATACAGAGAATACAAAACATACAGTAAACCCACAGAACACACAGTACATACACAGAACATACACAGAACACACAATACATACACAGAACACACAGAACACACAGTAAATACACAGAACACACAGTAAATACACAGAACACACAGTACATACACAGAACACACAATACATACACAGAACACACAATACATACACAGAACACACAGTATATACGCACAATACATACACAGAACACACAAAACATATACAGAACACACAGTACATACACAGAACACACAACACATATACAGTACATACACAGAACACACAGTACATACCATAGGTGTGTGCAGCCAATCGCATTAGGGTGTGCACCAAATCTCGAAAGTACATGCGTGTGTGTGTGTATGTATGTGTATGTATGTATATATATATATATATATATATATATATATACACACACACACACATAAACATATGCACTGTATATATTGTTATAAATAAATGTAAACAAACATTTTATAATGTAAGAAATGTCTTTCCCATCTCCCTGCTGGCACAGTGAAAGAAAAGTGCAAAATGTGGTGGGTAAGACAGTGGGCACTATGTACAGGAGAGGAGCGTGAGAGGTATGAGAGTGAGCAGTATGTACAGGAGAAGAGAATGGGAGATATACGAGTGAGCAGTATTTACAGGAGAGGTGTGTCAGAGGTATGAGAGTGAGCAGTATGTACAGGAGAGGAGTGTGGGAGGTATGACAGTGGGCACTATGTACAGGAGAGGAGTGTGGGAGGTATGAGAGTGAGCAGTATGTACAGGAGAGGAGTGTGGGAGGTATGAGAGTGAGCATTATGTACAGGAGAAAAGTGTGGGAGGTAGCAGGTATGAGAGTGAGCACTATGTACAGGAGAAGAGTGTGGGAGGTAGGTATGAGAATGAGCAGTATGTACAGGAGAGGAGTGTGGGAGGTATGAGAGTGAGCAGTTTGTACATGAGAGGAGTGTGGGAGGTATGAGAGTGAGCAGTATATACAGGAGAGGAGTGTGGGAGGTATGAGAGTGAGCATTATGTACAGGAGAAAAGTGTGGGAGGTAGCAGGTATGAGAGTGAGCACTATGTACAGGAGAAGAGTGTGGGAGGTAGGTATGAGAATGAGCAGTATGTACAGGAGAGGAGTGTGGGAGGTATGAGAGTGAGCAGTTTGTACATGAGAGGAGTGTGGGAGGAATGAGAGTGAGCAGTATGTACAGGAGAGGAGTGTGGGGGGTATGAGAGTGAAAGCACTCTGTGTATGTGGTTTCCAGATAATGTGAAGTTAATGTATAACCATTCAATTTAACCCTGTGTTGATCCAAACTCTGTAAAATCCAAAGTGTAAATTTACCATATAAAAACAAAACACGAACTTTCTGGCTGAAAATGTGCAATTGGATCTTGTTGTCGGAAAATCCGATTGTGCATGGGCTCCATCAGACTTTTTCCATCGGAATTTCCGACACACAAAGTTTGAGAGCGGGATCTAAATTTTTCCGACAACAAAATCCAATCGTTTAAATTCCGATCGTGTGTAGACAGTTCCGACGGACAAGGTGCCACGCATGATCAGAATAAATTAGAGACAAAAGCTATTGGAACACTAAACACTAGGCATTACAAGCGCACTAGGAGAACCTAGGAGTCATCAAAAATATACCCAAGCAGTAAATTAAAATGAAGATTTTATCTGAGAAAAAATAAAATGTATTGTAAATATGTTGGCAAAGCAATGACCCCACCCCTACCCGTAAAATATTGGACATCATTTTCTCTCACTTCACAGGCACTTTGGGGGGGGGGGGGGCAAGCCAGGATGGCCCACTTACAGGGCCGTCATTGTAACTTCAGAAAGTCCAGCCTCAGGCCCAAGAGAGGCAACATAACTAGGATTGTGTTTTTTGAGAAAATTGTGCAGGATGCAGCAACTCAAAATTATATGGTTCAGTTTGTATTCCGCCATATTCTCCACGACTCTTCTGGCTCTGGCCAGCTGGTAATTAAAAACCCTTTTCTCTGGGATGAGGGTCCTTTGGGCGAATGGCATCATCACATGGTCACCCAGACCGAATGCCTCATCTGCGACAAAGACAAATGGCAGTTCTTTCACATTCTCCTCCGGAGGTGGCAATCCCAAGCCACCCACCACTCTCAAGATGTCAGTAGAACTCGGTCTGGGTAAATACTCCACCATCCGACATCCTCCCCATGTCCACATACAGGAAATCATATGTCACCGACACCACTGCCATCAACATGATACTATTGAACCCCTTGTAATTATAATAGTATGACCCCGAATGGGGTGGTAGGATGCTGTAGACATGCTTCCCAACGATTGCCCCTCCACAGTTGGGAAAGTACCAATGGGTGAGTAGGAGGCCACAGTCTGCCATTCCTGTGGCGTTGAAGGAAACTGTGGAGTGAAACAAGAACATTTTTTGAATTTTGCACATAAACATTGCAAGCAGATTAGATACAAACATTCTTGGCCAACATCAGTATAACATTTATTTTAAGAAGTATTTAAAGACAAAAATCTAAGGTCCACTTATCAGATTCCTCCACCCCTATGATGGCCCATTGTAAAAAAATTTGGGGGGGGGGGATGTTTTGGACAGGTAACTCTCTCCACCTCATTGAGAGCTGAATGCATAAATAATGTGTTACTTTGGCCAGCCCCTCATTACCTACACTATTGTAAGCCCACTGGACAGGTAAGAGGTGTCATAATACAAAAATATAAATACACACTGTACAAATGGAAGCACTTTTTTACATTCTGCAATTACCAAAAAGATAATAATAGGAGAACAAAACTTTAAACAGTACCCATTTTAAATTATTCAGGCAGGCCCTTTTACTACATACTTTGGGGATTTTATCCATAAATATGACCACAAAAGAGGTAGAAGGTATAGTGTGTAAGGGTTTGGCAATGTCAGCAGATAGAGGATTGGTATGGTTGATTTAGCCGTTGGGGGAGGGGTCCAAATGATTTTGGGATCCCCAAAAAAGCCTCTGGCACTCTGCCTATAGGTTTATATGAGCTCAGGATTGCATGCTGGGTGGGGGTTAGTGAAGGCAAATATGCATAAAGGACAAAAAGGATTAAAAGCATTAAAAGATTACAGCATGCATGAGGAGAAAGGGGACATTCACAGCATATTACAATCATGGTAATTAGGGAATGATGAAAGAAAAACAATATATTAGCAAACATTACGTACATAGAATATGATGTTAAAGGAGAAAAAATACCTTAATATAGTCCTTCTGCAGGACCTGAATGATAGTAGAACAGGTCTCTGGAATAAAGATCCCCAGAGCCTTGGGTGAGATGCCTGTAGAGAACTTGAGGTCCTGTAGACTTCTCCCAGTCGCCAAGTACCGCAACGTGACGACAAGCTTATTCTCCGGAGTGATGGCTTGCTGCATGCAGGTGTCCTACCTGCTGATATAAGGGGACAGCAAAGCCAACAGACAGTGAAAAATGGGGTCCGTCATCCTGAGATAATTCCTGAAATCCTTATTCTCACGGATCTCACGGAGCAAAGGCATTTTAGAGAATTGGTAATGCTGGAGTAACCAATTCTTCGTCCATGAACTCCTCCTCGCCCTGTTCATGGACCGGGCTTGTGTCAAAGCTAAAATCGCAACACCAAGCCCCCACACAGCACGAACTCTAAGACGAGCACGTAACCGCAACATGGCTTCAAAATGGTCGGCTGGTCAGAACAAACTAACAGAACGCGCTGAAGAACAGCAAGGCCTATGAAGAGAAAGCTGAAAATCAGCAACAAGCAGACCAGAATGCACTGAAAAGACAGATACCAACTGGCTGCATGCACTGAAAAGCAGATACAAACCCACAAGCACAAATTGAACAGCAGTAAAACGATCTGAAAAGCACGAGTCTGAACAGCACAAATCGTCTCTAACCAAACTTCTACTAACGTGAGATAAACACGAGATCAGCAGAAGGAGCCCAAAGGGTGGTGCACTGGGTTTTGAACCCCTTTCTTCTAGTCCCGTCATACGTGCTGCACGTCACCGCATTCTAAATGGGCGGAATTTGGTGTGATCATGTGTATGCACGACAGTTTCAGCGGAACTCCATCGGAAAAACCTTGGGGGTTTATTCTGACGGGAAAACCAATCGTGTGTATGCGGCATAACTGACACTTTCGGGGCCAATGACACATACAGTGATCAGTGCTCAAAATATGCACTGTCACTGTTCTAAAGAAACTGGCACTAGCTAAAGACATCATGGACGATCAAAGGGTTAACTGTGTGCCTAGCTAGTGCTTGTGTACTGTGGGTGAGGTGCTTTTACTAGGGAAAGGATTTGCTCCATATTCCTGCTTTGCAGGAACACAGGATCAATGCCTTCCTTACCGACAGAACAGCAATTTGCCTTGTTTACATAGGAAGAGTGCCATTCTGGCCCTCTGCCTGATGATCGGCAGGTGCCAGCGGACATCGAGTCCCCGGTGCCCACAGATCAGCTCCCATGGTGTATAATCACAACAGGAGAGGGTCGCCGGAAGGGCACGTGCACGCCCCAGACCCGGAAGTGTAGGATCACATACTAGGTACATGATCCTGCGCAGCAGAGCCACCTTGCCACCGTATATCTAAATTATACAGGTGGCATGCAGTTAAGTGTACATACATAACTAACTAACTATACATGGCTAGATTTCTTTAATTTATCCTGTAGGTTGAACAGGAAAACATTTATTGAATCTTTATTGATGCCTATTATAAGGGAATACTTATTAAGGTTACCAAAAGATATACGGTACTAGGTTAAAGGTCTAAGATAATATGCTTAGGCGTGCATTTCACTAAGTTCAGAATTAAGATGCAAGATGTTGACATATTAGGAAGCATCTGTCTGCGGTAAGAGGTACAAAGCTAAGATAGGACTGGTTACGCAAGAATATGGTCAGTCAGCAGATGTTGAAATGACGAAATAACTATCAGAAGACTGTATTTCACCTTTGACTTAGATAATGTCATGAGTTTAAGAAAAATGTCGATGTATGTATGAATTACCTGATTGGCTAAACCACAGGGCTGTCCTTTAGCTCAAACTAAATAAAACTGTTGTGTGTGCTTCAATATGCACATTCATTATTCACGTACAATAGTGTGTATGTGTAATGTTTTGTCCACCGGTGAAAGGGACCTCCGCCCTTCAATCCTAGCCTAGGCTACCAGGGGTTACTTACAGAAGACGAGCAACCTAACAGTTTTGGTACCAGAAGTGGGGTTCGTCTTGCGACAGGTAGGTCACTTTACTCTTTTTACCTGATTGGTGAATGGTGTAAACACTTACTCTGTCCGGGCGGCCGCTACGAACTTAGTTTAAAATTAAAAGAAGTAACTGTGCCTTCGCGGTGGACTAGGCTGGTCCCTCGGGAGGTTAAAAGGGCTCGCAAGGAATTTATAGGTTTAGGGGAGTCCGACTAGGTTGGTCTGACTTAAAACTATTGGTAATAGTATTTTTAACACGGGAAGTAGTAGATTACGCCCGTGACAAAGGGATTGGTGGAGTGGACGCCCATTTGAATTTTTTTTAAAAAAAAAAGTGCACTATAAATTGATAAATGTATTGCAATACGGTTATTTCATGTCTTAAAGTATATTAAGAATATGTCTGTTTCTCTCTAGGTACGTGTGTAAGTATATAGAGTATAAGTTTTAATATAGAGTATAAGGAAAATAATTGTTGTTGTTTAAATGAGTGCAGAGTATGAGGAGCCCTCTTGTAGTGACATAGCATCCGCCTGCCCCCATTGCACGTTAGGTCTACTCTTCCTAAGAATAGATGACAAGTGGATTTTACTGACCACCAGACCAGGGGGGTTCTCTTGCAGACTTGGTGTAAGAGGGGTATATCCCGCCACCAGGAAAAATTTACCCTTCATCGTATATTAAGGGTAAATCTTCATAGTTTTATATAAGTCCATCTGCCCCAAAAAAGATCAGGGATCCTACTCCCAGACCAGAGACCGGATTGTTGGACAAACCGGGTGTTATCACCTGTGTCCTGCCACTAGACACACACTGCCCAGACTACTAGATGGGGAATTCTGCAGCAACCCAAGCCATGGCCACCCCATCACCCTATGAATTTGTTAGTAATATGATCCCTGGCCCCCAGGTAGAACCATTTTGGACACAAGTCCGAGAAAGGTGTCAGCAATTGGGGATACATGACCCAGGGCCATATGGTCCTTGTACTGAGGAAGACTGGCAAGAAGTCAGTAAAATTTGTCAGGTACATAAGCATTCTTATCCTCCCTGCAAAGGGGCTGACCCACAATACATGAAGGATTGTTTCTGTGCATGGAACAAATGCCTTGGAAAATATAGGCAATTGTGGACAGCAAGGACATTGGAAATCCCAGTGCCCTTATAGGACTGGACAGATTAGAGCAAGAGGCAGAGGCAGGGGATTTAACCCCCAGACCCGCCCACAGTATCCCCGTTATCTGCCATACCAGAACCCTCGTCAACCACTACCCCAATATCCTACACAGCCACAAATAATGCACCGAGGGAAACTCTGTTGGTATTAATGGGACACCTGTCACCCATCCCATCACTCCACCACTGACTGTAGCCACTCCAGAAGGACAGAAATTATGTACCCATACTTTTGCCGTCTTGTCCTCATGCCCTGTGCCCCTTATGGGACGGGACCTCTTGGCACAACTGTGTATTATCATTAAGTTTAATAGAGAAGGTTCCCTTACCGCTAGTTCACCATTATGTGACTTACATGGCCCTAAGCGACATACACACAGAGGGTTCCCAAAAAGACATGCACACAGGAGTTTCTTTCTAATGATACCTTCCTCCCTTGACCATCACATAATTTGGGCAGAAAACAAAGGTAGTGTGGGCTTTATTAATTGCACACCATATGCACCCCAAATGCGGTCAGATGCAGGGATACAATATCAAAAACAGTATCCCCTACCCCCAGAGAAAGTCAAAGGCATCTCCCCTCAAATTAATGATTACATATCAAAAGGTATCCTGAGACCAATCATCAGTCCCTGGAACACACCCATTTACCCTGTAAAGAAGGCCAGTGGCGAGTGGAGACTCGTCCAAGACCTCAGAGCAGTAAACAAACAAGTGATTCCCCTCCCACCCCTAGTCTCAGACATCACTTATTTTTTCATGCATACCGGCAGACTCTCTATGCTACACAGTAATTGATTTAGCGAATGCTTTCTTTAGCATTCCCATTGCAGAGGAAGCCCAACCTATGTTTGCTTTCTTCTGGGCCGGGGGCCAACTAACCTGGCAAGGGTATGTAGACAGTCCAGCCGCCTTCTCTATGGTACTCAACGAGACTGTCAAGTCTTGGACTTCTGAGCGTGGGTCGGTACTAATACAGTATGTGGATGACCTGCTCCTGTGCAGTCGAACTGCTGAAGATTGTGCGGTCGATTCAACATCACTGTTACAACACCTAGCTCACGCCGGGCATCTAGCCTCAAGGAAGAAAATACAATGGTGCCAGCCACAGGTAGAATACCTAGGGTGCATTCTAAAGGAAGGGACAAGGCTAGTGTCCCCCAAACGTGCCGCAGCCCTTCGAGCTCTCAGTCCCCCAAAAGACAAGGCCGCCCGACTCTCATTTTTGGGTGCAATTGTATATTGCCGCCAATGGATCCCTGACTGTTCTCATTATGATAGTATCCTAAGAGAGGCTACTGGCTCGACAGCCCCTAAATTAATAGATTGGACTGAAAGACAGACTACAAGCTTTTCAAGCTCTATTAAACAGTCTGTCAAATGCTCCCGCCCTAGGGTTGGTAGACTATGGTAAAGCTTTTCAACTATACTGTGTAGTCTCGGGGACCTCTTTTGCCGCGGTTTTGACACAACAGCATGGAACAGGCTACCGCCCTGTCTCCTACCTATCTAAAAGAAAACTCCCCATCCAAGTACAGGGAATGCCATCCTGTCTCCAAAATCTTGCTGCCTGTGCAATGGCTGTACAAGATGCAAACAAATTAGTGCTAGGTCACCCATTGACTCTCTATACCACTCATTCAGTCACGCATCTTATTCAGAACATGAATACCCAACATATGACCTCGCAAAGACTTAGTGGTTATGAGATAACACTGATGAACACTGATAACCTCACACTCAAATATGTGCCTGCCAGCAACCCCGCTGTGCGCCTTTTGCATTCCATGTTGCGTTTACCACATGACCCAGACATTATACATGACTGTTCGGAAAAGGTTGCTGCTATTACCAGTCCCAGACCGGATCTCACTGACACCCCTATCTCAGGTGCAGAGGATGTTTTCGTTGACGGTAGCTGCTCACGTCCCTCTGACTCCACCTTTTTAACCGGTTATGCAGTTGTTCAACTACCAGACATCGTACTGGAGGCAAAATCATTACCTCCTTCTTCAGCCCAGGTAGCAGAGTTAGAAGCCCTCACTAGGGCCTGCATTCTATTCACCGGTAAAGAGGTGAACGTCTACACACAGTAGATATGCTTTTGGAGTGGTGCATGATTTTGGTGTGATATGGGCCAATAGAGGTTTTAAAACAGCAGACAACAAAATAATTGGCAACTCCACACAGATTAGTGCTCTCCTCCAAGCCATTCTTCTTCCAAAAAAGGTAGCCATAATTAAAGTAAAGGCACACTCCTCTGACAGCAGTCATGTTTCAAAAGGGAATGCTCTTGCTGACAGAGAAGCTAAAAGAGCTGCTGCCTTTTCCCCTAACCCACCTGCCCCCACAACAATGTTTTTCAAGGAACACTTCGCAGCACCTAACTTTAAAACTGTCATAGCACAGATGCAATCAATGGCCACAGAAGATGATGTCCATTTTTGGACAAAGGAAGGATTGACCAAAGACCCTGAAGGTCTTTGGTCAAAAGAGGGGAAGATCCACATGCAAGAACAAAACTATCACCCTTTGAGGTCCTCATGGGAATCCCCGCAAACATAGAATTACCCCCATTAGACCAAGACACTGATATTGACATTTATTCCCAACAGGAAATGTACGTGAAAAACCTGGTAAGTATGCTTCATGAAATGAACGAACAAGTTTCTGTCACCTTTTTCCCTCTTCCCACAGAACCAACGCATCCCTTCATCCCTGGGGATAAAGTGCTGATCAAACAATTAGCACAAAGAAAGAGTATCGGACCGGCTTTCTCAGGACCATGGAAGGTGGAAAAGGTATCCAGGACCGCAGTGTTAACAGACCTAGGAAACACCTGGATCCACGCCAGCCGTCTTAAAAAGTGTCCCCAGCTTCCCTCGACTCCAGAGCCCCTGGCAGTGACAGAGAGCAGCAACTCCCAAGAACAAGATCTACAAGAAGTTCAGAGAGGCATAGAACAAATTTCCCTGGAAGATCCCACACCCCCTCAAAAGGACAAAACAGAGCCAACAACTGCCGGGATGAGAAACGAAGAAGAAGAACAGAACTCTTAGATAACAAATAATCAGAACTTTAAAAAAACAAAGATGCTTTCTCCATCAGTGTCAGGGAAGGCTGTATGCCTTTGGGGTAGTCTGGTACTATTTGTATTCCTGCCCACATGGTTGATAGCTAACTGTATATATCATCCAGAAGATTTAGGTCTATTAAAAGGGATATGTGGACCACCTAAGATGAATAATACCCCCGGCCAAAGACATAGTAGAAGTATTGTACCCGTTAATGAGTCACCTAAGGGACTGACTAACAAGATGTTACTACTAAAATTCAAATATAGCTATGCTCAAAAATCTGGTTTTGAGAAATGCTGGATTTGCAGCAAGCTACATCCCAGTACAGCTAGAATCCCTCTCATGGCAGTCCCCTTGAATTTTACCCCCCTCCTTAATGGAACACCCCCTATCGTCCTAACGAATGTTACTAGGACCCTTCCAAATAAAACCCTCACTTTCCAAATTATAGGTAGAAGCCACTTCCCAGACTGGTGTTTCCGACTGGGAAACACCACAGATGGAGCCGAGGTTTGCAAACAAGCAAAACTTAACATTTCAATGACATCATTTAACAGTCCTTCTTTCTTCCATACTTCAGATCCCACCCTAAATGCCACCTTTTTAGACTTTCTTAGCTCCAGTACCAAGACTACAATACACCAATTAATGTCAATTCTGGTGCTCTCTGGCCTTTCTGATACTCTTAGGAACGTGTTCCATAAACGACCCCTAGCTCTAGGAAATACCATATATATATGCTGCGGCAAACTCTGTCACCCCTGGATCCCAACCAAACCCCAGGGGTGGTGTTACCTTGCAGCCCTGGTTCCTATCATGGGGGTATTAGGGGATAACAAGGGAAGTCACCTCCTTGAAGCCAGCATGCATCCTAGATATCCCCTTAGACACCGTAATAAACGAGAATTGTTTTTAGAAAAAGATATGGCCTGGGCATGGTTCCCTTCCTGGACAGGGTGGGGAATTGACCTAATGAAAAGATTAAATAATTACACTGGCATAATTGATGAGATTCTGGAGGAAAATTCTGATGACATAACCAAACTAAATCTAGAAACTAGGGCAATTAGGAAGCAACTAGAACTACATGAGTTGGCTATAGAAAGTATGAGTGCAGCCCTTACTGGCCTCTGTGAGACTACTGAGGATTATGAGTGCTGTACCTGGATTCATAATACCAGCATCGAAGTCCCAGACTACTATGACGTTATTGCCCAACACAGGGAAGAGGTAAATAAACTACAGAAAGAGGCAAGGAACATAGGAAAAAACTGGGATCCCTTCTCGAGCAGTTTTAGTTTTGGGGGATTAATATCTTGGCTCCGAAATGCTGCCATGACAATTGTCACTGTGATTCTCTTCATTCTATTTTTATATGCCTGTTATAAGATAATCAAATGTTTATGTAAAAAGGGAAACACGGTCGCTCCGAAGGATCTGAAACTCACTTCCATTGTTAAGGATCCAACGGTATGGTATAGAAACCAAGAGCACAAGGGTTCGGAGTATGAAGCCTGTGCTATTAAATTAGAAAAGGAATGATCATTATGTAAATCACAGAATGATCAAAGGAAGGATTATAAGGGAATACTTATTAAGGTTACCAAAAGATATACGGTACTAGGTTAAAGGTCTAAGATAATATGCTTAGGCGTGCATTTCACTAAGTTCAGAATTAAGATGCAAGATGTTGACATATTAGGAAGCATCTGTCTGCGGTAAGAGGTACAAAGCTAAGATAGGACTGGTTACGCAAGAATATGGTCAGTCAGCAGATGTTGAAATGACGAAATAACTATCAGAAGACTGTATTTCACCTTTGACTTAGATAATGTCATGAGTTTAAGAAAAATGTCGATGTATGTATGAATTACCTGATTGGCTAAACCACAGGGCTGTCCTTTAGCTCAAACTAAATAAAACTGTTGTGTGTGCTTCAATATGCACATTCATTATTCACGTACAATAGTGTGTATGTGTAATGTTTTGTCCACCGGTGAAAGGGACCTCCGCCCTTCAATCCTAGCCTAGGCTACCAGGGGTTACTTACAGAAGACGAGCAACCTAACACCTATTGTATTCAGTCAGCACCCACTGCTTCCAAAATGTCAGGATGGTATTCTGGTATGATGAAGTCACTATTCGGCAAAATATTTTTTTAACCAAGGTCAGATGATTTTTGTCAAGCTGGGTGATGCCTACAGGGCCTCCTGTAACTCAAATTTTGATTGATTCAGTAGGAATAGGTGAAAATTTGAGCCGTCCATTGCCAGCTTTAGCCCAATTAAATACCATCCCCCTTTACATGTGTATTATATTGAGACTTAAAGTACACACATCACTTGGTGTCTTTGACTGAAAATTTGATAGCTCTAATATGTCTAAATGTTTCACATAGACCGCACAATGACAATGTCACTCCACATAAAAAAGTTTATTCAGCCAAAATTGAGTCATGCCTGACTATGTACAAATAATTGAAAATAATTGCACAAGGTTCCTATTTTGTGTGATTAATCTCATCATAGAGAAATATATATTCAGAAAGGTTTGATCAGTACTAATCAATCAGATCACAAATAATCACAGATGTAGCAAAGGTCGACAATCTTATTCTATCCTTGCTATTAACCACTTCAGCCCCGGAAGAATTTACCTCCTTCCTGACCAGATCACTTTTTGTGATTCAGCACTGCATCGTTTAACTAACAATTGCGCGGTTGTGCGACATGGCTCCTAAACAAAATTGATGTTCTTTTTTTCACACAAATAGAGCTTTCTTTTGGTGATATTTGATTACCCCTGCGGTTTTTATTTTTTGCGCTAAAAACAAAAAAAGAGCGACAATTTTGAAAAAAATGCATTATTTTTTACTTTTTGCTATAATAAATATCCCCGAAAAATATATAAAAAAAACTATTTTTTTTCCTCAGTTTAGGCCGATATGTATTCTTCTACATATTTTTGGTAAAAAAAAAATCACAATTATTGATTGGTTTGCGCAAAAGTTATAGCGTTTACAAAATAGAGGATATTTTTATGGCATGTTTATTAATATTTTTTTTAAATGGCAGCGATCAGCAATTATTATCATGACTGCGACATTATGGCGGACACATTTTTGACACATTTTTGGGACCATTGTCATTTATACAGCAATCAGTGCTATACAAATGCTCTGATTCCTGTGTAAATGACATTGGCAGTGAAGGGGTTAACCAGGAGGTGGCAGTGTAGGGGTTAAGTGTGTCCTAGGGGCGTGTTGCTAACTGTGGGGGGTGTGGTTGTGTTGTGCACATCACTGATCTCTGCTCCAATCAAAGGGAGCAGAGATCAGTGTCACTTGTTGCTAGGCAGAATGGGGAGATGCTTGTTTACTATTTATCTCTGTGAGGCGATCGCAGGTATCGCAGGTATCCCCGCGGGACTTGCAACCTGACTCACTGAGCCTCCCACGGGTGCTCAAGCCTGCCAACGGCAGCGCGTGCGTCCCCGCCGCCTCTTAAAGGGCATGTGTCCTTCTGCCGACGTATATCGGCGTGAGGTGGTCGGGAAGCGGTTAAAACAGTACTATTAGAAAAACTATTTCGCTTGGCTGTCACTAATCCTTTAATTTGACTGTTTTATACATAAATGTATATAACTAAAGCCATGTCTATAGTAAAATTATTTAGAATGATATTTAGAAAGTAACGTAAAATGGTATTAAATATATCACGTCTGAAGACTCTAAAAATTCACAAAACCCCAATGTATTTCAGAAGTATTGACTCCTTTTTTCTAAAACAAATCAACATTTCTGTTCTGTAATTGTTTAACAGAAGTCCTTGAAGCAAACTGTTAATGTGAAGTTACGGACAATAACCCTTTATAAATGTGAATTGTCAATAGCATAGTCTAGGCCTTCAGCACTATTCAGAAGTCACTGTACTCTGAAAATCTTATGCAAAAAGGAAAATATAATACCTTCTGGAGTCTATGATTACTGCCAACAAACATGCTATAAACCCTTTTAATAATTCTTGCTTGGTTTAAATCAATCTTTGCTCCCAGATTATACACTGATTCATGTTAATATGGCCTCCAAAACACTCAAAACAACACTCAAGGTCTTGTACTGTAAAGTGTACAAAGTGGCTTTACATGTATGGAAGAACATTATCAGGGATAAGATTGGGATCACAACGAGATTTAGCTGATTATTCTGGATGACTCTCACAAAATATGTACAATATAAAAAAAAAAAAAAAAAAATTAATACACATTGCTTTAAACTATGAGAAATCTAATTTGGCAATTTTGACAGCACAATATCAGTTTCCTGAAATATTTTATATGTGCAGGAAGGAATCTATGAATTACATATAGATGTAATGTAAGACTGCCTGGGGATGGACAAATTGGTTGTACACAGAAGAAATAAAAGTTTTGCACCTCCTCATCATGTTAAAGTAGACCCACTATAGTTTTACAATGCACCCTAACCAAATTACCATTTGGTTACAATAGACTGCTGAACACCTATGATGAAGAGATCATTATTTTTTCTTAAAACTGGAGCAATCCTAAATCAGTGGAAGATTTTTTTCGTAACTTGCTGATGAGAACCTCTGACACTAATCTATAATTTATAGAGTTTAGATGTTATCCTTAAACTTCATTATAACAGTTCCCCTCAATATAGTTTGATCAAAGATTGTATGGCTCAGAACAGTGGGAAACAAAGTCTTACTTTGGAAGTTTGCAGTCAGGGTGTCCGAGCTGAGGTGTCCTCCCACACACCAATAGACAAATCGAGTAAAAGAAACAGCCAGAAACTCCATAACATCAAGCATACTCAATAGTGATGAGCCAAACACCCAGGGTTTGGATTTGATGTAAGTTGACGAACTTAATAAAAGTTTGGATGCCAAATCTTAAAACTGAAATCTGAAGTCAATGGGAGTCATTGTTAAAAAATAGTAACAACCATTTTCTAGATGCTCAAGGGGCTATTTTATTATTATTGACATTTTTCTGTAAACGAGAAGAGATAGTATCTGGGGAACCTATTTTTTAAGGAGGTTCTGGGTTCCTATAAGACCCCCAGTTGCATACCCAAGAAACTGCTGGATCATTGTCTTTATCATCATGGAATCAAGGTGCTTTGCCAAATGGGTCCACTCTGAGAAGGTACCATCCCGATGATAAGAACATATGACCTGCGATGCAAAAGTTAAGGAAAACATATGCACTCACAATAATAAAAGTAATAAATTGAAAAACCAATATAATAATGATAATACACTCCCACAATATATAGGAGCGAATATGCCAGTGAGACAAAACTTCAACGGGTGACATCCCAGTGGTGTTGCAATATGACTAAGATATAAAAATAAATGAACATATGATTACAATTACCAAATAAATGGTGACAATAGTGAGTGTTACACTCCAACAGTAGAATAGTGAATAATTAAATTAATAACACAAATAATTCCACATATGATCGTAGTGACTGTAAAAAAACAAGTAAAAAAATAGTCCATCCAAGATAATTAATGACTCCTCCACGATGACATAATAATGCATAAGATTTCCCCTTGGTATCTACACCAGACCCTAAAGATATATTTTGAGGAAGTCCTAACCATTTTTTGGGGTTGTTGCATCGGGTCCCCCTTAACCACTTCCCACCCGGCCAATGTACATATACGGCCGGGTGGGGGCTCTCTACTTCTGAGAGGACGTTCCTTCAGAAGGAGGGGGATCGCCCACGCAGCGGCATGATCCCGATGCGCTCGTGTCACCCGGACACGGCGCATCTCGGATCGGCAGGAGGGCTCTGTGATTGGCCCTCCTGATCACATGAAGGCCGTGTCCAATCACGCCCATCATGTGATGTAAACAAACAGCCGGTTGCTAAGCAATCGGCTCCTCCTCTTCTCACACAGAAGTCATCGCTGAGGAGAGGAGAGCAGATTGCTGCAGCCGGCTGTTGATCAGTGAGTATGAGCTGTTTTTTTACAGCTTTTTACTCACTGATCACCAGCCTAGTGTAAACACACAACACACCACACAGTATAAACACAATGTCCCCACATATGTCCCCAAAACACACATGTCCCCAAAACATACATGTCCCCAAATAATAAAAACACATGTCCCTAATAACAAAAACATGTCCCCCATATATGTCCCACTAAAATCACATGTCCCAATGATTATCTGTACACATATGTCCATGATCACCTGCACACATATGTACATGATCATTTGCGTACATATGTCCGTGATCACACAAAAAAAATTATTATACACTTAACCAAATTTTTTTTTATCAAAGACATGTAGCAGAATACATTTTGGCTTAAATTTATGACAAAATTAGATTTTATTGGATTTCTTTTAAAATAGAAAGAAGAAAATATTGTTTTTTTTCCAAATTTCCGCTCTTTTTTCGCTTGTATCACAAAAAATAAAAAATGGAGTCCTTAATAAATACCACCAAAATAAAGCTCTATTTGTGCAAACAAAATGATCATTTAATTTGGGTACAGCGTAGCATGACCGCACAATTGTCATTGAAATTGTGAGAACGATGAAAGCTGAAAATTGGGCTGGGAAGGAAGGGGGCGAAAGTGCCCTGTATTGTAGTGGTTAAAATCCATACCAGATCTGGAGGACCTAGTATAGATTTTGTGGATGACCCCACACTTTTTTTTTTCTTTGTTTACATTCACCATTCAGACAGGAATCTCTGGCTGAATAAATCAATCATCAGTATTACATCCTTACTTATATTGTGCAATACAATGTAATTGCACAAAATAGTGCAAAAGTGACAGTTGCAAAACTATAGATATAGTTAACCACTTGACCATGAGAAGGTTTTACCTCCTTCATGACCAGGCCATTTTTTTGCTGTTCAGCGCTGTGCTACTTTATTTGGCAATTCCTCAGTCATGCAAAACTGTATGCAAATGACATTTATAATTTTTTTTGCACAAATAGAGCTTCCTTTTTGTGGTATTTAACCACTTGCTTACTGGGCACTTAAACCCCCTTCCTGCCCAGGCCAATTTTCAGCTTTCAGTGCTGTCGCTCTTTTAATGACAATTGCACAGTCATGTTACAGTGTACCCAAATTAAATTTTTACCATTTTTTTTCTCACACAGAGCTTTCTTTTGGTGGTATTTAATTGCTGCTGTTTTTTTTTTTTTTTTCTAAATAAAACAAAAAAAGACCGAACATTTTGAAAAAAAAAACTGTTTCAAAGTTTGTTATAAAATTTTGAAAACAGGTAATTTGTCTGCTTCATTGATGTGCGCTGATGAGGCTGCGCTGATGGACACTGATAGGCTGCGCTGATGGGCACTCTCACCCTCTTGTTTCCCTATGTGCAGAATGACACTCACACACAGGCATCCACCCACTCTTCTCTTTCCTCTGCCTCCCTATTGGCCTATTGGCAGTGGCAGAGAGCCAATCATCAGGGAACAGCAGAAGAGAATTGTGTATAAAAGTACAGGGCAAACTAAGCCCAGGCCTCTTTGCTTCCTGGAATCCCCTCATGTGGACACCATCCCGTCGCTGTGAGAGGGGGATAGCCTTCTTCATTACAAGATATTTATTGTTCCCACTACACCTAATCAGATTACAGTTAACAAGCTTCAATAAGCCGGTGAAGAGCATCAGATCTGAAATTGGGACGTTGCTGCTATAAGGGCCCTTAAACCATTAACTTGAAGTTAGATATTTTATTAAAGTTAACAGTTAATAGTTTGGCCTGGGGTTCCCCCTTAGTATCGGTAATATCTATAAGTATGCAATCGTTTTGAAGAAGGTATTTACGGATTATCTGTCACTGACTGTATTAATGCTGTCTGTTGCATATCGTATAAATTTGTTTGAGCACTATAAATAATCACTGCAGCCAAATCCAGGTTGTTTGTCCAGGATCTGGCTTACCAATACCATTTTGAGTTTCTTGCTAAAGTAAATTGAAGAAAATATTAATACTTGAACTGTGTATTCTACTAATTACATTGCCAGGTGTGCCAGAGGGGCTGCAGCCATTCCTGGGGTTGAGAGGAAGCGTAATGGAGTGAACAAACTTAAGTAGCTCCTTCGGGGGTATCGCCACACTTATAACAGTGATGATCACAGGTATAAGCAATGGTTTTGGCTGTCATGAATTTCTTTCATTAATTACAGTTTGCTTACTATTGTGTTCTGTGCTTGGTTACATCTAATCACACGGTACAGAGTGCTGTGATTGGCCCAGGTATTTTGTGATAGCTGTGGACTAATCACAGCATCACACACTTTGTTTACTTTGTAATCATGTGATCACTATGATTGGTCTCCTGGAGGGGGAGGGCAGGAGCAAGGTGTGTGTTAATGAGATCAGCTGGTGAACGACTGTTTCCTGAAGGTTTTTCCATCCCAAATACCAATTTTCAGGACAGGTAATGGAGGACTTTTCTTCATGAGACTGGAGGCTGAGGTAGAAGACATAATGTACCTCTTTTCTGCAACAGAGATACATTAATGGTTTATTTGTACATGGGGAAGCTGCAATTGATATGAACCAAATGGCAACTGCCCCAATTTATAAGTAGCTTTTGGAACAAGGTGCATATGGACGGTCTTTGCACAGCAAACACAACAAAGAACCAAATTACACTGTTCAAAAGTTTAAACTAAAAGTTTAATTGGTCAACATTTGTAAATATATGGAATCCACACTGCCTCATCAAGGCTCCTCATAGTGTGGTTCTAACTCTAATGTATGAGATTCTTCATGTTAAAGCATATATAGCAATTGCTACATTAAGGGCAGGTGTACCTGGAGGAGTCCATGTCTACTTAAAGGTGTAGGGATACACCAATAGCCCGGTAGAGCACAATGGTAGCTAAAGGTATCCAAAGTGTCCCCACTCCATATTCAGCAAGCTAAACAAAAATGGCAACCATCTCAATTTATACAGTAGGTAAAAAAAATCTTCCCTTTTAAAATAATAATATTGTGTTGCTTTGCAGCCTAAACTGAAGACAGGCACAGTTTTTGTTTTATCCAGCTGTATTTACTAGTGCAACTTATAACATTCAAGTGAAAGATATTTAATGTGATTGTAGCCGTATTAGTGCAATTGTGACAGAGAAAATTGAGTACTGTCCGTGATACTTTTTTTATTTGCACTAACATACAATTTTTCAGGACAAGCTTTCGGGTATGTCCCCTTCTTCAAGGTCCAAGCAGTACTGAAAGTGAAAGATATAACACTATCACGTCAGAAAAAAATCCAAAAATCAAAAACAGAATTACGGATTTAAAAAAATGATCACCCCCTTGTGTCGATATTTTGTTAAACCACCTTTTGCTTTAATTGCAGCCTTTAGTCTGTTGGGATATGTCTCTACTAACTTTGCACATCTAGACTTAAAGTGGATGTAAACCCTCACATATACCCAGTGAAGTGAACAGCTTCAAATGATACACAGAGACGAAACAAATCTCCTTACATAAGTTTTTACATGTATATCAGTCTTCATTTGTATATAACCTTTAGAAAGTTCAGATCAAAGTTTTTATCTTCCTGGAAACCACTGGGAGTGGATTATTTGAATACAGCCAAGACAGTTGATTGAAGGAAAGGAATAAAGGAATGTGCACAGCTCTGCTTTCAGATGGCAAGCTGACTGCTAATCTATTTACAGCAACCTCCCCCGAGACACACTTCTATCTCCCGTTTTGGAGAACATGTGAGAGGCTGATAACAGAAGAACGAAGCAAGAGACAGCTATAGGACTTAGATATTTGAAGAGAGATAAGAAAACACTACAGATATATGTGCCCAGCTCAAATTTCATGAATTGGGTTTACATCCACTGTAAGTCTGCTCAAGTTCAGTTAAATTTTGAGCATTTGTGGACTGCAGTCTTCAAGACATTCCACAGATTTTCAATGAGGTTTAGGTCTTGGCTGCGACTAGGCCATGCAAGGCCATTCACCTTTTTATCCTTCAACTACTGTATGGTAATTTTTGCTATGTGCTTTGGATCATTGTCATGTTGGAAAGTAAACCTTCTTTCGATTGACAACTTTCTGGCAGAGGGCAAAAAGATTTCCTCAAGAATTTGATGGTTTTGCCCCATCCACTTTTCCTTCTATCCTGACAAGTGCTCCAGTCCCTGCAGCAGAGAAACACCCCCATAGGATTTTACCACACCCATGCTTTACTGTAGGAATGGTATTATTTAGATGGTGAGCTGTATTGGATTTCAGTCAGACACATAGTTTGATGTTGTGGCCAAATGATATAATTTTAGTCTCATCTGACCATAACACCTTTTTCCATGTGGCCTTGGAATCTTCAAGGTACATTTTGGCAAAGCTCAGTTGTGACTGCATGTGGCAAAGCTCAGTCATGACTTCATGTGGAAAAGCTCAGTCATGACTGCATATGGCCTTTCTTGAGGAGTGGCTTTTTTCTTGCAACGCTCCCATACAAGCCACATTTGTGGAGAATTTATTATATTGTTGTTTACATGTACGCAATGACCCCTCTTTGTCATAAATGTGTGCAACTGCTTTAGAGTTATTATCCCAGCAAACAGAGTCAATAGAAGTCGGAAGCATTGGAAAGGAACTTGCAATCTCTTACGTGCAACCTCCTAAAGAGGGGAGGTGTGTTGATTAGGGATGAGCTTCGTGTTCGAGTCGAACGTACGTTCGACTCGAACATTGGCTGTTCGTGCGTTCGGCGAATTCCGAACGTTTTGGCCGTTCGCGTCAAAATTCGAGTGACGCGCACGCGGACCATAATGCACTGCGTTGGATTGCAGTGCATTGCTGCCCGATGATTGGCCAAGCATGCACTGTGACCCCGCATGCTTGGCCAATCGCAGCGCCGGCAGCGAGGAGAGCCATGATCCTGCCTGTGGCCAATCATAGCTCAGGCTGTGTAGTGCACGCCCCACACTATATAAGGCCGCCTTTGAGGCGGCCTCGTGTAGTGTGTTACTTAGCATCTGAAGCAGTGGGTGTTCTGTGTACCTTCAACACAGTACACACCAATCGTTTTTGGCTGATTTCCTATCTTGCTGCTGTGTAGTGGTTGTTGTCTGTGCCTTGACTGCAGTATACACCACTATATTCACCTCACCTATATAGCTAGTGATCTAGCTTTAACCACTTAACAACTGCCCATTGCTGATTAACGGCTTCAGGGGGGTTGTTTAACTCTGAGAGGCCGTTAATTAACGGCCTCCCAGAATTCTGCTCTCGCGTGCCCCGAGGTGTGCGCACTCGAGAGTATCCGTGACCGCCGGGTCGCATCACGGATCACGGTAAACGGCCGCTCATAGCGGCCGTTTACCACGTGATTGCTCCGTTAAATGACGGAGTGATCACTTGGAAACAAACCGGCGTCATGTTATGACGCCTGTTCCTCCCTCCCTTCTCTGTACTGATCGGTACAGCGGAGGGGAAAGAGATCGGTGTCAGCAGCGATGTGGGCTGCATCTGCAGTGCCCACATCGCTGCTCACCGAATTTAACCCCTCAATTCCCTGCCAATACTCTGCAATACCAGTGCATACTCTGCAGTACCCTGCCATTACTCTGCAGTACCCCCCATTACTCTGCAGTAACCCCCATTACTCTGCAGTACCCGCCATTACTCTGCAGTACCCCCAATACTCTGCAGTACCCCCAATACTCTGCAGTACCCTGCCATTACTCTGCAGTGCAGTACCCTGCCATTACTCTGCAGTACCCCCCATTACTCTGCAGTAACCCCCATTACTCTGCAGTACCCCCAATACTCTGCAGTACCCTGCCATTACTCTGTAGTACCCCCCAATACTCTGCAGTACCCTGCTATTACTCTGTAGTACCCCGCCAATACCCCGCCAATACTCTGTAATACCCTGCCATAAATTGCCATACCCAGCCATACTCAGAGATACCCAGCCATACTCGGTGATACCCTGAAATACCCAGCCATAGACGCCCCCCACCCCTCACCGCCCTCCGGTGCTTCTACCAACTCGCCAGTACGATCAAAGCCAGAATCTTTTTTTTATTTTTTATTTCAGGCTTCCCAGCCTAGAGGTGAGATGTGGGGTCATATTGACCCCCCAGATTTCACTGTAAAGAGGACCTGTCACCCCATATTCCTATTACAAGGGATGTTTACATTTCTTGTAATAGGAATAAAAGTGATCAAAAATATATTTTTGGGGGAAAAAATGTCAAACTAAAATAAATAAAGTAAAATGAACAATAAAAAAATAAAATAAAAATTAAAGCGCCCATGTCCCCATGTGCTCGCATGTGCCACACATGTGAGGTATCGCCGAGAATGTTAGAGCGAGAGCAATAATTCTAGTCCTAGACCTCCTCTGCAACTCAAAACATGTAACCAGTAAAAAAAAAAAAAATTAAAGTGTCGCCTATGGGGATTTTTTAAGTAGCGACGTTTGGCGCCATTCCACGGGCATGTGCAATTTTGAAGAGTGACATGTTTGATATCTATTTACTCAGCATAACTTCATCTTTCACTTTATGCAAACATTGGACTAACAAGTGGTTAATAATAGAGCTTGCAGTCAGTAGTGTTAGGAGATAGTGCGTGCTGTCTGCGTGCTCTGTACCCAGTACATACCGCTATAATATAGGGCAGGCCCCTACTTTCAAACATCCAACTTACAAACATCTCCTACTTGCAAACGCAAGGAGACAGCAGCAAGTGAGATGAAAAAAGATGGACGACAAAACAAATTATACAGGGGTGATAACCCTTCCCTATGTTTTCCAAAAAGCTTAAAGATAGTTTTTTTGACTGGAGCTACACTTTAAAAATGTACCGGTTGAAAATGACAAACAGATTCAACTTAACACAACAAACCTACACAGTCCCTGTCTTGTTTGCACTGCCTGTATACTGCTGTTCTGAGTATATAGGGCCTGGGGGCCACACGCATTTCCTTTTTTTAATTCAATCTTATTTTTATTGGGATATAGAAGCAAGATAGGAGGGGGAAAAAAATACAGAATATTCCAACATATTCGTTTTACATTGTTACATAAACATAAAAAAGAAACCATAGAGAAATCCACTGTACCACAGTGGTGTTGAACTGTCACGAGGTTAAAGTGTTTGTTTTGAGCTTCGGTTTAGGTAGTATGGTAAGAGAGCCTGTAGTCCTACCATGATTAGTCTAAGTTAAAGTGGGTGTGTGTGCACCACTATCCTCTCAGCGGGTGTTGCCCACTCATTACAGGTAGACTAGGGCTATTGTGTTCATTCTGACAATGTTCACTCTGGGGGGGAAGCTCTGTATGTGCCACCATGCTGGTCTAATGAGACTAGAGGTCATAACTTAAGTAATCGGGTATTACTGCAACTTGTATATGGGAGGGAAGAAAGGGGGAAGAGAGTGAGGAAAGAGGGGTCAGGACAGTAAAGAGCGTAGGGATCAAAAGATATACATTCCACCCTGATCACACAGGTGTATTGGTAGAGTCCTCTGTGGCCCATGAGATAAACTCTGAGGAATATCGAAACATCGACCATGAGGTCCAGGTCTTAGAGAATTGTTCCTCCCTACCCGTTTCCTGCGACAACATTCTTTCCAAAGTTTTAATTCGGTCCACTTCAATTGCCCAATCCCCCAGGGAAGGCATGCTCGTTGACTTCCAATGTCTGGGCAACACCGTTCTAGCAGCCGCCAAAAAGTGACGCAGAACGTCTTTCTTAACTGACTTAAGCGGTCCCGGGAGCAGAGATAGCAGAGCCATCTCAGGAGAGGGTGCGATGGAGGTCGCCATAAGTTTGCAGTACAAATCAAGGATCTTTTGCCAGAACTTCCTCGCAGGGGGGCATGCCCACCAAATGTGAAGTAAGGTTCCTTTAGATGACAAGCAACGCCAGCAAGTATCCGGAAGTGTCGAGTTAATTCGGTGCAAAGTCGAAGGGCATCTGTACCAGCGGGTCAACAGCTTGAACCCCTTTTCTTGAGAATTGGAGGCTATGGACATTTTGTGGGTCAGTATAAAGCACTTTTGCCAGTCCACAGGCGAGATGGAGTGGCCCAGGTCTTCCTCCCATGCCTGTGTGTATGGGGGAAGGTCAGGATTGTAAGCCCCATGTAAGAGGGAATATAATTGAGAGACTACATGTGTAGGAGGGGTGGCCTGGAGCAGCATGCCTTCCAAGTCTGTTAAGTCAGCGAGTACATTAGGTAACGAAGGGAAAGTGCGAATGAAGGAAATCACCTGTTGTCTCTGCAGCCAGTGCGTAGAGGCATGAGAAGATGGGTCAGAGGGAATGTCATGAGTCAGAGAGGGGTCCGAACGTAGGACTTGGGCAAGTCGCCTGTGGTCCTCCTTACACCAAGGTCCAAAACTCGCTCCCTGTAGGGCCGGTGGGAAAGCCGGAGTTCCAAACAGTGGAGCCATGGGTCCCTGCATGGGAGATAGGGTCTTGGAAGAATTCATTCGGGTCCAGATTTGTATGGTTTGTCGGGTGAGGTCGCTCAGTTGTACCTCTCCTTTCAGGAATTCAGTAGGTGTCCACGGCAATGCACAGAGATCTATTGGGTTAATATGGCTCTCTATCTGTACCCATAATTTGGAGGAGGAATGATGGAACCAGTTAAGTATACGCGTGAGCACAGCTGCTCTATAATATAAGGAGGCATCCGGGGCTCCTGCTCCACCACGAATCTTTGGGAGTGATAAGGTCTCGTAGCGTATCCGGGGACGAGCCCCTCCCCAGATAAAGGAGGAGAATAGTTGGCGGAGCTTCCTGAAAAACCAGGAGGGTATGGAAATGGGAATTGTTTGGAACAAATAGAGAAACCGAGGGATTACGTCCATTTTTAGGGCATTTACTCTGCCTAGCCACGATAGGCATTTCTTTGCATAGTTTGAGAGATCCGTCTTGGTTCTAAGCAGCAGGGGTGCATAATTCAAAGAGAATAGATGGGACCTTTCCGTGGGTATTTGAATTCCTAGGTAGCGGATGGAGGTAGAGCCTGTTTTAAATGGGTACCTAGCGGATATCTGGCGGAGGACCTCTTGGGACAGTGAGATGTTCAGGATTTCTGATTTAGTATGGTTTACTTTGAAATTGCTCAGCATGCCAAACCTCGTGAATTCCTGCATTATATGTGGTAAGGATAGGTGGGGTTGGGTTACAAACAATAGCAAGTCGTCCGCGAAGAGCGCCAGCTTAGAATGAATGGGGCCTATCGATACACCTGAGACGTTGGGGTTATTGCGTAAGGCTATTGCTAGGTGTTCCATGACAAGGACATATAGAAGGGGAGATAAAGGACAGCCCTGTCGTGTCCCATTTTTAATGGCAAATGTAGGCGACAGTGAGCCATTTACCCGAATTCTAGCGGAAGGGGAGGAGTAAAGGGCCATAATTCGGGATAACATTTTGGGACCCAGGCCTATCTGTTGCAGAGACAACCGAAGGAATTGCCAGTCAACCCGGTCGAATGCCTTTTCTGCATCGACCGTCAAAAGGCATAGAGGGATTTCGTGGGTGCGGGCATAGTCGGTAAGAAGCAGGGTTTTCAGGGTGTTATCCCTTGCCTCGCGGCCACTTACAAAACCCACCTGGTCCAGATGTATAAGGCGGGGGAGTAGCGGTTGCATTCTAGTAGCTAATATTTTGGCATATATTTTCAGATCCACTCCAATTAATGATATGGGCCTATAGTTTGCACACAAGGTAGGGTCTTTGTCTGGTTTGGGGATAATGGCGATGTGGGCTTCAAGCGTTTGTGGAGGAGCATTTCCTTTTTTTAATATGGGTACGGGGTTCCCCTTAATATGCGTACAAGACCCAAATAGGCTGGTAATGGGCAGGGAGGGCTACCCATGCCATGTTTCTCAATGATTTTCAACCATATTGCAGGAACCAGATATAACATTAAAACCGCAAGCAGTTTTAAATGGTGTTATTTCCGTTTAATGTCATTTTGTGCAGGGACTGTTCTAAACACGGGAAACACGTGGCACTTCACAGGCATACTACAGACACCCCCCAGGCACCATATTTAAAGGAATATTTCACTTTTTTTTTTCACTTTAATCGTCATTAAAATCAGTGCTCCCGCCAAAACGGCCGTTTTTAAAACTTTTTTTTGCAGTGACCCATGTCCCCTGAGACAGGAGGCAGGTCCCCAAACCCTTTTTAGGACACTATCTTGCATATTAGCCGTTAAAATTAGCACTTTCCAATTCGAACGTTCGAGTCCCATAGACTTCAATGGGGTTCTAACGTTCGTACCGAACGTGGGGGTCGTTCGCAAGTTCTGGTGCGAACCGAACCGGGGGGTGTTCGGCTCATCCCTAGTGTTGATTATGAAGTCTGATGACGACAAACTGTGTAAATAGAATAGAAGAAGCCATATTACAAAACACTGCTACCCTCATTTCTCCATAATTTGCTAGTCAGTAGCAAAAACAGCTAGTTCAAAGGAATGCAGAAAAATTGTAGCCAGTATCTGAAAAACTTCCTTATGCAGCATGGTCATGAATGGCTGTAGTAAATCAATACTAATACAGTCAATGGGTATTACTAATATGTAACTCTGCTTTTATTTAAATTACAATTGAACTTTAATACATATCAAACTCTCACTCCTGGATCATATCTCATGATTTCTGTAATATAGATACAAAAATAATTTTCAATATTGAATCATTTCCCTTTTGGATTAATACAGTATTCTGATTCTGAAAAAAATGTTACACTACTGTATAAGAAAATAAAAATCAGTTATACACCAAAAATGCCTATATTACAAAGCTCATGAGAATATCAGAAAAGATCAGTGGTGTGAATTTAAACAATATCAAGTAAACAGATCATTACATTTAGTAGTAAACCAAGGTAAAAGCTGAATGGCCAATAATGCCCAGGTATGCTGGTCTATGTGCTAAGCATCAGTGGTGAGGAGGACATTTGAGTCTGAGTTGACATCCATTCTGCACAGGGTCCACTGGAATAATAAAGTGGGGATGGGTAAAATGTGTCTCAGAACAGTGCGAACAGTGCAAGGTATCTAGGAAGCCTGATGATTCAGAAGAGTATATTTAGAGTGTACAGAACACACAATCCTGTAGAGGCTGGAGTGGTGAAGTTGACTTGAATAGAGAAAATAGCTAATAATGTCTTGGATTCATGTAGGTTGATGTAGACCAATGCAACAGAAAGAACAGTTCACTGACCATGTAGTAAGTGGCTGATCTCAGTGGTGTGCAGGGGCCTGAAAATAGATTTTTCATTACAATAGGCATGTTGCAGCTAGGTATATTGAAGCTTCTCAGATAGCAGAAGTAGAGCATGGATGGTTTTGATGATTCCTGTGAAAATCCCATGGCAAACTACTAAAAGTGCTTTCAGAGGATATAGGTTTTTAGGACTCATGGATCTAGGTGCTCTGTCAATAAATATTTTGTGTCGGGTGTTTTTTTCACTAGTAGCTCATTGAAAAAAGCTGCAATTGTGGACAACAGGTCACTTTTTCCTTCAGTTTCTGTAGGACACTGGATGAGCATGTTAATCTGCCTGGTGGTTTTAACTATCATCCAGGTGATATAGCAGGTCTTGAAACTGTACTGTCGGGTCATTTAAAGCTGATTGGTGACACTCTCACCTCCACTTACTGAATATCTGTCTTAAGTGTGCTGATCTCTTTTTATATGTAGCCTTCAGATGAGCCATGCATCTTCCCAGGTCTTTGCGGGTAGGGAGGAATCAAATATGTACTTTTAGATTTCAACAATCTTCTCCCAATGTGGAAGCAGGTGAATGGCTTCTGGGGAATGAATTCTTCTTTAGGGGTTTTTTGGGCAGGTATTGTGTGATTGAGAGCCAGAATATTCTCCAGTGAAGCCTAATCTGGCTCTGGAAGTAGGTGTAGGAGCTGCTGGTTGATTTTATTTTCTCACGATTTTCAGCAGACTTTCAAGCGAATGGACTTGGCCACACACGATCGCTCCAAAAGTCTGGCGGATTCGAATGTGATGAGGTAGAATAAGGAAGTTCATAGCCAGTAGCCAATAGCTACCCTAGCATCGGTTTTAGTCTGCCAGACTAGCACACAGACGAATGGATTTTCTGCTAAAAGCCGAGTCCGGCGGACAATTTTGAAGCAAGTCTTCTTATTTGCGTGCTGGGATAAGGATCTGGTTTGGACTTTGGGGGGACCCCCACACTGTTTTTCGGCATAGGGGTTACCCTTAATATCCATACCAGGCGACGGGGCTCGCAAGGTGTCAATCTCACCGATGGAGGCGGTGGGATTGACTTCCTTCTCTAGTCCCGTCGTACCTGAAGTCACTTTCAAAATGAACGGACTTTAATCCGTGTGTGGGCGTGTCCGTTCATTTGGAAAGTCTGGCAGACCAGCATACAGACGAGCGGATTGTCCGCCGAAAGCCGAGTCCGGCGGACAATTTTGAGTCAAATCTTCTTTCTAAGTCTGTCGGACTTTTGGGGAGAAAAAGTCAGCTGGAGCCCACACACGATCAAATTGTCCAGTGGACTCTGGTCCGCCGAATATTCCGATCGTGTGTACTGTGCGCGGCATTAGTGTTATATTAGCATTTTTGCAGTTCCTTTACAAAAAAACTCAAAAACACTATTAGTAGTGTTTAGGAGTGATTAGCAGCGTTTAGAAGTGTATCTGCTGGAAAAACTCTCCAAGAAATTTTACAAAAACATTTTTTTTTTCTTCTCCTAGACACTCAAGCTAAAAAAAAATGCTAATAGCCTAATGCTCCATGTACACTAGTGTTTTTTTAAGCTTCTAGAAGTAGTTATTAGCATTTTTCTCCTAGAAGCTAAAGTGTTATCTTATGTGTCCGTGCACATTAGGCTATTAGCATTTTCTGAGCTTCAGTTTCTAGAAGCAGAAAAAAAATGTTTTTGTAGAGTTTCTTGGGGTGTTTTTTTCCAGTATGGACACATAGGATAACACTATTTAGCTTCTAGAAGCCTAAAACGCTACTACAAAAAGCTATTACCAGCAATTTTTATCCAGTGTTTTTTAAGCTTAAAAAATGCTAGCGTGCATGGTGCCTGAAATAGAAAAAGAACCCCTTATGATGCTATTGGCAAGCCACACTCAGCTATATATATTTAAGTGTTTACAAATGATGGTTCTTCATCTTCAGACAGCATACAGAGTACATACAGAATGTATACTTATAAAGTGCAGAATAAAAAAGTTAATTTACAAAAACAGGTTGTAACTACTACAAACACCAGTTACCTTTATAATTAAGAAATAAAAATTCATATCACTCAGTAAAATGTATATATATATATATATATATATATATATATATATATATATATATGAATATATTTTTAAGTTGACATTTTTTTTTTTCAGTTATGATTTCATACTAATAACTAAAAAATATTACTAATATTTACAAGTACAGTTGACACAAGTTAATCTGAACCAAAATAAACATGATGATTTAGAACAGGGTACAAAGATACAGATTAGTGGGATGAGATAGATATTTACAAAGAGTTAGGATTCATAATTACAATTCCACCCTGGTGAACGGCATTCCTGCTAAACTGGATAGCAGGCTTGGACTGACTGTAGTGGCACACATGATGTAAGCAAATGGGTAAACTATAAGGATCACATGATCTTTAGAACAGTGACAAACAGTGGTACTGCTCGGAGCATTAAAGGTTCAAAAACCTTTGGCCCCACTATCCCATTTTTTCACTATGCATCCTGTCCTGCACCTCGCATCCTTTACAAAAAGAAGTCCCAGTTTCTGTTGCACATGCATTATTTGGCACAACCATTTTTTTGGCTAGTGCATTACACTTTGAATGGTTGGGGTCCACCATGATTTTGGACCAGCCATAGAAATAAACAGGTGCAAATATGCAGAAGTGCTGGACTTTGTTAGAAAAAGACTGTGGAAAGTCAGGCAGAGTTGTACAGTGGAGAACTCATGAACGGGTCTGAAGATAAGTGTTTTGACAGGTGGCTGTCATTTAGGGACAAGTTTGGGAACATTTAAGGGACACTCAGGCACTCTACTTCTCGCAATTTCTGTAATATTACCCAGTGCAACAGTTCAAACCAGCAATTGTTGAGGAATATTAGTTTTGCAAATTAATAAATGAATATGTGCAAATAAGTATTCCTCTTTCGTTATTAAGAAAAATTTTATTATTAGATTGTTTCATTAAAAAGTGGAAATTATATCAATTGTAAAGAAACCAGACTAGTCAACTGTAACTGACATTAAAGTAACTAATGAAACCTTTTGCACTTACTGCATTACCAAGCACTTTTTTCAGCTAAATGGGACTGCACTGAAAATGACCTTTTAACCTGCCGAGATCATAAAGAACTAAAACTATTAAATGAGACTTAAGAATGTATGATGGTCATGAAATTTACCAATATCGACACCATTAAAGCAATTTATTGCTTCCCTATATAGAAACAGCACACAGGATACATTTAGAAATGAGAAAATTGCCACAAAATTGGTGTCACAAAATTATAATTAACAAATTAGCTTCTCATTGTTTTCTATCATTACAAAACTGGTTTGTAATGTTAATTAAAGGTAAATTTATTATAATGAAATGTATTCCTTTATTTGTATTTGTCCAATTTGTCCAATACCCAGCACTAGTAAGGAGGAGCTTGGCAATCCAGCAGAAGTTTATATATATATATATATATATATATATATATATATATATATATATATATATATATATACATACAGTAGATATAAAAAGTCTACACACCCCTCCTGTTAAAATGTTAGGTTTCTGTGATGTAAAACAATGATACAAAGGTAAATAATTTCAGAACTATTTCCACCTTTAATGTGACCTATAAACTGTACAACTCCTTTGAACAACAAACTGAAATCTTTTAGGTGGAGGGAATGTAAAATAAAAAAATAAAATAATATGGTTACATAAGTGTGCACACTCTTAAACGAATACTTTGTTTTAATCTGCATGGTACATCTTTATTTGGCAATATTTGCCCACTCTTCTTTGCAAAAACACTACAAATCTGTAAGATTGTGAGGGCATCTTCTGTGCACTGCCCTCTTCAGATCATCCCACCAATTTTCAATCAGACTCAGGTCCATTCCAAAACTTTAATCTTCTTCTGGTGAAGCCATTCCTTTGTTGATTTGGATGTATGCTTTGGGTCGCTGTCATGCTGAAAGATGAAGTTCCTCTTCATATTCAGCTTTCTAGCTGAAGCCTGAAGTTTTTTGACTATATTGACTAATATTTGGAACTGTTCATAATTTGTTCTACGTTGACTAAGGCCCCTTTTCCATCTAAAGGAAAACAGCCTCAAAGCATGATGCTGCCACCACCATGCTTCACGGTGGGTATGGTTTTCTTTTGGTGTTGTGCAGTGTTGGTGTTGCACCAAATATATCTTTTAGAGTTATGGCCAAAAAGTTCAACCTTGGTTTCCTCAGACCATAACACATTTTCCCACATGTTTTTGGGAGACTTCAGATGTGTTTTTGCAAAGTTTAGCTGGGCTAGGATGTTTTTCTTCCTAAGAAAAGGCATCTTGCCACTCTACTCCATAGCCCAGACATATGAAGAACATGGGAGGTTGTTGTCACATGTGCCACACAGCCAGTACTTGGCAGATATTCCTGCAGCTCCTTTAATGTTGCTGTAGGCAGGCTCCCTGGCCATTTTTTTTTCTCGACTTGTCATCATTTTTGGAAGGACATCCAGTTGGTAAAGTCACTGTTGTGCCATATTTTCTCCACTTGATGATGACTGCCTTCACTGTGTTCCATGGTATATCGAATGCCTTGGAAATTCTTTTGTACCCTTCACCTCACTGATACCTTTTAATCGACCAAACTGATAAGAGACATGGAGGAGCTCAGCTATGAGGAAAGATTAGAGGAACTGAATCTATTTCCTCTGGAAAAGAGGAGATTAACTGCTTCAGCCCCGGAAGATTTTACCCCCTTCCTGACCAGAGCACTTTTTGTGATTCGGCACTGTGTCGTTTCAATTGCGCTATTGTGCGACCTTGCACCCAAACAAAATTGACGTCCTTTTTTTCTTCCCACAAATAGAGCGTTCTTTTGGTGGTATTTGATCACCTCTGCGGTTTTTATTTTTTGCGCTATAAACAAAAAAGAGCAACAATTTTGAAAAAGACTCATTCTTTTTTACTTTTTTCTGTAATAAATACCCCCCAAAAATATATAAAAATCTTTTTTTCCTCAGTTTAGGCTGATATATATTCATCTACATATTTTTGGTAAAAAAAATTGCAATAAGCGTATATTGATTGGCTTGCACAAAAGTTATAGTGTCTATAAAATTGGGGATAGTTTTATGGCATTTTTATTATTTTTTTGTTTTTTACTAGTAATATCGGCGATCTGTGATTTTTATCGGGACATTATGGCAGACACATCGGACAATTTTGACACATTTTTGGGACCATTGGCATTAATACAGTGATCAATGCTATAAAAATGTATTGATTACTGTAAAAATGTCACTGGCAGGGAAGGGGTTAACACTAGGGGGCAATCAAGGGGTTAATGTGTTCCCTAGTTTGTGTTCTAACTGAAGGGAGGAGGGGACTGTGAAGTAGACTTGTAAAATTTTGTTTAGTTTAGTTTCGTTTCGTTGTCATTCATAAAATACAGAATTTTGTTCTGTTATATTCGTTATGTTATGTTAATTTGTTTTCGAGTAATTCGTTATTTCTGTAGAGTGTCGATATTTGTTATACTGAATCTCGAATCATTGTCAAACTCATTCGTTATATCTGCTATAAGTTCTTTTGTATTAGTTGAAATTTGATATTTATGTATGTATATATATATATATATTCGTGATAATGATTCGTGGTTTGGAAAGTCATTTGTTTATTGAATCTATTAACACACACAATGACAAGATCTCTTCACATCTGCTCAAATACAATACAACACCCTTCTCACTCAGTTCTCAGGAATGCACTTTGCCAGTAATCCAACCTTCAGCACAAAATTAATCAGCTAATTGGACTGTAAGATTTACTTTGAGTTGACCTTTTGTTTCATTAGATCTTTAACAAATTACCAAATCATGTCGAATTCATTCGTTATGTCCACTATAATTTTTTTGTATTCGCTGAAATTCACTATTTTTTTATTTGGACATTCGGATGCATCCAAATGTCTGAAAGATGCAAAATTTGGCCGAATTTCGAATCATTACGAAATGAATTGCACATGTCTACTGTGCAGGGGAGATGACAGATCACTGTTCATACTCTGTATGAACAGATGATCTGTCTGTTCTCCCCTCAGAGAACCAGAAACTGTTTACTGTTTACACACACACAGATCCCGGTTCTCTGTGCGCCCCGAGCAATCGTGGGAGCTAGACGGTGATCAGGACCACCGGGCACTTGCATCAGCTCTGGGGGGCATGCACGCCCCCCTAGTGGCCACAGGGTGAAGCGACGTTACATAATGTTGTTTTGCCCAGCCGTGCCATTCTGCCGCAGTACAACTTCAGTGGATGGTCGGCAAGTGGTTAAAGGGGGATGTGATCATCATGTACAAATACATAAGTGGTCCATATACTGAACTTGGTGTTGAGTTATTCACTTTAAAGTCATCACAGAGGACAAGAGGCACTATTTATGTCTAGATGAAAAAAGATTTAATTTCCAAATATGGAAAGGTTTCTTCACAGTAAGAGTTGTGAAATTGTGGAATAGACTCCCTCTTGAGGTGGTTCTGGCAAGTTCAGTAGATTGCTTTATAAAAGGCCTGGATTTTTTCCTAAATGTACAGAAAATAACTGGGTACTAACATTTATAGGTAAAGTTGATCCAGGGAAAATCCAATTGCCTCTCGGGGGATCAGGAAGGATATTCCCCCTGCTGTAGCAAATTGGAGAATGCGTTGCTGGTTTTTGTTGCTTTCCTCTGGATCAACTGTGGGTGAAGGATTGTGTGTGTATATGGGATGGCAGTATTATTAATATTTTTTTTTTGGTTGAACTAGATGTCTTTTTTCAACCTGACTTACTATGTAACTATGTAACAATGAGATCCCTCTGATGCTTTGAAAGCTCTCTGCGGACCATGGATTTTGCTGTAGGATGCGACTAAGAAAATGTCACGAAAGATCTACTAGAACAGCTAAACTTTATTTGGGGTTAATAAGAGGCTCTTTAAATGATGGAAGGTGTGTACTGACTCCTACTTAATATGAGTTTGAATGTGATTGTTTCATTCCGAACACAGCTACATCCCCAGTTCTCAGAGGGTGTGCACACTTATGCAACCACATTATTTTAGCTTTTTATTTTTATTCCCCCCCTAAAAGATTTCAATTTGTTTTTCAATTGAGTTGTACAGTTTATAGATCACATTAACCTCCCTGGCGGTACGATTATTTCTGATTTTGGGTGCTGAAAGCGGTACAATTATTTTGCATGGAAATTTGGCGTTTTAGATTGTAGACCTGCAATTCTTAGGCCGCGTACACACGCGGGGACTGTTCGCCCAACTTTGTCCGTCAAACAGTTTCAGCAAACAGTCCGCTCAAAATTAGCATGGACGGACATGGCCACACACGACGAACGAACAGTTTGCTGAAACCGTGCGCGATGACGTGAACGGCACGTACGACGGGACGAAAAATACGACGTCCTATACACTGCATTATAACTTTCGGCGTGTAAATCCTTTCTGAGCATGCGCGGAACTTAGTTTGACGAACAAGCCTACACACGAGGGGACTGTTCGCTGAAACAAAGTTTCAGCGGACAGTTTTTCGGAATTTCCGAAAAACCTTGTTCAGCGGACTGTTCGCTGAAACTTTCCGCTGAAAGCCCACACACGGGCGGACTGTCCGCCGAAACACTGTTCAGCGGACAAAGTTGGCCGAACAGTCCCCGCGTGTGTACGCGGCCTTAGGAATAACTCTCTTCAATCTGTTCAAACAAGAGTCTAGTAGACATCCCGGGTTTGATAAAGTTTATAACATAATAAATAACTATAAATAATGATAAAAAATTATAAAAAAAATTATTCAATAATGTAATCAAATCCATAAACACTGAAATATGCTCATTTGCAGAATTGGCCCTGACATTAGATTTAATGTTTGATGATGGATCTCCCCACAAATCTCTATCGCTCAATTGTGCAAGTGATTCTAATTTATTATCGCTGTTTTCTAGCTGGTCTAAAATCACTTTTGACATAAAGGGACACTTTTTGGTTGCTATGGACAATCTCCAAATTCTCCCTGTATCCAGCAATGCGATCCCGAGTCTGGCTCAGGGTTACCGCTCGTGGTACTGAAATTCCAACCCAAGGCAGACCCAGGATTACCGCCAGGGAGGTTAAAGATAAAAAAAAAAAGTTCTGAAGTGATTCATCTTTGTCTCATTTTTTTACATCACAGAAACCTGGCATTTTATCAAGGGTGTGTATATACACACACACACACACACACACACATATATATATATATATATATATATATATATATATATATATATATATATATATATATATACGCACATATATATATATATATATATATATATATATATCTATATATCTATCTATCTATATATATATATATATATATATTGTTCCCTATTCCAGCAGCTGGTTATATTTTATTACCTGTACCAAAAGCTTTAATAAACGAATATTCATAGGTGAACAGGAAAATTGAAATGAACCTCCCGGGAGGTATTCCCAAGTGTGGCTCGGGGTTATATTTCAGCAGCATTAGCGGTAACCCAGAGCCACACTCTGGATTACATTTCAGTATCCTGGTGCAGTGTACTTCCTTTGTCACTAGGATCCTGTGATGTCCCCCTGCTGTGTCTGGCGTCATGATGCATGGGGCGGAGCCCGGTATAATAATAATCATACCGCCAGGGTAGCTACTGTATGCAACTCATCTTGAATTGTATGCAACTCATCTTGAGTGAGTGGTCAAGAAAACACCAATTTGTATCCCGGTCGACAAGCTTACATACTAGGGATCCACAGATTTTAACAACACATATCTCAAATTTGGGTATACCAAAAAATATTACATAAATGAAAGTCCCAAATTTATTAAAGCTGTTGTAAACCACACAAATTTTTTTTTCTTTTAAACCCTGCAAGGTAAAGGCATAATGTGCTAGAATGCATCGCATACTAGCACATTATGAAATATTTAGCTTAAAACAAAGCCCTCCAGCACTGCACTGTCATTGCAGACAGGCACTTCCATCTTCACCTTGTATTCCTTCCAGGTTTGCATCCTCTGGAAGTTTGATTGGCCACGCTGTGATGACATCACGGACCGCAGCATGGTGCTCTAAAGGGATGGCACGGGTATATGATTTATTTATTTGCCAGCTGTTGCTAGTATGGAAAACCTGAAAAAAGTGTCATCCATCCTCATTTATTACAGGTATTTTATAGCTCCAACAATTCATGCAGCACTTTCCATATTGCCTATTCACACTAGTCCCTGCCCTCAAGGAGTTTACAATCCAAGGTCTCTACCTCACATGCATAAATACTAGGGATAGTGAGGAGCCAATTATCCTAGCACCATGTGGGAATAAACACAAGTTCCCAGAGAAACGCCATGCAGGAAGTGTCCTATTGTTATTCAAACTGAGGACCCTAGTACTAACCACTATGATACTGTGCTGTCCATGTTTACAGCAGAGGTTGCTGTTGAAAACTGCGCACTACTTAGACTTTTGACCCACACAAACTAATGATGGCATAAAAAGAACAGAAAATCTGTGAAAATGTAGCAGCTTGGTAAGACAGTGAATATATGAATAATGCAACAGTGATTTTACATAAGTGAAGGGGGGCACAAACTTTACTTCTGTCTAGGAGTTAACTGTGTCAGCCACTGTCTTCTATTTCAAATGATGATAACCAAATTAAGCCATGGATGGAAGTGTTCCTAAAGAAACACATTCTCTAACCTATTTAAAAAAAACTCATAACAGTCGGAACAAAAAAAAAAGGTCCTTATGTGTATAAGTACATATCAATAAAAAAGATGTAAAGAATAAAAATATAAAATGACTTCATGCATTTTTCCTGTAATATCTTTTTCATTTTGATAATAACTGATGTTTGATAGTTCATTGTAAAAATGCTGGACTAAGTGATTTGCATTACATAGAATGTGCAAGGGCAAAATAAAGATTTCTGTACAGAGCTATGGACATTCTTTGTCATAATACCTCAAAAAAATTAAATCATTGTATTGTGCAGTTTCAAACTGTGCATTTCACTTCTTTTAATATAAAATCTCAAGAAAAAAAAAACACATTGGAGTCCAGCAGCTCTTTTTCACGCCCCCGGACAGTATTTTCAGAACTCATTTGTTTGAGGGGTTTTAATCTGAAGACATTGAAAAGTTGCACCTGCTGTGATGTCGTCAATCACGCCAGGAGGAAAAATAGTGGCATGATTTGTTATCTGTTATTTCCCGTGCTGTGGTGACTGTCTCCCAGTGCCAAGTCTGTCCTTAAGGCCATCACTTATAGGGACCGCTGTCTGTCAAAACCACAGCCAACTTTAAGGGCTGTCTTTGTTGGAGCAGACAAATGAGTATGACCTTTAACAATAAAATAGGCACCTACTGAGAGAGATGAAACAGCAGCTAAAATTAAGAATACTATACAGCCATTTCAAACACTCCAGAAAAAAGTTAGAAGTTGAACTATAACTTAATTATAACCACCAATGTGGGTAGATGTTCTCAATAATGAAAGAGGTCTGGTCAGATTTATTGATCAGTAACGAAGGACTAAAATTTCAGTTCATGCAGGAATGATAAGAACGAACATTTGTATCATTAAATATGAATGGGAATATTGATAGGTCATATACAACAAAGAGGGATTAAAAAATGAAAAAGTGGTTAAATTATGATAGTATGGCATACTCTAGGTAGAGCCAAAGTTCTTTTACACTTGTTCTGTCCCTACAAAGAGAGTGCAAGTAATTTATAAATATTCTAGAAGGACAACGGAGAAAAGGGGGCATATACCATGGCTTTGATTTATACTAATAGCTACTTCAAAGGTCTTCAGTAATGTGCCTTACTAGGCATTGGTGGTGCAGCAGCCATTTTTTTTTTGAGTAAAGCTAAGCTTAAAGAATGCAGACCCTGTATTGTACAAGACCGCAGTGCAGTTTGTGGTTTATAAGTCTGTTGTAACCTAACCTGGCAAGTGGTCAGCGGAGACTCTGTTTTACAGACTCAAACAGATCAATCTTGTTGAGCACTTTTCAGGTAATATAATATTCTGTCTGTGGCAATAATGAAATTAGCTGATGGATTTAGTTTTAAATGTTGAAATACCATTTGAATATTTAATGAAGCAACAATCATAGGCTTCATGTACATTTTGTGGTTTTTGGAAAAAAAAGCATTGATTTTTAAATGTAAGCATTTTGATATCCTAAAAATGATATATCTTTTCTGTTTCTTCACATATGACTAGTCACTGGTGTAATGATCCACAACATGATGTACTAGCATCCCGCTGGTGATTGGCATCTATCAAATCAATTTTGATCTGATTAGTATAATTATTATAGACTCAAAAAAAAATGCCAGTTTGTATCAGTCATAAAAAAGAAGCCTACATTAGCTGGGACATCTATATAGCCATACCATGAAATGTGCCATATAATTTGACCTTGATAATCTTTATAAAATGATGTTACCTTAAATAACAGAAATTATAAAGGGGGGGGGGTTAACCATATTCCATATGGTGATTACTGGAGAACACAGATTGTTGTGCTGAGTGTAGAAATATTTTGGTTGAGTTGTGAATCTTCATCCAATAAATTGGGTAAAAATATTTACTTCAATTATTTACTGGAATAACAAGTTATTGTTTACTTATTTCATCTGCATATAATTGGATATTAAAAGCAGGATCAGGATTTTTTTTTACATAAATTGCATTAAAACAGTTTCTAGAATAAAGATTCTAAACTCTAGAATTGAATGATTCACCGGACCACACATGTAAATTGCCACCATCCCTTAGTAATACATAGAATAAACCTCAAAAAGATGGGATTTTATGGGCTATTGAAAAAAAAAATATAAAACTTCATATATAGAAAATTATTATTTATTGTAGAAAAATTACATAAAAAATCTTGTATTGAAAATACAAGGCATTATATCAATAATGTCATCA
Organism: Lithobates pipiens; assembly: GCF_037356315.1. Classification (NCBI taxonomy): domain Eukaryota; kingdom Metazoa; phylum Chordata; class Amphibia; order Anura; family Ranidae; genus Lithobates; species Lithobates pipiens. The sequence goes on from NW_027507764.1 coordinate 476,298,882, forward strand.
GCATTGCACATTTTAGCTGTTAGCCATAAAGTGGTAGTCCCCATTTACTTTCTGTTCCCTTTCATCATTGATAGTGGCAAGGAATAGAGCAGAAGGAGATACCCAACATGTTTCAAAGTGTACTGTTATACATCTTCTTCAGGGAATAATACCACTTCTGAAAGAACAGCTTAAATTAGTAAACACCGGTGCATGGGTATATGAAAATATGCATATAAATTGTCATCCACATGACGAAGACAGAAGATTTATAACAGTACACTTTTAAACACATTGGATATCCCCTTCTGTTGTATTCCTTATCACAATCAACGATGAAAGGGATCAGCAAATAAATGGGGACTACCACTTTATGGCTAACAGCCAAAATGTGCAATGTTGATGATATTATTGATGTAATGCCTTGTATATTGAATACACCAATTTTTTATGTCATTTTTTTTTTACAATAAATAACAATTTTATATTTCTATATATGAAGTTTTATATTTTTTTCAATTGCCCATTCAATCCCATCTTTTTGAAGTCTAAAGATCCTAAACTCTTTTAATAAATCGGCTGCAATGTCTTTTATTTTTTTTAATATTTTACATTTTCTTCTGACTTTGTTAGGCATCTTGGATAAAAGTTTTCCAATATCCAACTAAGGTTTAAAGAAATATTCTTGTTTCTGGAACGTTATAACCTGAAAGCTTATGTTATACTAAAAACATAACGTAATGATAACAGCAAAACATTTTAATAAACATTGAGCACAAAGATGTAGGCCACAAATCCATTCTGGCCCTGGGGTTGTAATAAAAATACTGAGTATTGTGGGCAAATCCTGACAGTATGCTTATAACATTAACTTGATCCATTCCTCTGGCACAAAATATCTCTCTTTACTATTTTATATGGATGAAAAAGGCTTGACTCACCAATTATTGATGAAATGTTCCATGCAAAAAAATGTTCTTGTGGTATTGCGTCTTAGTTTTTGCTTGAGTTGTCATTCTCATTCAATTCATATTTGCATAATAATGCATGTGAAAATGAGCAATATTGAGTTATAATTTTTCATTCATTTTAAGGAAATGCGAGGGGATGTATGGGCATGGGAGGGGATGTATGTGCAACCTGTAATTCCTATTGACTCTACTTTGTACAATAAAGCACTATGTGCAATACATGTCTTTTATAATGAAAATCTACGCATAGCCCTCAAACTCACCTTGCACAGAGATTTAATCAAAAGCAATAACAAAATATGGCATTTGCCTGTTTTGCTCTGGAATTAAATACCATCTTGAACAATTCCTGAATGTTGTTTTGTGAATTACCATAAGACTTTCAAATATGGCTAAAAGCTCCATAAGAAAGTATTGATGGGCTCATGATCACTCATTTCTTAACACCATACACTATGGTTATAATCACTAATATTACTTATAGTGGTCACATTTCTAGCCAAGAATGCACAGTGTGTGGCCAGTCTTAATAAGAGATTATACACCAATCATACTGGTGCATGTAATTACACATCATGTAATCACACATACAAATATTAACAGGATAGTTTTTAGGAAGAACAAGGGATTATGTGATAATTATGCTCACCATACATATTAGAAATATCAAACCTATGAAACGTTTCCCCAGTAATACCAAAAATAATCAGGTTGTGTAGTTGTTAACATGGAACTGTAGTTATAAATGTAATCAACAAATTGACTTTTTATTGCTTTCCTATAAATGGAAATCCTATTATGAAAACCCATTATCTGTCATTTTCTCAATGTCCACTCCATTCACTACCACGATGAATGTTATTTCAGCTCATGCAGATTACTATCATGTTGCCTCACTATAACATGGAACTGTTTTTCATCTATTTCAGATAGATTTAGGTATTTCACACACAGGACAAGTATACAGACTCAAGTGAAAAAGCCCAGATTATAGTTTGTTTTTTCCCTGATAATGAATTTGGTTAGTTACTTGTCCACATTTGTCATGTAGTCTTACAGATAGTGCTAAGTGGTAAACCTCAATTATTAGGTTTGCTAGCCTTTTTTGGCTATGCACATGCATACAGCTAATTTGATCAGTGCATGTGAATTACTGATCTTCTCTCACCCCTAGATCTTTAAGCAGCTGCTGGTATGATTCTGGTTAAATAAAAATGTAAACGCTAGACATGTGCAGAGTAAAATATTTCGTTTCAGAATTTCGTTTTCGTCTGAAAACTTAATTTATTTAGTTACTCCCGAAATTCGTTTTTATTTATTTCGTTTTTCGTTCAAAAATTGCATTCGTCCGAAAATCCACATGAATTACGGTCGAATCTGTCTTGGAAGGCTTATGGTGTCTGTCGAATGTATAAAGAAGATTCGACGGAGCTAACTATATAGCATACTTTAGAACTCTATTAAAGTCTATGGGACTCCAACGTTCAAAATCTAAAGTGCTAATTTTAAAGGCTAATTTGCAAGTTACTGTCCTAAAAAGTGTTTGGGGACCCGGGTCCTGCCCCAGGGGACATGTATCAATGCAAAAAAAAGTTTTAAAAACGGCCGTTTTTTCGGGAGCAGTGATTTTAATAATGATTAAAGTGAAACAATAAAAGTGTAATATTCCTTTAAATTTCGTAGGGGGGGGGGGGGGGGTTGTCTATAGTATGCCTGTGAAGGGGCGCATGTTTCTGGTGCTTAGAATTGTCCCTGCACAAAGTGTCATTTATGCAGGAAAAAAAGTCCTTTAAAATCACTCGCAGCTATAATGAATTGTCGGCTCCCGTAATACAGAGAACACTCATTGAAAGTCATTGATAAATAAATAAATAAATAAAAAAAAAAGCGTGGGGGTCCCCCAAATTCAATTACCAGGCCCTTCAGGTCTGGTATGGATATTAAGGAGAACCCTGCCTCAAATTTAAGAAAAAATTTGACGTGGGGTTCCCCCTAAATATCCATAACCAGACCCTTCAGGTCTGGTATGGATATTAAGGGGAACCCCGCGTCAAATTAAAAAAAAAATTGACGTGGGGTTCCCCCTAAAAATCCATACCAGACCCTTTATCCGAGCACGCAACCTGGCAGGCCGCAGGAAAAGAGGGGGGGACGAGAGAGCGGCCCCCCCTCCCTCCTGAACCGTACCAGGCCACATGCCCTCAACATTGGGAGGATGCTTTGGGGGTCCGTGACCCCTCAAAGCACCTTGTCCCCATGTTGATGAGGACAAGGGCCTCATCCCCACAACCCTGGCCGGTGGTTGTGGAGGTCTGCGGGCGGGGGGCTTATCAGAATCTGGAAGCCCCCTTTAACAAGGGGACCCCCAGATCCCGCCCCCCCCCCCTGTTTGAAATGGTAAGGGGGTACAAAAGTACCCCTACCATTTCACAAAGAAAGTGTAAAAAATGTTTAAATAAAACAAACACACTTTTTAAAAATTCCTTTATTAAAAATAAAAAAAAGATTCCAGCGGCGGTAATCCACTCTTGCTATCCAGCGACGGACGGTCATCTCTCCAGCGATGTCTAATGTCATCCAGCGCAGCGCAGCATCCTTCTTCTGTCTCCTCCACGGAGACACTGCAGGCATTCCGGCGGATGACGTTTCTTATATACGGAGGGCGGGGTCACCCGTCACCTGACCCCGCCCCCCTCTGACGCAAGGTGAAACCCAGGGTTCCCCGTGACGTATGGGTGACCCCGCCCCCCTCTGATGTAACGGAAACCTGCCTGTGTTACATCAGAGGGGTGCGGGTCACCCCTACGTCACAGGGAACCCCGGGTTTCCCCTTGCGTCAGAGGGGGGCGGGGTCAGGTGACGGGTGGCCCCGCCCTCCGTATATAAGAAACGTCATCCGCCGGAATCCTTGCAGTGTCTCCTCCACGGAGACAGAAGGACGGAGGATTCGCTGCGCTGGATGACATGAGACATCGCTGGAGAGATGATCGTCTGTCGCTGGATAGCAAGAGTGGATTACCGCCGCTGGAATCTTTTTTTTATTTTTTTATTTTTAATAAAGGAATTTTTCAAAAGTGTGTTTGTTTTATTTAACCATTTTTTACACTTTCTTTGTGAAATGGTAGGGGTACTTTTGTACCCCCTTACCATTTCAAACAGGGGGGGGCCGGGATCTGGGGGTCCCCTTGTTAAAGGGGGCTTCCAGATTCTGATAAGCCCCCCGCCCGCAGACCTCCACAACCACCGGCCAGGGTTGTGGGGATGAGGCCCTTGTCCTCATCAACATGGGGACAAGGTGCTTTGAGGGGTCACGGACCCCCAAAGCATCCTCCCAATGTTGAGGGCATGTGGCCTGGTACGGTTCAGGAGGGAGGGGGGGCCGCTCTCTCGTCCCCCCCTCTTTTCCTGCGGCCTGCCAGGTTGCGTGCTCGGATAAAGGGTCTGGTATGGATTTTTAGGGGGAACCCCACGTCAAATTTTTTTTAAATTTGATGCGGGGTTCCCCTTAATATCCATACCAGACCTGAAGGGTCTGGTTATGGATATTTAGGGGGAACCCCACGTCAAATTTTTTCTTAAATTTGAGGCAGGGTTCCCCTTAATATCCATACCAGACCTGAAGGGCCTGGTAATTGAATTTGGGGGACCCCCACGCTTTTTTATTTATTTATTTTTTTTTTTTTTATCAATGACTTTCAATGAGTGTTCTCTGTATTACGGGAGCCGACAATTCATAATAGCTGCGAGTGATTTTAAAGGACTTTTTTTCCTGCATAAATGACACTTTGTGCAGGGACAATTCTAAGCACGGGAAACATGCGCCCCTTCACAGGCATACTATAGACAACCCCCCCCTACGAAATTTAAAGGAATATTACACTTTTATTGTTTCACTTTAATCATTATTAAAATAACTGCTCCCGAAAAAACGGCCGTTTTTAAAACTTTTTTTTGCATTGATACATGTCCCCTGGGGCAGGACCCGGGTCCCCAAACACTTTTTAGGACAGTAACTTGCAGAATCTTTTCTCTCTGTCAAATCTTTTTTCTCTGTCGAATATTTTCTCTATATAATCTTTGACTAATAGAGGTAAGGTTAAGCACATTCGACCACAGGTTCTATAGACACAGATTGTTGTCAGAGTCATGTCGAATCTCCTATTCTATATCGAACTGTTGTAACAATGAAAACGAAAATAAAGCATTTATTTATGTCGGATCTTTCGTTTTTCGGATTTTGTGCTTTCGTTATCGTTTGTCAAAACGAAAACGAAAATAGCTGAAATTCGGACGAAAATGCATTCGGACGAAAACGAATGCACATGTCTAGTAAACGCATACATCCCAAATAGGGTAATCAACAATGTTTGTAATAGAAAGTCACGTAGGGGTTTATTTACTAAAACTGGAGCATACAACATCCGGTGCAAATCTGCATACAAACCAATCAGCTTTCAGATTTTATTGTCAAAGCCTAATTAACCACTTGCTTACTGGGCACTTAAACCCCCCTCAGTCCCAGACCAATTTTCAGCTTTCAGCGCTGATGCACTTTGAATGACAATTGCGCGGGCATACAAGACTGTACCCAAATTAAATTTTTATCATTTTTTTCCCACAAATAGAGCTTTCTTTTGGTGGTATTTAGTTACAGCTCAGAGTTTTATTTTTTGCTAAACAAACAAAAAAAGATGCAAAAAAAAAAAAAAAAAAAATCATGTTTTAATAGTTTGTTCTAAAATTTTGCAAACGGGTCATTTTTCTCCTTCATTGAAGTGCGCTGATTAGGCGGCACTGATAGGCTGCATTGGTGGGCACTGATGGGCTGCATTGGTGGGCACTGATAGGCTGCATTGGTGGGCACTGATAGGCTGCACTGGTGGGCACTGATAGGCATAGTTAAGGCGGCACTAATAGGCACAGATAAGGCGGCACCGATGGGCACAGATAAGGCGGCACAGATAAGATGGGCACAGATAAGATGGCACGGATGGGTGGCACGGATGGGTGGCACCGATGGGTGGCACGGATGGGTACCACTGATAGATGGGACTGATGGGCACTGATAGGTGGCACTGATAGGTGGCTCTGATAGGTGGCACTGCTGGGCACTGATGGGCGGCACTGATGGGCACTGATGGGCGGCACTGCTGGACACTGATGGGCGGCACTGGGGTGCAGCACCTTTGAGGCAGATTGTGGGCACTGTGGGTGGCACTGTGGGTGGCACTGCTGGGTGGCACTGTGGGTGGCACTGCTGGGTGGCACTGTGGGCACTGCTGGGTGGCACTGTGGGCACTGCTGGGTGCCACTGACGGGGGGCACTAACTTTTATTAAATTGGCACTGCAGGGGGCAGGTGGGCACTGGCAGGGGGCAGGTGAGCGCTTACATTACTGGCCGTGATCGGGACTGATGTCCCGATCACGGCCGCCGGTGATCGGCTTTTTTTTTTTCTGACAGCGCGAGGAGGAATAATAGCCGATTACCGGCTCCGTTCTATCACATGATCAGCTGTCATTGGCTGACAGCTGATCACGTGATAAGGGGTCGGGATCGACCCCTTGCACGGATCGGTGATCAGGCGAGTCTCATGGACTCGCCGATCACAGAGCGCGCCGCGCGCGCCCCACAGGGGGCGCGCAGGCCGCTCGTACACGGGACGACGTCAATAGACGTAGTCCCGGAAATGTAGGTCCGCGCTAATGCCGTCATTTGGCAATAGCGCGGTACCGAAGTGGTTCAACAAGCTGAAGTTAGAAGCTGACTGGCTACCATGACAGCTGCACCAGATTCTGAGAGCACCAGTTTTGGTAAATCTATCCCATGCTGATGAGTGATGTAAAAAAGAGAAAGAAGAACGAAGATGAGAATCTGTGCAGCATTGTGGACTTGACAACTGGGAAAATAGATACATTGTGAAATCCAATACATGGGTGCCCTGATACAAGGTCTATATGTACTCTTGATACAAGAGTTGTTTTTTTGTTTTTTTTTATTGGAAGAAGCCTTCACTGCTGTATTGACTATATGAGGCTGAAGAAGAGTAACTGTCATAAACAACTACCCTTTCCCTCTATTGATGCATAGAAGGGCCTTCTTTCTGCACTCACTGGGATATTAAGGAAGGCAAGGGGTAGAGCAGGATCCTCAATATCTAGCATTTGAACTAGGAACTATGATTATGCACTTTGGATTGGGCACTATATCTAATGTCCTCCAAAGCTACAGATAGTTTCTTCAGGGACCTCCTTCACCATTACTGCTTATGTTAGCATCTATTTAATCCTTTCATGCCTAAGCCTATAGCTATACTTGTTGCTTACAAGTTCAAATCCAAAATTTTTTGCTAGAAAATTACGGAGAACCCACAAACATTATATATATATATATATATATATATATATATATATATATATATATATATATATATTTTAGCAGAGACCCTAGAGAATAAAATGGCTATCGTTGCAATATTTTATGTCACACTGTATTTGCGCAGCAGTCTTTCAAGCACAATTTTTTGGGGAAAAAAGACACTTTCATGAATTGTAAAAACAAATCGGTAACGTTAGCCCAATTTTCTTGTATAATGTGAAAGATGATGTTACGCCGAGTAAATATACACCTAACATGCTTTGAAATTGCACACAGTCGTGGAATGGCTTTAAAATAAGTAACGGTTACCAGGTTACAGTTGCAGAGGAGGTCTTTTTCTATAATTATTGCACTTACTCTGACGATCAAAATGATACCTCACACGTGATTTGTAAAATCGTTTACGTTTGCGGGCACGACTTACGTATGCGTTTTCTTTGCTGCATGAGCAGGTGGGGACAGGGGTGCTTTAAAAAAAATTATTTTTTTTCTTATTTATTTATTTTTTTGTCTCATTGTCCCTTTAAAAAAAATAATTCTGATCCCTTTTATTGCTGCCACAAGGTATGTAAATATCCCTGTGACAGTAATAGGCAGTGACAGGTACTTTGCACTTAAATGCATTCATATAGCCAACATCGACGATTCTGAATACTGTCATTTTTTTTTAAAATTGGCTCCATTGGCAGCCGAGTAAACTGGAAGTGGCGTTGTGACATTGGCATTTTACATCGGAGACTCGATCAAAGCTGAATACGACATTGTTCGAGTTTAAGCCTAGGTGGCGGACACACCGGCTGGTGGCTCGGGTCTCCCAGGAAGAGTGGCAGAAGGCGGCAGGAGGGGGGATGTCCCATCCAGGTTCCTTTAGGATAACAGCCAAGTTTTAGCCACATCGGTTGTTATCACTAAAAAGCCAACCACTGGCTCTAATAAAACAGTACTAGGGTGATGCCTGAAGCTGCATCACCCCTTTTAACCCCTTCAACCCATAAATGCTAATTTGTGTACGGACGGTGCACAGGGATTAAACTGCATTTTTCCTGACCTTCTCCCTATTTCTAATTCCATCTTATTCAGGTGAGAATGATGCTTTAGCACCTCATGTATCTGTATGTCTGCTAATGAACACCAAGTAAGCTTCAGTAGTATACATACACCCCTTTGGGGGTTGAAATTCATAAAGGTTTTTTAAACATTGTACCTTTTATAGCTGATATTAAGCAAATGTAAAAAAACAAAAAACTGAAAATATTTAAAAAAAAATCTTCTTCATGATACAAGACATAGGGTTAACAGAAAAAAAGACGTGTCATGTATTTCTGTTCAGGGCCAAAAAAATGTGACCTTCTAACAAGAACCCCTAGTTATGTGACTTTTGCTACATTGATCTTTTTGTATACAAACTTTTCATTATTTATGGTGGTACAACAGAATATTGCATCTCAAATATACAGTAAGTGATACATTGTAAACTTGCAATCAATAGGTTATAGAACAGTATTTGTTGATAATTACTAGAAAGATGTGTAAAAGTAATAATCTTTTGATATTTGACACTGATCTTTATATGTTTCAGGCCCTGATTGGTCCAGGTACAATGCCAAAACATTTGTTAACATCCTTGATTATACAGTTTCTCAGGGTAAATGCGAACTTGTCTCGAAGGGTTTTAGATCTATATTAAGTTCTTGGATTTCTAAACAAGATCTGATTGTTTTTTGATGGTCAAAAAAATTCACCAATACTTTCTTCACAAGTCAACTAAACAGCATCTAGGGAGGGGAAAATGAGGGAAAACAGTCATTGCCACCAGTACAGTTCCAACATTAAATCTTGTAAGTGCACAGCTTTTCACAGCAAAAACATCTTCTGCTAGGATGATCACTTTTACTAGAATATTTTCTTGGTTTAGTGATCTAAACCTGGATTAAAATATTTTTACAACTTGAAAAGTTTTTTTATCTTTATGTGAAAAATGTGCTAGTAATAACTACAAGGAAAACATATGCCTCTTTGACAATACGACTCAGAGGCACAGGCCTACTCTGCCTATGTAATGATAAATCACCCTTGAATAGCACTCACTTCCTATGGTCCTTTGTTAAAACGGTTTGTTTTCTGCTGCCTACCTCAACCTTCACTATTGTGTCCTATAGGTTCTACAACTGTCAGTAGAAGTACATCCACAAAAGGCATAGGCTAGAAGTATCATGCAGAAACATCCAAACCTTTTTATGGGGCCTGTAATGAAGTAGTTCTAGGGCTCCAAGATGCTGTGGGGCTCACATCATAAACTTGTGATATGGAATGGTCCACATAAACCAATGACAACAGAGAATGTATAGTCCAAGTATGATATCACACTGTTACATAAAGGACAACATATAAAGTTCAAAAGTACACAGACATTATTCACAAGGCATCTTTCAGTGTTCTGATTGCACTGTTGAAAAGTCAGTTCAGATTGCTTGGTATAGGTTAAGTTACAATATTGCTCATTCAAATACTTGCAAATTAAATTGGATCTAACTTTACAAACCTGTATGCATACAGTACATTAAAGACACATTACAATATACATTAACCATATCATTGAAAAACAATCCTTGAAGATTTCAGTTAATTGACTGTGCCTAGGAGTTTAAGATGTTATGCGTCTGCTGCTGGCATGAAGTATTTCCCTCAGTGATCAGACAGTTATACTGTAACTTGAAGCAGTGTTAGAAATTTCTGAACACTGTTGGTAACTGCATAGTCATTAAAGTCATTTGCATTTGTGTAATCTCAAATCAGTAGGTTGATGTAGACCAATGGTTCTCAAAATTAGTCCTCAAGTACCCCCAATAGGTCATGTTTTCAGGTTTTCCATTCATTTGCACAGCTCTTTTAAATCAATACCAATGACATGGTGAATTTCAAGGATACAGGAAGTGGGACTTTGAAGGTGCCAATTAAATAACCAATATATTTCAAAAATATATACAGTATTTATCAGCGTATAACACACGCTGGCGTATAACATGCACCCCAAGTTTAGGAGGGAATTTTAAGGAAAAAACTTTTAGGAGGGAAGTTTAAGGAAAAAAAAACTTACATTTAAATGCCCATCAATGCAGCCTTGTCAGTGTCCATCTGCAGCCTTGTCAGTGTTATATTCAGCCTTGTCATGCAGCCTGTCAATCGTTGCAGCCTTGTCAGTGTTATATGCAGCCTGTCCATCATTGCAGCCTTGTCAGTGTCATATGCAGCCTGTCCATCATTGCAGCCTTGTCAGTGTCATATGCAGCCTGTCCATCATTGCAGCCTTGTCAGTGTCATATGCAGCCTGTCCATCATTGCAGCCTTGTCAGTGACATATGCAGCCTGTCCATCATTGCAGCCTTGTCAGTGTCATATGCAGCCTGTCCATCATTGCAGCCTTGTCAGTGCCATATGCAGCCTTGTCATGCAGCTTGTCCATCATTGCAGCCTGTCTATCATTGCAGCCTTGTAATGCAGTCTTGTCCATCGTTGTCCCCTTGTCAGTGTTATTTTCAGGTTCTATTTTTAAAAATGGTGCCGCCAAGATGTCTGGCAGTGCCCGGTAGTTCTAGGTCACCTTCGGCCGCTCTCGGCGGTTTTTCGGCCATTCTCGTCGGCTTTCGGCCACTCTCAGCCTTTCTCTGTGGTTTTTGGCCACCGAGAAGGGCTGAAGACGGCCGAAAGCCGCCGAGAAGGGCCGAAGGTGGCTGAAGGCTGCCCAGAGGCTTAAAAATCGTGGAGGATCGGCATATAACAAGCACCCATGATTTTCCCCTGATTTTAAGGGGAAAAAGGTGCGTGTTATACGCTGATAAATACGGTACATTTTATTGGACTAACAGTATGTTTAAAAAAGAATACCTTCAATAATCAATTATATAAATTTCATACACCATTGCAGCCACTTGTATTCAATGTGTGTTCGCTCTAAACCAGCTTCTTCAGGTGTTTTATAGTGAGGCCTGAAGTTTAATACTGCAAAGAGAATACATGATATTATCATAATTGATTAAACTAAAATATTTTTAAATATTATTGCAATATAGTTAGAGTAGTTATTTTACATTTCCAAACATCACATGAGAAATTATTATCATGCCGAGAGAAAAAAACCTACCAATCAATCTAAAATCAATTCTTTAGATGATCAAATAAATCTTCAAAAATCTGGGTTAGGACCAAATGTTGCAACCAAGGAAGGAAGTATTTTGAATATCGTTAAGTAAAATATCTCTAATACCTGATATAAACATATCGAATTCATCCAAATGTAAGAAATGACCATTGTCATCTGGATATTTTAATCCAACCAATGAATTTCCTCATTTCAAAAGAAATAAGTCAGTGAATGCTGGAGTTCATGAGAGCCAATCAGCAGTTGGATTTTACCTGAATTTCAGGAAGCTGCCTGCAAAAAAGAGGGAAAAGTGTCCAGTAATGGGAAATGTGACTGTTGTATATATTTAATGGCTCAGAAACAACATTCCAGCAAATCGGTCCTATTAAGGAAAAGTAAAAGAGGAGTTGTATATAATGCATATATTGTATAGAGATAATTATTTCATGAGGCAAAGTAAGCCACAGATTATTCAGCAGGAAGAGCTAGATGCAGAATTCATCCTCCTCCAGGAACAACAAAGAGCCTGGCAAATAGAGCCCCCTCAAACTGATAACAGTGGCCCACTTGTCCATAATTTGGTCCCTATAGATAGGGATTATTGTGCATTTTAATCAAAATGCTAGCATAGACAGGTCGTAAAGACCCCCACTCCCTCCGTAAAGAATACCTGTCAAATACCTATTGCTTTTAAATGGATGTTTTTAATGACATGGTATTTATTGACAAGAGCTATTTTATCTAAGAGAAGTTCCAAAAACATGGCTCGTTGGGGGTACTTGAGAACTGAGGTTGAGAACCACTGATGTAGACCATTGATAAGTGCTACTCAAAAACATTAACCGCTTGTCGACCAGCCACTGTAGTTTTACTGTAGCAGAATGGCACGGCTGGGCAAAATGACATTACCTTATGTCGCTTCGCCTTTTGGCCACTAGAGGCCCCACTAGGGGGTGATAACCGCCGGGCTCCCGAAATCACTTGTGGCACTCGTGGTAAACACACATATCATGATTCTTTCAAGGGAGTAGAGACAGATTGTGTGTTCATACTATGTATGAACACCAATCTCTCTCTCCTCTTAGACAGTTCCATCCCCCTCTACAGTTAGAACACACCTAGGGAACACATTTAACCCCTTTATCGACCCATATTGTCAACCCCTTCCCTGCCAGTGACATTTATACATTAATCAATGCATTTTTATAGCACTGATCGCTGTAAAATTGTCAATGGTCCCAAACATGTGTCAAAAGTGTTCAATTTGTCCACTGCAATATTGCAGTCTGATAAAAATCACAGATGCTGCAATTACTATTAAAAAAAACAATCAATATATGCAATTTTTTTAACAAAAATATGTAGAAAAATACATATTGGCCTAAACTGAGGAATTTTTTTTGGTAAAAAAATTGGGATATTTATTATATCAAAAAGTAAAAGATATTATGTTTTTTTCAAAATTGTCACTCTTTTTTTGTTTATAGCACAAAAAATAAAACCCGCAGAGGCGATAAAATACCACCAAAAGAAAGCTCCATTTGTGGGAAAAAAGGACATCAATTTTGTTTGGGTACAGCGTTGTATAACTGTGCAGTTGTCAGTTAAAGAAACGCAGTGCTGTATTGCAAAAAATGGCCTGCTCATTGAGCAGCCAAATCTTCCAGGGCTGAAGGGGTTAAATAACAAAAATATATACTGCATGCTAAGTACACTTTAAATCACTTTTTTAAATCCTTGTGCAGTTAACAATGTAATTTAATGTTCTTAGTTAAACACAATGATTTTAAAATATAAAACACACAGCTTTGAACAAAATCAGTTTTCACTGCAGTTTCTGCAAATTTTTATGTGTTATATAAAAAAGCAGGACTAAAGTAAAGGTGTTACCTGCCCATAGATAGAACAGCAAACCTGGCTAGCTATCACTCCAGTCTAACTGCCTCCAGGTAGGCTGTTTCAAGAAAAAGAAAACATGAATTCTGTATTCTAACAGAGGTGAATCTACAACAGTGCTCACTCACTGTAAAAGGAATATTCACAGAGCAACAGGATCGCCCTAGGGACACCTAAAGCTATACTAAGTACTTACGAAAGTAGAAATCATCTGGGACCTGACTGCAAATTCTTAAATCTGTAACAGACTATATGACTACCTAGGACTGTTCTCTGTTAAATATATGCTAAGACGTAACGCTAGCTGCAAAACATGATTGCAGTCTAAAAATCCTAATAGGCTTAGTGAGTTCTGATGTTCCATGGAGGTAAACTAAAGCAATGAGGCAAATGAATATTAAATAAAATAAAGTAAAATGGTAAATATGGTAGGCTAACAAACACAACAGCAACACTAATATTGTTTTTGTTTTTTTGCTGTTAATAAATATTGCATAAGCCTACAATAAAGTGCAACCTCATTTTTTCAACTAACCAAAATTATAGATCCTTTTCATGTGCCTCTAGATTTTATTGAAATATAAGTCTAAAATATTCTTACAGTAGATATATTTTAGTTCAATAACTTCTGTTCACTATGAAAGTTTCCTGTTCTTTTGTTATATAAGGTTATTTAATTCACAAATAAAGCCCATCTCCAGGCAATTTTTGTTTTTTCAAATAAAAAAGGCTTCCCAGGGGGCAATACAAGCAAAAATCAAGCCTTGACACCAATATTTACCTCCAGTTTGGAGCAGACCCTTTTTACTTCTTTTCCACCACTAATTGTCCTCAAACTGGAAGACTAACTACATACTTTGAGCATAGGGCATCATGGATTTACCCCCTAAGGGAGACCCTGTGCATCATATGACATAGAGAAAGTCTGGAGAAAGAGAAGTCTCAAGACCAAAGCTGGACTAAGGTTTTAGACAAATCCTTCCTCAAGCAAAGCATGCAAGATCCAAATCATGCTATTTATCTAAACAAAATAATAAACATGGGGATGTTACTACTTCTGTACTTTGTTCATTCATATTTTATTCTTCAGAGTGACAAATTGCAAGTATGCATCTTATTGCCAATGGAGCACTATGCATTGCATCATATATGAATCAATTTGTTTTAAGATTCTGTGAATGTTTGTGTAACATTTGATAGTTAGATTTTTACATACTAACAAAACAGATTCATGATAAATATGTTAAGTATTCTTTAATACAATCATAATCACAGAATACAGAACAAAGCATGTCCAAAACATGATACCACCTGCTGCTGAAAAACTAAAGTTATAAGGCCTTCTTAACATGTTTTACATCCAAGTTCCTTGTCCTAATCTGCCCCATCCCTATCTGGTCCATATAGCAGATTTCTTACTACATACACATAGTTATTAAATATAGAATTCAACTAAATCAAGTTCAAAGAATTGCCATTACCTGACCAGCTGCCAATTCTAACATCAAATAGGGCCTTGATTGGATGTAAACCCCAAACCTTAGTTTTCACAGTAGCAATAATAATCACAAAGGCACCTTGGTACCTTGAATAAAATATAACAACTATTCAAGAAATGAATAAGGAAATGTACCATATAGATGAAAACCTAATGTTCTGGAAATTAGGCAGATATTATTCATGATTATCCATACAACAATGCTCTGACTGACTATAGACTTAGTTAAAGCTTCAGAAATCCATATTGGTTTTTACAGATGCAAATTCTGAATGGATCAACCTTGGAGGCAAAAAACGAATATTCACAGTGGGCTTCCACCTTTATCTCCTGTCAAAACATTTATAATCATAATGCATAATTTAGAGACCTATTCCATTAGACTGAGATACCTGCCCATGTGCCATTCAGACATCATATATATATCATATATAATCCAAACTACTTTTAATGAAAGAACAAAAGTGAAAATCTGGGATTAAATATGCACTTCTAGTCTGTCATTAAGCCCTTCAAGTACTGTCCATCATTTGGATTATATAATCAAAATTGAAAAAGGTGTTGTAATAAAAGATAACTAGTGTTTAGAATGAAACTTATATATGTAACATCAATAAATAAGAAAGACAGAAGTGAAAATGCTTCAGATCAAGTACGATACATAAGGTTTTTTTTTTCAGAGAAAAAGTGAACATTTTAATGAGAACCCTCTGTTCAGCAGATCAAAAGGATCTTTACCACATCTGTACCTGCTCAGAGCACTTTAGCCACTTCAGCCCCAGAAGGTTTGGTTGCTCAATGACCAGAGCACTTACAATTTGGCACTGCGCTGTTTTAACTGGTAATTGCGCGGTCATGCAATGCTATACCCAAATTAAATTTTCATCCTTTTTTTCCCACAATAGAGCTTTCTTTTGATGGTATGTGCTTGCCTCTGCAAATTTTATTTTTTGTGATAAAAAGACCAAAAATTTATTGTTATAAAAAAATCCAATAAACTAAATTTTAGTCACACTTTTAGGCTTTTTGGTTAAAAAAAAGTCAATAAGCGTATATTTATTGGTTTGCACAAAAGCTATAGCGTCTACAAACTAGGGTACATTTTCTGGAATTTACGCAGCTTTTAGTTTATGACTGCCTATCTCATTTCTTGAGGTGCTAAAATGTCAGGGCAGTACAAACCCCCCTCTCCCAAAAATTACCCTATTTTTTAAAGTAGACACCCCAAGTAAATTGCTGAGAGGCATGTTGAGTCCATTGAATATTTTATTTTTTTGTCACAAGTGATTGAAAAATGACAAAAAAGAATTACACAACATTGTCACTAAATAACGTATTGCTCACACATGCCATGGTTATATGTGGAATTAAACCCCAAAATACATTATGCTGCTTCTCCTGAGTATGGAGATACCACATGTGTAAGTCTTTTTAGGAGCCTAGCCGCGTACAGGACCCTGAAAACCAATCACCGCCTTCAGCATTTCTCAATTTTTAATTTCCCTCCTCACTACCTATTCCAATTTTGAAGGCCATAGATTGCAAAGATAGCACTCCCCCCCCCCCCCCCCCCCCATTTTGGAAAGTAGACACCTCAAGCTATTTTCTGAGAGGCATGTTGAGTCCATGGACTATTTTATATTTTGCCACAAGTTGTGGGAAAATTACAAACAGTTTTTTTTTCCAAAGTTGTCACTAAATTATATATTGCTCAAACATGCCATGGTAAATTTTACCCCAAAATACATTCTGCTGCTTCTCCTGTGTATGGGAATACCACATGTGTGGGACTTTTTGGGAGCCTAGCCATGTACAGGACCCAAAAAACCAATCACTGCCTTCAGGCTTAAAATAGTGATTTACCTTCCTCAATACCTATCATAGTTTCGGATGCCATGAAATGTCAAGATAGCACAAAATCCTGCCAAATTACCCCATTTTGGAAAGAAGACACTTCAAGCTATTTTCTGAGAGGCATGTTGAGTCCATGGAATATTTTATATTTTGCCACAAGTTTCGGGAAAATTCCTTTTTTTTCTTTTTTACACAGTTGTCACCAAATGATATATTGTTCAAATATGGCATGGTTATATGTGGAATTATACCACCAAAATTAATTCTCCTGCTTCTCCTGAGTATGGGGATACCACATGTGTGGGACTTTTTGGCAGTCTAACCGTGTACAGGACCCCAAAAATAAATCACCGCCTTCAGGCTTTCTAAGGGTGTACATTTTTTATTTCACTCCCCACTGCCTATCACAGTTTCGGAGGCCATGAAATGCCCAGATAGCACCCCCCCCCCCCCATATCTTGTTTTTGTCACAAAGTTTTAGTTTTAAAAATGGAAAAAAGCAAAAAATAATACATTTTTCTTTTCTTTCGTCATTTTCAAAAACAAATGAGAGCTGCAAAATATTCACCATGCCTCTTGGAAATACCTTGGGGTGTCTGGAGGGCGTTTGTGCTATCTGGACATTTAAAGGCCTCTGTAACTGGGATAGGTAGCAAGGAGTAAAATCACAACTCTAAGCCTTTAGAACGCCTGAAGGCGGTGCTTGGTTTTTGGGGTCCTGTACACAGCTAGACTCGCACATGTGGTATCCCCGTACTCAGAAGAAGCAGCAGAATCTATTTTGGGGTGAAATTCCACATATTCCCATGGCATGTTGGAGTAATATATCATTTAGTGACAACTTTGCACAAAAAAAGTTTGTAATTTTCCCCCGAAACACGTGGCAAAATATAAAATATTTTGGCATATTTGCCTATCAGCAAATAGCTTGGGGTGTCTTCTTTCCAAAAAGGGGTCATTTGGGGGGGGGGGGTTTGAACTGTCCTGGCATTTTATGCACAACATTAGAAGCTTATGTCACACATAACCCACTCTTCTAACCCTTTCTGACACTTTTTGTTTACATGAAAAAAAAAGAGTTTTTGCTAGAAAATTACTTTTAACCCCCAAACATTATATATTTTTTAAAGCAAAGACCCCACAGATTAAAATGGTGTGTGTTGCAAATTTTTCACACAGTATTTTTGAAACGATTTTTCAAATGCAAAAAAAAACTTTTTAAATTTGAATGCGCTAAAAAACACTATATTGCCCAAATGTATGATGAAATAAAAAAGATGATATTATCCCGAGTACATGGGTACCAAACATAACATGCTTTAAAATTCAGAGAAAACGTGCAGTGGCAACAAACTACATACATTTTTAAAAGCCTTTAAAAGCCTTTACAGGTTTCCACTTTAGATTTACAGGGGAGGTCTACTGCAAAAATTACTGCCCTCAATCTGACGTTTGCGGTGATACCTCACATGCATGGTAAAATTGCGGTTTACATACGTCACGAGACCGCCGCTTGCATTCGGCTTTGTGTGTGAGCACAGGGGGACAGGGGTGCTTTTTTATTGTTTATTTAGATTTTTGATTTTATTTTTAAACTGTTGCTTTCATTTTTTTTATCATTTTTCAGGGAATGTAAATATCCCCTATGACAGCAATAGATAGTGACAAGTACTCTTTTTTGAAAAAATACCCACAAAATAGATCTATCCTCTGTCCTCAAAGCATCTGACCACACCAAGATCAGTGTGATAAAATGCTTTCGCAATGGTGCTATTTATATCCAGTGAAACCTAAGTCATGAAATGCTCGTAGCTTCCGTTTTCTTAGAACATCGAGATGATTGGAGCCATCAGCTCTATGGTCAGCTGGCAGAACCACCGGTTGCATTCTTGGATTCCCTGGTGGGACAGGAGAGCCAGAGAAAACCATGGAAGACATTGGGAGGGGGGAACGTTCCCTCCAACTGCAAGTAAAAGTAGTCTAGAGGCTAATTAGCCACTAGGATTGCATTTGCATGAAAGCCGACTGCTGGCTGAAAAGAATGATACCAAGATGATATCTAAACCTGCAGGCATCATTCTGGTATAAGCATTTAAAATCCAGCAATATACTAGACATGGGCGCCATCAATAAATTAGTTTCGTTCTGTTCCGTTTCGATTCGTAATAAAATTAATTCGTACTTCGCATTTCGTGTCCGAAATTCCGTTCTGTTTCGTACGAATTGTCGTTAGGTTCGTTAACGTGTACGAACGTTCTTTACGATGAATTTAAACGCAAAAACATTGCTCATTATGCTTATTATGACTTGCGAAAGACTTCTGTGATAGAAGTCAATGTAAGTTGCCTGAAGACATCAGTGAAGGACTTTCCTCCTCTCTGGGCAGGCTGCCAAGAAAAGAACAAAATGATACAATGTTTCTTCTTCAATGGGCTGAACTCCGTGTGTAGAAGTTCTCAGTTTAACCATTTTTAAAGACTAAATCTTTTCTGGCACTTGTTGCTTACAAGTAAAAATCCAGTATTTTCTGCTAGAAAATCACTCAGAAGCCCCAAAAATTATATATATTTTTTTAGCAGAGACCCTAGGGTAGATCACTCTATCACGGTGCAGGTGTCAGTGCTCTATATCACGGTGCTGGTGCTGGTGATCATCTCCTGCACCCTCTTCTTTGCCTAACCTCACCTACCCTCACCTCCATTGTCTCAAGATTCCTGAATTTTCAGAATTTCACGTATAAAAAAAGAATGCTTGTAGTTGTCGATCCCAGATTCACCTCATACATGTGTTATGTCATTGGCCATGTGGTGGGACTATGTGTGCACAGCTAGTAATTATTTTGTGGCTACAAATATGACCTGTAGGTTTGTAAAGTTCACCATCCATGTGCTGTGCTGACTTCCTCCTGGGGCTGCTTATTATGAGGGGCTCCCACCATCCCTGTGCTATGCTGACTTCCTCCTGGGGCTGCTTATGGTGCAGGTGTCAGTGCTGTATATCACGGTGCTGGTGTCAGTGCTGTATATCACGGTGCTGGTGTCAGTGCTATATGTCACGCTGCTGATGTCAGTGCTCTCTATCACGGTGCTGGTGTCAGATCACTCTATCGCGGTGCAGGTGTCATTGCTGTATGTCACGCTGCTAATGTCCGTGCTCTCTAGAGGTCGACCGAAAAAAAAAGGGCTAACTTGCGTTTGAAAGACCTCTGCGCAAATACCGCGTCACATAAAATATTGCAACAACTGCTATTTTCTGAGTGATTTTCTAGCAGAAAATACGGAATTTTTACTTGTAAGCAACAAGTGTCAGAAAAGATTTAGTCTTTAAATGATTAAACTGAAAACTTCTACACACGGAGTTCAGCCCATTGAAGAAGAAACATTGTATCATTTTGTTCTTTTCTTGGCAGCCTGCCCAGAGAGCAGAAAAGTCCTTCACTGATGTCTTCAGGCAACTTACATTGACTTCTATTACAGAAGTCTTTCGCAAAGTCATAATAAGCATAATGACTGAGTCGTCGTCCGAAATCCGGAATTCGTAAACAAAAGTTTGTATTCTGTACAGAATTCAGACGCATGCCAATTTGTATTTTGGATCCTCCCGAACGTACGAATTTTGGGAAATTCGTACGAATTTGCGATTTGTATGAAATGAATCGCACATGTCTGCAATATACCAGTATGTTGCTGGTCCTTGTTGGGCATATATTGTAATGTTCTTTTTTTCATACAACCTGTGGGCTGAACGAAAAAAATAAATCGATTGATGGTTATTCCATTAGATCCATTAGATTTATCCACCCACTTCTAATGACATGCACCATATTTTTATTAACTGTGGTGGTGAAATCACCTTCTACAGAGTTGGAGTTGCTGATTTACGTATCATGAGAGCAAACGCTGTTGCTGTCAAGATAAATAAATCAGTACAGCAGCAGAATGGTGTAACTGAAAAGCAAACAATGGTAACAATAAAACATTAACTCAATAAAACAACTTTTTATCGCAATCTGTGCCTAAAAAATATATGCCAAAGTATGGGGCAATCTGCCCCTAATGTTAGGAGAAAATTACCCCTCCACCCCTGCCTCCATGCTTTGTTATATATGCTCTTTTTTTTAACTGTGGTGGTGAAATCACATCCTACAGCACTGGAGTCATGGCTTTACGTATCGTGGGAGCAAATGCTTTTGCTGTCAGAATAAATAAACTCATGCTGCAGCTGCTAAGCAAATGATGGCTAACAAAGTGACACCACAGTACAACAGTAAGACATACCATACCTGCAAAGCAAATACAATAAAACACAGTAAAACTAAAGCATTACAGTTCTAAAATACAGTAACAATAGAGAGAAAACAATAGATATAGAACAATAGAGAGCAAATGTAAGAGAGAGAACAATATAAAGAGATGAAAAATAAAACAACAACTCTTTTTGGCTTTTTTATTTTTTTGTCTTTTTTCTATGTGTTTTTTTTTTAATTTTTATAAACTGTAAACTGTAACTGTAAATGTTCCAGATTAGGATCTCTTAAAATGAGATGGCCATCTCATCTTTTGAGACCCTGTGTAAGTGTGCTCTAGGACTGTGCAATGCTGTACCCTATGCTAATACTCCACTAGTGTGTGGTGATGATCTCTTCTTGGAATTCTAGGAAGGATCTAGTTCATCCTGAAGCTTTGTATAGCACAAAAGCATTCAACAGAGCCAATTGGAATAAATATACAGTCACTTTTTTAAACCAGCGTCTGGCCTTACAGGCAATTAAGTATGGAGTCAACAACTGGTCATTGAGGTCCACCCCTCCCATGTTAAGGTTGTATTCATGGACAGAGAGGGGTTTTTCCACAACACCAGTCACCATAGGAATTTGCACTGTCATATCTGCATGAAGGGAGGACAGAACGAAAATATTCTGTGTATCCCTACCCTTCACTACTAACAGATTATTCAATTTAAAGCAGGCTCTCTCCCCCAACTAAGTTGGGATTCTACAAGCCGCTGGTGGAAGCTCCGGCGAATAGATCGCATGGTGCCACATGTGTCAATTCCACAATCAAAAAGGTGACTAAAAAGTGTCACGCTTGTGTAATAATTGTCCACATACAAGTGGTACCCCTTTCCGAATAAGGGTGACACCAAGTCCCACACAATCTTACCAGCAATTGTTATGTAGTCTGTGCAGTTCTCCGGCTCCATGTGACTATCTTTTCCCTCGTAAACCATAAAACTATATGTATAGCCTGTTGCACTGTCACAGAGCTTATACATCTTGACACCATATCTGGCACACTTGCTGGGAAGATACTGTTTGATAGACAAGCAGCCAGAAAACTGAATCAAGGACTCATCAATGCAGAAAACTTGATCGGGAGTAAACAAGGCTGCAAACTGCTGGTTGAAGTGGTTTATGAGGTGCCAAATTTTGTGGAGCCGATCGCATCCAGGGTCACCGAGTTCATTGTCATTTAAATACACGAACCGCATTCGTATCGTGTCCTGGTCATGGAGGCAGGGAACACAGGCATATAGTGAATTGGGTCAGTGGACCAATATGACTGCAACTCACTTTTTTTAACTACGCCCATGAGGAGGGATAGGGCCAGGAAGGTCTTAAATTCGGAGACCGTAATAGGTCTCCAATCTCTGCCAAGGGGCAACTGGGAATTAGCGGTGATGAATTGACCAGCATACAAATTGCTTTGGTTCACAACAGATCTTCCGTGAAAAACAGCGAATAAAAATCAAGTGACATAACATCAACTGTTTCCACCTGAATTCCAGTTTAGCCAGTGAATGGGGGAAGTAAGGATGCTGAAGTAATGGGCTCCCAATTGGTATTTTCAAATGCAATAGGAAGGGCACTATGGGCTTGATGGGCCTGTCTTTGTCTTCTTGGTGGCTGTGGAACACTAGTTGTGCTAGCCACCTCACCAGCTTGAACTGCACTTATGGGACTCACCACATCACCAAGTGATACTGCAGTGCTGGATGTACGACCAGGATGTACTAGGCCGCTGGTGCTTGCCAGTTCACCAGAAGGATGAGCGACACTAGTACTGGCTCTCTGCTCCATATGAGAGCCCTGTGGTTCTTGCACCTCAACAGCAGCAGAAGAACCGTGTCAGGTACACCTGACCTTGGCACGGACCACTACTCCATCATTAGGGGTATCTATCAGGGTGCCGCTGCTGTTTACTGGTTCGTATTTTGAGTCAGAATCTGACAGATGGGTGACTTCCTTTTCACTCTCATCTGTCAGGCTTAGAAACGTGTATGTCTCTTCACTAGTGTACCTTCGATTGGAAATTTTGGCCTCTAAATTTACTGGTACACTAGTGAAACTCACAGGAAAAAGAGTGACTGACTGTCAGTGACTGCTTCAAACACTACCAAAAAACTGTTAGCGCTCACACGGATCAGACCTGACTCTGCAAATGCTTCAGTTACGTGTTTAGTGTTTTGTAGGTGACAGTGATTGATTGATACTGCACTTGGGTGGGCTGAGCTGGGCAGAGGGGCTAAATGCATGTGCTATCAGATATCTGGGCTGATCCCATTTTTGGGAACCCTAAACTACTGGGGATGCTAGTATAGATCTGATCAGATCAGATATTGATCCGTTCAGACACTATACTAGGAGGTGTATGGTGCGTGCATAGGTGTTAGCGCTACTGGCACTAATCTGACACTTCCTGGGGCAAAGTAGACCCTAATTAATGCTAAAACTGATATCACCTGCCAGGTGATCAGGGGTTAAACCTTTTATTAGGTCATATACGGCGGGTGCCCTGACGCTATAAAAAATAACTAACTAACCAGTGTCCCCCGTGGCGCTAATACGGTGATCACTGGTGACAAGGGGTGATCAAGGGGATAAAACCTTTATTGGGGGGGTTACGGGAGTCCCTAGACCGATCTGGGGCTACTACTAAGTACTCTAATGCTGATTAGTGTCACAAATGACACCAGTACAGTTATCAAAGAAAAATATGAACACTGCACAGGGTGACACAGTGACAGGGAGTGAAAAGGTTAACTGAGGGGCGATCAGGAAATATGTGCCTATGTGTACTGTGTCAGCGTAGTGTTGCTGCAATTTAAGTTTGGATGTCCTTTTTCCTCTCTCTGGAACTGAAAAGAATTCCAGAGAGGGAGATGACATCACTTCCCATGTCTGTGCTTATACTTACACAGGCAGGGGAGGATTTCATTAGTCAGGACTGAACAGCAGGTCCAGGCCATAAACCATTGGCCTGTTCTGAAACAAATCCGATCAGAGTGGCCGCCTAAGTGGGGGGGGGGGGGGGGGCGCTCACGCCCCCTAGGTGGCCGGGCACCCAACGTAAGGTAACGTTGATTTGCCCGGCCTAGTAAAACTGTGGTGGCAGGTCCAGAAGTGGTTAAGGTCATCTACATTTGTTAAAAGAAGTGAAAGAAGTGAAAAACAAAGCGAAATCAACCAGTTAACGAATAATTATTTCTACCAAATTATGCAGTTGTTCTAAAATCAGACGGTTTACCCAATTATGCTTAATCTATCTTTTCTATAATGACAGCCAAACACATTTTGACAGACTATCTTATAGGGCTAGCATGAGGGCAGTAAGGCTGTACACTCTAAAGCCTTTGTTGTGTAACTCCCTCTTCCTTTCCATGCTTAGTGTAGGGACAATCATATTCTAATGTCCAAATGCAGGTTTTTTGTTTTTGTTTTTATATAGATTTTTATTGTTTTTTTTTTTTTTGTTTTTTTTTAAGAATAGGGATACAAAGAGCCTGTGAATGGAGGGTTTTAATATGATTTGTGTCTGTGGGAGAATTCTTGACATTTTTTACATCAGACATTCTGCATTCAATAAACAGTAAAAGGTCTGTATTGTGTACCAGCATCACACAGGTGTGTTTTCAGGATTCTTTGATTACCAACAAAAGGGAGTGGGTGGATTGTTGCAACTAAGCCTCAATGGAAAACTATCTATCACTATTCTTCATTCCACACCCAAAGCAATATGGCTTAAATACCCAGGTGTTATAAATACCTGGCTGAAGAAGAAAAAGATGGTTCTCTACACTCTACTCACTTCTTGTCATTAACGGGATAAACAGCAGCAGGAAGCTTATATTGGTCTTATTTTTATTGGCTTGTAAGACTTAATATCAGATAGTCCAACCTGGTTTGGGCTTAGGCACATCTTTGTGGTGAACTTGTTAATTATACATGAACAAACTAGTAATTCTGTGTAATTGCATTTTGTGGCGGTTACAAGTATTTTGTTGAGCCCTAATTCAATTTCTAAACAAATTAAGAACTAATGGAAATTAGGCAAACTAGGCACAGCATCATGTACCGTATATACTCGAGTATAGGCCGACCCGAGTATAAGCCGAGGCCCCCAATTTACCCCCAAAAAACTGGGAAACCTATTGACTCGTGTATAAGCCGAGGGTGAGATATGCCTGTCCATCCCTGTGTGTGTGTCCATCCATCCATCCATCCCTGTGTGTGTGTCCATCCATCCATCCATCCCTGTGTGTGTGTGTGTCCATCCATCCATCCATCCATCCCTGTGTGTGTGTGTGTGTCCATCCATCCATCCATCCCTGTGTGTGTGTCCGTCCATCCATCCATCCATCCATCCCTGTGTGTGTGTCCGTCCATCCATCCATCCATCCCTGTGTGTGTGTCCATCCATGTGTGTGTGTGTGTGTGTGTGTGTGTGTGTGTGTGTGTGTGTGTGTGTGTGTGTGTGTGTGTGTGTGTGTGTGTGTGTGTGTGTGAGGCCTTGTGTGTCCAGCCTACCTGTGTCCCCAGCCTCCGTCCGGTCCCGAGCCTCCGTCCGGTCCCGTCCTGTCCCGAGCCGAGCCTCCGTCCGGTCCGGTCCCGTCCCGTCCCGAGACTCCGTCCGGTCCCGTCCCGTCCCGAGCCGAGCCGAGCCTCCGTCTGGTCCCGTCCCAGGATCACCGCTCTTCGTCGGCGCCCATTTTCCTGTTCAAATGCCGCGCCTCCCTGTCTGTGATAGGCGGAACACAATTTCCCAGCAGTCTGTGTTCCGCCTATCACGGCCATCCTTTCATCCTCGTCCGTAGTACGAGGATGAGCGGATGTCCGTGATAGGCGGAACACAGGCTGCTGGGAAATTCAGTGTTCCGCCTATCACAGGCGAAGGCGGAGCCGGAGGCGCGGCTTTTGAATTAGAATAGAATGGCCGCTGTCTGTCTGCTCGACACGCTGATCGAGCAGGCAGACAGCGATGACTCGAGTATAAGCCGAGGGGGGCACTTTCAGCCTCAAAAAAGAGGCTGAAAATCTCGGCTTATACTCGAGTATATACGGTATATGAGAATAGATTCTAAAAAATATATACTTAATTTATGATGTGCTTGAATATTTGTGTGAGGATCTGTCTAAACTGAAGCAGCTCACACATTTTAGGAAACCATGGTATAGTAAATTCCCTTTTATGTGATTCAAATCTGCATGCATATTAGCAGGCAAATAAAAAAAAAGAAATCATATTTACCATATTTGTAAACCAACACACTTGGCTTCATTAGACTTTGAAATCTTCCCACTCTGAACTTCAGCCCATCATCAAGGAAATAAAATTCTCCCGATAATCCTTCTGACAGCCCACTTTGATTAACTTTATCAGCTACCAACCACTTTCCTGCATTGCAGGCACCACACCTGAAACAAGGCTGGCACTCTGGGCTGAACTTATTGAGGGCCCAATCATTATCACCTTACAATAAGGACAACTTATTATCAATAAATGTGCAACTTGACTTGGTGGGAATGGTTTAATTACTGGCATATTACAACTTAAATCATCCAACTTGCTTAGATTCTGGGTTATATAGAACCTTAATTAAATCTGGACTCATTCTATTATAGGAGCAGGAATATATCAGCTGTTAAAAAGCCTGAAGTAGCTCACCAACAGCATTAGTTTGGATGAAATCTCAAATAGCATTTCAAATAGTATTTCCTGGTCAGTGGGCAGAGAGAAGAGAACGATTGGGTGTTACAAGCTGAAACAGGGTCAACTTTTCATAGATGTTGAAAAAGTCTTTTGCACATTACTATTACAATTTGAAAGAACCAACTAACAAGAAGGAGTGTAATATAAAAGAAGTGAGCTCTGTGCAATGCTACAATGGGACAAGAATATTAAATCCAAGTATTCAATTTAACATATTAAAGTTAATTATTTTTCAATATACTGTAAAAAAAAAAAGTCTTAGCACTGAAACTTTTAGAAATTCATTCAGTGCTGCCAATCAGTTTTCATTGTACATTCTGTTTATTGCAAGTAAAACAATCTGAAACAGAATTTTTGAAAATGGAAATATTGCTTTAGCTGTTTCCATTCTCCTTTTAATTGTGTACTTGTGCCTTCCCTCATACATTTTAACATAAGCAGGATTCAGGAGAAAATAGTGTTCTCTTAAGGAATAGAAACCAATATAGATGCAGAGTACCTCCTCTCAAAATTCTGGATTTATCTTTCTTGCTCAAACATAGCAGCTAGGCTATATATTAAAAAAGCATTCTAGATGCAAATACGTACAACATAAAATAAACTTTATGGTGTTACACAAGGCTAGAAAGAATTATTTACCATAGCACTACATACAATATATTATCTCCATAGCATTGTCCACAATATCTATTTTCTTCAAATTTTATTTGATTCTGCAAGGGCTAGATCTTCATATTCCACCTATTCATCAAGCAGGGAAATAATAAAACATATAAATAATGGATGAAGTTAGGGCACAACCAACAATTCTAAAGTCAAAGATTGAAAAATGCAAAGAATATTTTGCTAAAGTACATTTTGACAGCTTAAAGAAAATTACTCCTAATTTCATTGTCTGTTTTTTTTTTTCACTTGGTACATATGCCATATTTTACAAAGTATTGTCTTAATTATAAGTAAGTATACCATCTTTTTTTTTTGCCCCACCCTACTTAAAGTTTCATTTTTAATTAGAAATCAGTAAATGTTTTGGAATTTCACGTAAAGAAGAAATACCAGACTTTCATGGTGGCTAGGGATTCTAACACACTGTTCCTAAAAAATAGATTCAAATATTGTAATTTTTAAATCTTTTTATCTGGCAGCAGATTTCTGCCTAGGTTCGGAAAAACTGCACATTAATAGCACAGGATCAAAGTAAAGCATAGGCATGATCATACAAGGGGCTGGGCTTTGAGTTTGGGTTGGTGTTGGGTTCTTAGTGAACCATAGCAAGTGGCTACCCCTAATTCACTTTATGGCCTTTGGACTATGGCCAGTGGGCTTAGAATAGTTGATAATGGGGTTATTGTTATATGCCAACCCCCTAAATATTAAAAGCAGTGTTTTCTGCAGAAAATGATGAATGCATGTTGAGGTAGATAGACTGAGCTGACAGTGTGTAGTGATAAGGGAGATATATTTGTGCTATAAAGTTTCATACACAGTGCCGCATTGTGCTATATTACTCTAAATTGCAATGTGGTGGGCTATAGAATGGTGTACTAATGTTCCCAGTGCATAAACCCATCTTGCAGGACAAAAAAATGGTTTGAGGGTCAGAGTACATCAGGAAGCATTTACTGAGCTCTGGAGAAAATGCCCCTCCTGAGTGCAACTGCCCTTGCAATGTGCTTTAATAAATAAAACCCAATACCTACTTACATTAAGTAAACAGGTACAGATATAAGATGAAAAGCAGGCCACAACTCTACAACAGCAGCAGTAATCCAGAGTTTGTCATCAGCAGTTTGTCAGGATCCTGTACTGGCATACTCAGTGCAGAGCTGTCAGTTAAAACATATAGCTCCAGCAGAGAACATGCGCATGAGGAACGTAGAACAGAAATGTGTTCCTCACATTCCGCCTTCAAGCATCATAAAATTGTGGACCGTTCCCTAACTGTTCATTATTTTTATAAATATTTTTGACTTGCTCAACTCCTTGTTCTCTTTTTTTAAAAGCTCTTGTGTATTAGCCCTTGTACACACGGTCGGACATTCGGATGGACAATGTCCGATAGGACCATGTTGTCGGATAATCCGACAGTGTGTGGGTTCCATCGGACAGTTTCCGTCTGAGTATTCAAGTTTTCCAGCTGGGCTATAAAACTTTCCGACAACATGATCCGATCGGACTTTGTCCGATCATGTGTAGAGAATTCCGATCGGACAAAGTGCCACGCATGCTCATATCAAATTCCTAGACCAAAGCTATTGGCTACTAGCCTGAATGTAGTCCCGTCCTAACGAAATAACGTCATCACGTTAAGTACGATCGGATTTTCTGACAACTTTGTCCGACTGTGTGTATGCAACAGTTTCGGACAAAATCCGTCGGACAAAATCCGACGGATTTGGTTGTCGGAAATGTCCGACCGTGTGTACAAGGGCTTAGATTTAAACATAGCCAGAATTGCAATGAGTTTGATGAATGACTGTGAACTAAACCCAGACACATTCACTCCTCCCTACATAGGTCTTCTATGCAGTTATGTATTATGGTCATGTTTTGCATGTTTTGCAAATATTAATTTTAGTTAAAGTAGTATTAAACCCAAAACCAAAACTTTAATATATTGTACCAGTCATTAGATGTGATGCTGCATCAGTTATCTTTTCTTTGGCTTTTTCCCTTTTTTTTCACCTGATGATCTGGCCAGTAACATACGTTAACTATTGCAATTAGTGAGACACAGCTCTGTATAAATGAGACCAGGAGGCACAGCAGGCACAGCATTGTCAGTCTGGTGGGGAGGGAGTGTAAAATGTATAAGTAAATTTAAATAAACAAACTAATTGAAGCCAAACTCTATCTCATACTCCTTATAATCAGTTACAGTAAACAGTTTTTTTTTCTATTCAGTTAAAGATTAAAACGTATAATTGTAAGCACCCTTTTTAAAGGTAAATGGTTTGTCTCATCTATATAAACTGATACATTCTGCTGGAAAGCTTGAGCTTTTGAAAAAAAACAGACTTCCTAGCTGGATCACCAGATGAAAATAGAAGAAAGAAAGCCTAAAAAAGAAATTGAATGCAGCCATCACGTTTAAGACTTGGTAAGCTGCAATATAATAAATGTTTGCTTTTGTGTTTAATACTGCTTTAATTAACTTGGTCCTGGACATAGTACTAGGGATACTCAGGAACATTTGGTGCACATGATTGTTCCTGTTTAAGCTATGGAATATGAAAGGGCATTAAGCATTCTAAAACTGATATTGAATGTCTACCAATACTCACCAAAACAGGGAAAAGGTGTAAGTTGCAATACATGCTTGCCATATTTACACTGACTTTTATAGAGCATTACAATGGCCCAAAGACTAATTCCTAAAGTTCATGATGTATACAGACACTTATACTTCTTCAGCATACCAGGTTCAATTTTGGTATTATCTTGTCCTCCCATGTCAGACTTGTACAAGAGAAACATCAACATAAAACTACGAACGCATATTATGTTACATGTTTTGACAAAGCAGGTACATCTTAACCAGTCAACAGATGGAATCATCAAGACTACTCAGTCAATGTCAATAACAAGCTTAGAAGCCGCGATGAATTGTCAGATCAAAAATGAAAAATGTCCCACAACTGCATTTTGTTTTGATTTGAAATATGTTATAAAACTCTAATATTAAATTAACTTAAAGGATCTATATACTTTCAAAAGTCTAACATGATTCTTCTACAGAGGTTGCACACTAGGGGATTCATATTATCAAAAAAGCCTGCACATGTCTCTGTTATCATTCACAAGCCCCATATCAAATACAAAAAACACATATTGATATAAAGGATTTGTGACACACAAAAAATTGCTGTGAATATTACAATTATCTATATGTGTTTGCATCCTACAGAATTCGAAACAATTGGAAATCACTGTCATTTTTCTGATGACAAATACATAAAGTTCTATGTCTTTATTGCTTAATGTACCTGATTCATAACATTTGTATTTAATCATCTGTACACACCTATATTTTATTCTGTATAGATGGGAAATGCTTGTCACATTACTGTCAAATATATCATGGTGGGCCCCATTGTGTGTACTCTATCCACCAATCAAATTTCTCCTGGTTCTGTGTGTGTAAGAGTTACATTTCCATGTTTCAAAAAGTGCTATGTGGTTTGGGTAGTTGCGTACACAATGAGTACACACAATATGCAGGCGTCTTATTTATTAAACCATAGAAGACATTTAAAGGGGATACATCATTTGCACCTATAGGTCAGCCTATGATAAGGCTTACCTGTAGGTACTGTAAATATATCCTAAACTTGCACCATTTAGGAGATATTTACCGTCCATGGAAGCAGGTGACATCATGCTCTCCACCCAGCTATTCCTTCAGGCCGCGTACACACGGGCGGACTGTTCGCCCAACCTTGTCCGCTGAACAGTGTTTGGGCGGACAGTCCGCTCGTGTGTGGGTTTTCAGCGGACAGTTTCAGCGGACAGTTGGACGGACAAAGTCTTTCGGAAATTCCGAAAAACTGTCCGCTGAAACTGTGTTTGAGCGAACAGTCCGCCCATGTGTGGGCCTGTCCACTGTACTTTCGAAATGAGCGGACTGTTCCCGCTCGGAAAGTCCGCCCATTTCGAGCGCGTGTACAGGTAGGCGGGGCCCGCGAAGGAGACGTCGCGGGCTCCGCCGCCTGGAATGGGCTTAAAGGGGAAGCCCAACGCCGAAAAAAATCGGCGTGGGGGTTCCCCCAAAGTCCACACCCGACCCTTGTCCGAGCACGCTACCCGGCCGGCCAGGAAAGGGGGGCGAGCGAGCGCGCCCCCCCTCCTGAGCCTTACCAGGCCGCGTGCCCTCAACATGGGGGGTGCCTTGGGGAAGGGGGGGCCGCGCGGCCCCCCCACCCCAAAGCACCTTGTCCCCATGTTGATGAGGACAAGGGCCTCTTCCCGACAACCCTGGCCGTTGGTTGTCGGGGTCTGCGGGCGGGGGGCTTATCGGAATCCGGGAGCCCCCTTTAAGAAGGGGGCCCCCGGATACCGGCCCCCCACCCTATGTGAATGAGTATGGGGTACAATGTACCCCTACCCATTCACCTGTGAAATAAAGTACAAAAAAAAACACAACACAGGGAAAAAATATTTTATTGCACAGCTCCGGGGGTCTTCCGTCTTCGGGGGTCTTCTCGCCGGACTCCTCCGCTATCTGTGTGTAGCTCTTTTACTAGCGGAGGAGTCCGGCTTTCTTCCTCCCCGCCGCCGGCCTCTTCTCCCGACTTCGGGGGTCTTGTCCCCCTCTTCGGTTCTTCTGCCGGGCCACCGCGCCTTCTTCTAGCTCTTTTACAGGCGGTGGCCCGGTCTTCTGTCGCCGCTGCCTTCCGTTCTTCTGTCGCCGCCTTCGGTTCTTCTGCCGGGCCACCGCGCCTTCTTGTAGCTCTTTTACAGGCGGTGGCCCGGTCTTCTGTCGCCGCTGTCGTCGCCGCCGCCGCCGCCGCCTTCCGTTCTTGTTCTTCTTCTTCTTCTTCTCCTGGAGATGTTGACTCGACGAGCTCTCCGGCCGGAATGCCAGAGCCGCGCTGTGCGGTCACTTATATAGTGACAATGGGGCGGTGTCACATGGTATATGTCACATGGGTTGGTCACATGGGTTGATGTCACATGGGGACTATGACATCGTAAGGGGGCGGGGTCACCATGTGACCAACCCATGTGACATATACCATGTGACACCGCCCCATTGTCACTATATAAGTGACCGCACAGCGCGGCTCTGGCATTCCGGCCGGAGAGCTCGTCGAGTCAACATCTCCAGGAGAAGAAGAAGAAGAAGAACAAGAACGGAAGGCGGCGGCGGCGGCGACGACAGCGGCGACAGAAGACCGGGCCACCGCCTGTAAAAGAGCTACAAGAAGGCGCGGTGGCCCGGCAGAAGAACCGAAGGCGGCGACAGAAGAACGGAAGGCAGCGGCGACAGAAGACCGGGCCACCGCCTGTAAAAGAGCTAGAAGAAGGCGCGGTGGCCCGGCAGAAGAACCGAAGAGGGGGACAAGACCCCCGAAGTCGGGAGAAGAGGCCGGCGGCGGGGAGGAAGAAAGCCGGACTCCTCCGCTAGTAAAAGAGCTACACACAGATAGCGGAGGAGTCCGGCGAGAAGACCCCCGAAGACGGAAGACCCCCGGAGCTGTGCAATAAAATATTTTTTCCCTGTGTTGTGTTTTTTTTTGTACTTTATTTCACAGGTGAATGGGTAGGGGTACATTGTACCCCATACTCATTCACATAGGGTGGGGGGCCGGTATCCGGGGGCCCCCTTCTTAAAGGGGGCTCCCGGATTCCGATAAGCCCCCCGCCCGCAGACCCCGACAACCAACGGCCAGGGTTGTCGGGAAGAGGCCCTTGTCCTCATCAACATGGGGACAAGGTGCTTTGGGGTGGGGGGGCCGCGCGGCCCCCCCTTCCCCAAGGCACCCCCCCATGTTGAGGGCACGCGGCCTGGTATGGCTCAGGAGGGGGGGCGCGCTCGCTCGCCCCCCTTTCCTGGCCGGCCGGGTAGCGTGCTCGGACAAGGGTCTGTTGTGGACTTTGGGGGGACCCCACGCCGATTTTTTTCGGCGTTGGGGTTCCCCTTTAAGCCCATTCCAGGCGGCGGAGCCCGCGACGTCTCCTTCGCGGGCCCCGCCTACCTGTACACGCGCTCGAAATGGGCGGATTTGCCTCCTCCTTACGTGGGCGAGTCCGTTCATTTCAAAAGTTGAGCGAACTGTTTGGCAAACAGTTCGCTGAAACAGTCCGCTCGTGTGTGGGCAAGTCCGCTCATGCAAATTTTGAGCGGACTGTTTGCCGAAACTGTTTGACGAACAAGGTTGGGCAAACAGTCCGCGCGTGTGTACGCGGCCCCAGAGTCCTGTGCTGTAAACAGTGGCTCGCGTACGAAGTCCACGAACCTAAAGGAGGAGCGGGTGAAGATGGAAGCCTTGTCAGTGTTAACAACACATTATGGCTTTACCTTGCAGGTTCCAAAAAAAAAAAAACACACAACGGTTTGCTACAGTTTTTCGATTTTTGTTCAGGCTCCTGTGAGATGAAGAACCACTCATATATTACTCAAAGTATTTATGTAAATCGTATTTGCTACAAATGGGTTTATAAATAAAAAGGTTGCCAATTCTAAAATCGTTTGTAACTGTTCAAGGGTTCCACCAACATATGCAAGAAGATTTACTGATTGACGTACTTTCCAATGATTCAAATGGTCAATTAACATCAATCTCTAAAAATAGTTCTATATCCCTGATATTTTTTGTTTAAACAGAAATATATTAGTATTAGAAAAAAAATGCATTTAAGCAATACATGGTAGGGTTTTTTTTGTTTTTCATATTGAATCAAATCCTTTTAGTGTACTGTTAGGCATGACATTTGTTAGGAGGTGATGAGCTAGTAAACAAACAGAGAAATATTACACAGGATGTTCACATGCCCACTGAAATGAACCTCCAGTTGCAGCCGGAAGCTATTCATTTAGTGGCGGTATTACCTTCATCACCTAATAACATCATGCTGTGTGGGCCACAAGAGTCCACCTCAAGCCCCATAACTATCCCACAGCAACCAAGTGCCTGGCTCAGAGTCTGCTTAGACTCCAGATCCTCACTCTGGATCACACCCAGTGGGCACCCTAAGGATAACTGTATTTCTCCAAAGCTACAGCCCTGTGCCCGACTACCCAACTGGACAGGGCCAAGGGCCACCCTGTGTTGGGGTACTCCCAGCAGGGCATCCGCCTCCAGTCTCTCCAGTTGTGTCAGCGGGCCAAAGGTGGAACCACTACAAGCGGGCAAGCCCCGGGGGTTGTTTTCTGTTACCCAACAGGATCTAGAAGCACTATAATATTATTTTAAAATACTTTTTTTTTCCCTAGGTATAAGTTTGTCATTTTACATGTACGCAGAGGTAGACATCAGGAGTAGACTAAGTTATACTTGTTTCTGTGCAATGGACTATAGAGGAATATGGAAGAGAGTATAATTCATGGGCAGCTGCTGTCACCAAGTAATATACCCTACTGGGGTGGGTATGAAAATTTATAAAGAGATGTGAAAATATATTAAAAAGTGTATATAATGTTCTACAATACTACAATGCACCTCCCCCTCTCCTTATATGAAATCAGCCATATACAGTATCTCACAAAAGGGAGTACACCCCTCACATTTTTGTAAATATTTTATTATATATTTTCATGTGAAGACACTAAAGAAATTACACTTTGCTACAATGTAAAGTAGTGAGTGTACAGCTCGTATAACAGTGTAAATTTGTTGTCCCCTCAAAATACCTCAACACACAGCCATTAAAGTCTAAACCACTGGCAACAAAAGTGAGTACACCCCTAAGTGAAAATGTCCAAATTGGGCCCAATTAATAATTTTCCCTTTCCTGGTGTCATGTGACTCATTTGTGTTACAAGGTCTACAAGGTACAAGGGGAGCAGGTGTGTTAAATTTGGTGTTATCACTCTCTCATACTGGTCACTGGACATCAGGGGTGGGGGGTCAGCCTATGAGTGCTCAGACCACACACTGCATCAAATTGGTCTTCATGACTGTCATCCCCGAAGGAAGATTTTTCTAAAGATGATGCACAAGAAAGCACGCAAACAGTTTGCTGAAGACAAGCCGACTAAGAACATGGATTATTGGAACCATATCCTGTGGTCTGATGAGACCAAGATAAAATGATTTGGTTCAGATGGTGTCAAGCGTTTTTAGCGGCAACCAGGTGAGGAGTACAAAAACAAGTGTGTCTTGCCTACAGTCAAGCATAGTTGTGGGAGTGTCATGGTCTGGGGCTGCATGAGTGCTTCCGGCACTGGGGAGCTACAATTCATTGAGGGAACCATGAATGCCAACATCTACTGTGATATACTGAAGCAGAGCATGATCCCCTCCCTTCTGAGACTGGCCACAGGGCAGTATTCCAACATGATAGCGACCCTAAACACACCTCCAAGATGACCACTAAAGAAACTGAGGGTAAAGGTGATGGGCTGGCCAAGCATGTCTCCAGACCTAAATCCTATTGAGCATCTGTGGGGCATCCTCAAACAGAAGGTGGAGGAGTACAAGGTCCCTAACATTCACCAGCTCTGTGATGTTATTATGGAGGAGTGGAAGAGGACTCCAGTGGCAACCTGTGAAGCTCTGGTGAACTCCATGCCCAAGGGGGTTAAGGCAGTGCTGGAAAATAATGGTGGCCACACAAAATATTGACACTTTGGGCCCAATTTGGACATTTTCACTTAGGGGGTGTACTCACTTTTGTTGCCAGTGGTTTAGAGGTTAATGGCTGTGTGCTGAGTTATTTTGAGGGGACAGCAAATTTACGTTGTTATGCGAAATGTACACTCACTACTTTACATTGTAGCAAAATGCAATTTCTTCAGTGTCGTCACATCAAAAGATATAATAAAATATTGACAAAAATGTGAAGGGTATACTCACTTTTGTGAGATACTGTAATTCTATTAAGAAGTAACCTACATCAGCATCCAAAAATTCCACCAAATGGTGTCGTACTATAAAACAGCTCCATTCAAAAAAGACATGCAAAAAAAAAAAAGGAAACAAGCAAAGGGTAAAAAAAACATGAACCGTGCCAAATATGCTCTGTACATAAATATAAAGTGCAAGTGCTAGGATGCTGGGACTACAAAACACCACAAAAAATGAATGCATACAATATCAGTAATATCTTATATTGAAGTTCTTATTAAGTGAATAAATAATATTCTAATAGTCTTTTAAATAAAAAGTCTTGGTTAAGTGCATAGTGAACTGTGCTCTTGCCATGTAGCACGGGAATAGTGCAACCCGTGCCCCCCACCCCCAAAACCGCATTCACCACAATTCCTTGATCCCTTGTCACTACCAGATGGTGTAAGATATAATGCGACTGAAAGCCTAGAGCTGCAAATGAAGGCAACACCAGAATAACTCAAAACTATGAAATGATTTAAAGGAAGCTGAATTATAATAATTATATGTGATTACGGCATGATAATTTATTTGGGTGGGTCTACATCATTTTAACAGACCAGCAGCAGTCACCTTATTTGGCTGCTAAAGCATACTTGCCAAGTGTTTTATTTGTCAGGACAGTTCTACATGGCTGTGTTCTAGGCCGTGTCTCAGAATCATATTATGAGACTTCCTGAGTCTGTCTGTCACTACTTCTGCCAAGCCTCAGCAACACAGGAAAATAGACAGGAATAGCTCTGTACAGAGCTTTCTGTTCATTCATAAGCCGAAGTATAGTAAACATAGTTTACTATGCCTCAGTTATGAATGGACAAATTCATTGATCTGTACTGATCACTGACTGTCCACTCAGTCAACGAAGGGACGAGTAAATTACATATTTACTGGCCCCTTCCCTGTTCTCTATCCTGACAGATCCCAAACAGCAGTCAACGGGAGAGGGGAGAGGGGAACCCAGCAGCGCTGTGGGGAGGAGGCTCATTACTGAACCTTCAAACGTATCTTTTTTTGAACCAACATTATACATAAAAACATTTAGCTGGGCCTAACTCACACTAGCAGTTGATGGGAGTGTATATAGCCCAGTCAGTATAGGAATGCAGAATCAGTCCATACACTGATATATGCACACACACAGAGGTCAGTCAGCTCTGTATCTCCTCTAAATCCCATGCCATCTCCCCCAGCACTCCCAACGTAATAGTTCTCAGCTTGAACTGCTATGTACACCCGGCCTGTACAGGCCCCCCACCCTCCTGACAGTATGGCTCCAGCCCCCCCCTACCACACATCCCACTCCTCTCATCTGTCAGAGGACAGAGGAACCAGGAAAGAGGACAGGGGCCCAGGGCAGCGAGAAGAAGATGAGAGGCAGGGTGGCATATAGAGAGGAACCAATCCTTCTATTTTTCTCTATTGCCACCGCTGTATGCCTGCAGGAGGGAGAGAAGGAAAAACATGCTTTCAATGGCAGCAGGAGACAAATGTAATGGATCAGTTCCTCTCATTATGCCACCCCGGACACCCTCCTATCTAGAAGGCTCCAGCCCACCGGGCAAATATCTGGTGGGCCATATGGGCCTACTGTTTACCCACACAGACACCAAGGCACTGCCAATCCTCTGTGGGCAGGGGCAAAGAGAAGCTAGAAATTAGGATGGAAGTGGGAGGGTCTAATACTCTACTGTCCTACACCATTGTTATCTCACTGACCAGCAGTAAAGGGTACAGCATTACTGACCACTGTCGTCTGTACACCGTGATGTATCTTACACAGTCCTGACAACTCCACTGAATTCACTATGTTGCAAATTATACTCTTGTCCCCTGAACAGTATATATCAGGTTTATACTCCTGACCCTTATATATATATATATATATATATATATATATATATATATATATATATATATATATATATATATATATATATATATATATATGTTATGATTTATATATATATATATATATATATATATATATATATATATATATATATATATACAGCAAAACAAGTCTCGGAATGTTTTTGTTTTAATGGTGGCTACTATGATAAAATACTTCAGACTTCACTACAATCATTTACAATTCCCCTTTTTAGCATATAAATATGTGAAAAGGTATGTTAGAAAAAAACACATTCTTTAAGATGATACCCACCTTTCAACATAGTCACCAATCGTGGTGTTACACTTTGTGTACTGAACTCTCTATAGTCTACAGGAAACAAACCTTACCATAAAAGGGCTAGTTCTTTACTTATTCCTCCCAGGCCAAATGTCCCCTGTCCTCCTGCTAATCTTGTGTTTACTACGTCTTCTCTCATGTAAGTCTATGCGTCAGGTGACTCCCTGAAAGCAATACATTCTGTAATCTCCACAGCTATTAGGAGAGGTAAATAACTGAATGTGGGCATTCAAATAATGCCCCAAGCTACATCGTCAGCCCCATCTCAAAATATCATCCAAATCAACCTCTTCACTCTTACCAAGGTTTCCTGCCCTTTAGCCTGCTCAACACCTTTTCCCATGCCCATCTTCAGGATTTCTCTCCAGAGCTTCTCGTTTTTCTGGAACTCCCTACCCCAGTCCATCCAGGTAACACCTTCTCTGCATTCTTTAAGGCGATCCAGAAAAAATAATTTCTTTACAGAAGCCTCCATATAAAAATTGGAATTTTACTTTCTTCATCAACCCCCTCCTCCCTCTACAGTAATTACCATTTTTATCACTTGCCTATGCCTTCATATTCCATTCATATTCAGCTCTCACAAGCAGAGCCCTCTGAACCTTCTTGCATTACATTTTATTGTAACTGTATTCTTTTTTTTGTGAAGAGTTGCACAAACTATTTTTATCATATACATCCTGAATAACAATAATGATTATAATAATAATATAATATTTTGGGCATTCAGGTAGCTGTGGGTGTTTTTTGTAGATTCAATGAGCTTTAAAGGATAAGTTCACCTTTCATAACATGTTACATGTTAAACCCATATTTGTGTGTAACTGCTCCCCTGCTATGACAGTTAGCAGGAGATCGTATATTTGACACATATCACCTTCTTAAATAGTGTTGTTGGTTGCTGACTGAGCGCACCCCTTCATCGAAATGGTATTCTTCTATGGCAGTGTCTTCTTTTAGTAGGATCATGATTCAAGAATGGTTTAAGGAACACAACACCGAGTTTGAGGTGTTGACTTGACCTCCAAATTCTCCAGCTTTCAATCCAATCAAGCATCTGTTGGATGTACTGGAAACATAAGTCTGATCCATGAATGCCCCACTTTAAAACTTACAGGACTTAAAGGATCTGCTACTGACATATTGGTGCCGGATACCACAGAGAACCTCCAGAGGTTTAGTGGGGTCCATGGCTCAATGGGTCATGGCTGTTTTGGAAGCATAATGGGCTGTTTTGGCAGCAAAAGGGGGACCTATTCAATATTAGATGGGTGGTCTTAAGCCCATACACACTACAGATTTTCTGCTGATTTTTTTCCTTCAGATTTACCAAAACCATATAATATGAGGTCAAACCTTAGGAGTTTCAATTTGTATGAAATCAGGCAGGCCCTTGCATTACATGGTTTTGGTAAATCTAAAGGAAAAAATCAGCAGAAAATCTGATAGTGTGTATGGGGCTTTAGTGTTATGGCTTATGTATTGTAAGTCTTTATTTTCATAGATTTTTATTTTAACTTTTACTTTCAATAAGTTTTATTAAGTATACATAGGAGCAAACAGAATAACAAGAATAACAAGAACATTGCCAAGATTTACAGACAGTGGTACAATGTTATCCACGAACATTTTCTGACTCAGAGACCAAAAGTAGGAGCCAGGGAAAAAAAGAGGACCAAAACAAAAAAAACAAGTAATGAAATCCCCCCCCCCCCTAAATGGTGAGCTGCTGGGTCCAGTCATCTTACAAACAGTAAAACTGCGACTAGATGCACTAAGCATCTTCACAATCCCACCCGAACCAATCTGAATCCAGCTAGGGGGCAAGTTCCCAAGTCCCGACACCCCTAATGGGAGCTAACTGTGCTGGGAACCCAAAAACCCCACCCCCCCACGTCAGAAATCCTCATAGAGCACAATAAACCATCAACATCTGGAAAGAGTATTAGTGTTCGGAGCTTCAGAAGTGGCTAGCGTTAAAATGTGAAAAACCATGTAGAGGAGAGGGAGAGACGATAACTTGTCGTTAGCAAAGCAGTTTTGATATACTAGACCTCTCAAAAACCGGTGTGGTAACATAGTGAACCTGAGGTAAGCAATGTTGAGTAAAAGAGACCTAGAGTAGGTAAACAACAGGAAATAGGGGGAAGAAGAAAAAGAGGGGAGCTGGATCAAAGCTGCTGATGAAGTGGTTCTCACTCATCCGCTATCAGACTGGTGGCGCGTCAGCATGTGTAGACCCCATAAGGTAGCTAGACCAGGGATCCCACACTGCATCATGTCTGTCTACTGTGTCCAAGAAGATACTGACCGTTTTTTCTTGGGCCATTATCCAGGATATCTTCTGCTTGACCTGCCGCAAGGACACCATGAGTTGCTTCCAAGCCCGCGCAATGGTCAGTTTAGTTCAGATTAGAATGAAACAAATTCGATTTTGCATTAGTTTCGGAATTCGTGGTTGGGGGAAATTAAGTAAGGCCTACTGGGTGATTTAGGAATGGGTATGGGTGAAATCTTCCAAATAAAGACCTTGCTCCACAGAGTCCTAATTTTTGGGCATTCCCACCAAATGTGTAGCATAGAGCCAACATGACCGCAATTGCGGAAACATAAGGGGGACGCATTCAGGTAGATCTTGGACAGTCGCAGAGGCACCGTATACCATCTCATTAGTATTTTTAAATTGGCTTCGGCCAAAGCCAAGTTTTGAAGTCCTTTGGAGGCAGACCTTGAAGCTTTATGCCATCCAGCAACCGTCCATTGTTGTTGGAGATCTTTTTCCCATTCACGCATGAAGAGTGTTTTACAGTCAGCCTGAGCAAACGCTTGGTAAATCAACGAACCCCCCCCCCCCCCGCTCCATGGCCTGGCCACACCAAAGCTCGTATTCAGTCATAGAAGGGGGTTGAGAAGTGGAGAGCCCTAAGGATCTAAGAAAGTGGGAGATTTGCTGACATCTGAATGTTTCCCCTCCTGGCATCTCAAGCTTATTAATGCAGTGGGTCAAAGTGAAGGGTCCTGAGGGAGTAATGAAGTGGCCAATCCTGTATATCCCCTTATCCAGGCACCAACTAAAGGCCTTAATGTCCTGTCCGGGGGGGAAAGATAATTCCGGAAAATGTGGGAGAGAGGCTTCCAACGACACCATAAGATGTAGTCAAGGGTGTAGCCCGGGATGGACTTACTCTCCATGTGTAAGCAATCAGGGTGAGCGAATTTGGAATAGATCGTAGATAATTGGGAAAGTTGAGGTGTGGGAGTAAGGTCATTTTGATTGAGTTCACCCTACCCAACCAGGAGATATTCAACTTATCCCAAAAGGCTAGGTCGCCCTCCAGTTTCCTAAATGTTGCTGGCAAGTTGGCAGAGTAAAGTTTGTCTATAGAGGCTGTCAGGTTGATCCCTAAATATGGTAACATAGCTTCTGACCA
Organism: Lithobates pipiens; assembly: GCF_037356315.1. Classification (NCBI taxonomy): domain Eukaryota; kingdom Metazoa; phylum Chordata; class Amphibia; order Anura; family Ranidae; genus Lithobates; species Lithobates pipiens. Next base: position 476,340,760 of record NW_027507764.1, read on the forward strand.
GTGAAACCTAAAGCTGTCGTTGAGTTGGGCAACCACCTGAGGAGATAAGTTAATATTAAGTGCTAGGGACTTAGAATAGTTGACCCTGAGGCCTGATGCTTTGCCAAAATCATCCAGCAGCCGGCATAAACTCGGAAGCGAAGTGCTCGGTGACCATATGAAAAGAAACACATCGTCCGCAAATAGGGCACACTTATGGGTGGCTGGTCCGCATTGAATCCCTTTGATATCGGGGTGGGCTCTGATTGCAAAAGCCAGCGATTCGATGATCATGGCAAAGATCAGTGGTGACAAGGAGCATCCCTGTCTCGTGTCTCGACAAATTGGGAAAGGGTTTGAGTAATACCCTTGCATCTTGATCTGGGCAGCTGGGGTTGAATACAAGGCATGAATTATGTTCAGGAAGGACTGGCCAAATCCCCATCTCTCCAGGGTGGGAACCAAAAAGGACCATGAGACAGAGTCAAAGGCTTTCCTGAGATTAAGGGATAGCAGGAGTCCTTGTTGACGGGGGCTGTGTAGTACGGTCTTTAAAATAAACACACGCAAATGTTTTCACAATGATTGTCCTTTAGGAACATGCAAGACTGTTTCTGTACACTTGTGCAAAAGTAATATAGGGTAGTAGAGGGGATGCAGTATCCTATTTTCCTCTATGTTTTGGAGAGATATGCTTGTTAATTATAAAGAGTTATTAAGAAAAGTTTCAAAATTACAATGATTCACCTTTCTATAACTCGTTGTGCAGCTAACTAATTAAATGAGGCCTTTTCACGGTTTTATAATGTTTTTTGCTTTTCAAATAATGAATAATAGCATCGAAAACAAAAGGAATGCAAGGTGACTACATTGTAAGGACTTGAAGTAATTAAAGTGTTAGGAAATGACAATGTGATAATTACATGTTCATTTTAATAAAATAATAGGGATACATAATAGTATTTAATCTTTACAGAATTAAAAAACATCTAATTACTTTAAACATATTTGTAATCTTATAGGAAGGAATATAAATAATTTATATATTTAATATACATAATAAAGGTTAACCTGTTGGTTTAACATAATGTTATTGTGCTACTAATATTTAAATTAACTATCATTAGAAAAGAAGATTATTAATTTTATAGCATTATATTGGTATAAAACTTTTTAGTACGAGCATATAGGACGTGATCAACGCTAGCAGCTGTCCTTTAATCATCTCTAATTATCATTTGGATTTTCACATGGTAGCTCGCATGGTTCTGTTTGTTGTTTTGAAGATTATTAATTACTCCAAATATGTGCATGAATGCTATACTAACAAAGTAAAGTTTTTTTATATATATAAAAAAATGGTGTGTTATGGCATACATGTAAATTTATACAGTATTATACAATTTCACTGGACATCAATATTCCTATAAATTCAGGAAAAAAAATCACACTCTGCAGATGAGGGTTTATGCTAGTTTGTCCCATCATCTGCTTTTTCAATCTTTGCTCTGTTCAAGAACAGCTGTCTCCTGAATAATCTTCTCATTCAACACTTGCCTTGAGTGTCAGATGCCTCCCACTGCAGCTACGATTCTTTCCAATGACCACTACATCACTACAACTCTACTCTCTCCTGTAGTGATGTAGGGGCAGAAAGAGGAACCATTGTAAAATGGCAACCTCTAATGTAAAGTAGCATTTCCCCATTGAACCCTTCACTGACAACCAAAGTAAGAGGGTATTTCCCAATGATAGCTAATGTTAGGGGGCACTCCACTGACTACTTCACATAGGACATGCCCCAGACAAACTCTTTGGCAGCTACAGCCTGTAAGCTGTGTTGTACATCACATTCTACTCACTGCTGCAAGCTGTAAGCTGTGTTGTATGTTACATACTTCTGACTGCTTCACACTATATACACCTGTTAGCTGCACTCTTTATTCTTTATGTCTTTATAAATGCTGCACTGTCCGCATTTATTTTAAGGTGTAATATTTTTGTTTAATTTCAATCGTTATTGCTTGAATATTTTTTTTTTTCTTCGCATGAAGCATGTGGTGTTGAAAATTGATCTATTTGTCAGTTTGAAAGGTAGTTAAATGAATAGAATAACAAAAAAATACTCTGTAGGTGCTTGATGAAAAAATGTACTTAGTTTTGTGTCGATTTGTTAATGTAGTTATTTCATTTTCGTTAAATTAGGTTGATTCGTTCAATTTGTATTCGGGATTCGTATTCGGAATTCGTTTTATGTCTTTTTCGAATTCTCTTTGAATCTACCAATTTTTCAAACTTTGAATTGATACAAAATGATTTCAGAAATATGTTTACAGTTAGAATTCAACTGGAGTTCGATGTAAAATTCTGTTCAAATTTCTCAGTTGCAGTGTGGAGTACACATTGGCTTCAAGACACCAGGATAAAACTAAAACACATAGACCTAGCAAATCATAATAGTAAAAACTTTAATAATTAAAAGCAATTATATTTATTCATGTAGCACTAAGTAGTGGCAGACAGCTCCAGTGGCCGAAACTAAAGAGAGTCTTAAAAGACAACGTAACCCATGACTGGAGGTACTGCTCTGTTATTCTTAGCTCCCCAAGGCAGCCTTGGGTAGGATGTAAAAGATTTTGCATCCTTAACTCAGAAACAATTTCCATACTACAGTACCATGAAATGCAAAGCTAGGGACAGAGCATCACAGTATGTCTGGCTATGGGGTGCATGTTCTTTTTGGACTCTTCTTCAGCTTGGCCGATTGATATATCGCTCAGTTCCTTAAATTTCTTAAGGTTTTTATTATGATAATGTTCTAAGTTGGTGTTTTTTTCATTCATCTATGTTGCAGGCTAAATGTTTTCTACCAGAGACTAGAATCTTTTAATATAGGGGCAGCATTGGTAGAGTGTTTGCAGGCCTTGGGTTTCACACCAGTGTCCATTTTTTTGCAGCCTAGCCATAATGCCTTTCCAGACAGAAGCAGTGATGAGTGTCACATCCACTCTCCTAACTTTGAGTCCTTTTATGTTATTGCTTGGTGTGGTTGGTAGGGATAGTCCTGATGTTTGAATCAAATGTAAGTTCGCCTCGAACATCGGGTGTTCGTTCACAGATGAACCAAACATATTCCACATACATGGAGCGCCCCATAATGCATAGTGAGATTGCAGTGCATTGACGGCTGCTGATTGGCCAAAGCATGCACTTGACCTGCATGCTTTGGCCATTCACAGCACGATTTGCTGTGAGAGCCATGATTGGCCAAAGGCAGGGTGCCTTTGGCCAATCATGGCTCAGGGGGCTAAGTCCATGCCCCACACTATATAAGGCTGCTTACACAGCGGCCGCATGTAGTGCGATAACGTGGAGATTGAGAGAATTTGAGCTAGATTAGGCAGGTTACTTAGTGACATGCAGACAGTTTAGTATATGTACAGTATATATACAGTGCAGTAACACTGTAGAATACATATTACATAATACATACAGTGCAGACAGTGTATTCATATACAGTATATATATATATATATATATATATATATATATATATATATATATATATATATATATATATATCGCATTTATCGGCATATAACACGCGCCAGTGTACAACACGCACCCCAAGTTTTAGAGGGGATTTTAAGGAAAAAAACTTTTAGGGGGGGAGTTTAGGGAAAACAAACTTACATTTAAATGCTCATCAATGCAGCCTTGTCAGTGTCATTTGCAGCCTTGTCAGTGTCATTGCAGCCTTGCCCCAGTGTCATTGCAGCCTTGTCATTGTTGCCTTGCCCCAGTGTCATTGCAGCCTTGTCATTGTCATTTCAGCCTTGCCATTGTCATTGCAGCTATGTCATTGCAGCCTTCCAGTTTAAATATGGCACCACCAAGATACACAGAACCAGATTTCCTGTGTATCTTGGTGGCGCTCAGCTCCTCTCGGCTTTTCTCAAAATCCCACCCAGTCCCGCCCTATGATGGACATAACACAGGTCCAATAGCGGGACTGGGCGTGACTGTGAGCGGAGCCGAGTGCCGCCGCTATACACATAACCGAGTGTACTCAGCTAGGCTCCGCCTACAGTCACGCCTACAGTCACGCCCAGATCCTGTGTTATGTCCGTCATAGGGCTGGATTGGGCGTGGCTGTAAGCAGAGTCAAGAGACGCCGAGCCTAGCCGAGTACACTTGACTATGCGTATTTTGGCGGCGCTCGCTCCGCTCACAATCGCCGGAGATTGGCGTATAACATGTGCTCATTGATTTTTATATATATATTGTAAGGGATCTTCCCGGGGTAGGGTGTGTTTGGACACAGTTCACAGCAGACTTGGAATTTGATAAAGCAGATCTTGGCGTTTATTTGTGGTACAAACAGTCCAGCAAACAAAATATACAGCAACACCGTGCTTTCTAAGTACAACAAAATACAAGTCCTAGCCCGGCTGGGCGCTTACTAACAGGTTCTGCTCACCTATCTGACACTTACAAACACAGCGTCTTTCGCCTGGATATCGCAGGGTGAGTTTTAGCTCCAGCAGTGGCTGTGCTTGCAGCTTCCTTCAACACACAGATTGTTCATTCCCTGGCTGAGAAGCAATCACCTGCAGACCCTACAGAGCCTTTAGCTTCCCAGGCTAATTAGGATCCAAGCTCACCTGATCCCAAACCCAGAACTGGATCGGGGGATGTGGAATGACAGGTCCCTCTACCAAACCTACCTGCCATTCCATATAAACCCAGGCCCGGCAAAATTAAATAACAACTCAGCAGCATATCGCTGCTGAGAAACTGATCCATCCTGGATTTACCATCTCACACTGTGTAGCAACCTAGGTGAGATGTACACCCCCTCGATCACTTCTCCAGTGACATGTCTACAATATATATATATATATATATATATATATATATATATATATATATATATATATATATATATATATATATATATATATATATATACAGTATATATACAATACTATGAAAAAGTTTTTGCCCCTTTCTGATTTTTTATTTTTTTGCATATTTGTCACACTTAAATGACTCATCAATAGTCATCAAACTAATTGTATTATTACACAAAGATAACCAGAGTAAATGCAAAATGCAGTTTTTAAATTATGGTTTCATTTATTAAGGCAAAAAGTTGTCGAAACCTGCCTAGCTTTATGTAAAAAAGTAATTGCCCCCTAAACCCGGACATCGCAGGACACTTTTTTTGTCTATTGTGCTTTTTACTTTTGACACTTTTTTTGTGAATGGTTAGGGGTACAATGTACCCGCTACCCATTAACATAGGGGGCAGGGATCTGGGGTCCCTTTGTTAAAGGGGGCTTCCAGATTCTGATAAGCCCCTTGCCCCGCAGACCCTGACAACCAATAGACAGGGTTGTCGAGAAGAGGCTCTTGTCCCCATCAAAATGGGGACTGCTCCTGAAAAAACATTTGCATTGATACATGTCCCCTAGGGCAGGACCCAGGTCCCCATACACTTTTTATGGCAATAACTTGCATATAAGCCTTTAAGATTAGCACTTTTGATTTTTCATGTTCTTGTCCCATAGACTTTAATAGGGTTTGCATGTTCACTAGAATTTTTTGCCTGTTCGCATGTTCTGGTGCGAACCAAACTGGGGGGTGTTCGGCCCATCCCCAGTGGTTGGTTATCCACAGTAAAACTGGAGGAACAAAGTTAAAACTTCAGTCATAAAGTTGTTTATTCTCACAATTCTTAGGCTGCGCTCAGGGATCGGATTATTATGGTTTGTATGTTAACATATGTGGTGGGTTACCCCTAATTAAATACCATAGTAGTCGGAAGCCAACAATCTACAGTATTTGGTGTTTGTGTATTTTATTGTAGTAATAAATATAATGTGTACTCTTAGCGTTCCTGTCCTATCCCAATTGGCCAGGTTTGTGACAGTTTTACTTAAAATCAAGTATAGATTGCATTCTTTGAATAATATCTTTTTTCTTTTTTGTTTCTTTTGTTAAAATATACATGTTCAATATGCTTTATTTTGCCTTCCCTCTGTGGAAAAGTATCTCTCTCCATCTTCTGTGCTTTATTGGCCTTTTTCCAAGATGAAATATGTGTCATTCTTATTTTATAATTAAAAGGAAACTACGAGGAAGCTGCCTTGTTTAGCCTTATGCTGGTATGACATGTCATACTATCTCACTCCCAGAATATAACGATTTGTGATAGGTTACATGAGATGCATGACATTAACATTTCAACCTCCAAATCCTTTAGATGTGCTTCTGACTCCTGCTTCCCAAGGCGTACACATTTTAGCTGGAGAAAAAAAAATGGGAGTGAATCACAAAGTCAGGTTATAGAACATTAATTCCTCTAGCACACATTCAATGCATAAAACAGAGAAGAAAAGAAGAAGTGTATTGTGACAGAAAGATCCCAGGTGAATTTATATAGAGTTATAAATATAATGAACACAATTAACTTTAGTAGTTCAATTAAATGTGTTCATTTTAACTCATACATTTAAAATGCTTATAATATTTTAAAAATTGCGGAAAAAAGAACACAATGGGGTTGATTTACTTAAGGCAAATAGACTGTGCACTTGCTCCAGAGGTTAGTAAATGAGGTGAAGCATCACTTTACAAAGACTATCAAGTCACATGCATGGAAATTAAAAAAAAAACTGTCTGCCCAACTAAAGCTATGATAAACACAGCTTAGCCACATTGGCCTAATTTTACTCTGCTTCAGTCAAGTAATAAGTACAGGTCTTCTCTCTCCCTAGTCTGTGACTGGGCAGTGAAAGGAGAAGCAGTACATAGATGAGAGAAAAGAACAAAGGGAGGAAAGCACCAGCTAAGTGTAGTATCCCGTTAAAAATGCTTTAATAACAATGGAGCAATTACATTCACAAGATTAAATAGATAAAATGCTCATCTGGTGCTGAGCATGCAGATGCATTCCTCATGTATCCAAACTGCAGGACTCCTGTGAGGTGTTCCAGCTGCTGGAAGAGGAGGATGGCCCACTCAGGAGTCTGGAGGAGCCCCAGAAAGCCACTCTGACCAGAGTAGAAACGCCCGGCGGAAGTGACATCACCGGAAGGATATAGGACATGACTTCTGGTGTGCATTCCATGCTAGTCAGCCTGGCTACATACTCAGCACCAGATGAGTGTTTTATCTTTTTTAATCTTGTGGGTGTAAGTGATCTATTGTTATTAAAGCATTTTACCTGGGATATTACACTTAGCTTGCACTACCTTCCCTTTGTTCTTTTCTCCCTTTGAATCACACAAAGCCATACACAACTCTGAAGATAGCAGCCGCAGGTGGTCCTGAGCCTCCCCCCTTCTGCCTTTACATCTTGTACTACAGGAATAGAGACTACCTTGGACTATCCCTTACCCCATCTATGGTCTCATAAACAATTTATTGCCTATTGGACTATATAATCTTGGTGCTCCAGATTATTATCTCTCTTTTACTCTTTTAGCTCCTCTCTCTGTCACAGGTTTAAAAACTGTATTCTGTCCTCTTAAGCTCCTCATTAATGTCAAGAAGGCTTCAGTATAAAGTTGACATAAAGGATGAAGTTTGAGTTCACCACCACCATGGGTTTGATGCAAGCCTTTCACTTTCGAAGTTCACACTTCTGGCAAAATAATGCAGTAATTAGAGTTGGGCGAACGGTTCATGTCCAAGCATGAGTTTGGGACGAACATTGGCTGTTCGCCCATTCAACGAACACCCGAATTATTGGGATGATTGACCATTTGTTCGGCCTACCGAATGATCACAATGCACTGAGTGGCTGCACAGTGCATTAGGAGCCCTGATTGGCTGATGCAATGAAAGCTTTGCCCAATCAGGGCAAAGAGTACTGTCAGAGCCATGATAGCAGAAAGTAATGATGACTCTATTCAATCATGGCTCAGTACTATTAGTCCCGCCCCACACTATAAAAAAATACTCCCCATAGCGGCCATTTGCAGTGTGATATTGGCGTGGAGAGAGATAGAACAGGGCTCTGTTCAGTGCTACTGGTGAGTTAGTGTGCTATAGTGTGCTATTGTTCTTCTATTGTGTTGTCAGTGTAGCATATCAGTTTAGTGTGAAACTAGTGACTAGTTTTTGTAAGTGTACTGTGACCATTTACTTTTAATTTAGTGTCAGTTTTTGTGAGTGTAGGGTGACCATTCATTTTGACTTTAGTGTCAGTTTAATTTGTCAGGGCACATTTCTTGCAGTATATATCAGTGCAATACTGCACGTTTAATGCAGTATATATCAGCATGTTACTGCACGTTTTACATAGTATAGTATGGTGTGTTACTGTACAATGAACGCAGTATATATCAGTGTGTTACTGCACGTTTAACCACTCGAGACCCGCGCTATAGCCGAATGACGGCTACAGCGCGGATCTCCTTTTCCGGGACTACGTCTATTGATGTAGTCCCGTGCACGAGCGGCCTGAGAGCCCCCCGAGGGGCGCGCGCGGCGCGCTCTGTGATCGGCGAGTCTATGAGACTCGCCTGATCACCGATCAGAGCAAGGGGTCGATTCCGACCCCTTATCACGTGATCAGCTGTCAGTCAATGACAGCTGATCATGTGATATAACGGAGCCGGTAATCGGCTATTATTCCTCCTCGCGCTGTCTGCGCGAGGAGAAAAAAAAAGAGCCGATCACCGGCGGCCGTGATCAGGACATCAGTCCCGATCACGGCCAGCCCTGCCAGTGCCCACCTGCCCCCTCATCAATAAAGGTGATGAAAAAATAAGTGCCCCCCGTCAGTGCCACCCAGCAGTGCCCACAGTGCCACCCAGCAGTGCCCACAGTGCCACCCAGCAGTGCCCACAATCTGCCTCAACAAAGGTGCTGCACCCCAGTGCCCATCAGTGTCATCTACCAGTGCCCATCAGTGCCCAACAGTGCCACCCATCAGTGCCCAGCAGTGCCACCTATCAGAGCCACCTATCAGTGCCACCTATCAGTGCCCATCAGTCCCATCTATCAGTAGTACCTATCAGTGCCCCTTAGTGCCACCCATCCGTGCCACCCACCTGTGCCACCCATCCGTGCCATCTTATCTGTGCCCATCTTTGCCCATCAGTGCCGCCTTATCTGTGCCCATCGGTGCCGCCTTATCTGTGCCTATTAGTGCCGCCTTAACTATGCCTATCAGTGCACACCAGTGCAGCCTATCAGTGCCCACCAATGCAGCCTATCAGTGCCCACCAATGCAGCCTATCAGTGCCCACCAGTGCAGCCTATCAGTGCTGCCTCATCAGCGCACTTCAATGAAGGAGAAAAATGACCTGTTTGCAAAATTTTATAACAAACTATTAAACATGATTTTTTTTATTTATTTTTTTGCATCTTTTTTTGTTTGTTTAGCAAAAAATAAAACTCCCAGCTGTAATTAAATACCAACAAAAGAAAGCTCTATTTGTGGGAAAAAATTATAAAAATTTCATTTGGGTACAGTGTTGTATGCCCGCGCAATTGTCATTCAAAGTGCATCAGCGCTGAAAGCTGAAAATTGGTCTGGGACTGAGGGGGGTTTAAGTGCCCAGTAAGCAAGTGGTTAATGCAGTAGATATATTAGTGCGTTACTGCATGTTTAACTCAGAATATATCAGTGCATTACTGTACATTTAACTCAGTATACTGTATATCAGTGCATTATTGCATGTTTAAAGCAGTCTATATCATTGCGTTACTGCTCGTTTAATGCAGTATATTTCAGTGCGTTAGTGCACATTTAGCTTATCATATATCTGTGCATCAGTGCAGTTTTACTGCAGTATATTTTAGTGTGTCAGTGAAGTGTGTCCTTGTAATGAGTACTCAAGGTACAGTGCACCAGTCACCACTTTCCATTGATTAAAGGGCATCCACGTACACACATATCCACATCTTTGTTATATTTTGTTAAAAAGCACCCCCCCCCCCCATCATGTCTGGGAGGCTAACTGGGAGAGACAGATGTTCCCATGGCACTGTGAGGGGGCCAGCAGCGTATGTCCACAGGCAAAGGTGGACGTAGTCCGTCCTCAGGCAGGGCATCATTTCCTCTGTTTAGTAATGTTGCCCATGCCATCCAGCCACAGCATGCAAAGGAAGTGGTGGACTGGCTTACTAAACCATCCTCATCCTTCTCCGTCAATCAAGCAGAGACTAGTGCAAGATCCATTGCAGCTGCCAGAGTGGCTTATCCTGCCTCTTTGTCCACAAGTACTGCTGCCAAAGCCCCCATCACCAGGCATGGAGGAGTCAGCTGAGTTATTTGAACACAGCATCAGCCACTTGCCCCTTGAAGATTCACAGCCATTACTTGATTCAGATCTTGGTTCTGAGCTGCAGCGTAGTGCCAAGTTGTCTCCAGTGATAATGAGGATGGAGGGGATGATAAAGAGGTCACTGACGGGACTTGGGTACCAGATAGAGGGTGAGGTACAACCCAAAGAGGCAGCCATCATGGGAGAGTACAGAGCAGCCACCCTATACCACCAGATTGTGGAGCTGTTATCTCCCGACACACTTCCCACAGATTAACTGTTTGGGCCATTTTTAGCACATGTGCAGCTGATCACATTGTTGCAATTTGTAAACTTTGCCTCAACCACATCATGTGGCAAAAACACCAGCCATTCGAGTACCACATGCTTGACAAGGCATTTAACCTCCCACCACTCAGCCTGTTGGCAAGAGCACCTGAAAGACACACAAAAGGGACGCAATTCTGCTCTTCCTCACTCCTCACCTTTCTGGACTGCCCCCACTATACCTCATGACCTCTCATCAGCCTCCACTGACAGAGATAATGGTATAGCAGAGGTTGTCCCAGGTCCTTGCAGCACATCTGCCAGTAGCACACATGCAGCTATAGGCTACTGCAGGCAAATTTCTCTTCCCCATCTGCTGCAGTGAAAAAAAAAATACAGTCACTGCCACCCACATGCCAGCTTGTCAAAGCTCCTGCCTTACCTCTTTTCAGTCTTTGTTGATTCTGCTGATGCCCTGCAATCTCTTTACAGCCTGTCCACATGCACTATAAGTATAACAGACTGCATATGTTTTTTTCCACAGGGCATGTTTCTCAATGGTTGCTGGCTGCAATAGTTTTTTTAACTGACCTTTAATAAATGGTGAAACAATGGAATATGCTTGGGTATTGTGCATCAGCAAAGAAGAAACGTTTCCTTTGAGAGAGCATGAGTGATTTACAGGCAGGAGATTGTGAGAGACGGGGCTAAGCATTGTCACCCCATAGCGCAAAGAGGTTGGTTTATTAAAACCAGAGAGTGCAAAATGTTGAGCAGCTGTGAATGGTAGCCAATCAGCTGTTAACTTCACCTCATTCAATTAATCTTTGACCAAAAAAAAAAATCTGGAAGCTGATTGGTTTCTATGCAGAGCTGTACAACATTTTGCACTCTTCAGTTTAAGTACATCAACCTAAAAATGTCCAAACAAGAACTTTTATATTAGTATAAGAAATTAGAATTAGTATCACCAGCTATTTATTTCATGAAACCTAGTGATTACAATTAAAATAGGCTTTCCTGACAGACTCCATGGCAGCAACGTGTGGGTTAAGTCCAGCCTCCACTACCCATAGGACACTACTCCCATAAATCTTTGCTCCCTGCCCCTGGCCGTGTTCTTTTTTTGTCCTCCTCCGAAGGACCCAGAAGTGGTCTTCCTACCTGAAGATTTATCATCCCCACGATCGAGGTCGGCCGGTCTGCGACTCTGGGTCTGGAAAGTCGCATTACTCCGCTAAGCCCTAGCTATTAGCAGGGTATGGAGTGGGCAGTGGAAGAGGCGCTGTGAAGAAGCCCATGTCCTGGCCACTGGCAGGCAGGCTGCGCATTGGTCGGATAGCCAGCTATTAGCAGGTGACCTGTTTTGCCCCCTGGAAAGTCCGGTGTCATCTTACCTTATCTTCGGCCGAGTGATCGATCGTGGTGGGAGTGGTGAGAGGTTCTAAAAGTTCTTTATGGCAGCAGTTTTTGTATCTTATTATCTGTCTTCGTTTGTTTCTGTTTGTTTGTATGTGCAGGCATGGCGGCTGGTTCTTCCGCGTTCCAGCCGCCGTTCTACTTCCGGGTTTGCGTTTTCGGCCGTACTGCGCATGCGCGAACGCGGTTGAGATCGAGGCTTGGTTTCGCGCATGCGCGATAGCGGCAAATTGCCGCTGTTTCGCGCATGCGCACAGGCACGGCGGTGACATCACAGGGGCGGGCTATTTAAATGTGGAATTTGTCTGCAAGCTTTGGGAATGCTTGCGGGCTGTTGCGGTGACTTCCCCCTGCCTCTGTGTTGCATCCACTGGTAAGTGGCATTCTGGGATAGGGAGGCTATCCCTTCCCTGTCCCTTGCACTGATCCCTTGTCATCTTTTCAGCGCGTATGGATATCGCTGAGGACATGGATTCCTTACCGCCTGCTTGTGGCCAGCCCTCTCATAAAAGGTATTTCTAATGATCACCTGAAGGTCTGGTGGGGGAGGGGTATTTATCTGTTAGCTCTGTCCTGATGTCTTGTCTCTTGTGGTTTCTTGTCTTGTTCCTTTTTCAGCCCTTCCAGGTCAGAACAGCATCGCAGCTCTTATAGAGGGAGCGACTCCTCCAAGTCGCATCACCGGCACTCCTCTTCCAAATCTAAACATTATGGTTTCTCCTCAAGATCAGGACACCGTAGTGAAGAAAGATCGCACTCCTCGAGGACTCAATCTAGTCACTCAGCTAGTGCCTGTTGGGGGTGCAGAGCTCTTGTACCGGCAGGAAAATCTTTATGCGACCCTTGCTACGCCAAGGCTTCCAATGAAAGGGGTGACGCGGATCAACAACTTAAAACCCTGGTGGAAAAAGTTGTTAAGGAGTCCCTCAGAAATATTGAGGGCAAGTCCTATGTTCCCCCGGCAGAGCCGCCACTTTCTCCACGAAGGGAGACTTAGCTGCAGGATACTTGGGAATCCTCTGCGCATAGCCACCCCTCAGCTGCCATATCTGACAGTGACTCTGATGAAAGTGATCCCTGTGTGGGCTTTGATTTCGCTCTACTGCCTCCTCTGGTCAGAGCTGTTAGAGAGACACTGAACTGGGAAGATTCTGTGGCTGCTCCTTCCAAACAAAGAAAATTCTTTAAGCAATTAAAGAAGGAACGGATTAATTTTCCTTTTATCTCTGAGCTAGGTGAGATTATCACAGATGAATGGGGCAAGGTGGAGAAGAAAAATTCCATGCTATCAAAGGTTTCGAAACTCTATCCTTTCAATGAAGAAGAGGTGAAGCATTTGGAGTCAGCGCCATTGGTAGACGCAGCAGTCATGCGGCTGGTGAAACATGTCACTCTTCCCTTAGAGGATACCGTGTCTTTTAAGGATGTTCTGGACAGACGAATTGATGCTGATTTGAAGAGAGTGTATCTCACAGCAGGAATGGCCTGTAAGCCAGCGCTAGCTCTGGCCGCTATGTCCAAAGCAATGGAGATATGGACAGATAGTGTAGATGAGACACTTAGAAATATCTCTGAAGATACAGCTAAGAGCTCGCCTATCCAAGAGCTTAGGCTGGCCTCCGCCTTTCTTGGGGAGGCCTCTATCGACATTATACGCCTGGTGGCTCGGGTGATGCTTTCTTCTGTTACGGCTAAACGGGCTCTTTGGCTCCGCCCCTGGCTGGCAGACCCAGCCTCAAAACAAGTATGGTGCCGCATCCCCTTTGAAGGGACCTCCCTTTTCGGCAATAAGTTGGATGAGGCTATTACCCGAGCCACTGGTGGGAAGTCGGGGTTCCTCCCCCAGGACCGGCGTTTGCAAGCCCAGAGAAGGTCTTTTCCAAAGAGACAGTACCAGGAACGAGCCAGGGAAGCTCGCAGTTACAGACCAGGCCGTGAATTTTCCAGGTCCTGGAAATCAAGACAATCCTCTTTTAAAAAATCTACAAAAAGTGATTTGAAGGGAGAGAGGGAACCAACTAAATCCTTTTGAGGTTGGGCCCGCTCAGACAGGGCAGGTGGGGGCTCATCTTTTCCACTTTCGCCATGTCTGGGCGGCCTCGATCCAAGACTTCTGGACCGTCAAGACCGTCTCCTCAGGTCATGTTTGGACCTTCAAGGAATCTCCCAGACTCAGATGGGTCCCCACCTCTCTCCCGGCCTCAGACGAAAAAAGGCTAATTCTTCTAGCCTACGTGGAATCTTTGTTGGCTCAAGGCGCCGTTATCCATGTTCCAGTCATTCAGCGAGGCATGGGAATCTACTCTCCTTTGTTTATGGTCCGGAAAAAGAGCGGGGCCTGGAGGCCGGTCATAGATCTAACCCACTTGAACAGTTTTATCAAAAAAGAAAAATTCAAGATGGAGTCTTTATCCACAATTCAACAATCTGTCCAAGCAGGGGACTGGATGGTCTCCATAGACCTCAGGGACGCCTATTTTCATGTCCCAGTTGCAGAAAATTACCAGCAGTATCTCCGCTTCTCCGTGGGCGAAAGCCATTTTCAATTTACTTGCCTTCCCTTCGGGCTATCAACTTCTCCTCGTGTATTTTCAAAAGTATTGTTGGCAGTGGTAGCTCTTCTGAGAACCAAAGGGATTCGTCTACATCACTACCTAGACGACCTTCTGTTGTTGGCTCAAGACAAGGATCAACTTCTAGTACACAGAAAGCAGGTCATCTCCACCCTACAGGAATTCGGGTGGATCTTGAACTTGGAGAAGAGCCAGCTGGTCCCATCTCAGCGGCTGGTGTTCTTAGGGGCCCTATTCAACACTGTCAGAGGCACCATCTCATTACCAGAAGAGAAGTTGTCAGTGGTCAGGGACAGAATCCGTCCAGCCCTCTCTGCCTCTCATCTCCAGGCTCTCCAGTGCCTGAAAATTATAGGCACTATGGTAGCGACAATCCCGATGGTGAGGTGGTCACAGTGGAGGATGAGGCCCTTTCAGAAGGGTTTCCTTCATCAATGGTCAGGCAACAAAACCCAGCTGATTCGGATCACCTTATCCATGAGGAATTCCCTTCTGTGGTGGCTCCAACGGGAAAATCTCTGCAACTGCCATTCCATTCTCCCCATCTCATGGGTCACCATAACAACAGATGCCAGCAACAGGGGTTGGGGCGCCCACTGTCTGGCGGAAGTGGCTCAGGGCACCTGGATTCTCCCCTCCAGAGGGACGGTGTCGAACATCCTGGAGTTAAGGGCAGCCTTTCAAGCTCTGCTAGCCTTTCGGCATCTGATTTCAGGAGCCTCGGTCTCACTCAGGCTAGACAATACCACAGCAGTGGCGTACATAAGAAGGCAAGGGGGTACCCGAAGTCTATCCCTTCTCCAGGAGGTGGAACCGATCATGACCTGGGCTCAGAGGAACCTGAAGGATCTGACAGCATCTTATGTCCCAGGGATTCAGAACGTTCAGGCAGACTTTCTTTCCCGGATACTTCTGGACAACAACGAGTGGTCTCTCCACGAGGAAGTGTTCAACTGGATCCTGACAATGGGGCTCTCCCCAGAAGTCGACCTGTTTGCCTCCCCTTGCAACAAAAAACTGGAGAAGTATTATTCAAGGTACAGGGATCCTCAAGCCTACGGGGTGGATGCCTTGACAGAGAAATGGTGGTTCCACAAGGCCTATGCCTTTCCCCCAACTCCTATTATTCATCAGTTCCTGAGGAGACTCAGGTCAGAGTCAGTAGAAGTGATAGCCATAATTCCCTATTGGCCCAACAGACCCTGGTTTCCGCTTCTGATGCTCCTCAGTGTCAGGGATCCAATTCCTTTACCATCCAGGCCAGACCTTCTGTCCCAAGGGTCGAGATTACATCCTTGCCCGGATCACCTGCGCCTAAAGGCTTGGTTTTTGAAAGGGGACGGTTGAAGGCTTTAGGCTGTCCTGAAGAAGTCATTCCCACTCTTCTTAGTGCTCGAAGAAGCAGTACTAACCGGGTATATGAGAGAATTTGGGAGAAGTTTGCAGATCACTTGTCTTCAAGGTCCAGTTCCTGTAATACCCTGACAGTCCGGGACGTCTTAAGCTTCTTGCAATCAGGATTGGATATCTCCCTTTCGGTTAGTTCTCTCCGGGTCCAGGTTTCAGCAATTTCAGCTTTTTCTGGAGTCGCATGGGCCAATCATCCCTTGGTCCAACAATTCTTCAAAGGAGCAGTCAGGCTTAGGCCACAAAGGAAGCCTAGATTCCCCAAATGGGACCTTCCATTGGTTCTAGATTTCTTCTCTCAACTTGACAGAACGCTCTCAATCAGAGAATTAACCCTTAAAACCTCTTTTCTGGTAGCCATAACTTCGGCGAAGAGAATCTCCGAAATTCAGTCTCTAGGTACAAAGGAACCTTTTCTCACCTTCTTTCCAGATAGGGTGGTCCTAATTCCGATGTTGGGGACAAATCCCAAGGTGACCTCTGTTTTCCATGAAAACCAGGAAATCACTCTTCCTACCTTCAATTCTGCTGGAAGTCAAGATCCACATCCACTCGATTTGGGAGTTACTCTAAAACAATATCTGGATATTACAGCTTCTTTTCGTCAATCTGACTTCCTCTTCGTACTATTTAACGGGAAAAGTAGAGGCGCCAAGGCCTCCGTTAGATCCATTGCTGCTTGGGTGGTTCAGGCAATTCAATGGGCTTATAGAGAGAAGGGCTTGGCTCCTCCTGAGGCGGTTACAGCTCACTCTACCAGAAGTCTCTCAACCTCATGGGCGGCTTCGCGCCACGTTGCACCTGATGTAATCTGCAGAGCGGCCTCCTGGTCTTCTATTCATACATTCATGTCTCACTATTGTGTTGAGCCAGCGTCTTTATCCTCTGTTGATTTTGGTTTGAAAGTCCTGTCGGCCGACAGTGTTAAATAAATCTTTTGTTCAGCATTTTTGCCCACCCGGGTGTGTTTGGCGAGTTATTTCCCACACGTTGCTGCCATGGAGTCTGTCAGGAAAATGGAAAATTCCTATCAAAATACTTACCGTAATTTTCCTTTCCTGATGGACTCCATGGCAGCAGGAGTTCCCTCCCAAATGGCTGGAGTAGGCTAGTTACCGAACACGGCCAGGGGCAGGGAGCAAAGATTTATGGGAGTAGTGTCCTATGGGTAGTGGAGGCGGGACTTAACCCACACGTTGCTGCCATGGAGTCCATCAGGAAAGGAAAATTACGGTAAGTATTTTGATAGGAATTTTCCATTTTCAAGTGATGTTTTAAAGTGGTATTAAACCCCAAACCAAAAATGTAATATGTTGCAGTTTTCCAACCTTTTCTACTGTATGTGGTACTTGCATTAAACTTAAGTGCCCCCACTCTGGATGAATGAGTACAGGGGGCACAGTAGGCATCTGCATTGTCTGTCTGGGGAAGGGTAATATTAGATGTATTAGAAGATTTAAATACACTAAAAAAACTGAAACCAAACTCCAGCTAAAACATTATAAGAAGTTACAGTTTTGCCTTTTGGGATCAAGGTTTTAAATGAATAAATAAAAGCTCATCATTGTAAGCACCCCAGCCAGTATTAAATGGTTTGTCTCATCCCTGTAAACTGATACATCTGGAAGAGAGCTTGTTCTTTTAAAAATCAGACTTACTGCCTGGATCACCAGATGGAAATGGAAGAAAGAAAGCCTAAAAAAGGAAAATGAAGGCAGTCAATACTTCTAAGAATTGGTAAGCTGCAATATAATAAATGTTTTCAGTTCAATTTGTTGCAATCAATGGTCAGAATCAGAGATCAGTAACTATAGCAGTTGAGAGATTCCCACCAACTAGCTGAATAAGAACACACAAGCAGATCACCCTGGCCGATGACACAGGCTCATCTGAGGTGCAGGGTCTAAGCACTAGATGATATTTACCAGAGATCTTAATGGTGGAGATGGATGTTGCTGTATGCTAGTGCCAGGGGTTGAGCATGCTGAGATGCAGTAGCAGATGTAGCAGGTACAGATCAAGCAGGAGATCAAGCAGAAGAGTAGTCATTAACAAGCCAAAGATCGGAAACATGTGGGTGCAGGTTGGGATCAAGTGGAAGTGTATTGGAGAAATAAGCCAAGGTTTATAACAAATAGTAATGAAGATACAGATGGCAGTAAGAGTGAAAGGAGCATGGTATTGGCTGGAGAAGTACATAATGAGCTGATAAACAGAATGAGCAAAGACATGGCTTAAATAGGAAGTTCATGGAAGGAGAAAAGTGTTCAACAGAGACAAGATAGAAAGTACATTTATTCAGGGACTCAAGCAAGTCTCAGCAAGAAGATGTAGTGCCAGATGCAGAAGAGGTTGTGGGTTCAGATTCCTGTTCTGACATTGGTACTGCTTTAAGTTTAAAGCTTACATGAGATTTAAGTGGCTGGGTTTAAAACTACTTTACCAAAATATATTTAAGTTTTGAACTTAAGTACTTGGTTACATTTGTTTACAGGCATACCCTACTTTTAAGTACACAATGGTGTTTATTTACTAAAGCTAGAAAGTGCAAAATCAGGCTCACTTCTGCATAGAAACCAATGGGCTTCCAGGTTTTATTACCACAACTTAATTGTCCATGCTGGGGTTAGAAGCCCATTGATTTCTATGCAGAAGTGAGCCTGATTTTGCACTTTCTAGCTTTAGTAAATAAACCCCATTGTGTACTTGAAAGTGGGGTATGCCTGTATGTGTCTTGCCTGTGTGCGATTGTTCCACCAAGAGGGTAGCTGGAAACAAATAGCTACAATGTGGAGCCAAAAAACACTAGGTAGAAGAATAGACTGGTTCAGGTAGAGATTGTGGGCCAGTGACAGGCAAGAGACTAATTCGGTCAAGGCAGAGGCTTTAGGTAGGTGCAGGCAAGAGAATAGTCAGTTCGATCTGTGTCAACAACAAGCAAGGCAATCGGGAGTCATAATACCTTTTTTGCATAAAGGATACAGCCCTAGCCACTTAAAAGATTTGAGCCAAATACAGTTTAAGTCAAAGGATATACCCAGTATCACTTCAGGGAGCTCTGGAACTCCTAGCAGGGATTCTGTGAGTACCATTGGATGTCCTAGAAGGGTCTCTGGAAGTCCTGGTAGGGATTCTGAGACTAGGAGTTCTGGAAGTCCTCGCAAGGATTCTGCAAGGATTTTAACACTTCACTACTTTTTCCTATTGATTAGGATTTTTCATCTTTGATTTAGATTATAACCTTCAACTTGATGTAATTAGCAATATTTAATCAGTTATTGCTAACAGTCTATTCAAGAGCTGCCTGTTTTTGCAGCTTATCCCTGCATTCTTTAAAAGAAAAACAACAAAAAAGAATGGCAAACCTTCATTCCAAATGTACTGCAACTCCTTGCCATATCCAGGGGCATATCTATCATGAGGCAAACAAGGCTTTTGCCTTGGTCGCACATGCATTTTCCAGGGGGGTGGCGCTGACCCCAGCTTGGTCGCACATTTAGCTCAGCACATCAGAGCATTGCGACAGGCAGCACAGCCTTGGGCACTGTAAACTTCAGGGCTGACGCCACACTAACTTCCGCCTGCTCTCTCTGCCCCTACACTCCTCCTCTCCTACCATTCCTGGCTATTAATTATTTCCTGCCATTTCGCTGACCCCAGCTTGGTCGCACATTTAGCTCAGCACAGCAGAGCATGGTGGCAGGCAGCACAGCCTTGGGCACTCTAAACTTCAGGGCTGACGCCACACTAACATCCACCTGCTCTCCCTGCCCCTACACCCCCTCCTCTTCTACCATCCCTGGCTATTAATTATTTCCTGCCATGAAATACCACCTCCAGTCCAGCACAGAGACAATCACTGCTGAATTGAAAGTGAGGGAGATGAGGAAGAGCCCAGGGAAGAGTTGAATCAGACCATGGAAAGTATGACAAGGCTTAAGTGCCCTTTAATGTCTGACTGTCTGTGCTGCTTATTATACACCTCACTGCATGTACCTCATGGGGGCCTACTAGACGTCAACACACAAGAAATAGATGAGGACGGAGCAAGGGACATAGCGATAGAGCAAGGAAAAAAGTGAGATGGTGACAGAAGGAGACATGGGGACAGTTAAAGAAGCTACATGGAGACAGAGCAAATGAGATAGGGATAAAACAGAAGACACATAGGGCAGGCTCTGCTTTGCTCAGCATGGAATTCCTGCTGAGAAGAGTGGGATGGAGCCCACTCTGCTCTATGGGCGGTTTGATATAAATGGATGTCTATTTACACCTTACTGTGATCTGATCACATCTGCCCAGACATTGGGGAACAGATCCCCTTCTGTTTTGTTTTTAGCAGACCATATTGGTGATTACACCAGCTGCTCCATGGAAGAGAATGGAGGGTCCAATTGGGTCCCCCTGAAAAAACAGACAGGCAGATCCAATTGGACTGCTCATGTGAAAGGAAGGAGTGGGACAAATTTAAATGGGGGGGGGGGGGGATTTTGGTCTAGCCTAGGGCAGCACCAAACCAAAATACACCACTGCCCATATCCCCATATAAACAATTTTTCAAAATATCACAGCTATACCTCTTGAGCATGGTTTGGTAAAAATGTGCAGGCAATAGAACAGTACATAGACATAACCAGGTGGAATAAGTTAAAATGTGACTATAAATCCAACAGTATCATCTCTTTGGCATAAACAATATGGCAGTTTTGTGAACAGATTGAAGGAGGAAAAAGCTTAGATACCAGGCAGGTAGGAAATATACTGCCCCAAAGATACCTCAGACAAAAACTGACCAGGATTAAGGTATTTAACATATCCAGATAGAATATTCAAAACTGTGCAGACACAAACAAGGCAAGTGTGCTCTTCTAATACACTTGTGAAAAAAATAAGTAGAAGCAGGACAGTATATTAGCTGCTAGAACAGGCCAAATGTGTAAAGATGAAATCGGTGTCAGCAATTTCATTGTTTTGAGTGCCAAGAAAAGATGCCCATCTGATAGTACCCTTTGCCTGCAGCCTAAAAGCCATTCTGCAGCAAAGTCCATCACTCCTATAGGGGTGCGCTGGTGAATATCTGGTGGCTTTTTAGGGACTTGGGTAAATTGGTTATAAGTATCACATTGTAATTATTGCAAACACAATCTAAAGTCTAGAGACAGAAGACAGTGAGAACAGAGCGACAATTTAGAGCTTTTGGTTTTATGGGGGTCACTTGATTTTTTTTTTTTGACAAAGGGATGATGGAGAAGGTGTCAGAAGGCAGAAATTTTGGAAGCAGCAAGAATAACAGAGAAAAAGTGTTTGGTCTTTTCTTTATTAAACATATATAAAATAAAATATAAAATACATAGTATTGATTTTATCAGTAAAACCTTAATTTGGTGTTTAGTAGTCCTCTGTGTTCCGGGTCTAATTTGATAAATTAAAAATCAGCTTCTCAGTCACAAATACCTCCTATTGTGCCGAAGGCCCTCTCTGACATGACACATGAACATAGGGCAGGCATATTGAACCATCTGCAGGGTGTAGTATACACTTAATACCCAGTGGTTCTTTGTATGATGAATTGCAAGCATTTTAGTTTGATTGACTGGGGCAGGGTTGATCTTATAAGGAAAAAAATAAATATAAAAAAATGTGTAAATAATGTTTACATTTTGTTTTTTAATTAGTAATGGGGGGTGGAAAAACGTTACTGTAGGACTGTTACACAAGGAAGTCACAAGGAATGACGAAACAAGTAGGAGGCTGACGAACGTGGAACCAGGAAGCACCATTCTGAGTGTAACAGACACAAGGAGCACTGACGGCTGGCCTGCAGAGTCGGTTGAGAGGTGACATATTTATCTTAGTACTGGTGATACAAGTATAATACAGATAGGTTTGTTTTAAGTTTTAAAATGTGAGAAATGTGAGTGCACATTTGATATGACCCTTTTGAAAATAATACCCTTTTTTTAAATTGATAAATCACTATTGCCAGATCTGATTTCTTTGCATGTGGTCGATGCGATTGGAGTTCACGAGCAGAAGCAAGGAGGTTTAACCCCTTGATTGACTGATGTGAGTGGAGTTTACGGGCAGCTTATAAGGAGAAGGAATACTATGAGAAGCATTTTAAAGGATTCATAATTTCTAAAGGCACATTTAAAAAGCCTATTGCCCCATACACACGGCCGGACATTCCGATTACAAAATCTATCTGATTTTTTCTGACGGATTTTGGCTGAAACTTGTCTACACACGGTCTGCACATGGTCGCACAAAGTTGTCAGAAAATCCAATCGTTCCTAACGAGGTGACCTTATACACATACGATGGGACTACGTAGAGCCAATAGTAGCCAATAGCTTTTGTCTCCAAATTTTTTCTGAGCATGCGTGGCACTGTGCGTCGGAATTCTCTACACGCGATCGGAAAAAGTCTGATCGGATTTTGTTGTCGGAAAATTTTAGATCCAGCTCTCAGACTTTTTCCGTCGGAAATTCCAACAGAAAAAGTCCGCTAGAGCCCACACACGATTGTATTTTACTTTATTTATAATAATGTTTATTGCATGCACTATATATCCTTCAGGGGATATATAAAAAAAAGTGAATAAAAACATTTAAAGGGGGGTTCCCACATAAAAAAATAAAAATAAAAGTAAGTAGCTACAGATACTGCAACTGCTAACTTTTAATAATCAGACACTTACCTGTTTTGGAGTCTAGCGATGCGGGGGATCGAAGCCCCGCTCGCCCTCCCCCCTCCGCTCAGCAGTGCCAGCATTTTAACTGTAGGCATCCCGGCTGTGGCTTCACAGCCAGGCACCCGCTGCACATGCGCGAGCTGTGCCACATGCCATCACTGGCTGTGCAATCATCTGGGACCGGTCACATGTCCCAGATGATTGACAAGAGGGAGGGGGGAGAGGCAATCTCCCTTCCTGCACCGAGGGAAGTGACGTCAGGAGCCCAGGCACCAAAGGAGGCAGACTACGAGGAACCCCCTAGCAACAGGCATTTAGAGGTGAGTAAAAAAATAATAATTTTCCAAGTGTTTTTTTTTTTTTAAGTGCACTAATAAATTGTTTTTTTTTGGGGTGGAACTCCAGTACTCAACCCAAACAAAAATAAAATTGCCACCCGCCGAACACAACTATTCCTGTCCAGGGACACAGCTGTCTGGCAAGTAAGCATAGGTACTGACGTTACCCAGTGACATAACCAGGTGACCCTGACCCCCCCATGTCTACCTCTCATTGGACAAGTGTCATTCCTGAATGACATATAAACATGGACAGGAACAGTTCGGCAGGCTGTGCTTTTCTTTTCGGTATGTGTTTTTATTGGGTTTTTTTAGTAAAGGATTTGCGAAAAACTTTTTTGGTGAATGAGTAGGGGTACTATGTACCTCGACTCCTTCATATGGGGGGGCTCTGGGAGAGAGTTTTAGAGGGTGCTATCCTGCCCTATTTTATTCTGAATTTTTCCTTTTGATTCGGATTAAAACAAATTGTTCATGTCTAGTCATTAGGCTTTAAATAAAGCAGCCATCATCACAAATACGAAAGAGAATGTTGTGCTGGTTATGAGCTCTGACCTTTTGGAAAAGATACTGAAATTGACTACTCTCCTGTGATAGTATTGCAAAGTGATCTTCTTAAAGATGGCTGATTCACTTGTGCATTCACACCTTCCTGCTCTGGCCTATTATAAAATGATTGCCAGACAGGAGCACTGTTATTCTGGAAGAACATCATCACAGATGCGCCTTTAGACACGGGTGATGACAGATCACTGTACCAGCCTGTTGCCAGTACCATGTGACCGTTGTGGCAAATCACATGACAGTTGAACACAATGAAAGGCTTTGTTACATGTCTTTCATTGTGTACTATTATAATGAGCTCTGTGATTGATCCCAGTCATCACATGGAACAGACAGGGCCAATGACAGCTAGGGATGAGCTTCGAGTTCGAGTCAAACTTATGTTGGACTCAATCATTGCCTGTTCACCTGTTCTGCGAACAGTGAACAATTTGGGGTGTTCGTGGCAAATTCGAAAAGCCGTGGAACACCCTGTACAAGTCTATGGGAGAAATCTAAGTTGTTAATTTTAAAGGCTAATATGCAAGTTATTGTCCTAAAAAGTGTTTGGGGACCTGGGTCCTGCCCCAGGGGACATGTATCAATGCAAAAAAAAGGTTTCAAAACTGCAGTTTTTCGGGAGCAGTGATTTTAATAATGCTTAAAGTGAAACAATAAAAGTGTAACATTCCTTTAAATCTTGAACCTTGGGGGTGTCTATAGTATGCCTGTGAAGGGGCGCATGTTTCCCGTGCTTAGAACTGTAAAGTAATTTAAAATCACTTGCAGCTATAATGAATTGTCGGCTCCCCATAATACAGAGAACAGTCATTGAAGGTCATTGATAAAAAAAAATGTGGGGTTCCCCCAAATTAAATTACCAGGCCCTTCAGGTCTGGTATGGATATTAACCGGTTCCCGACCAGCGCGCGATGATGTACGTCGACAGATTGGCACGGGCAGGCATATTGGCGTACAGGTTCGTCTAATCTTCAATGCCGCCCTGCCATCGGGAGGGCGCCGCCGTTGGCGTGCTCCCGCGCTGGTCGGGACCCCCGTGAGTCCGGTCGCGGGACCCGCGGACTCGAACGCCGCGGGCATACCCGCGATCGTCTCACGGGATGGCTGAATGGAGGAAATGCCGTGTAAACAGCATTTCTCCATTCTGCCTAGCAACTAGTGACGCTGATCTCTGCTCCATGTGATTGGAGCAGAGATCAGTGTTCACTAAATGAAAGCCCAACCCCCCTACAGTTAGTAACACACCCCTAGGAACACTTAACCCCTACACTGCCACCCACTGGTTAACCCCTTCACTGCCAGTGTCATTTACACAGGAATCACTGCATTTATATAGCAGTGATTACTGTATAAATGACAATGGTCCCAAAAATGTGTCAAAAATGTCCGATGGGTCCCCCGCAAAGTCGCAGTCACAATAAAAATCGCTGATCGCTGCCATTACTAGTAAAAAAACAAATAATAAAAAATTATTAATAAAAATGCTATAAAACTATCCCTATTTTGTAAACGCTATAACTTTTGCGCAAACCAATCAATAATCGCTTATTGCGATTTTTTTACCAAAAATATGTAGAAGAATACGTATCGGCCTAAACTGAGGGAAAAAAATGTTTTTTTTATATATTTGTGGGGGATATTTATTATAACAAAAAGTAAAAAATAATGCGTTTTTTTCAAAATTGTCGCTCTATTTTTGTTTATAGCGCAAAAAATGAAAACCGCAGGGGTGATCAAATACCACCAAAAGAAAGCGGTCTGGTCTTTGACCAGCAAAATGGTCCGGTCTGTAAGTGGTTAAGGGGAACCCCACACCAAATTTAAAAAAAAAATGGCGTGGAGTTCCCCCTAAAAATCCATACCAGACCTTTTATCCGAGCACGCAACCTGGCAGGCCACAGGAAAAGAGGGGGGGACGAGAGAGCACCCCCCTCCTGAACCGTACCAGGCCACATGCCCTCAACATTGGGAGGATGCTTCGGGGGCCAGTGACCCCTCAAAATACCTTGTCCCCATGTTGATGAGGACAAGGCCCTCATCCCCACAACCCTGGCTGGTGGTTGTGGGGGTCTGCAGACAGGGGGCTTATCCCACTTTACTTTAGGCCCAAGTCAGTATTTCACCCTCATTGGGCCAAAGGCAAGTATATTATTATTATTATGCAGGATTTGCACAGTGCTTTACAACATGAGAGCAGACAGTACACTTACAATACAAATCAATACAGGAGGGATCAGAGGGCCCTGCTCGTTAGATTCCAACTTTTTATGATGTAGTGTATTCTGAAATGGTTCAACTTTGCAGTGGGGCCATTAAGGACCACTCATCTTCCATGTCCCTGGGAGTGAAAAGAATCTTGTACTCTATAAAAAACAATGACACAGTGGTCATTAGACAGGCAGATAAGGTGGGGGTCTGGTCATCCAGAACAGACTTGATTATCTAGCTGAAGCATTTATACTCCTTGAAGATACAAATGCTTATGAAAGGTTAGAAGGTGATCACGTTGGTTCATACAAGGAAACCCTAAAACTATTATTAGACAAAGCTTTCATGGATGGGGTTATCACGAAGTCTGAATGGAAATTTTAGTTTTGCCCATATCCACTCCACCATTTTGTACCATATCTGCAAAATCCACAAGGAGGATACTAACCCTCCAGGTCGGCCAATTATACCTTTGATTGGCAGCCTCACCGCCAGTTCTATGGGAAGCTACATTGACCATATTCTTCAGGAATTGGTGGTCCAGCTCCCTTCATATGTCCGTGGACATGCTGGAAATTCTGGCCCAATATTCTTTTTTTTTTTTTTTTTTTTTTTTTAAGTTTATTCAAAATAAGACAATAACAGTTGTACAAAAATGAATAAAGACCATTAATAAAGTTGGTACAAAATGTATAACACTGGTACAAAAATTAGACTATACCATGTGAGAGTTTGATACAAAAGCAAAAAGAGAACCAGTACCCTCTGATTTTGGGACATTCCCAAAGTCTGTGAAGGAGGGAGCCTACATGGCCACATCCTCTAAAACAGTGTGGAGGGGACTGAGGATAGAATTTGGTGAGACGGGTGGGGACCAGGTACCATTGGGAGATGACTTTGAGGTCTGCTTCCACATGGGAGTTATTAAGTATTCCCCTGTAGGAGTGGGCGAAATATGTGTGCCATGTATCCTGGTCCCACTCAGACTGAAGGTCTCGCTCCCACTTCAACATGTAGGTCACTTTCTCCAGGGGATCAGCTAGCGATAAATAGATAAGGAAGATTCCCCCCACGCGCTTGACTGAGGAGCACCAAAGCTTGTATTGATTTACAGAAAGCGAGGTGTCAGAACTTTTCCAAACCAGGAGTAAGAAATGTAACAGCTGGTTATAGCAGAATGTTTCCGATGTTGGAATGTCCAATTTGGAAATGCAGTAGTTGATTGTGATGGGGCCATTGCTGTTAAACTATTGCCCTATTCTGTAGAGGCTTTTGTCGAGCCACCAACTGAAAGCCTTAATATTTAGGCCTGGAGGGAATTGGAGGTTGTGGAAAATGTGTGCCAGAGGGCTCCATGCCGAGGTCAGGGAATGTATTTTATGCAGTGTGTCACATAGGGCCATTGAATGAGACAGTGTGGGGCATAGGATTGAGGGTCTATCTTTCTGTGGTCTCCAGATTAGAAAATCTAGAGTGTGATTGGGAGTTGCCTGTCTTTCTATATTCACCCAGTCTGGTTTCTGGCCTTTGGAGTAAATAACTGAGAATTGGTAGAGTTGAGCCACTTGATAATACCACCATAAGTTAGGTAGTCACAGACCCCCTTTTTTCCTTGATCTGTACAGAACCTTCTTAGAAAGACTGTGTCCTTTACCCCCCCCCCCCCCCCCCCCCCAGATGAACCGTATAATTGCTGACTGTAGTTTGTCTAGGAGATGCTTTCTAATGGGTATAGGAAGGGAGCGGAAGAGGTACAGGATCTTGGGGAGCAGGGTCATCTTGACCGCATTTACTCTCCCCAGGCAGGACATTTAATGGGGATCATTGCGAGAGGTCTTCTGACAGTCTCTTGAGCATAGAGGGGTAATTGTGGTGGTGCAGAAGTTTGATTTTAGAGGTGAGGAATACACTTAGATAGGGAAAAAAGGAGGTGCTCCAGGAGAAAGGGAAGTGATTTTTAAGTCTATCCACTAGATCTTGGGAGTTAAGATGTTGAGGGCAGTTCATTTGGACATGTTAATGTGAAGCCCCGAAACAATATCAAATGTTTTAAGGAGTTGGAGTATGTTGGGAGTGGAGATGAGAGGGGAAGTGAAGAACATAAGAACATCATCAGCAAATAGGGCGCATTTGTGAGTCCGTTGACCACATTTTTCTCCATGTATGTCCCGGTGTTGTCTGATAGCCAGAGCTAACATTTCTATTGCAACGACGAAGAAGATGGGGGAAAGTGTGCAGCCTTGTCTGGTATCTTTCAGGATTGGAAATTGGTCTGAGAGGTGGCCTTGCAGTTTAATTCAGGCTTTCGGGGAGGAGTAAAGGGATATCAGGGTTCTGAGAAATTCCGGGCCGAAGCCCCATTTTTGTAGAATGGTAAAAAGGTATGGCCAGGTGACAGTGTCAAAGGCCTTTTGAGGTCTCTGGAAAGGACATATCCTGATTGGGAAGGGCCCCCATCCCATGACGATTGCAAGAGGGAGATTAAATCTACTGCTCTCCTAATCTGGTCCAACCCCTATCTCCCAGGGATAAAACCCACCTGGTCCTTATGGATGTAAGTATCTATAAATGAGGCCATTCTGTTTTCTAGAATTTTGGTCATAATCTTTAAATCATTATTGATTAATGAGCTTGGCCTATATTTACCCACTTCGCTGGGATCTTTGCCTTGTTTGGGAATAACAGATATATATGCTAGGTTGGCTGCTGGCTCCAGGGGTGATACCTCACGTAGGGAGTGATAGAGACGGACCAGATGAGGAGAGAGGACCTCAGAAAATGCTTTATAGTAATGAGCAGAGAAACCGTCCAGGCCTGGGGCAGAATCTGTTTTAAGATTCTTGATAACCTCTCGGACTTCCTCCACCTGGAAGGATGATTCCAAATAGAACAATGGGAGTCCAAGAGTTTGGGAATGATGATGTCTTCCAGGAAAGAGTTAACAGAGTCTGGTGTTGTTCGGGCCAGGTGCAGATTAGAGTTTGGAGTAAAAGCAATGAAAGGTTTCTAGGATTTTTTGGGGGTTCTGGGTTAGGGCTCCTGAAAGGGATTTGATTTTGGGGAGGGAGAAAGTTTTTATTTTGGGGGAGTGTTTGGCTGCTAAGTGTGGGCAAATTTTGTCGGCCTGCAAATAGAACCTGCCGATCGACCAGCTAAGGTGCTTATCTGCATTGGACATCAGAGCTAAATTACGGGCAACTCGAGCAGATTCTAATTTGGCTAGAGTATCAGACGTAGGGTTGTTCTTGTGGGAATGTGATTTAAACTCTTTTTCAAGTTTCTCCACATCCGCTTTCCTTTCCCTTTTAAGTTTGGATGCAAGCTGGATCATTTTTCACATTAAAACAGCTGTATGAGTCCCCCATAGGGAGCTTGGGGTCATGTCCCCGGTATCGTTAGGGAGGAACAATTCTCAGATGTCTTTTTCCAACATGATACGGTGGACTGGGTTGGACAGGAGGGATTTACTTAGGTGCCATGGGGGGGGGGGGGGGGGCGGGGACCCAGGAGGATAAAGGGAGCTAGTGGTTCTAAGGTTCACCAAAGAATGGTCTGACCAATGTACTTCATGAATAGATGCGTGTGTCGCTGTGTGGATCTCCGAGTTGAAGATAAAGATGTGGTCAATTCTGGCGTACGTGTTATGCGGTGCAGAATAGTGTGTGAAGTCCTTGGCTGTGGGGTTTAGTTCCCTCCAGGAGTCAATTAGGCCCAGGTCATTAAGAAGATGGACTATAGGGAGGCTCTGTTTAGTTGGTTTTTTGAGATGGAGTCTGTCCTGAGTTGATTTGTCTAGCATATGATCGAAGGTGATGTTGGAGTCACCCCCTAATATTGTTCTGCCTTCCAGATGTGGGGAAAGGGTTGATAGCATGGAGGTGAAAAAGCACGCTTGGCATTGGTTAGGGGCAAAGTAGGAGATGATGGAGTACACTACCCCTTCAATTAGCCCTTTGATGAGTATATATCTGCCATCTGTGTCTTTGATCATGAGTGTGTGAACAAATGGAATTCATTTAGCAAAATGTATGGCCACCCCCCTTTTTTTGGAGTCCGCATTTGCCAAATAAAAGGTGGGGAAGCTACGGTGGAGGAAGGAAGAGGCGTAGCTGGTGGGAAAATGGGTCTCATGGAGTAGGACAATATCAAGGCTTCTGGCGTGGTAACTTTTAAATGCCTTCCAGCATTTGGAGGGCGAGTTAAGTCCCTGTGTATTATGTTAAGTGATCTTTAGAGATAAATGATGGTGATTAGAGTAAGCCATGGGCGTAAGGGGTAGGTAGCGAGAATGTGTGAGGGAAGCTTACCTCAGCCTTTGGAGATCGGCTATCGTCCCTTGAGGACTTGGTCACCTGTGGGTGCCCTGGGGTAGATCAGAAGGTGTTCTCCATGAAGGTTCCTGGAGAATGTAGATGAGGTAGGTAGGGGGTTGGAGTGGATACATGGGAGGAGTAGAAAGATGGACAGAGGAGTAGAGAAGAAAGAGT
Source organism: Lithobates pipiens (assembly GCF_037356315.1). NCBI lineage: Eukaryota > Metazoa > Chordata > Amphibia > Anura > Ranidae > Lithobates > Lithobates pipiens. The sequence continues at coordinate 476,370,979 of NW_027507764.1, forward strand.
GCGAGAAGAGAAGTAATACGTACAAGACAAAACAAAGAAAAAATATGCAAAGTCTAGTATTGAAGCTACAGGACTGGCAAGCCGAGTCCCAGGCCGGGCCCCCCGGAAAGGATGAACTCGGAGAGGATACAACCTCAAAAGGTTGTTTACCTGGTGTCACCAGAGGGAGGTGAATCCCTCTGCATCACAACAGAAGGGGTGGCATGTTGGGCCACTCAGGCCGTCAGGTCCCCTTATGGGGGAAAGTATTACTATGGGACCAAAAAGGGAATGGGTGTAATGAGGAGCACTCTGGTGGGAGGCTACAATTGCCAACAATAAAGGAAACCTGTACATTAACTGGAGAGTATGGGGATCTCAGCAGGAGGAGGGAGGGAAGGGAAGGGTGGTAGGCAAAACATTAGGGGAAGGTAACTAGAAGGAGCATAACTTTGTGAAAATAGATATTGTAAGGCAAATGCCATTCCTGCCAGGGTGGGAGGCAAGAGCAAAGTTACGTATCCCAGTTAGCCATTGAGGGGGCTAATGGGGCCCAACACAATGAGGCCAAAGGCCTGATGAGAACGTCAAGAATCAAACTTGGGCTACCTACTACACCCACTCCACAACGAGTGGTATAAACATTCAGCCCAAAAAGTAGGAGTAACACATCCATTCCGGGAGTTAAGGGAGAGACACTCATTTCTGAGGGTGAGAGTCTCGGTGTCTCTTTGGTAGTTGTTTGTTTCACAGCAGGGTCAGAGGGCTACCCGGAGGGGGACGCATGGAGAAGCTTGACTTGGCTGCTGGTTGCAGAGGAGCTAGTTCCTGGGAGATAAGTCCTAGTTGCAGCAGCAAACACTCGTCATCATTAAAGTTGGTGAATCCATATGATTTGTCTCTGAAATGAAACTGGAGGCAGAGAGGGAATGACCAGAGGTATTTGATGGAATTCTGAGCAAGAATTCCAAGGTAAGGGTTTAAGGGATCTTTTGGATAGTGGTAGGGGAGATATCTGCAAAAATGTGGATCTTTTTTCCTTGGAAGAAGAGACTGTCCAGGTTTTGGGTTTTTTTTTTTTTTTTTTCTCATAATGTCCTCTTTAACGCCATACTAATGGGGTTTGACTACAATGTCCCTCAGGAGGCCATCTTGATGGGGGAGCTGTAGGGCTCTATGTGCTCTGTCAAGTTTGAGTCTTTGTTCCTGGATGTCTGGTATAAGCTCCTTAATGAAGAGTTTGACAGTGCTAGGTATGTCTGTGATCAATTCTGGTATCCCCCTTATACGGAAATTATATCTACTGCTTCTGTTTTCCACATCATCTAATTCGGCTAGCGCAGTTTGCAGAACATTCTCAAAGACTTTGACAAACATTCATTACCCTTACATTTTTTTGGATAAACACGATCAAAACACTTCTGGTTTGAGGTTGCTTAGTTTAGAGGTTATGGGTGAGGATTCAGATACTGGGTGGAGGTTTCGGAAACTCTGTAGGAGAGAAACCTTTTGGATCCATCGCTTGCGACTTTTGTTACCTATGGGTTTAAATGTAGGGCTAGATGTCCAGACCCTTATGTGATCCCATTTTCTATTTAGCCCTTTTCCATGTGTGGGGGCTCCAGACCAGGAGCCTACTTCTCCTCTCGTTTTTTCTCCCTTTTCTCTCTTTTATTTCATATAAGTTGTCATTATCTATGTTTTTATCATCCATTTATCATCATTATTAATTATTAGTATTCATACTGTATGTATTATTGCAACTGCTCCTTATGCTCTTTTTCATTCAAGTAGGTTGCTTTTCATTTTTATTTTTATATATTTTTATTCATTTCACTTATATTATTACTGTTCTTTGCACCATTAGATTATGTTGATGGTTTACACTCGAGCACCATAAGCCCAGCATTTTGAGAGATTTTTTTTTTACTTTTCCAAACCAATTTTTCATAATTTTTTCATTTAAATATTTAATAAATGTATTTTTTTTATGTTTTATCATCTTTGTATATTTCATTTTTTTTATTATATTTTATATTTTTTATTTATTTTACATTTGTTTTTCATGTTTTTAGTTCTTTGGCACTTGTTTAGATCCATTTTAATTTATAATTATTACCCCCTTCCGCTGGTGTGATGTCATTTTGGCTTCCAGGCGCCACTCTGGAGGATGGCATCCCTCTAGCATTGTTTTGCATGCCATGTCCTATTGCCGACATCTGGCCTACCGCTTGAGCATTGCTATGGCACTGGTGATCAGCACGCCGCAACGAGAGGATTTCTGCTGGCATACATTTTCTGCACCCCATCTATATCACCCCTTGTGACACAGGGATGCCTTTAGGCACATAGGAAGGGTGAGTTACTAACATATAAACTAATGAATCTATTCCAAATGAACATTACTAAAACTGTTGAGTTCAAGCAACTCTTGACCAAATGTGATCTTTTAATAAATTCTATGTATTGAATTACGGTATATGTTATATATTATTTCTTGGCCATTTATCTGAGAATATGAATGATAACAAAAATACTTTTCTTTCACTCATGGTTATTGTTTGGCTGAAGCCATTTATTATCAATCAACTGTGTTTACTCTTTTTAAATCATAATCACAACAGAAACTACCCAAATAAGCCCGATCAAAAGTTTATTAGGTCAAACGTGATTTTGGCCTAATAACATGCACACAAGTTGACACAAAGGGGTTTGAATGGCTATTAAATGTAATCATCCTCACCTGTGATCTGTTTGCTTGTAATTCATGTGTGTGTGTATAAAAGGTCAATGAGTTTCTGGACTCCTGACAGACCCTTGCATCTTTCATTCAGTGCCACACTGGCGTTTCTGGATTCTGAGTCATGGGGAAAGCAAAAGAATTTTCAAAGGATCTGTGGGAAAAGGTAGTTTAACTGTATAAAGCAGGACATGGATATAAAAAGATACCCAAGGAATTGAGAATGCCAATCAGCAGTGTTCAAACTCTAATCAAGAAGTGAAAAATTAGGGGTTCTGTTGAAACCAAACCATGGTCAGGTAGACCAACTATAATTTCAGCCATGACTGTCAAAAAAATTGCTTGGGATGCAAAGAAAAACCCAGAAATAACGTCACGAAGTACAAAGTACAAATAACGCTCAAAAGTATCCCGCTTACAATTTGCCAAGAGGGATGAGCAGCTTTACCATCTGAGAAGATAAAGAGCCTCATCCACAAATACCACAAAAGACTTAAAGCTGTTATTGATGTTAAAGGGGGCAATACACAGTATTAAGCACTGTGGTATGTAAACTTTTGATCAGGGTCATTTTGGGTAGTTTCTGTTGTGATTATGATATTCCAGGGATATATTCATATTCCCTGGAAAATGGCCAAGAGATCATAAATTCTGCCAGGGTATGTAAACTTATGAGCACAGCTGTATATATATGTGTGTGTGTATTTATTTTATTTTTCTTTATTTTTTTTAACAGATTTTTTTACAATGGAAGGATTTAAATTGGTTGAATAAACTTTCTATTTACAGTATGTTGTTTTGGGGTTTTTTTGTTTGTTTTTTTCTCCCTCCCGGGCTCTTTTTGGGTGCAATACTCTTGCAATTAATTGCTTTGTTCATATAAAAGCGCTTGTCTGTAGTGGCCCTGAGTAGCCCAGCTCTGAGGAAGGGGGTGAAACGCGTTAGCTTAAACCTTGTGATGGTATATGGTACATGGTTTCATACTGTGTGTTTTTATGGCTCAGCTGAATTGCTGTTTTAAATTACCCACCTTTTATGAACTTTATTATTTATTAAATGTCATTGGTAATGCACTAGGTGTGCGCTTCTTCAATTCTTTGTCTTTTTTGTAGGACTGGGGGAGGACCCCACATGTTGTTTTTGTATTTTGTATTGTTGGCAATTTTTTCCTTTCAGCTGTCAGCGGTGACGCCTGCTGACAGCTGTTGACTCATTTGTGGCTAAGGATGCGGGGAGCGGCTTCCAGCAAACATGCTGAGCGCACAAAAAGTTTGGGCTTTCGGGGAACACCGACACGGGTGATGTTTGGGTCAAATTTTTGCTCAGCCAGAATCTTTTGCCCAACACTACTGACCACATATGATCTAACAAATAGCAAAGTTACTATAAAAAAATATGGTCAGTATGGCAGTGTTTTTTTCATTAACCACTTCCTGACCGGCGCACGCCGATGTACGTTGGCAGAATGGCACGGGCAGGCATATTGGCATACATGTACATCCAATTTTAAATGCTGCGCTGCTCGCATGCCGGTCGGGACCACCATGAGTCCGGTCGTGGGTCCTGCGGACTCGATCGCCGCGAGCATACCCGCACTCGTCTCACGGGGCGGCTGAACGAGGAGATGCCATTGTAAAGCATCTCCCCGTTCTGCCTAGCAAAAAGTGACACTGATCTCTGCTCCATGTGATTGGAACAGAGATCATTGTTCACTAAAACAAAGCCCAGCCCCCCACAGTTAGTACCATGCCCCTAGGAACACTTAACCCCTACACTGTCACCCCTGGTTAACCCCTTCACTGCCAGTGTTATTTAAACAGGAATCACTGCATTTGTATAGCAGTGATTGCTGTATAAATGACAATGGTCCCAAAAATGTGTCAAACATGTCCGATGTGTCCAACAATATTTTAGATTTGTGCATGATGCAGTACTCTTTGCCCCAGGAAAATGTTTGGCAGAATATAGGACCTAGGCAGGGTGGATGTAGTGAAACATCAGTCTGCAGGCAGCTAGAGAGTGTTCAGGTAATTTTACACCAAACCAAAATATGTTTAAAGCCCTACTCCAGGATAAATGTGAAACCCCACCTACCTCTAGCTGACGGCTAGAAAAGCAACAGAAATGTCCTCTCTATATACCAGTTTTTACTTACCAGTGGTCATGTGATACCGCAGCTCAGAGTTTTTTCTTCTTTTAATCTCTGCTTGAGTCTTTCTTTGGGTTTCCATGTCAGTGTATGCATGACATGGATACATCCTCTTGGATGTCCAGTTGCAGGGTTAACTCAGGATCCAGAAGAGGATAAAATCATCCTTGGGGACAGTAGGGGACAAGCTCCATTTGCACCACTGAATTTGCTGGACCCCGAATCTGCAGCTGCAGGAACCTGGAAGGTGGACTTAGGTGAGTATATCTGGCTTCACAAGGAAAGGGGGAAAAGATTTTTAGCCCATAATGTGGCTTTAAAAATGCAACATGAAAGGAGTTGCTCTTTAGAGCTGGGTCTCCAAGCTTTCTAAACAAAGGGGCAGTTTAATGTTCTACAGACTTTAGGGAGGCCGGACTATGGCCAAAGGGAGTGAAAAATTTTAGAATCAGTGGGCGTAAACATTGCCACGTTTGGTATTAACCACTTGACCACTGGGCACGTAAACACCATTAATAACAAGATAACCAGACCAATTTTCAGCTTTCGTGCTCTCACATTTTGAATGACTCAGTCATGCAACACTGTACCCACATGACATTTTTGTCCTTTTTTTCACACAAATAGAGCTTTCTTTTGGTGGTATTTAATCACTGCTGGATTTTTTATTTTTTGTGCTATAAAAGAAAAAAGAAAATTCTGTAAAAAAATGATTTTTTCTTTGTTTCTGTTATAAAATTTAGCAGATTAGTAATTTTTCTTCACAAATTTTGGCCAAAATTCATACTACTACATATCTTTGGTAAAAATAAGTACAAATTGGTGGATATTATTTGGTCTTTGTGAAAGTTATAGAGTCCACAAGCTATGGTGCCAATATCTGAAAATTGATCACACCTGAACTACTGATGGCCTATCTAATTTCTTGAAACCCTAACATGCCAGAAACGTACAAATACCCCCCAAATTACCCCTTTTTGGAAAGAAGACATTCCAAGGTATTTAGGAAGAGGCATGGTGAGTTTTTTGAAGTTGTAATTTTTTCCCACAATTATTTGCAAAATCAAGATTTTTCTTTTCCTTTTTTTTCACAAAATTGTCATATTATCAGTTTATTTCTCACACACAGCATATGCATACCACAAATTACACCCCAAAACACATTCTGCTATTACTCCAGAGTATGGGCATCCCACATGTGTGAGACTTTTACACAACGTGGTCACATACAGAGGCCCAACATGCAGGGAGCACTATCAGGCGTTCTGGAGCACCCAGGCCAATTCTGACATTTCTCTCCTACATGTAAAAATCATCATTTATGTGCTAGAAAATGACATAGAACCCAAAAACATTATATCTGTTTTTTTAGCAAAAACCCTAGAGTCTTTGCGGTATTTGCGCAGAAATTTTTTGAAGGCGTTTTTTTGGGGAAAAAAAACAGTTTTGTGCTTTAAAAAAAAGAAAACAGTAAAGCTAGCCCAATGTTTTTGCATAATGTGAAAGATGAAGTTACGCCAAGTAAATAGATACCTAACATGTCACCCTACAAAATTGCACACGCTCGTGGAATGGCGCCCAACGTCGCTACTTAAAAATCCCCATAGGTGACGCTTTAAATATTTTTACTGGTTACATGTTTTGAGTTACAGAGGAGGTCTACGGCCAGAATTATTGCTCTCACTCTAACGTTCACAGCGATACCTCTCATGCGTGGTTTGAACACCGTTTTCATATGTGGGCAGTTGTCAGAATAGTCTATTGTATCAGTGAGAGGCATAGTGAGAGGCATAGTGCTCCAAGGGCCAGATAAAGGTAAAACAAAATAAAAATTCCCCATGGGGTTTTTAAGCAGCAACAGAAGCACCAACTTGTTGAAAATTATTAGGTTTATTAACCAATCCACTTCTGAAGTTCCATTATGATACAACGGAATTTTTAATAGTTATTTATTTAAAAACATGAGCTCTGGTATACATGGTGTGAAAAGTAGATACAAGGAAACATACATTGTGTTACAAAACATTTGTACAATAAATATAGAATTGTCTGAAAATATGATCCCTACAATGTAAATAACATAGCCTTTGACATTAAATACCCCCATGCATTTAGACCTTTGGGAATTAATAGTCTTCCTCAGGGGGTTTCAGAAAATGTCTGTAATAATATCAAAGAACAAACAGAGTTATACATTAAACTATAAAGGTAAGCCAAGGGCCACATCCGGCCCCTGGGCTGCAGTTTGGACACCACTGCTTTGGAGAATTCTTCTTTTTTGTTTTTTACAAGTAAACATTTGACTATCACATTCTTATAGACATACACAGATCTCAAATCAGGTGATTAACCTGTTGGAAAGTTGCTGTGATATATATATAGGTCACACCTGATGCTACTATAGCAGTATATATAGATCAAAAATCAACAGGAACTGGCCAAATTTCATTCTGTGTGTACCGCTGTCAGTTAAACTGAAGATGACCTAACGTCTAGTTTCTTTTGAATTGTACTGCTGGCAAACCAATGGCTGCAGCGCTGAACTGTGTATTCTGGCAGGAGAGGATTCCCCCCTGTCAGAACACAATAGCACAGTAGGAGAGGATCCCTGCATGTACAGTACATTTCTTGTGTGGATGCTGGGAGCTGTGGGTTTTTTTTTTTGTTCAACTCACTGGTTGAATGAAAAAAATCTCAAGGTGTATACCCTGCTTTAGAGGTGGGTTCTTCATCATATGCTTAATTGGCACAACAGCCAGTCCGCTTGGCTCTGCTTCTAGGTAATACACAGGCTGCAGTCCTGGCAAAGGTCACAGTCTCTAAAATAGGATGTTTGCACGCTGTAAGATCTGTGTAGGTGCATATAATGTTATAGGGGAGGGTTAGGGGGACAATTGGAGAAATATTTAAAACTATATTCATCCTTATTACATGATACAGAACATTTTTACTGGCTTCTGACTCTATAAAAAATTGAGGTGCCATATTCTTTGCCAGCTCCTACAAATACGTTACATTAGTCCTTCTTTCATGTCCTTCTAGGAAATGCTGACACTGTCATAGTCTACATATACAATTCATCCAACAAAACCCTTCCTGAAAATGTTAGACACATGGCAGGCATTTCCAGGTTTTAGATATTCACCTGAATCGACCAGATAGTTAGGAAATGTGTTTACATAAGACAGAAACTGTTCATGTGCAGAACACTCAGAACGCTGTTGTATGTTGCCTCTCAGCGGGAAGTATTTTGTTCTTATTATTGTTACTAGTGATGGCCGAACGGTTCGCCCGGCGGTCGTTTCGCGGCGAATTTCCGACATTCGCGGTCCGCACGTTCGAACGCCTTTTTCCGTCGTTCGCCGCGGCGGACTTACGTGTTTAATGTATACAAGAACTTTAACCTTTGGTGACACGTTTATCATGTGATACAGGACAGCCAATTGAGACATGACAGCACATGGACACTTGTACATTCCCCCTAACCTATAAATACACCCGATCCGGTGGCCATTTTACATTCTTTCTTCTGTTAAGATAGGGACAGGTTCCTGTGTGGAGTAGGGAGAGATAAACCACTAGCTATTTGGTACACAAAAGTTCTTTTCAGGACTGGTATAGGTGTTAGGTGTTGATAGGTTTGCTGTGCTGCTGATTCTTGCAGCAGCCTGAGTGTCTTTTGTTAGTTTAGAGAAAGGGAAAGGACGGTGTATGCTACAGGGACAGCCAGATTAGTCTTTCATCATCATCATCATCATCATCATCATTAGCTGTTACTATCAAGGTCCACAAAAGAGCTGTTCCAGTAACCACTAATCGTTCTCTTTTTTTGCCAATTTGTATAGGGACAGGAAGGAAGCAGTGTTGTCAGGCAGTGAGGGTAATTTTAAAGACTTGCTGTTATTATTAGTTCCACAAAGGTTCTTTTCAGGACTGGTATCAGTGGTACAGTAATAGGCTTGTACATGTATAATATTCTTTCTTCCAAATATAGAAAGGATATTATACTTGACTGCTGCCCTTCTGCTGCAGTCTGCTAAACATTCACAACTCACTTGTTCCACAAAAGTTCTTATAAGGACTGGTAACTTGGTATAGGGTGCTACGGTACATAGGCTTGAGTGCGGTACAGTCTGCTGTTCTGTAAGGACCGCTATCGGTCCACAATAGATAGGGTTGACGTGCACCACTGCTGACCGCTGCCCTATACTGCAGCAGTCCTTCAGCGGTATAGGGACTGACGTACAGTCTGCTAATCACTAACACACAACCTGCTTGTTCCACAAAAGTTCTTATAAGGACTGGTAACTTGGTATAGGGTGCTACGGTACATAGGCTTGAGTGCGGTACAGTCTGCTGTTCTGTAAGGACCGCTATCGGTCCACAATAGATAGGGTTGACGTGCACCACTGCTGACCGCTGCCCTATACTGCAGCAGTCCTTCAGCGGTATAGGGACTGACGTACAGTCTGCTAAACACTAATACACAACCTGCTTGGTCCACAAAAGTTCTTATAAGGACTGGTAACTTGGTATAGGGTGCTACGGTACATAGGCTTGAGTGCGGTACAGTCTGCTGTTCTGTAAGGACCGCTATCGGTCCACAATAGATAGGGTTGACGTGCACCACTGCTGACCGCTGCCCTATACTGCAGCAGTCCTTCAGCGGTATAGGGACTGACGTACAGTCTGCTAAACACTAATACACAACCTGCTTGGTCCACAAAAGTTCTTATAAGGACTGGTAACTTGGTATAGGGTGCTACGGTACATAGGCTTGAGTGCGGTACAGTCTGCTGTTCTGTAAGGACCGCTATCGGTCCACAATAGATAGGGTTGACGTGCACCACTGCTGACCGCTCACCTATACTGCAGCAGTCCTTCAGCGGTATAGGGACTGACGTACAGTCTGCTAATCACTAACACACAACCTGCTTGTTCCACAAAAGTTCTTATAAGGACTGGTAACTTGGTATAGGGTGCTACGGTACATAGGCTTGAGTGCGGTACAGTCTGCTGTTCTGTAAGGACCGCTATCGGTCCACAATAGATAGGGTTGACGTGCACCACTGCTGACCGCTGCCCTATACTGCAGCAGTCCTTCAGCGGTATAGGGACTGACGTACAGTCTGCTAAACACTAACACACAACCTGCTTGGTCCACAAAAGTTCTTATAAGGACTGGTAACTTGGTATAGGGTGCTACGGTACATAGGCTTGAGTGCGGTACAGTCTGCTGTTCTGTAAGGACCGCTATCGGTCCACAATAGATAGGGTTGACGTGCACCACTGCTGACCGCTGCCCTATACTGCAGCAGTCCTTCAGCGGTATAGGGACTGACGTACAGTCTGCTAAACACTAATACACAACCTGCTTGGTCCACAAAAGTTCTTATAAGGACTGGTAACTTGGTATAGGGTGCTACGGTACATAGGCTTGAGTGCGGTACAGTCTGCTGTTCTGTAAGGACCGCTATCGGTCCACAATAGATAGGGTTGACGTGCACCACTGCTGACCGCTCACCTATACTGCAGCAGTCCTTCAGCGGTATAGGGACTGACGTACAGTCTGCTAATCACTAACACACAACCTGCTTGTTCCACAAAAGTTCTTATAAGGACTGGTAACTTGGTATAGGGTGCTACGGTACATAGGCTTGAGTGCGGTACAGTCTGCTGTTCTGTAAGGACCGCTATCGGTCCACAATAGATAGGGTTGACGTGCACCACTGCTGACCGCTGCCCTATACTGCAGCAGTCCTTCAGCGGTATAGGGACTGACGTACAGTCTGCTAAACACTAATACACAACCTGCTTGGTCCACAAAAGTTCTTATAAGGACTGGTAACTTGGTATAGGGTGCTACGGTACATAGGCTTGAGTGCGGTACAGTCTGCTGTTCTGTAAGGACCGCTATCGGTCCACAATAGATAGGGTTGACGTGCACCACTGCTGACCGCTGCCCTATACTGCAGCAGTCCTTCAGCGGTATAGGGACTGACGTACAGTCTGCTAAACACTAATACACAACCTGCTTGGTCCACAAAAGTTCTTATAAGGACTGGTAACTTGGTATAGGGTGCTACGGTACATAGGCTTGAGTGCGGTACAGTCTGCTGTTCTGTAAGGACCGCTATCGGTCCACAATAGATAGGGTTGACGTGCACCACTGCTGACCGCTGCCCTATACTGCAGCAGTCCTTCAGCGGTATAGGGACTGACGTACAGTCTGCTAAACACTAATACACAACCTGCTTGGTCCACAAAAGTTCTTATAAGGACTGGTAACTTGGTATAGGGTGCTACGGTACATAGGCTTGAGTGCGGTACAGTCTGCTGTTCTGTAAGGACCGCTATCGGTCCACAATAGATAGGGTTGACGTGCACCACTGCTGACCGCTCACCTATACTGCAGCAGTCCTTCAGCGGTATAGGGACTGACGTACAGTCTGCTAATCACTAACACACAACCTGCTTGTTCCACAAAAGTTCTTATAAGGACTGGTAACTTGGTATAGGGTGCTACGGTACATAGGCTTGAGTGCGGTACAGTCTGCTGTTCTGTAAGGACCGCTATCGGTCCACAATAGATAGGGTTGACGTGCACCACTGCTGACCGCTGCCCTATACTGCAGCAGTCCTTCAGCGGTATAGGGACTGACGTACAGTCTGCTAAACACTAATACACAACCTGCTTGGTCCACAAAAGTTCTTATAAGGACTGGTAACTTGGTATAGGGTGCTACGGTACATAGGCTTGAGTGCGGTACAGTCTGCTGTTCTGTAAGGACCGCTATCGGTCCACAATAGATAGGGTTGACGTGCACCACTGCTGACCGCTGCCCTATACTGCAGCAGTCCTTCAGCGGTATAGGGACTGACGTACAGTCTGCTAAACACTAATACACAACCTGCTTGGTCCACAAAAGTTCTTATAAGGACTGGTAACTTGGTATAGGGTGCTACGGTACATAGGCTTGAGTGCGGTACAGTCTGCTGTTCTGTAAGGACCGCTATAGGTCCACAATAGATAGGGTTGACGTGCACCACTGCTGACCGCTCACCTATACTGCAGCAGTCCTTCAGCGGTATAGGGACTAAGAGTTTTGTCACAGGGTCATTTAAAAAATGACATGCAGAGGAAGAGGCAGGCCCTTCCGCAGGGGTGGTAGGGGTAGGGCAGGAGCAACAGGCTTGAGCCAAAGTGGGAAGTTGCAGAAGGTGCGTTCAATTACTTTAAAGGATGCACCAGACTTGGTTGAGTGGCTCGCTCAGCCTTACTCTTCTGCACCCTCCTCATCCTCTCGATCTGCACCCTCTTCTTCACTCTCTGCTATGTGCACCCCCAAAGACACTACCACCAACAACACGACCACCACCACCACCACCACATACCTTCCGCTTGAGTCACTGGAATTATTTTCCGATCCATATCAAGAGGACATTTCTGATGCGCAGCCACTCTTGGTATTGGATCAGGAAGAGGAGGTAGCAACAAGCGCTACTCAGCAGTCTGACGCCAGTACCCAGATCAGCCCAAGGAGGAGGTTGGTCCCCGGTGTTGCTGCCTACTCTACTTATAGCGGTGGGGAAGGTGACGTTGATGATGACGTGTCTAGTGATGTCACGTGGGTGCCCACAAGAGAGGAAGAGGAGGGGAGTTCAGAGGGAGATATGGACCAGCAGATAGGGAGGAGAAGCAGCAATGACTTACATTGCACAGCAGGGACAAAGCAGACTGCAAATGTATCAGGAGCGAGTCATCGACCATGTACGGTCACATCTGGCGCTCCCAGGACACCGGCACATGGCTCCGCAGTGTGGGCTTTTTTTAACGTGTCCGCTGCTGACAATAGCGTTGCCATCTGCAATCTTTGCAGTCAACGCGTTAGTCGCGGTAAGCCCAATACTCACCTAGGGACGACCGCCTTAAGAAGGCACATGAGCAGCCATCACCGAGCCCAGTGGGAGCAACGGAACACACAAAGCCACACTGCAGGCTCTCACCGTCCAGCCTCGTCTTCTACTTCTCCTTCTCCTCTCTCCTCACAATTGTCCTCCACTCCACCTTCCATCACGCCAAGCTCACATTTTTCTGCAAAAAGGCAGGCTTCCGTGGGCCTAATGTTTGAGCGTAAAAAAATGATGACGCCGGATAACCCTCTTGCCCAACGGTTGGCGGCTGGCTTGTCAGAACTCATAGCCCGCCAACTACTGCCATATAAACTGGTGGACTCGGAGGCCTTTCGCAAATTTGTGGCCATTGGAACACCACAATGGAAGGTCCCAGGAAGGAAGTATTTCTCAGAGAAGGGCATCCCAGAGCTATATGGCCATGTTCAGCGGCAAGTGAATGTATCTCTGGCACACAGTGTCGGTGCCAAGATACATCTGACCACAGACACGTGGTCTAGCAAACACGGGCAGGGAAGGTATATCAGTTTTACTGCCCACTGGGTGAACCTTCTGACGGCCGTCAAGCATGTAACCCGTGGCACCCGTGTAGATTTGGTTTTACCGCCACGGATTGCATGCAGGCCTGACTCTTCTTCTCCTCCTCCTACTCCATCCTCCTCCCTCTCCTCCTCAGCTGCCTCCTCCTTTTCCGCTGCTAGCGTCTCTTCCACTGCACCGCCCAAGCTCCCCAGAACCTATTCCACATGCCAGGTGAGACGTTGCCATGCCGTGCTGCGTCTGTTGTGCCTGGAAGCAAAGAGCCACACTGGCCCGGCACTCCTTTCAGCTTTGCGTTCACAGGCAGATGAGTGGCTAACACCGCTCAATTTGACAGTTGGTAAAGTGGTGTGTGACAACGGTGCCAATCTGCTTAGCGCATTGAAACAGGGCAAAATCACGCACGTGCCGTGCATGGCACACGTCTTAAACTTGGTCGTGCAGCGATTCCTTGTCAAATACCCTGGGGTCCAGGACATCTTGCGGCAGGCAAGGAAAATCTCGGCCCATTTCAGAAGATCTTACACGGCCATGGCTCGCCTTGCTGACATTCAGCGGCGACACCATCTGCCGGTCAGACGTCTTATTTGCGATTGCCCGACGCGATGGAACTCAACCTTCTATATGCTTGATAGGCTGCTCCAGCAGAAACGTGCAGTTAACGTCTACCTGTATGAACTCTGCGAAAGAAACGGTTCTGGGGAGCTGGGTTTTTTTTCACCGCGCCAGTGGCTGCTCATGCGCGACACATGCAGACTTCTGCGGCCATTTGAGGAGATCACCAAACTGGTCAGTCGCAGCCATGGCGCCATCAGTGACATGGTACCTTATGCCTTCTTTCTGGAGCGTGCATTGCGTCGTGTCATTGATCAGGCTGTGGAGGAGCAGGAGCGGGAAGATGAGGAAGTCGCAATGCTGGATGAATTCCCAGGGGGGGCTACTCTATCTGAGACAAGTCAACAACAGGAGTCTGATGAGGAGTCAGAGGAGGATGGTGCCGGGGCGGATGAGCAGGAGCAAGAAGAGCATGCTTTAAACCTTTCTGGGATCCCTGTTGTGCGAGGATGGGGAGAGGAGAATGAAGAGGACGACATTATCCTGGATGATGAGCAGGAGCCAGGCCACCACACCGCTTCCACTTTAGTGCAAATGGGGGCCTTCATGCTCCAGTGTTTTAATAGGGACCCCCGTATAAAAAGCATGAGGGTCAAGGACCAGTACTGGGTGGCAACGTACTTAGACCCCCGGTACAAACACAAAATGGCGGAAATGTTACCGCCGTCGCAGAGGGCTGTCAGAATGCAGCACTTCCAGGCCTTGCTTCGAGAAATGCTGCATTCTGCTTTTGCGTGCGCTGGCAGAGGAGCAATTCCCACTCCCAGAGAAGGATTTGCGGGTACCAATCCAACAGCGCCTGCAAGAAGAGGCCGGTTTGAAGATGTGTTGGTGACTTCGGATATGAGGTCATTCTTTCAGCCGACCCATCGACAGGTGTCATCCGGATCCAGCATCAGGGAACGCCTAGACCGTCAGGTGTCCGACTACATTGGGTTAACGGCCGATGTGGACGCTCTGAGGAGTGATGAACCCCTAGACTACTGGGTGGGCAGGCTTGACCTCTGGCCAGAGCTTGCCCAATTTGCAATCGAACTGTTGGCTTGCCCCTCATCCAGTGTCCTGTCCGAAAGGACGTTCAGCGCAGCAGGGGGGATTGTGACCGATAAGCGTACTCGCCTAGCTCACCACAGTGTTAACTACCTCACATTTCTAAAAATGAATGAGGCATGGATCTCGGAGGAATTCAACACATGTGATCAGTAGACCATGTATATGTCTATAAACAATTTTTGGAATCAAGCACACAGACCTTCTTAATTCATTTGGCTCACTTCCCTGACCCAAAAAAGCACACCGTACTATATGCCCCTACCCTCCTCTTTGAAGAGGTTGAGCGGTGTCATATTTCTACTGGGGCTGCTTATTATGAGGGGTTCCCACCATCCCTGTGCTGTGCTGACTTCCTCCTGGGTGTTCTTATTATGAGGGGCTCCCACCATCCCTGTGCTGTGCTGACTTCCTCCTGGGGGTTCTTATTATGAGGGGATCACACCATCCCTGTGCTGTGCTGACTTCCTCCTGGGGCTGCTTACGGTGCTGCTGTCAGCGCTGTATGTCACGGAGCTGCTGTCAGCGCTGTATGTCACGGAGCTGCTGTCAGCGCTGTATGTCACGGAGCTGCTGTCAGCGCTGTATGTCACGGAGCTGCTGTCAGCGCTGTATGTCACGGAGCTGCTGTCAGCGCTGTATGTCACGGAGCTGCTGTCAGCGCTGTATGTCACGGAGCTGCTGTCAGCGCTGTATGTCACGGAGCTGCTGTCAGCGCTGTATGTCACGGAGCTGCTGTCAGCGCTGTATGTCACGGTGCTGCTGTCAGCGCTGTATGTCACGGAGCTGCTGTCAGCGCTGTATGTCACGGAGCTGCTGTCAGTGCTGTATGTCACGGAGCTGCTGTCAGCGCTGTATGTCACGGAGCTGCTGTCAGCGCTGTATGTCACGGAGCTGCTGTCAGCGCTGTATGTCACGGTGCTGCTGTCAGCGCTGTATGTCACGGAGCTGCTGTCAGCGCTGTATGTCACGGAGCTGCTGTCAGCGCTGTATGTCACGGAGCTGCTGTCAGCGCTGTATGTCACGGAGCTGCTGTCAGCGCTGTATGTCACGGAGCTGCTGTCAGCGCTGTATGTCACGGTGCTGATGTCAGTGCTCTGTATTACGGTGCTGCTGTCAGTGCTCTGTATCTCCTGCACCCTCTTGTTTGCCTACCCTGGTCCCTGACCTTCCCTCTCCTCCATTGCCTTCATTAGCTCCATAGTCCTGAATTGTCAGAACAATTTCCCAAATAAAAAAAAAATGCTTGTAGTTATCGATCCCAAATTCACCTCATACATGTATTATGCTATTGTCCAGGTGGTGGGACTACGTGCTACCCCCTAATAATTACCCCGTGGCCGCAAATTCGACCTAAAGGTTTGCGAAATTCGCCTCCCATTGAAGTCAATGGAGCCCGCGGCGAACGGTCGTTTTCGCGAACGTTTGTGTCCGTTCGCGTTTCGCGTTCGCGAAACGTCCCGTCGGAAGTTCGTCCATCACTAATTGTTACAGCTAGCCTGAACCAAACTAGAAACATAGCAAGCACAGCTAGTGCAGTAATAATGTAAGAACAGATGAATGGTCACAAAAGACATCAGAGCTGCGAAGCCTAATACTCAGGAATAAAGTTTTGTGCATATTAGACAATTCTAGAATTCAAACAAAAGTGAAATGCTTTGTGCCATATACTCTCTATTCTATATTACTATCAGTAATTTAGAATTGTCTTTTAATGTCAAAGGGGTCCTATTAATGCATTCATTGGGCTAATGTCTTACATTGTGGAATATAGTGGTTAAAACTCATGTTTAATCTACTTAAAGTGGTTGTAAACCCTTAAAAACCACTTTGACCTACAGGTAAGCCTAAATGAAGGCTTACCTGTAGGTCCAAGAAATATCTCCTAAACCTATACGGGTTTAGGAGATATTTACAAAAAGACAGCCACCGCTGTCTACGGTGCATGCGCCATACACAGCGGCGCGCAGGCGCACTGGGCAGGCCGCAGATCGCGGTGATATGCCGCGAGTGTCGGCTCCCGTGTGCATGCGCGGGAGTGACGTCATTGCTGCTCCGGCGAATCACAGCACCGGAGCAGCGAGACCCGGAAGTCACTCTGGGATCCATGGCAGTGGCAGACATGAAGACGGAGGACCGATTCGGGGGCTTTGTTCTAAGGTAAGTTATTCATAATGAGCTAGTATGCTATGAATACTAGCTCATTATGCCTTTGCCTTGCAGGTTGCTTTTTTTTTTCCCCATGGATTTACAACCACTTTAATGAAGAAGTTTGGGGTACTAAATAAATCAGATATCTCCTCCATGCTGCATCCTTGCCAGCTCATGACTGCTGATTGCTTAATTCTTGGTTTTCCTGGGGCAAAGAGCAGTGACTGTCAGTCACTGGATCTCTGCTCTGCCTATCCAGCACTTACTGGAGCACCAAGCTGTAGAGGGGATGAGCTGCTCACTGAGAGCTGGAGCCAGCTGTCAATCCTGACAATCTTGTTGAGATCTTTCCAGAGCCTAGTTGGCTGTGTGGTGTCAGCTGACAGTGGGCTTTAGCTCGCTGTCAGCTGAATCAGGTTCACAGAAAAACACAATTAAGTGCACTGCTATGATCCAGAAGAGAAATATGGCCAAAAAGGCTTTGGACATACTTCCATTTTAAATCTGAATTCCAGGGATTTAGCAACTTTGTAAAAAAATGCAGGCATACTATGAGTTCTATCTCTTTAATTTACATCTAACCGGTCTATAGAGCTTGAGGAAGATAACTATTGGAGTTCTAATGCTGGATGCTCTGGTCTCAGCTTCTTCAAATGTAGAATCTATGCAGCTGCTATGCCTGTCCCTCCCCTCCTTCTGCTCAAACACAGAAGCCTTTGTATTATGTGAAGTCATTCACAAAATACAAAGGCTTCTGTGAATGAGCAGCAAAGGGGAAGGGTGTATGTAGCTGCTGTTTGTGCGTCTCTCCTCTGACAGCCCAAAGTGTAGCATCTGGGAGTGCAATAATCCTGTCATATTTAAATAATAGATAGCAGATGTCACACCCTTTTTTGAGGCCAATTAGATCCTCAGACTCTAATCATGGGCTAAAAAAAAAAACTTGGAATTTATGCATCCAGCTGCCCACTGGATTAGGGGGCCAGATGCATGGATGGGAGGGCAGTACCCCTGCACCCTGCATTACGTGCTGCCACTGGTCCTTAAAAATCCTGTGAAAGGTGTAGGCACAAGATGGAATAGAGGCAGGTGCAGGCTGTTGCTAAGCAGCCAGTCTTGCCCCCTTACGACTATTCAACCCCTCTGGATTGTGGCCTTTGTCTCTTGACAGCTGCTTGTGATTTGAAAAGGAGCTGAGCCATGCACTTGGGAAGCTTTTTCTGATGCCTGAATGGTGGACATCCCCCTGCCAGAGGTCCCCAGAGCCCCTTTGAATTGGTGGAGACTGGAGATCAAAGCCCTTGCCATTCTGCCTGGGGGTTTAAGAAAGAGCAAGGGGGGTGGAGACTGATACCTGCGGTACCTGCAACAAATTTTTATAATTGTTCTTATTTCTTGAAGTGGAACTAAACTCAAAAAAGAAGTTCCATTTTTACTCTTCCCTCCTCAGAAATATTTGGCAATTTTTTTTGTTGGGGGGGGGGGGGGGGGGGCAGGTAGCTAATTTTGACAGGCATCCACTTCCAGTTCCATTCAGATCACCTAGACGATCCAAGTGGAAGTCCTCCTCCCCCTCCCTCCCCCTCCCTCCCTTTGGTCGTTTCAGGAAAACATCACAGGTCCCAGAAGACTGCAGGACCATTCACAAAGCACAGTGTGGCTCCTACATGTGCAGTGGGCAGCCGTCTGTGAAGCTGCAAGCTGTCACAGCCAGGTGCCCATGGTTAAGCAGCCAGCACCATGATTGAAGATCGGCGGAATAAATGTCTCAGGTGAACACAACACTGGATCCTGGGATATGTGAGTGGCTGTTTATTAAAAGTCAGCTACAGTTTTGTAGTTGCTGACTTTTAATTTTCAGAAATATGGCTGGCACTCCTCTATAGGTGTTTTGGTAAACATGAGTTGGCCGCTAGCATTAGAACAAGCTACAGGGTTATAGTGACGGATGAACTTCTGACGGGACGTTTCGCGAACACGGATCTCGAACGCGGCCGATAGTTTGCAAACCGTAACGTTCGCGACGGGCCCCATTGACTTCAATGGGAGACGAACTTTGCAAACCTACAGGTCAAATTTGCAGCCACAAAATAAATACTAGCTGTGCAAACATAGTCCCACCACATGGCCAATGACATAACACATGTATGAGGTGAATCTGGGATCGACAACTAGAAGCATTCTTTTTTTATATGTGAAATTGTTGTGACAATTCAGGACTGTGGAGCACATGAAGGCAATGGAGGAGAGGGAAGGTCAGGGTAGGCAAAGAAGAGAGTGCAGGAGATGATCACCAGCAGCGTGACATACAGCAATGACACCTGCACCGTGATAGAGTGATCTGACACCAGCACCGTGATAGAGAGCACTGACATCAGCAACGTGACATAAAGCACTGACATCAGCACCGTGATATACAGCACTGACAGCAGCACTGTGATAGAGAGCACTGACATCAGCAGCGTGACATACTGCAATGACACCTGCACCGTGATAGAGTGATCTGACACCAGCACCGTGATAGAGAGCACTGACATCAGCAGTGTGACATAAAGCACTGACACCAGCACCGTGATATACAGCACTGACACCAGCACCGTGATAGAGAGCACTGACATCAGCAGCGTGACAGGCAGCAATGAGACCTGCACCGTAATAGAGTGATCTGACACCAGCACCGTGATAGAGAGCACTGACATCAGCAGCATGACATACAGCAATGCCACCTGCACCGTGATAGAGTGATCTGAAACCAGCACCGTGGTAGACAGCACTGACATCAGCAGTGTGACATAAAGCACTGACACCAGCACCGTGATATACAGCACTGACACCAGCACCGTGATAGAGAGCACTGTCATCAGCAGCGTGACATACAGCAATGACACCTGCGCCGTGATAGAGTGATCTGACACCAGCACCGTGATAGAGAGCACTGACATCAGCAGCGTGACATAAAGCACTGACACCAGCACCGTGATATACAGCACTGACACCAGCACCGTGATAGAGAGCACTGACATCAGCAGCGTGACATACAGCAATGCCACCTGCACCTTGATAGAGTGATCTGACACCAGCACCGTGATAGAGAGCACTGACATCAGCAGCGTGACATAAAGCACTGACACCAGCATCGTGATATACAGCACTGACACCAGCACCGTGATATACAGCACTGAAACCTGCACCGTAAGCAGCCCCAGGAGGAAGTCAACACAGCACAGGGATAGTGGGAGCCCTTCATAATGAGCATAGCACAGGGATGGTGGGAGCCCCTCATAATATGCACAGCAGAGGTACAGCCCCAGGAGGAAGTCAGCACAGCACAGGGATGGTGGGAGCCCCTCAAAATAAGCAGCCCCAGGAGGATGTCAGCATAGCACAGGGATGGTGGGAGCCCCTCATAATATACAGCCCCAAGAGGAAGTCAGCACAGCACAGGGATGGTGGGAGCCCCTCATAATGAGCATAGCACAAGGATGGTGGGAGCCCCTCATAATGAGCATAGCACAGGGATGGTGGGAGCCCCTCATAATGAGCATAGCACAGGGATGGAGGGAGCCCCTCATAATATGCACAGCAGAGGTACAGCCCCAGGAGGAAGTCAGTACAGCACAGGGATGGTGGGAGCCCCTCATAATAAGCTGCCCCAGGAGGAAGTCAGCACAGCACAGGGATGGTGGGAGCCCCTCATAATAAGCATAGCACAGGGATGGTGGGGGCCCCTCATAATATGCACAGCAGAGGTACAGCCCCAGGAGGAAGTCAGCACAGCACAGGGATGGTGAACTTTATAAACCTACAGGTCATATTTGCAGCCACAAAATAATTACTAGCTGTACACACATAGTCCCACCACATGGCCAATGACATAACACATGTATGAGGTGAATCTGGGATCGACAACTACAAGCATTTTTTTTTATATTTGAAATTCTGACAATTCAGGACTCTTGAGACAATGGAGGCGAGGGAAGGTCAGGGTAGGCAAAGAAGAGGGTGCAGGAGATGATCACCAGCACCAGCACCGTGATATACAGCACTGACACCTGCACCGTGATAGAGTGCACTGACACCAGCACTGAGATAGAGAGCACTAACAGCAGCACTGATACCAGCAACTTGCTGCTGGGCCCCAAAAATATGACACCGCTCAACCTCTTCAAACAGGAGGGTACGGGCATATAGTACGGTGTGTTTTTTAGGTTGTGATTAGCAGATTGTACCTCACTCAACCCTATATACTGTAGTACACTATACCTTACCAGTCCTTATAAGGACCTTTGTGGAACTAGTAGGTTGTGATTAGCAGACTGTACCTCAGTCCCTATACTGATAAAGGACTACTGCAGTATAGGGCAGCAGTCAGCAATAGTGCACCTCAACCCTATATATTGTGGACCTATACCAGTCCTTAAGGAATAGCAGACTGTACCTCACTCAACCCTATGTACTGTAGGACCCTATACCTTACCAGTGCTTATAAGGACCTTTGTGGAACTAGTAAGTTGTGAATGATTAGCAGACTGTACCTCAGTCCCTATACTCATAAAGGACTGCTGCAGTATAGGGCAGCAGTCAGCAGTAGTGCACCTCAACCCTATATATTGTGGACCTATACCAGTCCTTAATGAATAGAAGACTGTACCTCACTCAACCCTATGTACTGTAGTACCCTATACCTTACCAGTCCTTATAAGGACCTTTGTGGAACTAGTAGGTTGTGAATGATTAGCAGACTGTACCTCAGTCCCTATACTCATAAAGGACTGCTGCAGTATAGGGCAACAGTCAGCAGTAGTGCACCTCAACCCTATATATTGTGGACCTATACCAGTCCTTAGGGAATAGCAGACTGTACCTCACTCAACCCTATGTACTGTAGTACCTTATACCTTACCAGTCCTTATAAGGACCTTTGTGGAACTAGTAGGTTGTGAATGATTAGCAGACTGTACCTCAGTCCCTATACTCATAAAGGACTGCTGCAGTATAGGGCAGCAGTCAGCAGTAGTGCACCTCAACCCTATATATTGCGTACCTATACCAGTCCTTAAGGAATAGCAGACTGTACCTCACTCAACCCTATGTACTGTAGTACCCTATACCTTACGAGTCCTTATAAGGACCTTTGTGGAACTAGTAGGTTGTGAATGATTAGCAGACTGTACCTCAATCCCTATACTCATAAAGGACTGCTGCAGTATAGGGCAGCAGTCAGCAGTAGTGCACCTCAACCCTATATATTGTGGACCTATACCAGTCCTTAAGGAATAGCAGACTGTACCTCACTCAACCCTATGTACTGTAGTACCCTATACCTTACCAGTCCTTATAAGGACCTTTGTGGAACTAGTAGGTTGTGAATGATTAGCAGACTGTACCTCAGTCCCTATACTCATAAAGGACTGCTGCAGTATAGGGCAGCAGTCAGCAGTAGTGCACCTCAACCCTATATATTGTGGACCTATACCAGTCCTTAAGGAATAGCAGACTGTACCTCACTCAACCCTATGTACTGTAGTACCCTATACCTTACCAGTCCTTATAAGGACCTTTGTGGAACTAGTAGGTTGTGAATGATTAGCAGACTGTACCTCTGTCCCTATACTCATAAAGGACTGCTGCAGTATAGGGCAGCAGTCAGCAGTAGTGCACATCAACCCTATATATTGTGGACCTATACCAGTCCTTAAGGAATAGAAGACTGTACCTCACTCAACCCTATGTACTGTAGTACCCTATACTTTACCAGTCCTTATAAGGACCTTTGTGGAACTAGTAGGTTGTGAATGATTAGCAGACTGTACCTCTGTCTCTATACTCATAAAGGACTGCTGCAGTATAGGGCAGCAGTCAGCAGTAGTGCACCTCAACCCTATATATTGTGGACCTATACCAATCCTTAAGGAATAGCAGACTGCACCTCACTCAACCCTATGTACTGTAGTACCCTATACCTTACCAGTCCTTAGAAGGACCTTTGTGGAACTAGTAGGTTGTGAATGATTAGCAGACTGTACCTCAGTCCCTATACTCATAAAGGACTGCTGCAGTATAGGGCAGCAGTCAGCAGTAGTGCACCTCAACCCTATATATTGTGGACCTATACCAGTCCTTAAGGAATAGCAGACTGTACCTCACTCAACCCTATGTACTGTAGTACCCTATACCTTACCAGTCCTTAGAAGGACCTTTGTGGAACTAGTAGGTTGTGAATGATTAGCAGACTGTACCTCAGTCCCTATACTCATAAAGGACTGCTGCAGCAGAAGGGCAGCAGACAAGTATAATATTCATTCTATATTTGGAAGAAAGAATATTATACGTGTACAAGCCTATTACCATACCAGTCCTGAAAAGAACCTTTGTGGACCTAATAGTAACAGCTACTGATTAAACTGACTGTCCCTCACTGCCACACACAGCTTCCTGCCTGTCCCTATTTAAACTGACAAAACATAGGCTGCTGGAACAATAACTTGAATAGCACTCAAAACTATATCCTGTACTACTTTACCATACCAGTCCTGAAAAGGACTTTTGTGGACCTATTAGTAACAGCTAATGATTAAACTGACTGTCCCTGCTGTACACAGCGTCCTGTCCCTCTCTCTACACTGACAAAAGACAGGCTGCTGCAACAATCACTAGCACAGCAGTGCCTCAAACCTATATCCTGAACTACACCTAACACCTATACCATGATACCAGTCCTTAAAATAACTTTTGTGGACCTAATAGCTAGCGATTTGGGTCACTGCAGTCTCTCCCTGCTTTACACAGCAACCTCTCCCTATAGTGATATACGAAAGAATGTAAAATGGCCGCCGGATCGGGTCTATTTATAAGTTAGGGGGAATTTCCAAGTGTCCATGTGCTGTGATGTCTCAATTGGCTGTCCTGTACCCCATGATGGATGTGTCATCATAGGTCAAATTTCTTTTACACAGTAAACACGGAAGTCCGCCGGGCAAACGGCAGCAATAGTCCGCCGAACGGGCGGACCGTGAACAGCCGAAATTCGCCGCAAAACGACCGCCGGGCGAACCGTTCGGCCATCCCTACAGGGTTAGATAGGGTCAGCTTTGGAGTTTAATTTTCAAGGATCACATATTGGGAATAAAATGTGTACCACCGCACCACCTCATACATGTATATATGCCCAAAACTGGCCAAGCTTTATTTGGAAATATTTACAGTATCTAATAACAAAAAATTGAATGCATCTGTCCTGGGGCCCATAAGACAAATGTTTCTAGATTACAGTATATTGTTTAGGTTAACTGTGTCTATACAGCCCATAAGCTGCCTCACAAGTGCACATTAACAGACCAGATTATCTATAAATAGCCAGTATTCCAAAACTGCCAGCCCAGGCCTTCAAAATGTGATTAAAATGAACATGCATGTGAAGCTGGGAAAAATGACTTATGCTCACTGTCAGATGACAATTTATGGAAGCTTATAATTTTATATTTATCATACGTCTACACAAATTATGTATCATGCTGTAAGAGTTGTAATCAAAGCTTTTATTCTGTGTCATAGCTAAGAAGTAAACAACATAAAGAAACATTAAAGACCAGCAGAAATCTGTAAAGGTCACATGATGACAGCTAAGAAGAAGAAGCAAAGTACATATATATATGTCATGCAGTTCAAAGTGCAGATAGGAAGGTTAAGAAATAAAACTACTATTTGATCATCACATTTATTTCTGCAATATTTGTAGTTTTCACTATATTTTGTCTCTCATAGCTTTTCATTCAAGCAAGTACTTCAATAAGAATGATATATGGCAACTAAAGGAAATACTGTTTAGAGGGTTTCCACAGATTTGGAAATTATTTGTTCCAATTGGTTGGTTTGGGCAATTTCAAGCTCAGGTTTCTATACAATTTAATCCTATCTTAATTAAATTTAAGATTTAATGTACAGTATATTTATATAATATAGTATTATTGTTAATATACATGATTTAAATAAAACCAATAGTTTGCACAGCACTTTACAACATGAGGGTGGGCTGTACAGTTACAATACAATTCAATACAGGAGGTTTTAGAGGGCCCTGCTAGTTAGAGCATAATGGATTTATATCAATCCATAGAAAAAAAAGTTCACCTTTAATATTAAATCTCCAAGGTGGTCAAATGTATGGACAGAGGCCAGCATCAAAATCTACAAACAGACAACAACATCCCTTTAGAAATAGAGAGAAGATTTTTTGGAGATATGGGGCTTTATGGGTGCATTACAATGCAAAAATTACTCAAGAATGCATGTAAAAATATATACAATACGTTTCCAAGGTTGAGTAGCTGAAATCACCAAATTGTACGAGAGGGAAGGTCAACCTTTTTCATCCACTTTTTCTGTCTCTTTTATCTTGCTTTTTTACATTTTTATTGCACATATCAGATGAAAAACAATAAAATGAGCATCTAGTATTCCTATACAGCTGTGCCTTTTTAAGAACAATAGAAATATACTGTACTGTGAAAGGAAAAGAAAAAATAGAATAGAAAAAAATGGAAGTTTAAATCAATATAAGACAAATCAATAGGGTTACCTAATTGCTGCTGCACATACTCACCTTTACTTTTCTCACCATTCTGTTCCACCGACTGAAATGAAGAAGAAAACACAGTCTTTCCAGATATGGGGGGAACATGTTACTCTCTTCCTTTCCTCTTCCATGACAGCATTGGTGCTTGGTAATTGGTTGCTCAGACACCCAGCAAACTTACATAGAGTTAGGAAATCTTCTCCCAGTTGCCAAAAGAAGCAGTAAGGTAGCAAATTAAGTTTAATATGTGTGGGCAAAACACTGGTTTAATTTAAAGGAAAAGAGAGAGAGAAAGAAGCAGGTGTGAAAATGAAACTACAGCTTAAACTTTTTTTCTGGGTAAGGGTTAGAATCTCTGTAACGTTTTTACACCTGTCTGTGTCTGTTTGTGAAAATGAATAAAGAACTCTGCAAACTAAATCTCATGAAGCACTTGGCTATTTTTTCCCCCCCCCAATTTTTATTTATATATCACAAAGATACAGTGAGAGTCACAGGTGGGAATTCATGTCACCAGAATGGTGGAGGGGGGGGGCTGCAACTGCTTCCCTTTGGTACATCGTATGAAGCAATGGTACCAAACAATAGTAATCGGTAATCCGATATTTGCTAGCCAGTGTGTCAGTGAAGGAGTGATTTTGGATGGTTAGATCCCTGGAACGAGGAAGGGGGGTTGAAAAAGATCTCAAGAGGTGTCGCCCTTGTCATAGTGTGTGTGTAGACCCTTATAGTAAACAAAAGGACTGTGAAAGTTCTAATCTTGAATACGTCTGGGGATGTTGTTGAGCTTATGAAAGCCTGCCAACATAGGAGGAAGCGTTGTTTGGCGGCCAAATGGTTGAAGTCTATGTTCATTTTTTCTTTGTGGGGCAGCAGTAGTAGTTCCTGTTTTATCTGTGACATTTTTGGACTTGAGGGAGAGGTCCAATTTTTTAGAATTGCTCTCCAAGCCACTAAGAGAGATATTAGGATCCAATTTTTGTGTTGGGACTTAGCATTGGATGACCATGTCGGAAGCTGCTTGTCCCAATATCTGAAGATGAGAAGAAGATGAGAAGATTTACCGTGCCTCATCTTAGGAAGTTGAAGCAGGGTAATTCCTTGAATGAAGAATATGGTTTGATTCCAAAAAGTGGAAATGTATTTGCATGTCTAAAAGCGGTGAGTTAGTGTTGGTTTTTGCTGGTGGCAGAGAGGGCAGGAGGCAGAGTGAGGATTGTTTTTATTCAGAAGGAAAGGTATATGTGCACAATGTATTATTTTCATTTGTGTTTCCCTCCATTGTTCCCTCCATTCCCTCCATTGTTTGCAAGGTATCAGCTGTAGGACTTTATTGTATCCCTCTGTATTTTTTTCCGATAGTTCTGAATCCGGAAAGACCTTACCCCAATTTGCTGCTGAAGAAGACGAAAAAGGGGAGACGATCTTGCTGATCAGAGGTTTATATATGTCCGAGATGGTGTAAAGCCACATACACACAGTCGGATTTTCTGATGGGAAATGTTCGATATGAGCTTTTTGTCGGAAAGTCTGACCATGTGTATGCTCCATCGAACATTTTCTGTCAGAATTTCCGCACGTTAGAGAGCAGGTTCGCAAATTCTCCGACAACAAAACTTGTTATCGGAAGGTCCGATCGTGTGTAAACAAGTCTGTCACACAAAAGTTCATCGAAATCAAGCAGAAGGAGCTGCACTGGCTATTGAACTTCCTTTTTTTCTCGGCTTGCCGTACATCTTGTACATCACTGCATTCTCACATTTGGAATTTTTGGCTAACATTTGTGTGACCCTGTGTATGCAAGACAAGTTTGAGCCAACATTCATCCGAAACAAATCCACGGTTTTGTTTTCAGAAAATCTGATCGTTTGTACTGGGCATAAGATCCTTCTTGGAGTAGACGATCCGTTATTGATGTCCTAAATCTCTTACCACCCTCCCTGCATGAGGTGCGGATGAAGTTGACACATTGCCGGTAGTAGAAGACATGGGAATTTGGCAGAGATCATTTTTTAGCTATGATTGGGAAGGCATATGGTGCACCTGTTTCCATGTCACAGAGAGAGGAAAGTTCAGTAAGGTGATTTCATTGCCATAAGGTATATAGTTGGCGTCCCATGCCCGGAGGGAAGGTGGGGTTTCCTTGAATTGGTAGGGTCCTGGAGATTCAGGGGGAGAGGTTTAAACTCTTGTGTACTTTACTCCATGCTGTAGCTGTATCTTGTAGAAGAAGGTTGTATTGTAAGTCTGAATGGATTGATTTCCATTTGCAGTGTAGTAAGAAGAAGGAACTGTCCCTATTTTGACACCCAAGTATGTAATATGAGATTTGGTTATAGTGAAGGATGAGTAGGACGACCAGAGGGGTTTTGCAAAGGAGCCCAAGGGAAGGATTTTTCTCTTATTATAGTTGATGCACAGGCCCGAGCAGAGTCGGGTTGATCATGTCAAGGGAGGGATTTAAAAAAAATAAGTACATCACATACGAAAAGAGCTGTATGCAGCTCGGGTTGCCTATATGCATCCCGTGTAGAGGGGCCTGGCTATTTAGATATCTAAAAAGGGGTTCTAGTGCCAGGTTAAAGAACAAAGGTGATAGGGGGCACCCTTGTGTTTTATTTTTGTATATGCGCAATCCTTTGGTGAGGAGACCACCACCAGTCTGGCAGCGGGAGAAGCGTACATAGAATTGACAAGGTGATTGAAGAGCCTGTGAAGCCCATCTTGTTCAAGACCAGCGAGAGTCAATAAAAGCTGACATTGTCAAAGGTTTTTCCACGTTCAGAGTGATGATAGCAAAATCTCCCCCCTGGATGGTGGATATTTAATGTGGCTGTTCTCCCTTTTACAAAGCCTGACTGGGCTGGGTGTATCAAAGTAAGGATAATATTGGCAAGTCTGGTGGAAACAATTTTTGAGAGAATCTTGACATCCAGATATATTACTGAGATAGGCCTGTATGAGCCCAGTTTTTCTTTCATGCCAGTAGTTTTATTATAGCTTAATTTCCTTTGAAAAGGTATGAACCACCTGACCAAATGCTATTATAGACAAATGCTATTATAGACATGGAGTAAGATGAGTTCAACTATCTTTTGGAGAGTCAAGTAGAAT
This sequence comes from Lithobates pipiens, assembly GCF_037356315.1. NCBI lineage: Eukaryota > Metazoa > Chordata > Amphibia > Anura > Ranidae > Lithobates > Lithobates pipiens. Next base: position 476,399,806 of record NW_027507764.1, read on the forward strand.
TCCCCCGTGAATCTGGACCTGGGGCTTTGCTGGGGGCTAGTTGGAAAATTTTTGTGTAAAGTTCAGAGCAAGAAATAGGTGTGTTTAGTAATTTGAGTTGGGAGGGAGTAATCACTGGTAGGTCCAGTTTTTCAAGGAATTTCAGCAGTACTGCTGATGGGGTCTGGGGCGTATAAGGAGGAATATAATTTTTTCATGGCTTTCCTGACCTCCTGAGAGCAAGGCTTATCACTGAAACTAGTCTGCTGCTGACTGTACTCACTGTGAAGGCTTGAAAATAAATACACTTGATGGTATGAAGTTGCCAGCTGCTTTTATTTGATGACCTCCTGAGGTGTCGTGTGAATGGACCCTGATGAGTCTCATAGGGCAGTAATATGAGTGGGACTATACGGTCCTTTGCAAAGTCTCGCAAGAAGCTTACCCACTTTATTACCATATTTTTATAGTGTGGCGTCTGTGTGTGCTCATTTGGTCAGCTCCCGATATGATCAGATCCCGAAGCTAGGCCTTGCCTGTATCGGTAATAGAGGTTAGGATTGTCAGTATGAGATGAATTTGCAGAGACAAATTCCTTTCCATGCCAGGTCCATGTATGTCTGGAAGTCAGTGTTTTTATAGAAGTATGACGGGAAATGCCATAGGTGAGGGTTAGGTTTGGAATCTGTTATATCAAGTATTATCGATATTGTGGTATGGTCTGAAATTACTATTTTGTGTATCTCTGTCTCTAATATAATCAGGATTATGTTATTGGTGCAAAAAATGTAGTCAGTTCTGATGAAAACCTTGTGAGGAGAACCATAAAACATGAATTCTCTGTCCACTGGGTAGGAGAGATGCTACGCGTCAGTGGAGTGGAGGGATTCCATAGTGGAGGCAAAGAAGGTTTGATCCGAGTTATGCGCAGCTTTGTGTGGTGGTTTAGAAGTGTATCTGTCGTTTGTCATGTGCAATGTGCAGTTGAAATCCCCACCTACTACATGGGGGATGAGTATCCCGGCCTTACGGATGACTGCATCAGATCTTAACACAGTACCTACCCACAATTGTGCAATCATAAGACCAGTGTGGAGGCAAACTACCGGCTTGACCTTTGTCAAAGACATTGTTAAAATCGCAGTATTCAGAAAAGTAGGTGGTGTTGCACTCCTATCAAAGGGTTATTTTTATATATAATATATTATTAGGATTACCGAGTTATGTTTATAGATAGCAAACATTCATCGGTTTAACTAACCAAATAAAGTGCAAATGTGCAAGGAGAGTATACTAAAATGTTACCATAAATGAATTAGCATACACGTTAGGGGGGGACAAGAGCATTCATCATAGAAAAAATCCTATTGTGCAGTAAACATATTTAAAAAAGCATATAAAAAACATACATCCGGCATGTGCAATATTACGCAAACAGGTAAGTAGTATTACTACGTGTGGTTTCAAAATGTGCAAAGTACGCAAAAAGTGTGAATAATACAGAACGTGACTTATTTCATCAAGGAGAAACAGAAATTATATATATAAACAAATTAAAAGTATATAAATAAATAAATTAAATTAAATTAACAAGCTGGGTGTATCAAGTCTCTGGTGCAATATTGGACGCTATTTCCGGTCCAGTGTGCAACAATAGTGCAAATATGCAAGTGTTTCACAGGAACACAGTGTGCTGCTATACTGACATTCAGTGTTACTGTGCCTTTAAGTGCAAAGGAATGAGTCTTCAGTGTCACTGACACCTGTGGTTGTAATAAATGATTACCTTACTGCTGTAAGGTAAACAGCATGTGGCGAAGTTTGGGGGGGGATCCCTTTGGATCGGTCTGTTCCTAGGCATTCATATTGTGTATGGGGTAAAGCCAGGGGGGATCCTTTCCTTTCCTCTCCTTCTACTGGGCAGTAGTTACTTTGATCACTCAGATAGCTTAGATGCTCAATGTATCAAAGTATAAGAAAGATAAAAAGAGGCCTACCATGGTGCAGTATATTTGAAAAAGGGTTTGAAGTTTATTTGAGTAGAACCATAAAAACTCACATTTCCATGTGTAAGCTGAGCGATGTAAAAACGAGCGCCGAGCTCGTACCTGGGCGTCTGTTCCGGTGTCAAATTTGCCTCTCGTATCCAAAGACCTGAAGGGTCTGGTATGGAATTTGGGGGACCCCCACACAATTTTTTTTTTTAAATTTTGGTTCAAGGTTCCCCTTAATATTCATACCAGACCAAAAGGGCCTGGTAATGGACTGTGGGGGATCCCATGCCATTTTTTTCAATTACTTTTATCTGTATTGCCGGGACCGACAATTCATAATAGCCACCAGTACTTTTAACTTACTTTTTTTTCCTTTAGAAATGTCATTTTGTGCAGGGACTGTTCTAAACATGGGAAAAATGCGCCACTTTACAGTCATACTATAGACACTTTAACCAGTTGCCGACCGCCGCACGACGATGTACGTCGACAGCATGGCACGGGCAGGCATATGGGCGTACCTGTACGTCCCTGCCTTCCCGCGGGTCGGGGGCCCGATCGGGCCCCCGCCCGGTGCCTGCGGCGGTCGGTTTTCGTCCGGGAGCGATCCGGGACGAGGGGGCGGCCATTCATTCATGGCCACCCCCTCGCGATCGCTCCCGACGAATAGAAATCCCCCGTGACATCACTTCCTCTCCTGTAATGTAAACACAGGAGAGGAAGTGATGTATTCTCTCCTCCGTGTCGGTATTTTTCGTTCCGACACGGAGGAGAGCGGATCGGTGAGTTGCACCAACACTCTACACACACAGTAGAACATGCCAGGCACACTCACACCCCCCCCCCCCCGATCACCCCCCCAATTACCCCTGCCCCCCAGTCACAGTGACACCAATGTCATTTTTTTTTTTTTGCATTGGTGTCATTTGTGACTGTAATAACTGTTAGGGCAGTTAGGGTTAGCCCCCTTTAGTTCTAATGTACCCCCCTAACCCCCCCAATAAAGGTTTAACCCCGTGATCACCCCCCGTCGCCAGTGTCACTAAGGCTGGGTTCACATTGCAGCGGTTTATGAGAACGAATGTGATTCGCACCGCACTGCAGTGCAAATCACATCCGATCTCTGTGCGATTCGAGTTCAGCCATTCGCCGCACCCGCCACACCCACCGCACCCGCCGCAAATTCGCACGGGACCCTTTTTTTGGCCTGCAGCAGAATCGGATCGCATGGGTGTTCACACCATGCGATCCGAGTTTGCAGATCGCACTGCGTTATGCGAACTGATCTGGGGGTGTCAGTAACATTTCACTGACACTCCCAGCAGTTCGCATAGGGCAGTGTGAACTGCCGCCGGGAGGCATGCGATGCGGGAACCCGCCGCGGATTCGTGGCGTTTCCGCATCGCTCCAGTGTGAACCCAGCCTAATAAGCGATCATTTTTCTGATCGCCATATTAGTGTCACAGGTGACGCTAGTTAGGCAGGTAGGTATTTAGGTTCGCCGCAGCTTTTTATAGCGCCAGGGACCCCCATATACTACCGCATAAAGCCCCCTGATTGCCCCCTAGTTAACCCTTTCACCAGTGATCACCATATAACTGTTACAGGTGACGCTGGTTGGTTAGTTATTTTTTTATAGTTTCAGGGCACCCGCCATTTATTACCTAATAAAGGTTTAACCCCCTGATCACCCGGCGGGTGTCATTTGTGACTAATAACTGTTAGGGCAGTTAGGGTTAGCCCCCTTTAGTTCTAAGGTACCCCCTAACCCCCCCAATAAAGGTTTAACCCCGTGATCACCCCCCGTCGCCAGTGTCACTAAGGCTGGGTTCACATTGCAGCGGTTTATGAGAACGGATGTGATTCGCACCGCACTGCAGTGCAAATCACATCCGATCTCTGTGCGATTCGAGTTCAGCTATACAGATAGTATGGCTGAATTCGTGTCGCACCCGCCGCACCCGCCGCAAACTCGCACGGGACCCTTTTTTTGGTCCGCAGCAGAATTGGATCGCATGGGTGTTCACACCATGCGATCCAAGTTTGCAGATCGCACTGCGATATGCGAACTGATCTGGGGGTGTCATTAACATTTCACTGACACTCCCAGCAGTTCGCATAGGGCAGTGTGAACTGCCGCCGGGAGGCATGCGATGCGGGAACCCGCCGCGCATTTGTGGCGTTCCCGCATCGCTCCAGTGTGAACCCAGCCTAATAAGCGATCGTTTTTCTGATCGCTGTATTAGTGTCACAGGTGACGCTAGTTAGGCAGGTAGGTATTTAGGTTCGCCGCAGCTTTTTATAGCGCCAGGGACCCCCATATACTACCGCATAAAGCCCCCTGATTGCCCCCTAGTTAACCCTTTCACCAGTGATCACCATATAACTGTTACAGGTGACGCTGGTTGGTTAGTTATTTTTTTATAGTTTCAGGGCACCCGCCATTTATTACCTAGTCTCACTAGTGTACCCCTAAATTTAGGGGTGTCTACTTTCCAAAATGGGGTCATTTGGGGGGGGTTTGTGCCATCTTGGCATTTTATGGCCTTCAAAACTGTAACGCCCTTAGAAAGCCTGAAGGCGGTGCTTGGTTTTCGGGGCCCGTACGCGGCTAGGCTCCCAAAAAGTCCCACATATGTGGTATCCCCGTACTCAGGAGAAGCAGCAGAATTTATTTTGGGGTGTTATTTCACATATGCCCATGGCATGCGTGAGAAATATATCATTTAGTGACAACTTTGTGAAAAAAAAAAAAAAAAAAAAAAGTTTGTAATTTTCCCGCAACTTGTGGAAAAATATAAAATATTCCATGGACTCAACATGCCTCTCAGCAAATAGCTTGGGGTGTCTACTTTCTAAAATGGGGTCATTTGTGGGGGTTTTGTGCCATCTTGGAATTTTATGGCCTTCAAAACTGTAATAGGTAGTGAGAAGTGAACTCAAAAATTTACGCCCTTAGAAAGCCTGAAGGCGGTGCTTGGTTTTCGGGGCCCCGTACGCGGCTAGGCTCCCAAAAAGTCCCACATATGTGGTATCCCCGTACTCAGGAGAAGCAGCAGAATTTATTTTGGGGTGTCATTTCACATATGCCCATGGCATGCATGAGCAATATATCATTTAGTGACAACTTTGTGAAAAAAAAAAAAAAAAAAAAAAAGTTTGTAATTTTCCCGCAACTTGTGGCAAAATATAAAATATTCCATGAACTCAACATGCCTCTCAGCAAATAGCTTGGGGTGTCTACTTTCTAAAATGGGGTCATTTGTGGGGGTTTTGTGCCATCTTGGCATTTTATGGCCTTCAAAACTGTAATAGGTAGTGAGAAGTGAACTCAAAAATTTACGCCCTTAGAAAGCCTGAAGGCGGTGCTTGGTTTTCGGGGCCCCGTACGCGGCTAGGCTCCCAAAAAGTCCCACATATGTGGTATCCCCGTACTCAGGAGAAGCAGCAGAATTTATTTTGGGGTGTCATTTCACATATGCCCATAGCATGTGTGAGCAATATATCATTTAGTGACAACTTTGTGTAAAAAAAAAAATATTTTTTTTTTGTCATTATTCAATCGCTTGAGGCAAAAAAATAAAATATTCAATGGGCTCAACATGCCTCTTATCAATTTCCTTAGGGGGTCTACTTTCCAAAATGGGGTCATTTGGGGGGGTTTTGTACTGCCCTGCCAATTTAGCACCTCAAGAAATGAGATAGGCAGTCGTAAACTAAAAGCTGCGTAAATTCCAGAAAACGTACCTTAGTTTGTAGATGTGACAACTTTTGCGCAAACCAATAAATATACAATTATTGACTTTTTTTTACCAAAGACATGTGGCTGAATACATTTTGGCCTAAATGTATGACTAAAATTGAGTTTATTGGATTTTTCTAATAACAAAAAGTAGAAAATATCATTTTTTTTCAAAATTTGCGGTCTTTTTACGTTTATATCGCAAAAAATAAAAATCGCAGAGGCAATCAAATACCATCAAAAGAAAGCTCTATTTGTGGGAAGAAAAGGACGCAAATTTTGTTTGGGTACAACATTGCATGACCGCGCAATTACCAGTTAAAGCAGCGCAGTGCCAAAGTGTAAAAAGACCTCTGGTCATTTACCAGCAAAATGGTCCGGTCTGAAAGTGGTTAAGCATTATTATAATCACTGCTCCCGAAAAAATGGCCATTTTAAAAAATGTCATTGATATGAAGAACCCAGGTCCCCAATTTTTTATACGACAATAACTTGCATATAAGCCTTTAAAGTTAACACTTTTGATTTTTCACATCATATGATGCCCAGTCAGGATAACAGAACCACTTCCCGGACGTCAATATGCTATTGACTGGGCGGGAAGTGGTTAACAAAAGCCTTGAAAGTTGAGCTTTAAAAAAAAAACAGAACAAAGTTACAGATTTCAACTTCCATACACTATAAATAGTATTCAGGTGTTTTTTTTCAGGGTTTACGGATTTTACACTGAATTCAGTGCATGTCCAGTGAGATAAACTTTGGTTTGCTCATCCTTACTCATGACCTCTGCATTTATATGCTAGGAGTACAGCAGTATAAGTGTGTAATGTGCAGCACAACATACAGAGTGCTGTAGTCAGAATTTTGTAACATACATGATGGTGGGGGGAAGGGTATTACCAAAACTGGATAGTGTAAAAATTGGTGCAGCTCTGTATAGAAATAAATCAGCTTCCAGGTTTTATTCTCAAATCTTAATTGAACAAGTTAGATGCTGATTGGCTACCATGCATGCAGTCAGGTCCATAAATATTGGGACATAGGGTTAGGGTTTAGGGTTTAGGGGTTAGGGATAGGGTTTCCCCTGGAATAACAAGGTTAGGACTCAGGTATTGGAATAGAGACCACCTCCAAAGGTCAAAGGTCAGCAGGCATGTCCCTCGGAGGTCAAATGTCAAGAGTTGTGGCTGACCCACCCCTACCAAAGTGTTCCGCCTACTCCAACTAAGTTGGGGAATGAACAAGTTGGGGCTTGAACAAGTTGGGGGAAGCACAACATGCTTCAAAAACTTATTGGATGGTGCTTCACATTGGACGGTGCAGATGGACAATGACCCAAAGCATACTGCGAAAGCAACCAAAGAGGTTTTTTAAGGAAAAGAAGTGGAATGTTATGCAATGGGCAAATCAATCACCTGACCTGAATTGAGCATGCATTTCACTTGCTGAAGACAAAACTGAAGGGAAAATGCCCCAAGAACAAGCAGGAACTGAAGATAGTTGCAGTAGAGGCCTGGCAGAGCATCAACCAGGGATGAAACCCAGCATCTGGTGATGTCTATGCGTTCCAGAATTCAGGCTGTAATTGACTGCAAAGGATTCGCAACCAAATATTAAAACGTGAAAGTTTGATGAATGATTGTTAATCTGTCCCATTACTTTTGGTCCCTTAGAAAGTGGGAGGCACATATACAAACTGGTGTAATTCCTACGCTGTTTCATCTGATTTGGATGTAAATACCCTCAAATTATAGCTGAAAGTCTGCAGTTAAAGCACATCTTGTTAGTTTCATTAAAAAGCCATTGTGGTGGTGTATAGAGCCAAAAAGATTAGAATTGTGTTGATGTACCAATATTTATGGACCTGACTGTATCTGCACCAGATTCTGTGTGCTCCACGCCTGCCAAAAGTGTTCATTGTTTCTACAGTTGCCATTTGCTACATAGCCCATGACTTTTTTTAAGGAAAGTCTACTTTAAAGTGGTTGAAGTGAATACAGAGTGACATACACAGAGATTAAACAAATTCTCTTACATAAGTTGTACCTGTCTATCTACGGCCATCTCTCCTATACAGCCTCCTACAACACACATAATTTACACAGAATATGTCAGCATCTCTCAGCAGCACAGAGCAGGGGTGTGGATCTGAATTCACACACTGCACGGGAGAAGAACTTTGAGCCCTGAGAACACACACACAGCACAACTGTGGCTGTCAATCAAAGGCTGTGTGCTGGAGATCTGCTCTCCCAAAACATTCTTTTATCTCGGGGTTGGGGATAAGCTGTCAGAAGAGACTCATGAAGAGACAATGGATTCCTATTGATGCGCAGCATCTCGTAGGGGCGGTGAGCGCTAGAAGCACAGCCTCGCAATGGTGATTTCCAGCACGATCCCATTGCACTGGAAACACAATATCGGTGGCAGGTACTGTACTGATGCTTATCAAACACTCCTAAAGCATTAATGCATGTTAATAGGTAGGATTGTTAAGCTAATTGAGCCCTATGTACATTTGGGGCACTGTTGACAAGTGCTTTTGGCTTGTCAAAACTGCATCACAAATGCCTACAATAGCTGGTTGCTAAGGAGCGGGCGGGAAGCCGACCGTCGTGTCCTTAACAACTGATGAGTCATCATCTGTCAGAGGGTTTCCCACAAACATTTGAAAGAGGAAAAAAATGCTGGTTAAAAAAAAAATGGTATGGGGTTACCCTTTCAGTTCATACCAGGCCCTTTGAGTCTGGTATGGACTGAGAAAGGGCACCCCACACCATCTATTGGAGTAGAAAGAGATTGATGTTCCTAATCACTAGGAACAAGCGAACACTCTGTACTTCTTATTCAGGATGGGGATCTGTTTGTTTACATTGACAGATCTCCGTTCTACCTCTCTGTGGAGTGATCGCAGGTGGCCGACGGACATCCTGGCCGCCGGCCACGTATATCAGCTCCCCCAGGTGCACACCTGCTATCGCTGTAAATCGGACCAATGTACAGCTACAGCGATTCGCTGGAAGGAGCCAACCTGACGCAGTATAATGACGGCGGCTGGTTGGCAAGTGGTTAAGGTTGGCATTGGTACATGTCATTCATGGTTGTGCCTGGCTTCATATAACTTTGGTTTGATAACAGCTTGCCTAAAAGCCCTACAAGAGGCCAGAGTTTTCAGCAACGTTCTCAACTTCTAACAAGATTTGCAAAAACATTTCATGAACTGAATCCAGGTAAATTTGCTCACTCCACTTCTGCAGGGATGCTGATAAGTGGTTAGTCTGGGGAAGATTTTAGTGTAATGAACCCTGTAATGATCCCTTGTTGTATGGTAACACAGTATAAATATAAAAAAATTGCCCATAAATCTAGTAAGCTGCCAACATTCCACTAGACTTATAGTATAAATACAGATATACAAAAATAATGTGGCGCTCAAAGTAGTGACAAAAAAATTATATGATTGCGCTGAAAACAACAATATCTTATGAATGAATATAATAATATATGTTGTGTATAAACAAAATAAACTCAAGGTGAATGTTCCAAAGGTGAATGAATCAAAAGCTTCCAAAAGTTCTTGAATAAACAATATTGTGCAACCCAAGGTGAATCATGTGTAGGGAAAAGTCTCTCACACTCTTCCCGGAGAATCTAAACTGAATCTTGTGTGTAAACAAAGGATAAGGTGGCACGTTTACCAGACTTAGTGGGCTTGTATACTGTACAGCATAAGAGTCAGATAGGCATTCATGAAGAATAACCTCAAAGGGATTCAGCATGCAAAGTTGATAATCTACAAATCCAGAGAGGGACACCTGCTTCTCTGCATGTTGGCTGGAAGCTGCCAGATAGCCCTACTGGGAATGTGCTAATCCTGGGGTGACAAAATATTTTCTGGCTGGTGACCAAAAAATAGCATTATCAATCTCCGAGTTTATTTCCGGCTGCTGCGCTTGGTAGTGTTTTTGCCTCGTTCGGACGTTCAGCATCCTTTTACTTCAGTGGTTAACATGGAATATATCTTCCTGGAGTCCTGCCTTGAAGGAGATGTTCAAGTTTGTTGTGGATCACTGTACTTTATGGAGTTCCTCTTTTGATGATATCGGAAATGGCCCCTTCACAGACTATCAACTTTACATGCTGAATCCTGTTGAGGTTATTCCTTATGAATGCCTATCTGACTCCTATGCTGTACAGTATACGAGTCCATCAAGCCTTTTAAGCGGGCCACCTTATCCTATGTTTACACACAAGATTCCATTTGATTTCACCAGGAAGAGTGTGCGAGACTTTTCCCTACACGGGATTCACCTTGGGTTGCACAATCTTGTTTATTCAAGAACTTTTGGAAGCTTTTGATTCATTCACTTTTGAAACATGCACCTTGGGTGTATTTTGTTTATATACAATATATATTATAAAGCAAATAGTACATGGATAAAAATCAGTTCATGTCCTGAAAATATCAGTACTAACACAGCGCTAAACAATAAACAAATTAAAGTCCCAAATAACAGCATAAAAATCCAAAAGGAGATTGTGCAGAAAGGGTGACAATGATGGTATAATCAACGCTGTGAGGTGATAATAATGTTCATCAAAAAGTGCTGTAACTACTCCATCCACCAGGATTGCACCAATATTTCACCGCGTGAAGTTCGTATCCCCTCAGGGGGTTAAACTCACCAGATATAAGAATAATAAGCGCCTTTAAGGGAATAATCCCGTTTTTATATACCGCAATTCAAATGTCCTCCACCAGGGTTCGTCTGCCAAACACGCTTCCTTGCTTGCTTCTGGGCTCTCACTCTTTCTGCTACACCCTATCTTCTCTCTTCTCGTGCCAGATGCAGGATACAATATATATTGTTATATTAATTTATAAGATATTGTTTTTTTCAGCACAATCATATCATTTTTCTGTCACTACCTTGAGTGCCACATTATTTTTGTTTATCTGGTAACACAGTAGGCCGAGTAGGCCGCGTTTGTGACATTTCATCCTTCACAAAATACTTCATTACTTGAAGAGCAAGGAACAATGAGAGTATGGTCTGCAGGCTATTGAGAGGAAAAGAGATGACAGTCTTAAAAGAGATGGGGTAAAAAAAGAGACCGAACTGCTGGCTGAATGGAGAGACTGGGCTGCTGGTTGAACTAAAACCTGCAATAGCTTACCACAATCGGATGAGACCACAGGGGGACTGCTCAGCACACAGAACCTTGTCTCAGAGACTGGAACTTTATCCCTGAGAAGGGCTGAGATGTGATTTGGATGTCTGGTGAGATCAAACTATACTACAGAGCCCTCCAGCTACTTGTAAGGAAGGAATATGGGACTGTCTCAGCTGGATTGAAATTTAGAAAAGACTTCCTTCGATGGGGACGAGTGATTGACCGGTGCAGCCCCACTTCATGAGAGGGCTTTTTTGCCCGCAGTTTGGCTTTCTAAACAACAAAAACATTTGAAAGTATACACTACCTTTTGTTTGTGGGGCTACTGTGTATTGCTTTGTATTTTGGTGTACTCCAGTATTTTTGCAATTGTATCAATAAACATTTGTTAATTTCTGTGCAGCAAAGAAAAAAGCAATAGAGAAAACACTTCACTGGCCAGTGGGATAAAACTGGGACTGTTATAGCAGCCTAGGATTATGTATATAGAGTTACGTTATTGTCCTATTGTCCTATTGATTCTACAAGCACATTTGCTAATCCATGTGCCATGTATCTACCATATATGAAGAGAAGGTGGGTGCATTGCCAACAGCAAGAGCCATCCTCCTCAGTGGCAGTCATCACTGGCCAAACTTATTCCTCTCCGGGTGTTGAGATTGAAAATATAATTGTCAGGAGTCAGCAGCTGAGATGACCAGCTATATGTAGCTACACAAGAAATCTGGAACCAAACAATGTATAATGAAATAAAATTATTAACAGCAAACAGAAAGATATACACACCATCAAATAATGAACATAAACAACAAGTGACCCACAGCCAAAAATGCCTAAGTAACAGAAACCTAGCAAACGAACTATATACAATATGTACAAATATGTCAAATATGGGAAGCAAACGTAACAAGGCAAGCAGTAATAAAGGAACAGGATACAAGGACAGTTCAAGTGCAAGATGGATCTGGCAGCAAGCAAGGCAATCAAAACACTTACGTAAATTGCAATAGCAGAGGTGGGACTTAAGTACCCTCCCAGCAGCTGATTGCAGGGACCTGCTGGCTGTTGGGAGACACCTGCTGGTGGTCACTGGAACTACACCTATCAGCCCAGAGAGCTACAGTGCCACCAGCAGGGGAACCAGGTCCTGACAGTTCCCCCACCTTAAGGAGCGGCCCTCAGATGCTCTGCTGTGTCCCACCGCCGGTGTCTGGAAGGTGAATGAGTACCCTGTGGCCACGGTTCAAAAGCTGGCTGAACTCCCTGCTGGTCAGATCCCTAAGGAGGTGCAATACTTGGAGTGTACAATTCCTTAATGCAGCATAGGTCCCAATGCTGGGAGTCCAAGGGCAGCCTGAAGGCATAACACCTTGGTCCATACAGGTACTCTGATACCAGGGTGTCCCATCACAACTGGATCATCCTCATTTAGGTAGCTAAAGACCACCATGCATTTTAACTGCCACTCAGGTCTAACAGGGGCATAGGTTACTTGACCTATGCCCATAAATGCAACAGGGATTGCAGAGATATCACCTAGGTCAGGACAAGGTTTAAATTGAACTCTTCCCCTCTCAAGAAGAACTCTGCTACTAGAGCTGTAATAGCAGGTGCAGCTCTCACATTCAAAGTGGGTATCTGGACCTCCAGTTTTTGATCCAACAGAAGCAAATATCTGCAAAAAGAACTCCGGACAGGCAACAAAAGGGATCTTAGATCAGACAGGTAACCATGTAAGCCACATGACCATGGACAACCAGAAGCCTCAGACCCATCAGCAGACAGGAGCTTAACCCAGGAGCTTAACCCAGTTAAGAGGGTTTTGCTGGGCAGCAAATCAAAAATCAGCATAGTCTGGCCCAGGAATGCGCATAGTCTGGCTGGACAACAGCCCGGGAATCACCATGGTCCAGCTGGGCAGTGGTCCAGGAATCAGCATAGTCTGGCTGGGCAGTGGCCCGGAAATCAGCATAGTCAGGCTGGGGAGCAGCCTGGTAATCAGCATAGTCTGGCTGGGCAGTGGCCCTGAAATAAGCATATTCCAGATGGGCAGCAGGCAGCAGGTCATAAGCAGCAGAGCTGGCAGCAGGTCACCAGAGACAGGCTTGGCGAAGTACTGAAGGTCACTAGAGGTAGACTTGGCAGAGGACAGCAGGTCACTCTAAGCAGACTTAGCAGAGGACAGCAGGTCACCGGAGGTAGGCTTAGCAGGGGACAGCAGGTCACCAAAGGCAGGCTTGGCAGAGGACAGCAGGTCACCAGAGGAAGGCTTGGCAGTCTGGATCCAATTGGCAGGCAAAGAGGCAGGTTGGACCCCATAGGCAGGCTAAATCCAGCGTCAGGCATAGAGAAAGGCTGGACCCCATCGGTAGGCATTGAGGTGGGTTGGACCCATCGACAGGCATAGATGCAGGCTGGACCCCATCAGCAGGCATAGAGGCAGGCTGGACTCCATCATCAGGTATAGAGGAAGGCTGGACCCCATCCCCAGGCTTAGAGGTAGGCTGGACTCCATCAGCAGGCGTCATGGAAGAGGACTGGACCCCATATGTAGGCAGCACGAAGGAGGATTGAATCCCAGCATCAAATGCATGGTGACATACTGGACCCCATCATCAGACTGCAGCATAGAATCTGGAACTGGCTGAATAATGGCTGAGGCAACGGTGGACAGCGGCAGAGCTGTCTGAACAGGAGAAAACGTCTGTTTCTTTTTTAGTTTAGATACTGATGTCCTGCAAGTTGTTGCATGGTGCTGACCAGAGTGTACTGCTCATAGAAAGGTAGCAACAATACTGGGGAGCATAGGGGAAGGAGCAACAGAAAAGCAACAGAGGAAGAGGTCTGAGAGGTTGCTATGGACAATGATACTACAGGGTGAGTCTTCAATGGATTACTTGAAGGGGAAGTGTGGTTACTGATAGCAGGTTACTGATCTACAGGAGGCAGGGAATACTTATATTGGTGTGAATCATAAGGAACTGGGGATAAAATTAGACAAGTGCAATTTGTTTCAGTCCGCATATAAATTCAAACAAATTTTTGGTCATGAAACAGTAACAAATAGTAATGACTTTCGTTAAAATACGTTAAAATTTGTTTTGTTTATTTGTTTTCTAATGAACTTTTCTGAACAAATAGAATTTGGATTGGTCGAAAAATGAGCAATCAATTTAAATTTCGTGTGAAGAAATAGCTGATTGTTAAACAAGTGGTCGGGAATCTGGCCACCCATGTCCTTAACAACCATGAGTCATCATTTGTCAGCGGGCTTCCCCCCTGACAGACGAATGTAAAGAAAAGAATGCTGACATTGCCCAGCAATAGAAAAAAAAAACAGCATTGCCCCCCCCCCTTTGGGCCTGGTATGAATTTTAAGGGAAACCCCATGCCAAAATGTAATTAAAAAAAAAATGGCTTGCCCCCCCAAAATCCATACCAGACCCTTAGCCGAGCATGCAGCCTGGCAGCTCAAGAAAGGGGGTGACAAGCGATTGGCCCACCACCTGAACCATACCAGGCCACATGCCTTCAACATGGGGGAATAGGTGCATTGGCCCTGTAACTTCTGACGTCACAGACCCAGTATGCACAAGTCTCTGACGTAGGAAGGGGGTGACGTAGCAAGGTGGTCCCACCCCTTACCTATATAAGAAATGTCAAAGTGCAGAGGAGGCATTTGGGAGGAGGCCTCCAAGGAAGTGGGAACATTTAGATTTTTTTTTGGGATCGGTGGAAGCAGCGTGATTGACAATGGATTTTTATCAAGGGACACAATTTTTTTAATAAAGGAATTGTAAAAAAATTGTCTCTTGTTTTTATTGTTTTTTTTTTTTACACTTTTTTGGTGAATGGGTAGGGGTACTAAGCGGAAATATCAATTCTGAACAGACCTAAACAAAAGACTGTATTTCTCTAAGTGAAAATCTGCCCTCATTATCTAAAGCATGTGCTGTCAGAATGCTTCCCAACAGTTCCTCACCAGTGACATCCTGCCAAAATGAGTGACAAACATCTTAATTTCCTGATGCAAATTGCACAGTCAGAACATTTGTATAGATAGAATCCATTAAGATAAAAAGCCTTCTGTGTTCAGCAGGCCACTTCAGCCCCTTAATACTTACCTGAGCCCCATCTCTGTCCAGTGATGTCCATTAGTGTCTCGACCGTCCAAGACCCTCCCTCCTGATTGGCTGGGACATAGCAGTGATGCCATTGGCTCCCACTGCTGTCAATCAAAGTAATCTGGCCAATCAGGAGAGAGATGGGACCGGGCGGGGCTCCGTGTTTGAATGGACACATGGAGCTATGACTCAACTCAGGTGCCCCCATAGCAAGCTGCTTGCTGTAGGGGCACTCAACGGGAGGGAGGGGCCTGGAGCACAGAAGAGGGACCCAAGAAGAGGAGGAACTGGGCTGCCCTGTGCAAATCTACTGAACAGAGGAGGTAAGTAAAACATGTTGTTATTTTTATATAAAAAAGAGACTTTACAATCACTTTAAGTACCCTCCCAGCAGCTGGAGGCAGGTGAAACTGATTGCAGGAACCTGCTGGCTGCTGGGAGACATCTACTGGTGGTCACTGGAACTACAGCTCTCAGCCCAGAGAACCACAGTGCCACCAGCAGGTGAACCAGGTCCTCACAATAATGCAACTGTGTAAGGCTCATTGACATACCAAAAAGAAATCTGGGAATCTGGTACATTAGTCCAGATACTGCATCTAATCAATAAAACTACCAGTTTAACAGCTATAAATGCCAGTCTGCATGTGTTTTTCCTGACTGAAGTGGTTAAAGCAGCATAACTACCAGGGGCAGCTGGTGCTCAAAATTTTTTGGGTGGCTTAGGGCTGGCGGCTCTGGCAGCACCCCCTGCCCCATCGCCCCCCCCACATGCGGCTCTGACCTTGTGGCACTTACCGTGACCTCCACTCCAGCGCAAGTCACTGAGTCCTTTGCTCCTCTTCCTAAGTGCCAGGCATCCAATAGGGTGGACTGGTGCTTTGGCTAATCAGGAAACGGATATGATGCCCTGCCTCCTGATTGGTGGGGAGGAAGGTTAGTGTGAAAATAGTGAAAATTTATTTGCTATCATCACACAATTGGGTGGGATCCGGGCGCACTCTCTGTGCCCTGAGCCCACCCTATTTCAAAGCCTATTAGAGCCTCTGGCTCTCATCAGGTGCTTCAAAAAGTACCACCCCCTCCTGCCCCCGTCATAGGAGTCCATGCACCCGGCATCCTGAAAGGGGCTGGGCGCATGGATGGGGGGGGGGCGGCGCCCGTGCGCCCACAGTGCATGGGCCACCACTGATAACTACTTGGAGTTACATAGTGGGCCAAAGAAATTTGTGGGAAAGTTGAAGCTGGAATGAGTATTTCTGCGCTGTCTCCTTTTTTATCTATTATTGGAGACTACACATATAGCCAGAGTAAAATTCCACATGTGAACTATTTCAAATCAAACTCAGTGTGCAGTAAGTGATAAAAAATAACTGTATTTTACTCATATAGAACAGACTGAATAATGAGCATTAATGGTGATTAACCAAACATAGTCATAATCAATCCCAATGGAAACTTTGTTGAAAGACCATGCATGCTCAGGATTAAGGGGTGGATATTTAGTTTAATAGTATGTATATATATTTTTTTATTCTACAGTTAACTTCTAACAGTTAAGAATTGTAATTTAATTAATGGTGCAAGAAACTGTAAGTCATCAAAAACCTGTGGTCATAGTATTCTAAGTGGGGGCATTTTGAAGACATTCAGCCCTGATCTGTCCTACCTCTTGATTTGTGTAATGTTAAACCCACAATATTCCTGAGGTATCTCTTCCTACTTATACTGTTCTCCTCTAAATGAGAATTTTCTACTGTCATTTTTAAAAATAACAAAAAAAAAATCTACTTCATCCTTCATTTTACTGTGCAACCTTGAACTTAAACAATAATTCTTATCAGAAACTTGACCTTTAGATCTATTGGGTCTTATCTTCTTTTCTCATATTTTTGCTTTCACCTTTGAAAAATGCAAGAAAAACATTAAAAGTTCTTTTAAAAGCAGCAAATCCAAAATGTTTTAAGCATTTCCGTTCTGTGGTGCATTAAAGATGAAAATTAAAGTCTCAAGTGTTTATTGAAATCACCCTTCTTTATCACATCCTTTTTTTTCCATTCCCAGTACAACAAAAGTACATATATGTGGTCAGCTTTAGATTTGTCTCACTGGGAGTTCACATGTATTTTTAACTCCCTTCAATTGTTAATGTATTCCTCAAATGAGATGCATCACCTTGAAGAATGACTTTTTGTCCCATGGGAATTAGCCAAACAACTATTTCATTCACTATGATAATCAGTTCTACCTCCAGCAATATATGAAACTCAAATTTAATAGGCACTTGTGATTAGTTTTTAAGATGGCAAGTCATCATGGTCCATTGTAAGAAAAAAATAAAAGAAAAAATAATAAGAGTGGCCAAAGGTTAACAATGATGTGTTTGTTCGTATGATTCGTTAACATCTTTGATCATGCCGAATAATTCTTATTACCATTCTCATTATGCCATTGCTCATTATAAAGTTACAGTGTTTATCACAATAGGAGTTCAATAGCATAAAAAAGGCGGTAATGTAGTTGTGATTATACATTCAACTTCCTTAGCACAGAATGTGAAGCGGAAAAGGATATAAACAAATTGGTACATGAGATGACAGTTGTGAGTCAAAATTAGTGAACCTTGCAAAATGATTTATATTCATACATGGCATTACTCCAAAAATTTGACAATATAATACATTTGATCAGTTTTTATTTTTTTATATGCCTACATTTTTCTCTGGTGCCTATAACTGGTAGGGAAAAAAAATGTATATCAACAAATACAATATTTATATATATTTTGGCAAATATTTTGTGTTTAATATTTTGCTTATTCTACCAACTTTAGATACCTATGGATAAATCCGCTACCAAAAAAAAAGTGTCTGCAAAGAGGGGGTCACAAGACTTTTTACCACTCAAATAGGATTAAACCATTTCTTTTTCTCTGCAGGCTTTTCTTGGATTGTGTTTGTAGCTTTACATATAACCTAGACCAGTGTTTCTGAACCTTTTTTTTCAGTCAAGGTACCCTTTAAAATCCCCCACAATCTTGGAACACCCTATTCTAAAATGTCAAAAATGAAACAAAGGTTTACATAAAGCAGCAACATCAACACACACAGGACAGCCAGCATTAGAGGTGATTCATTCTACCAAAGCAAATATACATTTGCACATTGGTACTGATTAAAATTCCAATGTTTATCTTTTCCCTCAGTTTCTCAGCTAATGTGACCCCCAGAGCTGATGGAGAGGGGCAGGGGAGGATCAAACAAGAATGCTGCGCAGGTGGCGAACGTCCTCCTTATCGCCCAATGACGTCAGTAGTTGTTAGGATGCTGACAGCTAGAAGGTTGTAATGGGGCACAATGAAAACTTGTGGCTTTGTGTAATTAAAAGGTTGGCTTAATCCACCCACTGGTTTGTATACAATTTTTGGGAAATGTCTAAATATTTCGCCAAGGCACACCTGAAGAAACCTGAAGGCACCCCAGGCTGACCTAGACAATAAACTTCTCCCAATAGTTATTTCTAATTAAAACGATTATTATAACACTTAATTAATACGGTTTGTTAATGCTTTGACAATCTTCAGCCTTGTGTTGGTTGTATCAGTTTGACATCAGTTTGAGATGCTAATGAGAATTCATAATTCATTAACAGGTGCATTTGACTGCAGCGGACCTCCTTCTGACCTGCAGTTTATCTGCTTCAAGTGGATTTTGCATTATCCTAGACTTGTATGGGAATACAAAACCCGCTTGAAGCAAATAAAAACATAAGTCCCTAAATAAAGTCCTACCTATAGATATTGTGGTGAATAGATTAACAACTTTTTTTTATAGTGTGCTATAAAGCCTCGTTCACACAGGTGTACTTAAGCATATGCCCTTGCGAGGACTGTGTTTTCCCACATGGGGATGCACAGGTTTTTCATGCTGTCGCTGAGTTCCAAGTGACATGAATGTGTCTACCTGCACGGATATGCATGGAACACCTGTGTATCCCAAGTGTGGGAAAACACAGCCCTCACATTGGTGTACACTTAAGTACGCCCTTGTGAAAGGTGTTAAATGGCAGTAGCAGTCAAACATGTTCTTTATCAAAAATAACAGGTAAAGACAGAGTGGAAAGTGTGTGGTTTCTTGGTGCCTTTTATGTTTTGAATCAAACCCAGCAGAAAACCAAATAACACAAAATGTTTGTGTGATGTTCCCGAGTTGAGAGTTTATTAGACAACTTGGTGAAAACCAACTAGGTCCAGTACCTGGATATGGAAGAGGAGTGTGAGGTGACAATCCACCTGAAGTTATGCACGTGGGAACTAAAAACACGCATGCAACATACTCATTAAGAGAGATCCTTTGGGGGGATTGAGGATGGAGACCACAGACTCAACAATGGCATGCAATGTCAAACTTCAGCAAGCAAGCAATAAAACTATAATTCTAGCACTTTAGAAAACTCTGACCTCATCTTGAGTATGCAGTTCAGTTTTTGTCACTCATGCTCAGGGGGGATGTTCTTGAACTGGAGAGAATCAATAGAAGCACAATACAACTAAAGAAGTGGCTGGAGAATC
Organism: Lithobates pipiens; assembly: GCF_037356315.1. Lineage (NCBI taxonomy): Eukaryota > Metazoa > Chordata > Amphibia > Anura > Ranidae > Lithobates > Lithobates pipiens. Next base: position 476,419,390 of record NW_027507764.1, read on the forward strand.
TCAATTATGAGAAAGGACTACAAAACGTAAATGTATTCTCCTTGGAGAAGAGACATATACCATGGGTGGCACAGTGGTGTAGTGGTTAGCACTCTCACCTAGCAGTAACGAGGGTCACTGGTTCAAATCCTAACCATGACACTACCTGCCTGGAGTTTGTATGTTCTCCCTGTGCCTGCATAGGTTTCCTCCCATAATCCAAAGACATGCAGGTAGATTAGTTGGCTTCTGTCTAAAATTGGCCCTAGTATATGAATGAGGACCTTGGATTGTGGGCTCCTTGAGGGTAGGGACTGATGTGAGTGTGCAATGTACAGGGATAGGGACAATTGTAGACACTCACTCAGGTTGGACTGGTGTCTTTATTCAACCTTACAAACTCTGAAACTATGTATAAGAAGGGATATGATTGCAGTATACAAATATTTCAATGGTGACTAGTACTTGGGAAAAACAGTTTAATCTAAAATCTCTGAAGAAGAGACTTGGCCAGGTTATGAAGCTGGATGAGAAGTGGTTCAATCTTAAACTGTGTAACGGGTTCTTTACTGTGGAGTGGTAAAGATGTGTAATTCCCTTCCACAATTGGTGGTATAAGCAGAAAGTGTAGGAAGATTCAAACACCTATTATCTGTAGTTCTCAGCAAAAACAATATACAGGGATATATATACATATACATTTAAAGGCCTGGTTTGGTCTTAGTCTTGGTCACAGAGTGCACATTTGGGGGACATATGTAGATCTTGCAGAGGCTTTATAAATTACATATAAGTCTGAAAATTAGTAAACACACCTTGATAAAATAAGTGAATTTCAGATTAAGGTAATTTATTATGTCTTCTACTTATATGTAGTTTGAAAAAGGGATATTTGAAATCTAATTATGGCCACACACATTGCAAATTGGACTACATTGATTGAATAAAATGCAAATGTTATTTATAAACACAAAAAATATAAAAGATAGCACATAAAAACATGCCATTGAAAACATGTATACACATATATACAAAATATGGCCAACAAGGGGCCTGATATTCCAGGTAAGTTACATGATGTCAAGTGAGTGACCATCTGTGCTTCAACTCACTTCGCTGATCTGCTTCTTCAAGACACACAAGAGGGAAAATGGAAGAAACACAGGCCTCACTTTCCTGGGTCAGAATGTAAATGCATTAGAGTCTCCCTGGGTGGGCACTGGAGTATAAGGAGGAACCACACAGTGTGTATCCCACAATAATATGTCAGAGAAGGACAGAGTTAAAGTTGCAAGAGACTATCCCTGAGGGCATCCCTTGGTTTGAGAATACCTATATAAGTAATCCCAGATGTATCAATAATGGTAGGAAGACATCACTGTAAAAAGTCATGGGGAAGATGTTTCAGAAAACTGCCAGCCAAAGGTGACCCTGAAAACATGGAAAGCTTCCAAGAAAAACAGGCCCCAAATCTTAATTCAAGATGTAAGGGGGAAAAAGAGGAGAACTGTTCCACCAACCATACAAAGCCAGTCCATATGACGGGATGTCATGGGTGGCCCAGGGAGCTTGTCAAGCTTGACTGAGAAGAACTGGAAGGCTTGTAAGGAGTTACCATAATTACTGTACAGCTATGGGTGCACTCCCTTTCTTTTTTATGCTTTTTTTCCTGTTTATCTGTGATCCCGACCGACATGATATGACAGTGGCAACTCACTGTAGTGTAACTATGAAAGACTGGTGTTGTCATCCTAGACTTTTACCTCTGGATTTATACAACAGAATACTCCCCCCTGCCATCTCCATAATGTAGGACAAAGGTGTTTTGTGGTCCACAGAGATGAACGGGGCTTGCAGATAGCTCTACTAGAGATATTAAGGAAGCAGAGGGAGAGTGCCCAATAGGTTATGAGCGCACTGAATTTCTGGCAGGTAGTCAGATATAACTGAATTCTTTCAGTGATATATAAGAGACCAAAAACAAGCAAATAACAAGCAAACAACAAGCAAATAAAAGAAGAAATTCAGTGTTGGGATTGTACGGTATATACAATCTATTACATTGTAGGATTCTCTGAGCAGGGCCCTCTTAACCCTCTTGTATTTTATTGTATTGTAACTTTTATATTATAAAGTGCTGCATAAACTCTTACTAGTTCTTAGATGTGGTGGCTGCCTTTGTTTTCTTTTTCAATCTTTTTTCTTTTTTGTTTTTACATAGTGATTCAGCCAGTAACAACCTTCCCGATCTAGGATGACAACATATTACATCAGGACAATAAAAACAAGATAGGATTTCAAAATCTTGCCCCTCTCCTATTGTCCATAACATGAAGGGGTGGGGTACTGTAGCCTCCATGAAATCCCTGGCAATATTTCTGGCAAGACCAACAGGCATTTATTTGACCTTATCACATTTATAAAACACTTTTAATGGTATATTTAACAGGGCAAAGGGGGCCAAATAGAAGTTATTCGTTAGACTGGCCATACAATGAAAATACATTTGCTTTATTCCCCTACCAACACAAACAGTGCTCACAAGGGAATCCCTCCTGCCAGGCCATTGTCTTCTCCTGGCAGGGGCAGGGGGAAGCTGTCCCCGCTTGAGAAGACAGAGATTATCACTAGCAGCTAGCCGCTTGCGATATTTGCAAGAGAATATGGCAGGCTAGTTATAATTCAGCCTGACCATTCGTATCTTAGTCGATTCCTACTAAACCAGCTGAGATTTGAACTATGTATGACTGGCCTTAGGGATTATATACACTTGAAATACAGGTATTGTAAGGTACCTGTATACAAGCAACAATTGTCAATGAATAACTGCCATGTAATAAGGAGCAATTTGGAATGTGTGTGGTCATAAAACATAAAAAATAACTTTGACCACCATAATGTCAGGCCCTGTGTTGGATAATGGCCATTCTTTGTTCTCTAAGCAGAGACCGGCTCATGCTCTTCTTTGGGCAGTGTATTCTACAAGCTCAATTTTGTAGCTGTATATGTTTGAATGAAAATGTAATCATCTAAGCCCTTGTACACATGGTCAGAGATTCTGACGGAATATGTCCTATCGGACCGTTTTGTCGGATATTCCGACTGTGTGTGGTCTCTTTCGGACTGTTTCCGTCTGAATATCCGACGGACCAACTTTTCCAACTTGCCGGTAAAATTTTCCGTCAAAATTCTCCAATCGGACATACTCCGATCATGTGTAGCCTACTCCGATGGACAAAGTGGCACGCATGCTCAGATCAAATTCCTAGACCAAAGCTATTGGCTACTAGCCTGAACGTAGTCCCGTCGTAACAAAATAACGTCATCACATTATGTACAATTGGATTTTCTGACAACTTTGTCCGACCGTGTGTATGCAACAGTTTCGGACAAAATCCGTCGGACAAAATCCAATGGATTTGGTTGTCAGAATGTCCGACCGTGTGTACAAGGGCTAACGGTCTAATCAGTCCTAATTTTCTCATGTATGGGTAAATTCCAAGAGATAATTTTTTTACTTTTTACTTTTACTTTTACTATTTTTTATAGCAGAGGGTTGGTAGTGGTAGCAGCTCTTTAAGAATTAAGTCATAACCAGTGGATTGTGTCCATATAAGTAAAATGTAAACATAATGAAAGAATGAATAATAGGATCACTTAATCCACAAGCACTTCTGCAAATCTGAAATCACTTGAATTTTATTGTTTAAATACAGGATTTAATCCAAAAGTAAGGGTGCTATCAGTTGCCAATTTATTTGTGATTGCATATAAAAATACAATGTCAAGAAAATCCTTTTTTTTATAACTATAGATAATTGCTTCACCGTTATGAATTCCAGACAAAGCCTTTTCTATCCTATAAATCCATCACTTAGATACATCTTTATTTATTGTTGTTTTATGCACAGCACAACCTTCTTCAAAATTAATCCAAATTGCATCTTGCTGAGCCTGTGATTTGCAGCAGATTTTTTTTCTCTGAGATATATGTCACCTGTAAATGTAAATGTAAATAAAACAAACCCATTAGAGATGATAACATTTGCAATATTTAACTGTAATTATTTGCACTTTTTATTTTTCATGGTTTAATAACAAAAAAAAAAATTGTCCCTGTTAACATAAATAAAACCCCTCCCTTGTGTCAGAATGGCGGGTCATGGACAGTAAATGATACACAGATTCCATTTTCTTGGAACAGAATAGCAGGAGAAAATGAAGAAAGATGCTACTGACAGGGTGAGGATGATTTGAGCAGGCTAGCATTATGAATGATATGTTAAGTGATTGCTTCAGATGGAATCCTTGGATTGCTGCATTCTGCAGATGCTGATTTTCATCTATATTGTTTGTCTTTTTCTCAAGAGAGTCAAACCCATGTGTGTGAGCTTGCATATGTATGAGCCTCTATATGTGTGTTTAATATATAAAACATTTGTGATAAATGTATGTATTTGTAGATACATACATATACATAGTTGTTTTTTGATATGTCCTTGAATTAATATGTATATTCCTATATATACAGTACAATATATATATATATATATATATATATATATATATATATATATATATATATATATATATATATATATATATATATATATACACATAAGCATAGGGCCTGATTTACTAAGATTCTAAGATTATAGGCTGTCTCGCTGTAGATCTTGAGTGATGCAGCAGAGGTACCTTATTTGATTTGATAAAACCAAACAAAGTCAATGTGTGCATATTCGACTCTAGGCTATGCTTATGCAAAAATTGAGCACACAGCCCATGGTCATAACAGCATTCTTCAAGCATGCGTCTCCTTGTTTTGGAGGAACTGATGTACGGGGAAAGAATTGTATTTGATGCAGGTTTTTTTTTTCTAAATGTAAACAAAATTATTATTGTGCTAGTATAAAATAATCAATTATATTTACCATATGTTTTATTTAACCCCTTCCCATCCACCCTGGCACCCCTTTATATAGTTTTAATTTTCTGTGGTTAGAAAGGAACGGTAATCATGTGACCACTGTCATAGGCCAGCCCTGCCAGTTACCAATCTTTAGTCCAGATCAAGAACTGTCTTTGATAACCCCGTCTTTAAGCTGGGAGTGCATAGTGAGTGCACTCTGAGCACATAAATATCAGCCGACCAGCTATGCATATATGCATATATGCAGAATGTGGGAGCTAAAGCCCACCTTGTTGTCATAATGGAATTCAATTTTATCTAAACCCAACAACATTTTTATTTATTTCAGCTTAGTCGTACTAGTCGTTCTAATAGTTTTATTTTTTCAGGCTTATTTTCTTAATTTGCATCTAGTAAATCCTGCCAGTAACACATTGACAGCATTCATTTACTGTACTGTACCTATGGAAAAGCAACATTGTCAGCCTACCCTTTTTATCTCCTCAACACCACAAGAGCAGCCAATGTAAGTGCATGAGCAAACCTTGCTATATAAGGTGTACAAGCACTATTGATATTCCTAGTTTTCCCTGGAAGCCATTTTCTTAGAAACTTGCAATAAAAATGAGGTTGGCTTGCTTATGAATTTCCAGTAGTAAACTACATCCCAGAAATTGTCCACTGAGCATGGCTGAATTTGTATGGGGTGCTGCGCGAGCAAGCAAGCATTAAGGAAATGTGAACTGAACCCAACCTTTATGGGCGAATAAGTTCACAAATCTAAGCATTAGGAGAACTTCACATTCTTAAATCTATTTGCCTATGGCATTCAATCACACAATTTATAAACAATTATGCTCCTGATTCATAATTTGCATAATTCTCTCAAATTAGAAAGATCTGCTTGCAAATATGTGGGTGAATTAAAAAAGAAATCAATCATTAATTTTCTAGAATTGAGGATCACTATTTTAATAAATCAGACCTTGCAAGAGATAGAGAGAGAGAGGGTAAACAGGCATAGAAATAAATAAATATATTACCTAAAATATAGGTAGGTAGACAATTACAAGTGCATATTTATATATGCATCTAATTATGTGAAATGTGAATGAATTTCTCAGCATATTATTATTATGTGTACAAGGTTTACCTTTTTTCTACCTTTGGGTTTTGCTGTCTTTTTCCTGTAAGTGAAAAAAAATCTGTATGATCTGGGGATTTACAAACCATGCTTGCAACAAAATTTGATTCAAGTGTTAAAAAAAAAAAGATTAACATATTTTTTACAGTTCATGCAGCCGCCAGCAGAAAAAAAAAAAAAGAGAAAAGACTTTGGTGTGCACCCGTCTCACAGTGTTCCTGGGAGATTGATATGTAGGCCCCAAAGAATCAAATAAACACATTGAAGGCACACTGAGGGTTGTTCAGCAATATTTACAGAATGAATTACTATTAATTTTGGGTGAATTCCTTATCATGCAATTTTGCCAGCCGTACGTCTTTTACAGAAGAATGCTGCAAGCATATTTGCTGATTCCAGTTTATTCTCCCTTTCACTGCATTATTAATGTTAACTCTGACAAATCTTAATATGGAACCTCACTACATTGGGGAGCTTTCATATGTTTTTTGATATCACCTTTTTGTTTTCTTTTTTCATAAAAAAAAGCACGACTAACTCTTGTTAACTTGTTCATAATATTAAGTTGAAATCCAAAATGTATGACATTTTTTAACTTATCTTAGCCCTGGAGATGCAAATGACAATATATTATATGTTCATAAACAAATAAACATTATTATAGCAACATTTTAAATAAATGCACTTTTTAATATCCTATAATATAATTCATCATATGTTTGTTTTAAGGGAACAAAGGTTTATAAGATCACCATCTGAAAAATACAGTACTTCTCTAGAAAACCATATTAAAAAAGTAGGTAACAGTAGTAGTTGTTAAAGTACCAATGAAAATATTTTAGCCATAAACATACATTACTGTTTATCTGAACGTGTTATCTAATTTCTACGCATATATATATATATATATATATACGATTTATATATTCTATCCTATGCTTAGGAAAGGACATTGTGTGACAAAGATACACATTATTGTTTATGTTTATGAATGATTTCCAAGAAAAGACCCATTAATGAGTGGTGATGACTACCTCACTTAGCGAATACTCTAATGTGTTAGCTATGCACTTACATAGCCTGACGTGGTTTGTGATTTGGAAATTGTCAACTGGATGAGATAAATAAAGCATTGCTTGATAATGGGTTGTAGTAAGACTAGTAGTAAAAAATATATAATTGACTTTTCATCTTCTCTGACATGGAGAAAAATCTCAGTAGAATGTCAAATGCGTATTTGGTCCATAAACTTTTTTTTTAATGTCAAAAACTAAACTGGATTTAGAAGAAATTTTTTGTACTTCAAATTGGACCCAAGATATTGTTACACATGAGATAATGTAAAGTAAAAGTAAAGTATTTGTTTCAAACTTCTACTCCTTCCTTGCTGCACCAAGGTCCAGGCATGACACCCACCCAGGAGTGTCTAACTTGATACAGATTTTTTTTCTCACATTATAAGAATATAATTTGTGGGCTAAAATTTTAAGAATACATTATATTTTTGAATTATATATTATGACTAATTTGCCACAAGTGGTTATAGACATACTGTAAATATAATTTATAAAATAAGAAAGCAGTAATATCATTATTAAAATATTGCCATTAGCTTTTCATACCTGAAGTATTGGTGACAATAAACAAATCTGAGGAGCACAATAATGATCTTCTCAGCTACAAAAGACTAGATTTTTTTTTCCTAAACAGCCTTTAGTTCTGTGTGTCCCTTCATTCTCATGAGCAAGTGTGCATGTGCTGATACATTTAGGAAGGTCATACACTATAGCATCAGAATATAAACACACCATTGCCATATACTACCTAAAAAGCCCAAGAAATCATGGTAATGCTGTATGTTGTTGATTTTACTTAACTAACATTGATGTTCTTGGATGATGGCTAATAAGTGGACATTAAAGCTGAACTCTAGTCAATTTAAAAAAAATCAACTTAATAAATCACAGTGGAACCCACACTGGTGCGCCTCAAGAGTTAACTGCTTGTTTTTTTTCCGGGGGGGGGGGATAATCAATTAGGGGTGAAATACTTACCTTATTTCTCTCCCCCCGGAAGCCAATATTCGTCCTCATTCACCAATGCTCCTGATATGCAGGCTGGGTTTTAGAGTTTTCAGATATACTTCAAGACTGCTGGTACTGCATTTTACGTGATGACATTGGATAGCTGTGACCAATCAAGCAGTGAAGAGGAGCAGCCATTACATTGGAGAAGAATCTCCCAGAGAATTTTCTTTTACACTTAGATTAAGGCTGGCTGAGCACAGTAAACTTTACAGAAGAATATTCAAAAACTGTGATTCACAATATTTCACAAAATCTATTTTCAAATACAGTTTCTTGTGATCAATATAAACAGGAAACATCAGTTGAATTTTCCCCTGCAGAAAATATTTTTTTAATATAAAAATGATTAATTGTAGTGCAGAATAATTAAAATCTAAGATGTATGTGCTGCTATTAAAACTGTCAGTTATTGGAAAGAAAAAAATAGAAATTACTATACCTCATTATATTACAAATATTTAAGTAAAGTTTTTTTAAATACAATTTCTAAACTACCATTATTTTTAGATGCAGGCAAATAATTTGGCTAACATTTATGACATCTGAGGACAGTTGAATAGAAGTAAATATTTCAAGTAACATTTCAAGAGAAATATTTCTTATATGGAGCAACATAAGCCATGGCACTTTGCAGTTTTGGAAAATCACAAAATAAAAATACAGCAATTAGTAGAAAGCAAGAAATAAAGGAGCCAAAGGTTAGAGAACATATTTCACAAAAGCTTACAAATCTTTGTTCCGCATGAGTCCTGCTTAGTAAATTAATCTTTAGAATAGCTAGAATGGATGTGGAAATCAGTACAATCATTGCATCTACCTCATAAATGCAACCAAAATAAAAGACAAACTACACATAAATAGTAAAACCCTGATAGACTCACTTAGAAATATAATCATAGCATAAAGAATGAAGAAAAACTTCTTTACAACATAAAGTAAATAAAATAATTACTGATTCAACACTATCCAACTATACAAAGATCAGTTTTCACACAGAACAAACATAATTATGCACATGAGCAGACTCCATCGCTAATTGGCGTCAAACAACCCGATGAGAATCATCGTGAAATTCTCCAACCAACACAAAAAAATCCAAAACGTTTTACAAAAATACTGGCAGGTATTATCTATGGATTCACAGGTTGGGAAGTTCATACATACATACATGTATGGTTCTTGCCAATACTGCAAATATATCTGCAAAACCCCACCATCAAACTACCTAATGGTTCAGCATTTTTCCAATTGTAAAAGCCATGGAGTTGTATATCTATTACTCTGCAATTGTGGTTCATTCTACATGGGAAAACTAAGGTGGAATTTTGGAGGAGGGCCTACAGGCATATTCACAGCATTAGGACCCATAACCCGGAGTTAGCACTGAGTCAACATGTTATTACATTAGATGGTGGCAAATTTCCAAAAATAACATTTTTGATACTGGATCAGATCCACCCCAGCCCAAGAGGAGGAGCTTGGGACAAGCTCCTCCTCCAATGGGAGCTGAGGTGGATCCACAACCTCAGGGCCACTATATTCCCTGGCCTAAATTTGGCAATTCATTTAAAACCTTTTTCTTGAAGGTTTTGCATCAGGAGGCATGGAAAAATAGGCCTCCAATCAGATTCCACCTATAAGGATTAACTCACTATGGTTCTTTTCCCCTTTTTGTAATTTCCCCTTTTCTCCCCTCCTCCCCCTTCCCTCCTCTGTTTATGTCATAGGTATAATTGATCTCTAGGTGGTCATTTGTATGGTTGCTATGCACAGACATGATGTGATGTACCTATGCTATATTTTCCATATTGCCATTAGTTGTTGGTTTCCTTTTATCCTTTTTTCCCTATCTTTCCTCTTTTTTTTCAATGTCTTAGCGGGACCTGTGGGGTATCACCCAGTACGCGTGGGCCACATGCCCCTTTGATGAAGGTAGGATACCTCCTGAGTTGCTGCTGGCTGGCAGCGTGTGGCCTATCCACACATGTTGGCGAGTTGGTGTTTTTCGACTGCACCAATTGGTTGCCATGATGACTGATGCATGGCTGCTTTTTCTTCCCTTTTTGCATCCAAGCCCTGTCCAGCTCTAAGAGTGGGAGGTCATTTTCCTTCCCCCTGCTGGCTCCTCCATCCCTCCATGTATACCTGGGCGTTTATTTCTTTGATAATGGTGTCAATTATACGTATCTGTCAGATTCAAAGGTGAGGGTGGTTTTGCACTCTTCCCACTCCTATTTAAACAACAGGAAATCTCCTTTGAGCACGCCACTCACTCCATGTGGACCTGCTACAACACCATAAGCTAAATCAGTCACTGCAGAGATAAGTTCAACTGTTTTATAGACAAAACCATACTCAATCTATGGGCTACTTATTGTATTACGAGCTGATAGGAACCCCCCCTCTTTAGAATAGATATATGTACTTGTGATTATGTTCCCCGATTGGGGAGTCCCTATCATATAGTTCTGCACTTGCTGCAGAAGAGAGCTTCCTCTGCATATGTATTTTAACTCTATACTTTTTTAGGAAAGATACTCTCATGATATGCTTGTACTTTGATTACTCTCCCTAGACTTCTCATGGGATATCTGAGACACCTACCCATATTGGTTATTGAATTGGATGCTGCTCTTTTCATTATAGATACCTTAGAGGTATGTGACATCTTGTGTTTGGGGTTAGTTTTATGCTACACATAGATACAATCATATCATAGAGGAAAGTAAAAATCCATTATGTGACTTTTTGCCTCTGAATCCATGCCAGGTGGTCCTTTTGTATACCCTTTGGGCCCTGCTGACTGACTGAGGACTCCCTCTCCTCACCTTCCTCTCTGTGTTTTTTTTTTGTATCTTCTTTCCCCCCCTCCGGGTCTCCCCGGATCTTAGAGGGAGGATCCATTTGAGGATTTGAGGATTTTCACGAAATTGGCTTTTTTATCCTACTCAGGATAAGCATGTTATGAGTACATAACCAATGTCTGTGCTTAGCTCACCTGTTCTTTGTATTTATATATGTTGTTGTTCAATGTTCTAAGATGTTTGATTTTGTACCATAGATCGTACATTACTTGCAGAGTCCACCCTGAAGAAGGAGCTATTTTGACTCTGATATTTTTCGGACACTTTTCACTGCATGTACAATTCTTATGATGTGCATAGTCTACTGTATTGTATGACCTTATGCCTTCTCCAAAAAAGTTTTTTTTGTAATTTTATGTATTTACAGTTATTTTATTTATGGATAATACATTAAAAATATATTTTATGATACCATTTTGAGCTGTAGTCACTAGATGTGAACAGGGGCCATTGACATTAATGGGATTTGACTTGTTTAGCATTTTAGAGCTACAAGCTTTGAGCAGAAAATTGCTCAGGTGTGAACAGGACCTTATAATTTTGAGGTATGGTAACCCCCATCACATCCCACAATGCAATGAAGGTGCCTCAGTAACCTACTGAGAGGTATTTGCTTTGCATAATAAGACACAGCACATGCACTGGGTTCAGAGGCTGATAATGCATACTTTCACACTGTAAATTTAGTTAATAAAATGTTTTACAAAGATAGTAATAAAAATAGAAATTCAGATGCAGAATTAACAAACCAGATCTCTTTTTGCAGCAAATTCCAACAAAAGAAAACTTAATTCTGTGCTGTGTTTAAGGGTATCATTTGAATATTTGTAGGATCATATATAATATCCCTAAAAAATTCCTAATGGCTATCAACGACTTAGCAAGCAAAGACTAACGAATGAATATCTCCAAGGCATTTGCTTCGAAAATTGATCACTGGGGTCAAATTATGGCATGTGATGCAGCTTGTATTTCAGTTAACCACTGGGGCACTCATTGTAGAGTCTTTTCTGACAGTGTAGTATTTAAAAAAGGCACCTGAATGGATTAACACTAATCAGCAGACAGCTTCTATTCACAGTCCTACAAAATGTGGGAGTACAAACATGCTATAAGATTTATAAACCCAAAATACAATTTCTTTACCCATAACATTTATTTAAAAAAATATAAACAATGCAAAAATAAGGCATACGAATCCTATCTTCAAACATTGCATCCATATCAATAAGAGCAGCATAGTAATCCAGCCATGCTGTGGGTTGGCAACTTCCTCAAGAATAGCCAGAGTTTCCAGGCAAAAACAGAAGTGCAAAAAAAAAACCAATACAATACACACAGGGCACTGGTTTACAATGGCATAATACATCATAGATTGGATCTAGAGTAGTAACCAAGAAAGGTGAGGATCCCTGAAAACTTAGAATATATATTTTAGCCCTGAAGAAGAAGGTTATAACATTTAGAATCTGCAAGATGGACTTTCACATATAAGAATTCCAGCAGAAGATGATAATCGAGAATATGAATAGCATCTTGTAGATGAAGTGGTTGTGTGGTTTTCCACTATCTCCAACAGCTAGTCTGGCAGCAATGAGTTTTGAATGACTGTGTGACAGATCTCAGATACCCTGGCTGGGCACCTCCGCCAGACCTGTGTCTCCTGTTCTCCAAATGCACCCGCACCCGGCAGACTCACCATAGCCAGCCCTCAACTCCCCAATCACGAGACAAATCACACAGGTATTGAGGGTTAAACATGCAGAGCATAAACTGTTTATTATGTACAAAACATACACCTTTAAACACAGTTAGGAACACTTCCCTTAGCATTGTAATAGAAGGGGTAGGGGACAAGGAAGAACCAATGGAAACTCGTTTATTCAAACAACCACAGTTGAAACACACCAAGGGATTGTGATAAGCAGGCAGCCCCTCCTTACAAATCCCCTGCTGGGATGTGTCTCCACACATTTTGTCTACGTGCCATGACCGTGAAGAGGGGGGATGGGTGAAAAGGGATGCAAGTTACATAGAGATCTCATTACATTGCCATTTTGTCCTCAAGTCTATTGTTCTCTGCTGGGCCAAAGTCTGTGGGCAGGAGGCCCCCACAGCCCCTCCAAAACATACATTGACAGTGAGTTCTGCCACAGACTGTATATGAGGAGGCAAGGCCAGGATTCCTACTCCTTGAGTAGCCATGTACAGTATGAGAGTCACCAGTGTATAAATGCAAGAGGATTTGTGGGATTTTTGAGGTGAAAATATGGATATGGAGATCCAGAAGCATATAGTAAAATTATTATATTTAAACAATGATAAAAATGTCTATAATAACAGTTATACAACAAGTACATAGAGTGTAATCCTTATTGGTACAGCAAATTAGATGGAGTTCCCAACATTTTTCACCCACCAACTGAGCTTCCTCTGGGGATGCTGTCCACTTGAAGTATAAGCCTTATCAGTCTTTGAGAAACGTATATACTACAATCAATGATAATTAGGTGAGTCTGCAACCTCCACAGAAGCAAAGAGCTACAGGTGACCATAGTAGACATTCAAAGACTAGAAACAATAGTTTGCAAGAACGCTCAACACTCAGGGACATAGACTCTCCAAAGTATGGTACTCATAACTAGAACTGGTGTCCTACAATGGCGGGTGGTTCCAGCAGTAACAATCACGCTGCTGGATCCACAGGGACATACACGATCTGCAAACTGATCTGGGGGGTGTCACTAACTTTGACAGGTGCAATGCGGGAACCGCACGGGATTCGCAGGGTTTCCCGCATTGCACCAGTGGTTCACTGGAGCCTTATTGTCAAAGTTTAATTAAAACTGTCTGAAGTTAGAAGCTGATTGGCTACCATGCATGGCTGCACCAGATTTTGCACTCTCCCGTTTTAGTAAATCAACCCCATTATATGATTAAAAAAAGTTTTGGGTGGTATAAGAATTTAATAAAAATGACACTTTTAATTATTAACCTCCCGGTGGTTTTCCAGAGTGTGGCTGGGGGTTACATTTCAGCACCATTAGCGTTAACCCTGAGCCACACTCGGGATTGCATTGCAGGATCCTGGTGCGGTGCACTTAACTTGTCCCCAGGATCCTGCAATTTTCCCCCGCTGTGTCCGTGGGCTCTGCCCTCTGCCCGATGCCATTCTGTGCTCGACTCCATTGCCTGCGAGCATCGTGACACACAGGGCGGAGCCTGGCGGCAATTCAAAAAAATAAAAAATCATAATACATACAGTACACTGGAATCTTACAGATTACATTACTGTATGAAATTATTTCACATCCCTTTTGTCCCCAGTACTTTGTCCAATGTCCTACATGCAGTTTTATATGATATATACTGTTCTTTCTGCCTGGAAACTGGAGATTGTCCATAGCAACCAAAAAGTGTCCCTTTATGTCAAAAGTGGTTTTAGGCCTTGTACACACGGTCGGACATTCTGACAACCAAATCCGTTGGATTTTGTCGGACGGATTTTGTCCGAAACTGTTGCATACACACGGTCGGACAAAGTTGTCGGAAAATCCGATTGTACATAATGTGATGGCGTTATTTCGTTACGACGGGACTACGTTCAGGCTAGTAGCCAATAGCTTTGGTCTAGGAATTTGATCTGAGCATGCATGGCACTTTGTCCGTCGGAGTAGGCTACACATGATCAGAGTATGTCCGATCGGAGAATTTTGTCGGAAAATTTTACATACAAGTTGGAAAACTTGGTCCGTCGGATACTCCGACGGAAACAGTCCGATGGAGACCACACACAGTCGGATTATCCGACAAAACGGTCCAATCGGACACATTCCGTCGGAATCTCCGACCGTGTGTACAAGGGCTTAGACCAGCTAGAAAACAGCAATAGTAAATTAGAACACTTGCAGAATTGAGCAACAGTGAATCATGGGGAAATTCATTTTATTATTATTATATTATTTTTTTTTATAATTATTTATATGTATTTATTATATTATAATTTATGATTTTGTGTTTCAAACTTCATCATACTCGGGTTATCTATTAGACTCTTGTTTGGACAGATTTAAGAGTGTTATTGCTAAGAATTACAGGCCTGCAATATAAAACGCCAAATTTCTATGCAAAATAATTGTACCGCTTTGAGACGCAAAAATCTGACATAATCATACTGCCAGGGAGGTTAATGCAATGCAACAAAACAGAGAAATTGAGTTGCATGTTTGAAATGTGGGCTGCCATGCTAGATTTCCACTTCTAATTTGAGTCAATTTGTGTTAATGGTAAACCGATCTGGATTCTGTACCCAAGAAAGGCATGCAGCGGGAATAGAACAGGTTACCGGTATTGAAATAATAAAATGCCGTGCTGCTTACATACACATAACCAATATAAATCCAAAACAGTTATGTGAAAATCAAAAAACAGGGTACATGACAAATTACATCAATAATTAAAGGGTAACTCCACTTTCATGGGTGAAAAAAAGCGAATGAAGAAAAAATAATATAGCGTATACAATTGCAACAGAAGTCATGTTGTAATTGAATGTTATTAATATATACCTTTCCTTCTCAATCTGCAGCTGCTGTAATTTGGTTACCTGGAGTAGTTTTGTACACAGAATGTGTACTGACCATTCCCCAGAAACATAATTTCCTGCTTGTGTAATTGGCTCACAGATTTTCCCAGAAGTCTGCACTAAGATACAAGTCAGATTTCAGGCATCCCCTGGAATAAAAATGTCATTTTTGGTGAGATACTCCCAACAGGAACACGTATAAAGGGATGCAGACCCAGCAGCTTTCCTCATTAGTATTCTGCAGGTGCCACAGCTGATTAATAATTATGAAACCACTCCCATTAGATTCACTTTCCCACATGGGCACAGTCAAACACAAAGGGATTTCTTCAGAATAACAAAAAGGTAGGAATCTACAGCAAAGAATGCTATAATCCTTGCAATGTACATAGATCACCCAGAGGGGAATGTTTTTATCTCAACAAAAATGGAGTTACGCTTTAAGTAAACATAATTTTCAGCAATTTAGACATAATGTACCTTTGTGACTTCATAGTCCTTATAATCCTTTTCAAGTGGGATCATATCACACTTTGTGAAGCAAAAACTCCAGTGCTACACAGCAAACATCAAATCAAATAATGCTCCACCTCCATAAAAATTATGCCTACACTTTCAGCTTTAGACCCATAAATACTATAAGTCAGATGCACATGACCCTTTTCCCCAGGTGCAACAAATGGGCTTGAGATAACTTCCACAAATCTGTGCTATTCACCACTCCAGCCAATCTGGTTGTGTTGTCCTTTAAGGGGTCGAACAACCCACTCAGTATGTTGGGCACTTGGATTCTAAAGCTTCTGCACCAAGGTTTGTCACTGTCCTGAATGAAGCCCCAGCCCTGCATGGTAGCCAGCATTGTCTTTGGTCTCTTTGTAGCTGATTTCTCCCCATTACTGACCTACCGTGACTTGTTCTGCACTGATTATTTGCTGGGAGGTGTCTACCTTAGTAGAAGCAGGGTTTTGCTTCTACATGTCAGATAATCTAGCAAGGAGAACAGTGAGCAGCAGAGTAGAAAAATCACCAAATTTCTCTTTAAATCCCACAAAACTAGCAGCTGGAGGCCACAGTACATTAGATCCCCTATTACAGATATAGAGTTGGAGTGCCTAGGCACACACGCAATGCACCGCTATATTTTAGGAGGATTGCCTGACAAGAGGTCGATTTTTTAGGGTACTGCTTGGGCACAGTTATCATTTCTACATATTCCCTATAACATATCAAATTTTCACTTTTGATTTTAGGTCTATTTTCATAAAAAACCTTTCAGCTTTTATCCAAAAAAATCACAAACCCTTCCTAAACTAACTGAAATAAGTGAAAATAACAAAGTTGAAATGCTATTTTTCTCAACTAATTTCCTTGTGAGGTTTATTGCCCACGGATGGTTAACTTAACTTAAAAGTTTAAATTATAGCTGACAGAAACACTACAATAGGTCATGGTTTATATAACTGCAATTTACTGCTCATCTCAGTACTTCACCAATTGCTGTTGGGTAAAAAATGTAATTATTTTGGACAATAAATATTGTTAATTAAACTAATGAACTAATTTTTGTTCAGGGCACAAATGAGAAAATGAGCAAAGTTCTCATTATTTACATCTACATACACACGTACGTAGGAGCACACATATATTTCTTCCCCCCCATTACATATTTACTTTGCAAAAGGAGCGTTAGTAGACCAAGGTAATTAGCATGCCTTCTAAACTGATGATATAGTTATGGACTTGTTAGTATTAAAGATTCCACAAAATTTCATTTACCATGGTAGAGCCCAGCAGGCATTTTCTACTAAAAGGGGGTGGATTCAAATCCCCAGCCTAGCACTCATATCCCCCCTAAGGGGAAAGGCAAGTTGCATTCAAATCAAACATTTTCTTATCAAGCTCCGTGTTAATGGTTTTCCTATGAGACCTAAACCTGTCATTCAAACACTGCTTCCTTAGCCGCTTCTAAAACAGAATTAGTTGCTTATTTATTTTTCATCAAACTTCTGTGTTTCCTTGTTCATATTGAATTTGTGTCTACATTAAGGCTGTCTTATCCTGTGTCATTTTTAGAAAATCATTTTTAGTTATTTGGTATAATGGTAAACCGTTCTAATGAAGCACTTGGTCACATTCTGCAGAAAAAATATTAGTCCGAATTTCAAGATGGGAGGAACATAGGATGGCAGATTGTAAGACAGCGTTAGGACCACCTGGTTGTTCTATTGCGAATACATTAAAAATGTTTTACCTTTGATAAAAGCAAAGCAAGATTTGTATGACTGACATGTAAAGAAAAACGTTTTTTTTTTTTTTTTTAGGTAAAGGCTTTGAAGAAATATACGTGTAGAAAAAAAAGACTTTATAAATGTTTTTCACTCAAGATTCATGCATCTGTCAACCAATTTTACATCATTTCTAATTGGATTCAGCTAATAAAACGTATAAATCATAGGTTAAAGTTTTGCAAACTGTGTGAAAACATTTATAAACATAAAAAATATAAATGTCTTTATACTTGCATTTGCTAAACTCAGGGACCTATTTATAAAGACATGTTTCTCCATTTTCTGCAACAGTTCATGAACATTTGAACATTAAAGTAATAGTAAAGGCAATTATTTTTTTGTTTTTAAATGACTAACATGTTATACTTACCTGCTCTCTGCAATGCTTTCACATATAGTAGCCCCGATCCTCCTCTTCTTGGATCCCCTCACTGGTGCTCCTGGCTCCATCCCTCCACTGAGTGCCCACATAGCAAGCCACTTGCTATGGGGTCATTTGTGCGTGCTTGCTCCCAAGCCCTGTTCTGAGTGTCCATGAGACACACACATCGGTATTGGCTCTGCCCCCCGTTCCCTCCTCACTGGCCACGATTGACAGCAGAGGGAGCCAATGGTCAGTCAGGAGCAAGAGACCCCAGGGAGCCTCAGCTCTCAAGCACATTGCTGGATCAAGATCAGGTATGTATTTATGGGAGCTGCAGGAGAAACTGCATGTAGAAGGTTTTTTGCCTTAAGCCCCTTTCACCCTGGGCGGGAGCGACGTCGGTGGTAAAAAAGCTTTACTGATGTTTAAGCAGTGGTATTCGGCTGCTAGCGGGGCAGTTTTACCCCCTGCTAGTGGCCAAGAAAGGGTTAAAACCACCACAAAAGCTGCCTATTTTAATGGGCAGGAGTGGTGTATATCTTTTTTTTACCATCCTGCTAGCGCACTTCTCCAGTACACTGCAGACACAGCAGCGGCTGTTTCAGGGTGCTTTGTAGGCGCTATATTTAGTACTGAAGCGCCTGCAAAGCATCCCAGTTTGAAGGGGGTCTTAGGGTCCTTTCACATGGGCTTTCCTTATGTCTGTTTTTCTTCCATCCATTGGCAGATGAAAAAAGAACATGCATGTATGTCTATGGGCTAGTTAACGTTAGCAGATGATCATCCGCTGACATCCGCACTGCATAGAATGCAGTAAGTTAAAAAAACACTTTAAGGCTACATTTACACAGGCAGCCAGGGGAGCATAGTTTGCTGTTTTCAGAGGTGGTTAAACACCTCCTTTGGATGCAAGGACTGTCAGTGCTATGGCTGCATACAAACTGCTCAGTTACCTTTGGTCAGTTTGTGTACAACCAGAACTCTGCAAAAACATGACCCAGGATGCACATTGTCTGTGTCCAGGGTCAGTCAGAAGCTCCGCTCGGAACTGCTGTACTAACCATCCAACATTAGTACAGTGATATCCCCCACTGAACTGTTGTGTTCTGACGGGGGGGGCGGCTCCCCTTCCAAAACACTCTGATCAGCACTCTCTGCCATTGGCTGAGAACACTGATCGGGAGTCAGTTGGCTGCTGGTTTTCCAGCATGCTCATCAGACAGATCGACATACACATGAGCTGAATGTCATACTTTTTTTTTTGAACTGGCAAATGTCTGCTGGCATTAGGCCCATGTGTACCCAGCTTTAGTTTGTATTTGAATCGCAATATTATCCTCTTGTAATAGCTGTGCAGCAGCACTCAGACTCGGAAAGGGAGGTCATAATCAGAATGCAGTGCGGTGGGCATAGTAAGCATGGGTCTGACCTCAGCAGAATGCTGTTTCTCCCTCATTGTCCAATCTGCACACTTTGTCTAAATACTGTTGCAGTGCTGTAACTACAGCAACGGTCCCAGGTATTGCTCTGCTGTCAGCATGATACTGGCCACAGAGAAAATCCCTTTATCTGGTACAACAGTTCTTGCAGTTTTTTATGCCACATAATAATTGCAAAATTGTTTATTATATTTTCAGTAACAAAAATCCAGTAAAATTATTCTAGTGCACACAAAACACAATATAATACCCAGATTATTATGTTTTGTACAGTATAAAAGTATGAGGCTGAGCTGAATAATAAAATACCTAGAATGTCATGCCTCGAAATTGTGTGCTCCCATGAAACCGCAAAAACCTAGCATAGCCAAATGCTTTAAACATTTTTACAGCTCAGAAATGTAAAGTTAACAGAGAAAGATGGTTCACAATTATTTATTTCACTCTGACATTTGCGGTAATACCTAACATGTGTGGCACACCCAACATGCACGTTTGCAATGTGAATGCTTTTCAGAGTGAGGGGCTTTAACATTTGTTTGTGTGTTTTTAAATGTATTTTATTGCATTTGGGTCTTTTTTTTCTGATAAGCCCCTATGTGTCAGCATGATACAGGTGACAGGTTGGCTTTAAGACCCTAATGTCACTTCTGCATTTTGCTGAATTTGATAAAGTACATACTATCCTAGATTTGTTTTTTTTCCTGGTCATAGTGAACAGGGTTTGTCATCTTTGAACCTGGAAGTGCTCAGAGCCGAGCACTTCCAGGTTTATAATACCCACAGGGGATAAGCAAATGAATGTTCACTGATATCACTCTGCTCTCCATCCTGACACTTGCCATGGAGGTCCTGGGCACTAATGAGGACAGTGAGTTCAGAACACATTGCAAAGGGGGTCAGATGAGGGAAATGGGGTGCAGTACCTTTTTAAGCATGTAAAAATGATCAGGCAGCTTGACAGCCATCAAAATAATTTCTACAAATCTAGAAGTTGGAAGAAATAAGTAAAACTCCCAACTGATAAGGGTTAAAGTGTACGTCAAACCACCTTTTTCTAATAAAATGTTTGCTTTGAGGGAGTTGCAGTTGTACTGCCTTTCACGACTTTCTAAAATACATTTAACCTATTTTCCTCTTCTGCTGACACAAGGAGACAGGAAGTAGGGGAAATCTTTAACAGAAACAAAGACAACAATAAAATGTACATTTTTAAAACCCCTGTCAGATTGTTATGTGTATGTCCCTTTTTTCCCACCTGACGAAGGCTCTAACCCAGGGGTCTCAAACTGCCGGCCCTCCTATAAGTCCCATTATACCTATGCTTGTAACTGTCAGGCTTGCAATGCCTCATGGGATTTGTAGTTTTACAACAGCTGGGGGGCCAACAGTTTGAGACCCCTGCTATAACCCTTCCCCATTCTGCCCAAAACTAAAATAAAAAGCCCTTTTGGCTAGACATACTATTAAATTTTTACTGCAATTTGACAGCGTGTGTTGGCCTACTGTACATAGTATGTTACACAAGTCATATATAAAGACCTCTCTAAGCTGTTGGTTGTAAGTAGAGGTACGGGCCCATATCCAGCCAGGAGAGTCCAAACAGGAGTCGTCAATATTTCACAACTCACCTTATAAATCTCTTGAGCTAACTTCCTTTTAGCTGCCAGTATGTGTTCTTTCTGGATCATTCACTTCTAGCACACACAGTAAGCAAAACACATTAATAACATGGCATACAACTGGCTTCAACTCACTTTTATATTGTAGTTATATTAGGTAGAAAAATATAAATACACCGTAGTATAAGCTGAATTCTTGGCCATGCGTGTTATTTAAATATCAGAAAACATGAGCTGTTAAGCATCTTACATGTTGCACACAAGCTCTAAGCTGAAGTCAGTGCCATAACTACCAGCATACCTGAGGGCAGGGAGGGTTTTCTTTGCTTATTTACCGGTTCACTGACAACTTTTTTATTAGCGGTAAGGTCCAGGTGTGTTTTATGCATATTCACCCAGGATTTATTTTTTAAACGATAATGCACTGTCTTCTAAGATCCAAAAAAGGGGCCTTTTGATTAGGCCAGCCCCTTCACTATAAAAGGGAGCACATAGCAGCCTTCTTACCAGCAAATTTGAAGCCATTGTAGGAAAAGCTGACAAGCTGTGTTTTAATTGTGCTTGCTACCTCTTTGGGCAATCAAGCACCTTTAGCTGCTGCCTTGCTGCTTTTTCATAGCAATTTTTTTTTTTTGCAAGTCTTCCCTTTATAAAAGAACTTTTGTTTCAGTGCTTTTTGGGGGTTATAATTAATTTTGGGGGTATATCGGTTTGTTATTTTATATGGTTTATATTTTAGGTTAAACTGTTTTCTTTTCTTTACATTTTTCCACCTTTGAAAAAAAGGACTTTTTAAGGTGTTTAAGGTTTAATATTTTAAGGTTGTTTGAGTTGCTTAAAGCGCTTTCATTTGTGTGCAACTAAAGTGATACTAAAGTCTTGTTTTTTAATTTTTTGTTTAAAAAATAACAAATACATTATATATACCATCTCTGTGCAGTGGATTTGCACAGAGCAGCCCAGATCCTCCTCTTCTCGGCTCCATCTTCTGTGCTCCTGGCTCCTCCCTCCTGTTGAGTGCCCCCACAGCAAGCAGCTTGCTATGGCATCACTCTAGCCAAGCAGAGCCACAGCTTCATGTGTCTATTCAGACATGGAGTCGCAGCCCATTTCCATCCCCTCTCTCTCCTCATTGTCTTACTGACTTTGATTGACAGCAGCGGGAGCCAATGGTGCTGTTGTCTCAGCCAATAAGGAGGGAGAGTACTGGAAGCCAAGCCTCTCATGCACATTGCTGGATCGAGATGGGGCTCAGGTAAGTATGGGGAGAGGCTGCTGAACACAGAGGGCTTTTTGTCTTAAAAAAAACCCTCTGCCTTTACAACCACTTTAAAGCACCTCACAGTATAACATTTATATTCTCCAACCCCCCCCCCCCCCCCTTCAACTCCAGTCATAGTTATACATATGCCAATTGTTCTAATGTATTATCTCTGATTAAAAGGATCCTGCTGCAAGACAATTTTACACTGATATAGCCTCTGCAGTATCTAAATTATTGTAGTAAAACACCTGCTATGCGCTTTCTCTAACCTTTCAGCCAATTCTTCCTCATTAAAAATGTCCTGCTGCTGGCCATTTTTACACTATTGTATCATCTGCAGTCTCTTAATTCCTAATGAGAGTTTGATAGAAATTGGCCAGCAGCAGGACAGTTTGCATCAGAAAGAACTGAAATATCAGCAGTGAAAATACTGGCCAATTTCTATTTGCCAAAGTAAAAAAAAATATTTTTTTTCAAACTTAAATTAATCAAAAAATGTATTTCATAGCCATATATGCATTGCACATGTAAGCTGTCACTGAGACTATCCCTGAATATGTACTATTCTGTAATATTATTTATGTATATATTTATTTTGTGCATTGGTACATGTCACCTTTGGCAGTGCCCAGTTTTTCATGTTTTTTTGACAAATAGCCCTAAAAATGGCCAGAATTAAAAAACAAGATTTTCACCTCAGATTTCATTTGAATTTTCCTTTAATTTCAGATTATTTTAAACAAGATTCACTGAACTCTCCAGACCGGTAAATGTCTCAGCGCCTGTGATTAGCGCTGTGCGATGTCAGCTTCATGACTGGGGTCAGCCACATAGAGTTGTGAACATGCCTGAGCTCATCCTTATTCCTTAGTCCTCGGGGATTCGTTGGGGGCCACAAAAGATATATATATCCAAATTACCAGTGGCGCCGTATTAAACCAGAACACGGGCTGCAATTGGCCCGTGGGCCAGACGTGGGATATGGAGAGATTAAAATGGGGGGGACAAGAGGGTCCCAGATATCAAAATGAGGGAAGGGTCAACCACGGCTTAAGGTACAGAAAAAATTATCTTTGTAATAATTTCATATTACAAAGATAATTTTTTCTATACTTTAAGCTGTGGTTGACCCTTCCCTCTTTTTGCTATCTGGGACCCTGTTGTCCACCCATTTTAATCTGTCCATACAGTTTCTTTTGCTTATTGGGTGGGTATCCCGTCTATATATGACGAATCAGCTGGTACACTATTAATCTATATTAATGGTGAAAGTGGATTCTAGGACTCTTTTATCCTTTTGGGACATTGTATATGTCTGATCTAACACTTCCTTCTACCCACATATACAATGCTGCTGTCCAAAGATGCCCTCTGTGCTCCTCCATCCAGTGGGGGCACTCTAATACAGGAGGCATGTTACTGGCCAGATCACCAGGTAAAAAGTAAAAAAAAAGTGCAGCCACCACATCTAAGGATGGGTAAGCTGCAATATATTACATTTTTTGGTTTTGGGTTTATCAAGTCCAGTCATGTACCTTTAAAAAATATAGTTTAAAAATGAGGCACGGTTAAGTGTCTCCATCCCTGTCTCAGGTATATATCAAAAGGAAATTGGGACTTTAGATGAAAAAATTATTATTATTTAAAAAATATAGAGCTTCTCTTGCTCATGACTAGATGCTTGACGTGAACAATAGTTACTTCATTGCACTTACACTAGGTCAGGCTCTAAAAGTTTCATTCAAGATGAACACCAGACACTTTCAAAATAATATTTAAAAAATAGCTGAATGTGATTTTAAATGAAACCAATGTAAGTGACTGCATCTGCCCAGATATCCTGTAATCCTCTTCCCAGTAGCACGTATGCCTTGTACACGTGTAATCGGACATTCCAACAACAAAATTCTGATTTTTTCAGACGGATTTTGTGCCAAACTTGTCTTGCATACACATGGTCGGACAAAGTTGTCGGAAAATCCGATCGTTCAGAACGAGGTGATATTCATTGCATACGACAGGACTGCGTAGAGCCTAGTAGCCAATAGCTTTGGTCTCGTAATTTAATCTGAGCATGCGTGGCACTTTGTCCGTCGGAATTCTCTACAAATGACCGGAAAAAGTCTGATCAGATTTTGTTGTCAGAAAATTTTAGATCCAGCTCTCAAACTTTTTCCTTTTTCAACATAATCCGATCTAACTTTTTCTGTTGGAAAATCCGACCGTGTGTACTGGGCATTACAGTGGGAGAGGACAGGCAGTACTTAAAGTCAGTAAGTCTCTGTTGAATGCACACATGCTTACAGGAACTTGCTGACAGGAGACAAGAGAAAGATGATTTCATTGGTCTGCTGCTGCTCCTTCACTGACCTACCATAGGCAGGGGGCAGGGAAGAGTTCTAGCTGTATTACCTAATGGTATTAAAGAAATGGAGGTTACCAAACTGCCTGTGCTACAGGCAAGTCTGTGTAAATCTTATGGCTGGCTAGATAAAAAAAAATATTTTTGGCAAATAAAATAGCTTCCATATCTGCATTTCAGTGGTGTATTTAGCTGTGTGCTTAGAGTTCTGCTGTAACAGAGCCACAAAAGATGTCACATATGCAAGATAGAATTCCTGGGGAAATATTTTAATTTACAGTATATCAGGTTTACCATTGAAAGAAGATCATGCTACCATTGTGAGCTATGTATAAGTCTTTAAATGCATTTTGCATTTTTCTTTCTTCCCAGATATCTCAAAAATAATGTCCTTAAGTTAAAGTTATTTTTAACATTTATCATCTGCTATCTTTTTATGTAAATATTATACATTTACTTCAATTTTGTAAAAGCTTCAATGTTGCTTTTACCTTTTGGTTCTGACTAAATATGGTTATTAAATAGTCCATAAAACAAGAAATAAGTGTTATGTTTGATATGCACTTCAAAAGCCTAATAGGCCAAAGAAAGCCCTTCCTTAATTATTGAAGAAGTGTCTGTAAAGGAAACATGAGCAAATAGCCTTCATGCTTTCATCCTGAGTAACCTTTTATTGTCCTTTTTCTTCAAATGGCCAAGTCAGTATATTTAATAAAAGCAGCAGCAGCCTTCAAAGGAGGCAGGGGTCTAATAAATGGTCCTGATTAAAGGCCTTGACAGGGTATGAACTTTGCATAAATTTCCTTGTGGTGTCAGGGTAGGATACTGATTGAAACCTATTAACATAATCACACATTTAGAAAAAAAAATGCTGCAATGTATCAGAAACATTTCTCTTAGCCTAATCATTTTAAGGGCATTAAAATGTAAATGACATTATGGGACATGCTTTAGTAATGTCCAAGTACTTGATTATTCAAATATTTAGTCCAAAATATGGAATCTGTAAAGGTTAATTTCCATCAGAATTATCAGCTATAAAATGATAAAATGCCTTGCTACAATGGGACAGTAGACCCAAAAGGCATAGAAAACATATTCACATAGAGATACAGTGGTGTGAAAAAGTGTTTGCCCCCTTCCTCATTTCCTGTTCCTTTGCATGTTTGTCACACTTAAGTGTTTCGGAACATCAAACCAATTTAAACAATAGTCAAGGACAACACAAGTAAACACAAAATGCAATTTGTAAATGAAGGTGTTTATTATTAAAGGTGAAAAAAATCCAAACCATCATGGCCCTGTGTGAAAAAGTGATTGCCCCCCTTGTTAAAACATACTATAACTGTGGTTGTCCACACCTGAGTTCAATTTCTCTAGCCACACCCAGGCCTGATTATTGTCACACCTGTTCACAATCAAGGCATCACTTAAATAGGAGCTGCTTGACACAGTAAGGTCCACCAGAAGATCCTTAAAAGCTACACATCATGCCGAGACCCAAAGAAATTCAGGAACAATTGAGAAAGAAAGTAATTGAGATCTATCAGTCTGGAAAGGGTTATAAAGCCATTTCCAAAGCTTTGGGAATCCAGCGAACCACAGTGAGAGCCATTATCCACAAATGGCGAAGACATGGAACAGTGGTGAACCTTCCCAGGAGTGGCCGGCCGCCCAAAATTACCCCAAGAGCGCAGCGACGACTCATCCAAGAGGTCACAAAAGACCCCACAACAACGTCCAAGGAACTGCAGGCCTCACTTGCCTCAGTTAAGGTCAGCGTTCATGCCTCCACCATCAGGAAAAGACTGGGCAAAAATGGCCTGCATGGCAGAGTTCCAAGGAGAAAACCACTGCTGAGCAAAAAGAACATCAAAGCTCGTCTCAATTTCTCCACAACACATCTTCATGATCCCCAAGACTTTTGGGACAACATTCTGTGGACCGATGAGACAAAAGTGGAACTCTTTGGAAGGTGTGTGTCCAAGTATATCTGGCGTAGAAGGAACACTGCATTTCATAAAAAGAACATTATACCAACAGTAAAATATGGTGGTGGTAGTGTGATGGTCTGGGGCTGTTTTGCTGCTTCAGGACCTGGAAGACTTGCCGTGATAAAAGGAACTATGAATTCTGCTGTCTACCAAGAGATCCTGAAGGAGAATGTCTGATCATCTGTTCGTGTACTCAAGCTGAAACGAACTTGGGTTCTGCAGCAGGACAATGATCCTAAACACACCAGCAAGTCCACCACCGAATGGCTGAAGAAAAACAAAATGAAGACTTTGGAGTGGCCTAGCCAAAGTCCTGACCTGAATCCTATTGAGATGTTGTGGTATGACCTTAAAAAGGCTGTTCATGCTCAAAAACCCTCTAATGTAACTGAATTAGGACAATTCTGAAAAGATGAGTGGGCCAAAATTCCTCCAGGACACTGTAAAAGCCTCATTGCACGTTATCGCAAACGCTTGGTTGCAGTTGTTGCTGCTAGGGGTGGCCCAACCAGTTATTAGGTTTAGGGGGCAATCACTTTTTCACACAGGGCCATGATGGTTTGGATTTTTTTTTCACCTTTAATAATAAACACCTTCATTTACAAATTGCATTTTGTGTTTACTTATGTTGTCCTTGACTATTGTTTAAATTGGTTTGATGTTCCGAAACACTTAAGTGTGACAAACATGCAAAGGAACAGGAAATGAGGAAGGGGGCAAACACTTTTTCACACCACTGTAGGTCACTGCTGACATTATAAACCAACCAATAGCTGTGTTTTTAAGTGCTTCTACCATTAAGAACATATAGTTATGGAACTTAGCTACTTCTCATCCAGTGGAACAAAAAGGCCTGACATGCTGGGATATTTAATTCTAGATCACAAAGATAGGTATATGCAGACACGTTTATTGTAATCTTGTGTATGGCCTCATCACGTGCTCAACAATCAGAAATTGTGTTTGTGAATATTTATGTTATTATTATATTTCAGTTTAACCTAATAGTGTAGAGAGACTGCAACTCTCCAACTCTCCAACTGTCGGAAAACCTCTGCAAAAGGCTCCATGATACTGCCAGTAAAAATCAGATTTGACTTGTAGCAGGTTGAAGATGATTGGAATCAGAAGTAGGAGGCTCAAAGTGTAATTGTAGAGAAGCATGCTGGTAAAAGTGTTAAACACCAATTCAAGGAATGACTACAAACGGATCCAGCACTCTGACATAAAAATATGGAATTTAATATTGATAGTTACATAGTCTGGTTGAAAAAAGACATAAGTCCATCCAGTTCAACCAATAGAAGGAAAAAAAAATATATACAATCCTTTATTCACAATCCAATACCCACAGTTGATGCAGAGGAAGGAGAAAAGCCCCAATAAAGCATGATCCAATTTGCTCCAGCAGGGGAAAAAAACATTTCCTGAGGAAATTGGATGTTCCCTGGTTCAACTCTACTTATTAATACTAGTATTTCTCAAAACAATTTGTCAGAATCACTTCTTTTTCATATTTTCACAGCTCTCACTTGCTTTTCTGTATTTGGAGATAAAATCTTTTTCTCCAGATGTAAAGAGTTTCCCCTTGTCGTCTGTGATGACCTTAAAGTGAATAACTTAACATTAGGTTCACTATATGGACCACTTATGCATTTGTACATCTTGATCATATCTCCCCTTAATCCCCTCTTTTCAAGAAAGAATAAATTCAGTTTCTCTAACCTTTCCTCATAGCTGGGATCCTCCATGCCTGGTATCAGTTCGGTTGCCCTTCTCTGCACTTTCTCCAGTTCCCTGATATCCTTTTTATGAACAAGTGCCCAAAACTGGGCAACATATTCAAGATGAGGTCTTAAGCCCCATACACACTATCAGTCTTTCTGCTGCAGAGAAAGAGACATCATTTTACTCCTGTACAAATCATTAGTAATGCCCCATACACACTATCAGTTTTTCTGCCGAGTCTTTCCTTCAGATTTACCAAAACCACATAATATGTGGTCAAACCTTAGGAGTTTCAATTTGTAGGCAATCAGACAGGCCCTTGTACTACATGGTTTTGGTAAATCTGATGGAAAAACTCAGCAGAAAAACTGATATTGTGTATGGGGCATTACTAATGATTTGTACAGGAGTAAAATTATGTCTCTTTCTCTGCAGTTGATACCTCTCTTAATACAAGAAATAACTTTGCTCACTTTTAAAACACAGAACATGTGGGTCATTCCTGGGCAGTGAAAACAGTTAGAGGCAGTATTTTAATATTCTCGCTGTACAGTGAAAGGCAGTATTTTGGTTTTCACTAAATACAATTTCTAAGTGAATGGTGGTGATAATAATGAGCCGCAGTGAATGATGCTTGATCTCACATAAGACTTTGCAAAAGATATCAGCAAACTCAGACTGCTGTAGTTGAGCAACATGCATTTGGATTTTATGCTAGAAGATGCATAATAGATTTGAGCTGTTTAAAATAATACTGCTTGTACACAATAAAAAAAAAAACTACTGCTAGGTAACAGGAATAGTAGCGCTTTATTGGTTTTATTAAAATAGTTTAACGTTTAGTAAAAAAAAAATCAGCACAAGAGATATTACTTACTATCATTGTGGTGTGTCCCTTGTGCTGCTGTCTCCTGGTTTAGTAGAAATCTTCTTCCTCTGACTCCCACCTTCCCACCAACACCATTATAATCTTCTGGTGCGGTGGGGGTTAATAGAGCAGAGGAAGCTGTAACAGGCACTCATTAAAGGGTTTGTTACCCCAACTTTTCATATTCCTGATATGTGTTTGCTGTACCATGTACTTGTATGAAAACGTACCCTTTTCTCTTTATATTGTTTCCTTTGTGTGAAATCCCTGGTGTTCTTGCCAGTACCTCTGCTTTTCTATTAAAAACTGACCACACTAAGCATCAGTACACCATGGGCAGTTC
This sequence comes from Lithobates pipiens, assembly GCF_037356315.1. Lineage (NCBI taxonomy): Eukaryota > Metazoa > Chordata > Amphibia > Anura > Ranidae > Lithobates > Lithobates pipiens. The sequence goes on from NW_027507764.1 coordinate 476,449,233, forward strand.
TCTAGCTGTGCTGAAAACTCAGCCTGATCTCCTCCAATGATCAGACTTTTCCTGACATGCCCTCCCTGGACAGCCTTTCACTGGGAAGCTCAATGTGCTGTTACTTCTCCTTCCCCAGCTCTTATGCAACTGAGACCGAAAGGAATGTGATCACTTAAAAAAATGGGGAAAAAAGGTATTTATGTTTTGCTTTTCACTATTTTAAACTGAACAGGTTGTTTTACAAGGTGATTGTTTGCAATCACTTTAGAGTTAGTGACTGCCCCTTTTCCACCCAGCTCCTCCTTTCATAGGGGCTGTACTAAAGCTTCTATCATTCAAAAACAATCTATGAATCAAGCATGGGCAGAAGATTAAAAGGTCTGCATCCTCCATTCATAGATATTTCATTCATAGAAGTCATAGTATGATTTCTACGAATGGAGGAGGTGGTGGAAAGGCTGGACATAGTCGGGCACTCTTGCTGAGTGCCTGTCACAACTTCCTTAGCTCCACTCAACCCTGCCGTGCTGGAAAATGACAGTGGTTTGGGGGATCAGAGTTGGAAGATTTTTCTATTAAACCATGAGGCAGCACCACAAAGGACACATCACACTGATAGTACATCAAGTAATGTCCCTTATACTGTTTTTTTTTTCTTTTTCTATAAACTTAGGCTGTAAAAGCACCTGTCATGACATATTGACATGGCTGTCCTACTTCTTAACATGCTAGTTGCATGGCAGTTGAGCTGAACCACTGGCTTCAAAATGTTTTTAGTTTTTCGAGGCTCACTCTACTGACTTGAAATGTACTGAAAGGACTGAAGTCCAAGGATCAGTATGACAGCCAAGCAGCTTGAATTTATAGAAGAGGTTAGTAATAATATTTTCCATACTGTATATTTTTTAAGACAGACATATTTCCATCAATAATATAATATAGTGCAATAAGCAATAGCAATTAGCTTAGTAGCAGTAGGGTTGTCAAAGCAATATAATGCTCTGTACACACAGTTGGACATTCCGACGACAAAATCCGTCTGATTTTTTCAGACTGATTTTTGCCCAAACTTATCCTACATACACACGGTCGCACAAAGTGGTTGGAAAATCGTTCAGAACGCAGAGACGTAGAACACGTACGACAGGACTATAAAGAGGGCAGTAGCCAATAGCTTTCATCACGTAATTTATTCTGAGTGTGTGTGGCACTTTGTCCGTCGGAATTGTCTACACACGATCGGCATTCAGGCTGGGTTCACACTGCTGCGGGGGGGAGATCCGGATGTGATTCGCACCGCACTGCAGTGCAAATCACATCGGATCTCTGTAGCGATGCGAGTTCAGCCATACAGATAGTATGGCTGAATTCGCATCGCTCCCGCAGCAAACTCGCACGGGACCCTTTTTTTGGTCCGCAGCAGAATCGGATCGCATGGGTGTTCACACCATGCGATCCGATTCCTGTGCGAGTGTGCAGATTGCACTGCGATATGCGGACGGATCTGGGGGTGTCATTAAGATTTCATTGACACTCCCAGCAGTCCGCATAGGGCAGTGTGAACTGCCGGCGGGAGTCATGCGATGCGGGAAAACGCCGCTGATTCGCGGCGTTCCCGCATCGCTATAGTGTGAACCTAGCCTTAAACAATCAGATTTTGTTGTCGAAAATTTTTTAGATCCTGCTCTCAAACTTTGTGTGTCGAAATTCAGACGAAAAAGTCAAATGGAGCCCACACACGATCGGATTTTTCGTCAAGATCCGATCGCACAATTTCCGTAAGAAAGTACGACCATGTGTATAGGGGATTAGACATTTTGTGATTGAACACTCAACTTTGCACCTTGATCGTTGTCTTATAAAATCTAAACATCATATAGTTGAAGCGAGACTAGGAAAATAATTATTTTGTCCTATTTTTCATGTGCAGTACTGCATTTGATGCTGTAGAATACTAATGATCACTATTTAAATAAATAATGATAACACATACCGTACTGTATATGGTATACACTAATCTTCTTATATGAACTTTGTAATACATGTTTCTTTTCATCTCTAAGAGAATGATTGTTAAAGAAAAGATATACCAAGAATAGTTCTCGATCTGCAGAAATAGCAATCATGGATTTCAAATTGTTATCTTTGTTCTGCTTTATGTGCCTTGCTTTTTATTTAAATGCGTCATTTCTTTTTTTTTTTTTTTTCCCCTTTCTTTTTTTTTTCTGGTTTAAATCTGCTGGCAGTCTCAGATGCTAACTGTCTGTGGTCTTCAATGCAGATTTCAAACAATAAAAGAAACATTCTCCCTTCCCCCATCACAAATGACCATAATTATGTAAAGAATGACTGCACCAGACTGATGACTTTCAATATGCTGGAGTCTAGCATACTGGTATAAGAGGCCAGAAAGGTCAACAGTAATTCATAACTGCTATAAAACGGTGTAGCATCCCAGGGTTTCTGCAGAATGCTTACATTATCATGCTCCTTCTGCTGGTTTTGTATATGTAAATGTGTGATAGGAAGTGCCCTGCTTTTGCCGTATCACACGCAGAGCATCAATCAGGCAATGGAACACATCAGAGTATTTTCATTATGCCTAGTTATTTACTGCATCACAAGAAATTACCCTGGCAAGTCAAGCAGGCTTCTTGGGTTGCGTGATATCAGCATCCTAGTCTCAGCTCAGGAGTCTTATTGTAAACATTACAGGATTAATCTCACAATCACAATCATCAATCTTCACGAGTGCTGCCAGGGTGTAACACTGGAGATTGGTAAAGAAGGCAATGTAGATTTTACTTTTATTTTCAACATCAAGATCCGTTAAGAGCATCTGCTTATCAGATCTGTATACAACCATGTTGTAAGACAATGCATTTTTCATTAAAATTGTTTCCCCCTGATATGATGGAAACACACTGTGCTAGATATTGAAAACAGTGGCTGCCTTTATTATTGTCAAGAGTTTAAAAAAAAAATTTGAACTGCAGTATGTTAATAGTCCACATTTTGGAACACTATCTTAAGTTAAAATGAAATAGAATGCTCTAATCACCAAAATAAAAAGCATAAAGATTAAAAAGTGCAAAATTAATTTAGCGTACTGCAGTTTATCTAATAGATTGTACCAAGTTTATTTAGTGAGTTATTTACTTTAAGCAGTTCTACGGGATGGCTTTGAGTCACAGCAGGGCTACTGATGAGAAGATTGCACAGAAATAAGCATGAAACCATCCTTTTGCAACCACACTGTAGAAAAAAAAGTATTGTCATCATTGTGCAACCTAAAAAGCTACTTACGATTTTTTGTTTTGTTTGTGGATGCATTGTGTGTGGACATTCCCTAAAATATTTAAGTTAAAGTGGTTATAAAGGTTTTTTTACCTTCATGCATTCTACACATGAAGGTAAAAAAACCTGCGTGCAGCTCCCCCCAGCCCCCCCCCCAATACTTATCTGAGCTCCATCTCGATCCAGAGAGGAGCTGCTCTCCCAGCTTTCTTCCTCCTCATTCACTCAGACACAGCAGTGGAAGTCATTGGCTCCTGCTGCTGCTGTCAATCACAGTCAGTGAGGAGGGAGGTAGGCAGAGCTGAGCCCCTTCATGTGTGTCAATGGAGACAGAGTGGGGAACAAGAGCGAGCGCGCACAAGTGCCCCCATAGCAAGCAGCTTGTTTAGGGGGAACTCAGCAGGGGGGAGATGCCCAGAGCACCAGTAGGGGACGTAAAAAGAGGAGGACTCAGGACTCCACTATGCAAAACGAATTTATTGAGCAGGTAAGTATAACACGTTTGTTATTTAAAAAAAATATTATTTAGTATCACTTTAACAACGTCATTTTTTCATGTCAATTCATCCAACAGCTCACAATCAAACACAATAAAACTACATTTAAAGGGGTTGTAAACCCTCATGTTTTTTCACCTTAATGCATCCTTAATGCAGCCGTGAGAACAGAAGTCGAGGATTGGGGCCACTGTGCAAAACAAACTGCACAATGGATGTAATTATGACATGTTTGTTATTTAAAAAAACAAAAACTCAAAGCTTTACAATCACTTTAATTCCTGTAGCTCCCCTGTAATCAGTTGAGCTGCTTGAGATTATTTTGCGCTGTTCTGTGTCTCATTGGTTGCAGATTTTAGTATTTCCCCCTGCCTTCTGGAGGGTTCTGGAATGTAGTGGGCTGGGATGGTCAAATGAGCAGCCTGAATATTTATGTGGTCTCTGTTAATCCTGAGGGGAGTGTGCCCAGTAGGTGGCTGGGGGTTGCATAAAGAGTCTGCAGCTTGAAACGTTTCTTGTCCAGGAACTATCCTACTGAACTCAGCTGAAACTGACTGAGGGATTCTACTGAGGATTTGGTCTGGAGATTTCATGGGAGGAATATCCGTCTGAGAAGTGTCCTCATATTACTCCTCATATTGTCCTCATATTGTGCCACTTGAGTATCCCACATCTTCCTTATACTTTGTCCATGTTCAACTTTAATAAAACATTAAGAAAAGATACCCCTAGACTGTTCAATAAGCCAGACGAGAAACTGAGACTGTGTATATGGCTGCTAATACACTAGGTTGGGAAAATAACCTTGGGACTACTCAGCAGGCCCCTTAGGGGGTCAGTGCTGCATGTGGGAGCTTGGTCCTGGATTTTCTAGTAGGTGAATGAGGCCATTGTTACCAGCAACCAAAAAGAGAGTTGAAACTGAGAGCATTATGTGGACTGTTTGGTGCATAAATGTGCAAGAGAAAGTCATTGCAGTCATTTGCTACAGAGGAAAACAGTAAACAGTAAAAGTGATTGGCAGTTGTATGTGCATGTTTGAGTGAAAGAGAAAGACTTAATTGATGGCATGGGAGAAGTGGCACCAGTAAGTACCAAGGAGAGGAAAGGAGTTATAGTGTGTGTACTGTGAAAGACGTATGCTCAACATGTGAATAAGAGAGGCAAGATGGGTGTCATATTTATTTTTTTGAGTACCAGGTGGAGATGGCTTCAAGAAGTCCAGTATTCGTTTGCTAGTTAGACTGTATGGGTGAATCAGAAACAGAAAAGTGATGGCAGAAAAAGACCGAGTAGTCCATCGAGTCTGCTCCTTTTCTAGTTTTGTTTTTGTTTTTTTGGGTTTTTTTTCGATTAACTTTGTTGTCTGACTATAGATCTATGTTTATCCCAAGCATGTATGAAGCCATTTACTGTTGACTGTCTCACTACCACTGCTGGTAGTTTATTCCAAGCATCAACTACCCTTTAAAGGTAAAAAAAAATACTTTACTTTAACTAAGATTAGATTTAAACCTCCCTCTAGTTAGTTTGAGGTCTTGTCCCTGTGCTCTTGATTTTGGTTTCATATTGAAAAAGTCCCCTCCTGAACCTTATTCACCCCCTTGATGTATGTAAAGATTTCAATCATGTCTCCACTTTCCCCTTTTTCCTCGAGACAGTATATATTAAGTTCCTGAAGTCGCTCTTGTGTTATGATGTTGTGATATGTTATCCCCAAAACCTTTCACCATTTTATTTACCTGTCTCTGGACCCGTTCTATCGTATCAATATCTTTTTGGAAGTGAGGTCTCCAGAACTGGACACAGTATACTAAATGAGGTCTCAATAAAGATCTATATAGGGAAATCATAACCTCCTTTCTCCTGCTGGTGACCCCTTTAGTGATGCATCCTAGAAATCTCTTTTGCTATTCCCACTGCCCGGTCACACTGTTTGCTCATTTTGCAATCATCCGAAATAAGTACCCCCAAATCTTTTTTAATTCTATAGTGCTGGCTAACACTGTGTCCCCAATATTGTACTCTCTCAGTGGATTGTTTTTCCCTGTGTGCATTATTTTACATTTTCAAAATATTGAACTGCAGTCTTCACTGCTTTGACCAATCTTCCATCAATGTTCCATGTTACAGACACCTCCAGGGATATTAACCCTATTTCACAATTTTGTATCATCAGCAAAAATACATGCCTTGCCCAACAAACCTTTAGTTATACCACTTACATATAGATTAAATAGAACAGGACCAAGTACAGAGCCTTGTTGTACACCACTAGTGAATGGTCTCTGTTTTGAGTGAACCTCATTTATAACCACACTCTGATGTCTATCCTTTAGGCATCTGCATATTCACTGAACCACCCAAGAGTTAAGTCCTAGCTAGTACAACTTTTGTATTGGGTCATTATGTGGAACTGTATCAAATGCCTTACTGAAAGCAAGATATGCTATGTCCACAGCCCCACCCTGGTCCAAAATATTGGTAATATACTCAAATAATTCAATAAGATTAGTCTGAATGTTATGCCCTAAGTAATGCCATGCTTCTTTGAGTCCAACAAAGGAACTGATGGTAGACACAGGTGTTTGGCTTGGACACAAAAGCAGTTTAGCCCTGAGCATGACCAGAGGCATGAAACGTTTGTGCCTGGTCTGTGGAAAGTGCTAGAAGCCTACAGTGGTGGTGAAAAAATTATTGCGCTACTGCAACAAAGCTCTGTTAGAGCTAACACCTAGCAGCCTGCTGCTGGTGACCTACCATGTGAACTTAGCCTTCTGCTTTTGTACAGAGGTGCTGGAGTCATCCCAGAAGGCTGGAGCAAAGCCAGAAGCATCTAGTGACTTTGAAGCTGTACAGCTGAAACTGAAGTCACTTCAGTTACAGGGCCGGAGTGCAGAACCAGAGGAACCACAGGAGAAGCCAGTGACTGAAATTCACTTTGTCATCTACGTACAGAAGGAGCCGGAGCTGTACAGTCAAACAGGTTAGCAAGGATTGATGGCTGGGATTGACAGTAGTGAGGACACTGATCCAGGGTCACCTAAATTTGGAGCGAAGATTGATGGCTGGGATTGACAGTAGTGAGGACACTGATCCAGAGTCACCTAAATTTGGAGCGGACTTCAAATCCCTGGAGGCAGAGTGGGACTGGGGGGATTTTTGGAGGCCAAACTCCCCCTGGACACTGTAAAGTCAGATGGTGCACGAAAAGAGAAGACTCATGTGCAGTCAAATCACATGGAGGATGTAGGGTGGATTTACTCTCCCCTCATTCTTGGGCTCTGGTTAATGCCCAAGGGAGGTACCAGCTTGAACTTATTAATAGGTCTCCTGAGCCATGTGTCCCTTCAAGGAAAGGTAACACAAAAAAGCTACTTCAACTTGCCGGTTTACAGTAGATGGTTCAAAGGAGAGTCGCCCTTGATTTTGGATATGAGTACCACTATGTGCCAGCAGATTTCATTGAAGTGGTGGAAGCACACTGTAAACATTGGTGTGACAACTACATTTGGTAGTAATTGAGTGTGCCCAAGCATTGTAGGAATCAGCAGTTCCCAGAGTACTGGAGGTACTTCATGGACATTAGGAGAAAGTGGGGCCTAGGGCTTTCTATTTACCACAAACGGGTTGTGATCAGCAAAGCTTGATCAGACCTGGTCAATTAATGTTTAGGGTCCTACTGGTAAGATGGTTCAGGTCCCAGAGCTTGTACAGATAGAATGGACCTGGAGTGCTATTATTCTCACTGTCGAGTGGCAAGAAGATTAGCCAAAGCTATTGCCCTGATTGGGGCCTTTGTTCCTTTGCAATTTGTTTCGGCCAGAATCCAAATTCGGATTAATTTTGGATAGTTTAATTTTGTTTATTTGTTTTTCTAATGAATACCATATTTTCAGAATGATTCAAATTGATTGAAAATTGATGGACCGATTCAAATTCTGTGTGAAAAATAGCTGGATGTCAAGGAGTGGCCCGGAAAGCCAGCCACCATGTCCTTAACAACTGATGACTCATTAACTGTCAGCGGGTTTCCCCATCCTTGTTTTGGTGGGGTATTCTTTTTTTTTTTCCATAGATGGATATTATCTTGCTTGGCCCATGAGGATGCCTATTTTTTGGTGGGGGTGGATGTAGCACCTGCCTAGATCGGCTGCTAGTTAGGTTAGGTACATTTAGTTCCTGTACGTATTCTGTACTTAGTTTAGAAGCTTCTGATTATTTTGGGCTGTTCTGTGTTTCACTGGTTGCAGATTTTTTTTTTTTTTTTAATTATTTTTTATTGAAAATTTCAAATAGTACAACACAACAGAACAATTACAAGTACTGGTGAACTACATGTTGTGGTTGACATCCAAAAAGGAGGAAAGCGAGAGAGAAATAGAAAAAAAAAAAGGAAAAAAAAAAGGGAAAGGGAAAGAAAGGAGAGAGAAGAAAAGAGAAAGATGGAAATTGTGAATACAAATGTAAATCCAGCATTCTACCTCTGATTGCGTATTCACATCTATATAATGTCAGTTCAATGACGCAGATTAAGGTACAACTGTTATAATTAAGTGGAAGGTGCAACTCCGACTTTCCGCGAACTCCATCTGGCTCCCCCGTCACCCCAACTGGGATCACGCTGTGACGGGGGGCCATCTAGAGCGTCGCCAGCTATTATCTGCCACAATACCATGTAATTTCAGAAGGAGTTATTTGTTATACCATTCTGTCCAACACTTCCAATGTTGGTCAAATTTCTTACCACCAGAGTTCCTTAGAGCTAGTAATCTTTCATAGTGAAAGTTCAAGTTCACTTGGACTAGTACTTCTGAGGGATTCGGGGATTGTGTACTCTTCCAATGTCGGGCAATTATTAATTTGGCTGTAATCAAAATGTGTATCGCTACCGTGCGGAATTGGGGAGGATAATTATCTATACCAAGGTGGAGAATTGCTAGAGCTGGGTTTGGGGTTTGCATCATCCCGGTGACTTCTGTGAGTATGCTGAAAATCTTCCTCCAGTAGCTAGAGATATTTTTACAATGCCTATGTTTCCACAGTCTCTCCAACACAGTGAAGAGTGTGTAGAAAACATTCTGGCTAGTTGGTGTGGTGTCCTATACCATTTGTGGAGTATCTTCTGGGTGAGCTCCCAATGATTGGCGCAATGAGTGGCTGTATAACTAAACCTAAGGGCCTTACTCCATTGGCTGATATCGTACGTCTGATTCAGATCCCTCTCCCATGTGAGCATGGAGGAGGACTTCACCAGACACTGCTTGTATTGCAAGGAATTGTATATAAGTGAAATGCCTTTGGTTTTAATGTTGGGAGATACGAAGTATTGCCAAATTGGGCTGTTGATTTCGATAGTCGGTGGAGGAGATCTCTTTAAAAAGGATGACACCTGGTTGTGCAAGTATTTGCTGGTTGGGGGGACGTTATACGTGAGTTGTAAGGAGTCGAATGATTTAAATGTCTCTTGTGTATATAATTCGTCTACCCACTCTATTCTATTTCCCTTCCAGTTGGTGACATTGCTGTATGGTATCATTAGTTCCAAGGTCTGAATCGGGATCCTGACTGCTGAGTGGGGGTGTGTTAACGTCAGTTGTTGCAGTAGGTGTCTGCATGCGGCGATAGTTGCCACAATTGTCGGGGAGAAATGTGTTAGAGATCTAGGCTTCCAAGAGTCTGCTATGAGGAGCAGGCTCATGTTGTGAGTTTGTGCTATACCTTCTTCTAGATGAACCCATAGGGGTTCAGGATTTGGCGAGAACCAGAATTTAGCTTGTGCCAGTATTACTGCCCAGTAGTAGTCTTTAATGTCCGGAAGACCCATGCCACCCGCCTTCTTATGCATGATGAGCTTATGTAGGGGACATCTCGCTCTTTTGCCCTGCCATACGTATTGTTTGAGGCATTTGGTCAGCTCTAGGAAGTGTGAAGTTTTGTAAGGGATCAGGAGGGTACGAAATGTGTATAGAATTTTTGGTAGTATCAACATTTTAAATGCTGCAATTCTTCCCCCCCATGATAGTATGGTCGTGGAGATTGCGGCTATAGTTTTTTGGATTTCTTGTAGAAGATGTTTAACATTAACATCTGCAATGAGAGATAGGTTCTTAGTTAACTGTATGCCTAGGTAGGTTATTTGGTTGGATGCCCACATATACGGGAAGGTTTGTTTAATGTGAGAGCTCACATGTCGGTTTAGCCCAAGGTCTAATATTAGTGATTTCGTAAAGTTTACCTTGTAGTAAGATATCCTGCCAAACTCCTCTAGGATTCCGTGTGTGTGGGGGAGTGATACGACCGGGTTGGTTAAAAACAATATTATGTCGTCAGCGAACAGATTGACTATATGGTCTTTCCATTGGGCTTTGAGTCCCGAAATATGCGGATGAGATCTAATAGTTTCCGCCAGGGGTTCTATCATCAGATTGAATATTAGAGGGGACAAAGGACACCCCTGGTGGGTACCATTCGAAATGGTAAATGGTTTGGATAGAAGCCCCATGGTAAATACCTGGGCGGCAGGCGTGGAATAGAGCGCCAGAATTGCCGACAGGGCTTCGTGTTGAAAACCAAATTTCCTCAGCACTGCCTCCATGTATTTCCAGTGGACCCTGTCGAACGCCTTCTCCGCATCTATGGAAAGAAGCAGAGAAGGCGTTCCACGACTCCCAGCCTGGTGAATGAGATTCAGCAGACGTCGTGAATCCAGTTTGGTCTCGGTTTATTAAGTTTGGCATAATGTCGAAGATCATGTTTGCTATCACTTTAGCATAAAGTTTTATGTCTCCATTAAGGAGAGAAATGGGGCGGAAATTGGCTGGAGTGTCTGGAGATTTCCCGGGTTTGGGTAGTGTGACTACATAGGCTTTGAGCATTTCCGTTGGGAAAGAACCCTTCGTCCTAGCTTCATTGAAGATGGACAAGAGATGTGGAGATAGGATACGGCTGAATGATTTGTAGTACATATTAGAGAGCCCATCCGGGCCTGGGGATTTCCCGGAGGGTAACGACTGGATAGCTTTCCCTAACTCATCGGAGGTGAATGGAGTTCTTAATTCTTGAAGCTGGGCGTCCGATATGGAAGGTAAACAAATTTTGTCTAGGAAAGATGCTATGTCCTCTCCTGTAGGTTCAATTGTGTTGGGGTCAATATGAAGATTGTAAAGGGACGAGTAATAGTCCGCGAATGCGTCTGCTATTTTTTGGGGGTGTTCCACTTTAGTTGCTGTTTTGGAGTGGAGCAAATATGGGATTGCCGTTTTGGTACATTTGGCTTTTAGACGATTGGCCAGGAATTTACCTGCTTTATTGTCGTGTCCGTAATAGTTAAGTCGGAGTCTCGTCATGGCCCGGTCGTGCAACATGCTATACCATGCCCTAATTTTGTATCTGATTTGGGATAGTTGAGTTGCGAGGTCAGTGGACGGGTGTTGTTGGTTACGTTGCTCTAGAGAGCGGAGTTCTTGTAGTAGATTATTTAAATTAGTGGCACGGGTCTTCTGGATTTTGGCATTAATTTTAATTAGGACCCCCCTAATGAAGGCTTTGTGGGCATTCCAGTTTGTGAAGGGGCTAGTGCAGTTGGGCACTGGTTGCAGATTTGACTGCTTCACCCTGCCTTCTAAAGGGTTTTGGAATGTAGTGGGTTGTGATAGTAAAATAAACAGCCTGAATATTTATCTCAGCCAATCCCTGGGGGCGTGTGCCCAAAAGGTGGATAGGGAGTGCATATATATTTTGAACCTTGAAACAGGGCTGCCCTTCTGGGCAGTCCAGCTGTGCTTCTACACTTGTTCATCGATGTCTCAGCTGTGTTCATGGAGGTCCCAGCTGTGTATAACACATATCATTATGGATGCAACACAAAAATAAATCAGTTTGATATACTGTATACATTGCCTTGCAAAAGTATTCACCCCCTTGGCATTTTGCATGTTTTGTTACCTCACAACCTGGACTTAACATAGATGTTTTGAGGCTTTGCATCATTTAATTTACAGAACATGTCCACAACTTTGAATATTTTTTTTTTTATTGTGAAGCAAACAACAAATAGGACAAAATAACAGAAAAAGCAAATGTGCATAACTATTCACCCCCCTAAAGTCTTTGTAGAGCCACCTTGGGGCTATCACAGCTCCAAGGCGCTTTGGATAAGTCTCTATGAGCTTGCCACATCTTACCACTGGTGTTTTTGACCATTCCTTCTCGCAAAACTGCACCAGCTCCTTCAAGTTGGATGGTTTACACTTGTGAACAGCAATCTTTAAGTCTGACCACAGATTTTCTATTGTATTGAGGTCCAGGCTTTGGCTAAGCCATTCCAACACATTTACATGTTTCCTCTTAGCCCTTGTACACACGGTCGGACATTCCGACAACCAAATCTGTCTGATTTTGTCCGACGGATTTTGTCTGAAACTGTTGCAAACACACGGTCGGACAAAGTTGTCGGAAAATCCAATCGTTCAGAACGTGATGACGTTATTTCGTTACGACGGGACTACGCTCAGGCTAGTAGCCAATAGCTTTGATGTAGGAATTTGATCTGAGCATGCGTGGCATTTTGTCCGATCGGAATTCTCTACACATGATCGGAGTATGTCCGATCGGAGCATTTTGTCTGAAAATTTTACCAACAAGTTGAAAAACTTGGTCCGTCGGATACTCCGACGGAAACAGTCAGATGGAGACCACACAGTCGAAATATCCGACAAAACGGTCCGATCGGACACATTCCGTCGGAATCTCCGACCGTGTGTACAAGGGCTTAAACCACTCTGCTTTAGCAGTGTGTTTCTGGTCATTGTCCTGTTGGAAGGTGAACCTCCATCCTAGCCTCAAATTAACCACAGAGTGGTACAGGTTTTGCTCAAGAATATCCCTGTATTTAGCACCATCCATCTTTCACTCTGACCAGTTTCCCAGTCCTGACTGTTGAAAAACATCCCCACAGCATGATGCTGCCACCACCATGTTTCACTGTGGTGTTGTTCTTTGGGTGATGTGATGTGTTTGATGGCCAAAAAGTAAAATTTTAGTCTCATCAGACCAGAGCACCTTCCTCCATACATTTTGGGAGTCTCCCACGTGCCTTTTCTCAAACTCAAAATGTGCCATTTTGTTTTTTGTTGAAAGTAATGGCTTTCTTCTGGCCACTCTGCCATAATGCCCAACTCTATGGAGTGTATGGCTTATGCCCTGTACACATGGTCGGACGAATGTGCGATCGGATCGTGTTGTCGGAAAGTCCGATCCTGTGTGGGCTTATCTGTCTTTTTCCGTCGGAATTTCCAACATACAAAGTTGGATCTAAAATTTTCCCACAACAAAATCCGATCGTTTAAATTCCGATCGTCTGTAGACAATTCTGATGGACAAAGTGCCACGCATGCTCAGAATAAATTAAGAGACCACAGCTATTGGCTACTGGCCCGTTTATAGTCCCGATGTACATGTTGTATGTCACCTCGTTAAGAATGAACTTTGTCCGACCGTGTGTATGCAAGACAAGTTTGGCACAAAATCCGTCTGAAAAAATCTCATGGATTTTGTTGTCGGAATGTCCGACCGTGTGTACAAGGCATTTTTGTTGTTCTATGTACAGATACTCCAGTCTCTGCTGTGGAACTCTGCAGCTCTTCCAGGGTTACCTTAGGTCTCTGTGCTGCCTCTCTGATTAATGCCCTCCTTGTCCGGTCCAAAAGTTTTGGTGTGCAGCCGTCTCTTTAAAGGTTTGCTGTTGTGCCATGTTCTTTCCATTTGGTTATGATAGATTTGATGGTGCTCCTAGGGATCATCAAAGATTTTTTTATAACCTAACCCTGACTTGCACTTCTCAACAAGATTGTCCCTTTTTTGTTTGGAGAGTTCCTTGGACTTCATGGCAGTGTTTGGTTAGTGGTGCCTATTGCTTGGGTGTTACAGGCTCTGGGGCCTTTCAAAAAAGGTGTGTATATGTAATGACAGATCATGTGATACTTAGATTGCACACAGGTGGACATCATTTCACTAATTATGTAACTTTTGAAGGTACTGTAATTGGTTTCACTAGAGCTTTTTATGGGCTTCATAACAAAGGGGTGATAACATACGCACATGCCAATTATCCGTTTTTTATTTCTGAAAAATAGTTTTATGTATATATTTGTCTAATTTTACTTCACCAAATTAGACTATTTTGTTCTGATCTATCACATATAATTCAGATTAAAAAAGCATTGAACCAAAGGCTGTAATGTAACAAAATAGATAAAAAGCAAAGGGGGGTAATACTTTTGCAAGGCACTGTATATACTTGTATTATTTGTCTAAAAGTTAATCTTAGTATATTGATCACTTGGAAAAGTAATTGTTCATTTTTGTACCAAGTGTTAACAGTACTTACAAGCTTTTTCCAAGCATTTTTGTTCTTTTAAATATGGGGACTCTCTTAGAATGCTGAGCAGACTGATCACAAGTTTTTCTCTTCAATGTTTCCCTACTCTTTAGAGAGATTTTCAAAATTGACATAAACATAGCTTTGACTTGACATTGGAATAAACCATTTGGAAAACAGAGCACCTATTATATGCGCTTCAGTTTTAATGTGATATACACCATTACGCAACGCAAGCATTCTCCACTCATTAGAGCTCTTCCCTGATATATGAAGGTAGGGCAATTTATACCATTCTGGCCATTCCTAATTAGTTTGTATTTTGAAGCCCAACTATTCGGTTAAATTTATTCCTATTTCATGTCACCTAGAAAAGAGAAGAAAGAAATAAAAATAATGACTGCCTGGGGGAACTATGCTTCTGTACTATACATGGTTTTAAAAAAACAGTCTCATCTGAGCCTAGTTTCTTAACCAAACAATCTCTAATGCTTATTAATAAGACAACTTACCAGTTAATGATATATAAATTATTTTGTAAGAATGTAGAGCAAAAAAAGGATGAGCATTTAAATCTGATCACCAAACAATATTAGATGGATATGATACCACCTGACTATATAGTAATGCATTATTCATATCTGTTTCCAATGACCTGATTAACTCTAGAATGGGGAAGCCAAGCAAAATCAAGAGCGAGATATTAAAAAAAGGTCAGCATTAATGGAGCCAAAGAATACAAATAAGTATCATACTGCTAATGCAACCTATATAGCTAAGGCTAAATAAAGTCCACCCAAATATTTATCCCACCATTTTATGCATCTCTTTGACCTGGAGATTTTCAGCACAGCAAACAAAACTATTTGGTTTCTTAAAAAACCTTAAAAAGCACGAGCAGAAAAAATAAAAATGTGCCCTACAATGATCCAGTGTTAGTTACAGACACTGCTATGTAAAATCAATGTAAATGGTATGAATTGTAGATATTCAGATCAGTAAGGACAAAGCTAAAGGCTTAAGGGACCCAAAACATATTACCTTATATTACCTTTTGTTCGGACATTGAAGTGTTCTATCAAACAACCAACCAGTCTTGTTGCATTTTTGTAAAGGGGCGAGTTGAAGTTCCGCCTATATAGGTTGCAATAAGGAATTAACTTCTCAGTTCCCAGGAGTATATTTGGCCTTGGTTTGTAGTGTTGTGCGTATCCAACAGCAGCTGCACATAACTGGCCTAATCCACCAAAAGTGCACAGGGAAATACTTTTCTTTGTGAAAACCAGAACAGCAGACTGCTTAAGGTAACAATCAATTTGATATACTATATATATATATATATATATATATATATATATATATATATATATATATATATATATATATATATATATGATGTAAATGCTTGTATTATTTGTCTAAAAGTTAATCCTAGTATATTGATCACTTGGAAAAGTAATTGTTCAATTTCCTCAGCCCACACAAGTGGGCTCCACTGATCACAGGCTAGAGATGACTGATAAGTTCTGATAAGTTCTGCTACTTATTCTAAATTATTGCTATTACTCAAGTAAGAAGGGCAAAGTTTCGGACTAAGCCTGTTTGATTTGTTACAACTGCTGTTTCCTGTGTCTTTATAATTTGTGGTTGGATAAAAGTACCACCATGCCCTTTGGGCAATACATAGTTATATTGTTTAAGTCCCTTGTTCCTAAGTAACACCATGCTACTAAGATGAACTTCTCAATCTCCTGGGCACACATGACCTTGGCAAAATGCAACCAAAATCATATGGGCTTTTTCACATGGGCGGTCCGCCCAACAGACTCCTATTTGCTCAGCGGGTGATGCGGATGACAGGTCCGCTGAGCAGGCGGATGACAGGCCTGTCTCCACTTACTCTGCAGAGGCTGACCTGTCAGAGCCCCGCTCTCCTTAATGGACTGCCTGTCCATTTTCATCCGATCCCATTCGATCCAATCCTCTAGATGGATGGAAAATGGGGTCTCCGCCCGTCAGTACTGAACGGATAGTATAGGATCGGATATCAGCGGATGTCAGTGGACATGACACTGCTGACATCCACCGCTCCATAGAGGTGAATGGAGTAACCGATCAGGTCCTCCTGAAAAACTAACAAGTGGACCTGATCGGAAAGCCCATGTGAAAGGAGCCTTATAGTGGAATATGATCACACTGGTCAAGCAGTTTGCAGACTGTCATGTACCAGCTAAAAGTATCAAGCAGGTTGAGGATTGTCATTATGGAATAAAGAGCTTTCACAAGGGCGTTCCGTTTTATGAATTCAGTCACTTTTTTATAAGAAAAATGGATTTAGTTTACATCAGATTTACATCAGTTTTTCGTCAGTTTTCCATCAGTATTTCATATGTTTTTACGTCAGTTGTTTTTCATCTACCAATCTGAAAACTGATGCAAAAACAGACTGTTTACATCTGTTTTCGCTCCATTGTATTTCTAAACTGAAGAAAAGAAGTGCTTTCTTGCAATTCACAAAAACAGATATTAATGGAGGTGGATGTCAACGGATGATCATCCGCTTGCTCATAGAAATACATTGGTGCCCAGTTTTCATCCATCAACAGATGGATGAAAAATGGACAAAATAGAATGTAAAAGAGGCCTTAGCCATGTATTTTGTATTTATTATTATTCTTCTGTATACTCTTGGTGAAAAAGGAAAAAAGAAACATTTGTAAAAGTACCTGCTTTGTTTTTTTTTGGTTTGATAAAATGGTGAATATGTGTGAATGGATTTTACGTGGATATTTTACTTTTGTCAGCATTTGATGAAATAGGGAATTGTCCAAAGCAGTTTTATAAACAGGAAAAACTGTTGGACAATATTATTTCACGTGAAAGAAAAGGCTAAATATCAGTCTCTGACATGCAAGGTACCAAAAAGTTGCATTTACAGAAATTTATTTAATCTTTTCTCACTTTTGGTAAATGGTGATATTTTTTGCGATATCATTTCTAAGGTCATATGACAAGCAGCATAATGTTAAACAAAAAGGAAAGAAGTTAATATTTATGCCTGTTTTGGGTATAAGGAAACTCTTCCTGTCCTGACCCCTGCCTGTATAATAGATAGGCTACTGATTGTTGCCTGTCTTGACCACTGCCTGGAAAATGGATATGCTACTGATTGCTGCCTTCTCTGACCCTTGCCTGAATAATGTTTATGTAACTGGCTGCCACCTCATCTGAACCTTAGATAATAGACTCTCTTGTCTGCTACCAGCCCTGACCCCTGCAAGCTTGGCATCCAGCCAGTCACTAGTCCTGATTGTTACTGCATACTATGCTTGCATTTAATAGTTTCACATACTGAAGCCATCTAACACACTACGTGAAACCTCTAAAGGTTTGCTGGAGAGCATCCCAGTCATGCAAATATAGCAACACATCTTGATGTTCTGGAGACATCCAAATACCGGTAGGCAAACTAGCCTTATGGGAAAGGTAGCTGCTATAGGTGAAACCATGTAAAAGCCTTTTTGTTCTTTCAGAACACGGTGTGAACCAGTAATCCTTACATTAGGTATTTTGAAAGTAATGCCTAGTACACATGGGCCAAATGTCTGGAAACATTGGCTATTTTTTATTAAACATTCGGGCCATTTATATGTCAGCCGTTCCAGTAGAAGCCAGCCGTTTGGCCAGCTTCTGTGAGAATGAATATGCTGGAAAACCAGCAGCTGACCAGCTCATGATCAGCACTGACCGGAGTGTTCTGGCTGAGGTGGTCTTCCCCTGTCAGAACACAACAGCTCAGCGGGGAGAGATCACTGTACTTAAATTGGACTGTTAGTACAGTGGCTCTGACCATAGCTGGCAGGTTTTTTTTTACGTTCAACCCAACGTATACCAGGCTAAAGACTCATCTTCTACAGAGTTACATAGTTACATAGTCAGTCAGGTTGAAAAAAGACATAAGTCCATCTAGTTTAGCCAAAAAAATACAATCCCATATACACAATCCTTCACCCACAGTTAAACCAGAGGAAGGCGAAAAAGCGGAAGGCGAAAACGCATGCTCCAATTTGCTACAGCAAGGGGGTAAAATTCCTTCCTGATCCCCCGAGAGGCAATCAGATTTTCTACAGAGTTAGTATATTAAAAGACTAAAAAGGAACAAACAAGAGAAGTCCATAATTAGGTGTGTTTTAGAAATCAATGAAATTACTTTATTTAAAAGATAAAGCAAACCCAAAAACATAGTATTTTTTTGATAATACAGTTATTAAAAAAGTAAAGAAAAAATTTAATATATTGCATCTTACCAATACTTAGATGTGGCACTTTTTCAGGTTCCTTTCTATTGTTTTCAACTGGTGAACCTGCCAGGAACACACTGCCTGTCCTAGGGTGATAACTGTGCTGTATCTACACTGTACTGTATCTATGCAGAAGCAGCATTGTCCCCCTGGAGTACAGAAGACCTCCCCCTCTCCTAATTTCCATAGCATAGAGAAGATGATGTGTAGGGGAACTGGGCAGGGCTGATATAAATGTTTGCTATAAAATCGAATATGCAGGGCATCACTGGATTTCTGGCAGGATCAACAGGTATTTTTTGTAATTTTCAAACATACAGTATGTAACAAAATGCATTAATTGGTATATTTAAAGACAAAAAGGGAGAAAATGAGAGGTTCATTGTTGGAGTTTATGTATCCTTTATAAGCAGGCCCTTCATAGAAGTTTAGAATGCTTTGCTGGTATGCCTGCCATCTTTGTGCAAGAGTTATGCCAAGCTATTCTATACCATTTCATAATACAGTAGTATATCATGGCAAGATAAGCACTCCTATTCTGAATTCATTTATGAAGCAACACTTATATATTTCACTCAGTAGATCTAGCTGCATATGCTAACACTTTAAAAACAGCTAAAATTATATGAGCATGACAATCATACTATCATTCATAGTTAATTGAAATGCTGCGTTTACGTGTTGCGCTTGTTACTGAATTCACATGATCATCATGTACAGACACATCTTACTGTAAATGTAAGTCACCAAAATAATCATCAAAGGAATTTATCCTCATTTTCCCTGGACTATATAGGCTGCTGTTTTTTCATCTTTGAGAGGCAGCACTTGTGGTGATCGGTTACCGCCGCATAATGTTGATTTCTAATTGACAGAAGTGACAACGCTTTTGTTTCCCTATTTTTCTCAGTTGTTGAGATTTGTAGGAAGACGTTTGCCATTGCTGATCTAGACAGGAAATACACATTGAGACTCAATTTAATTTCTAGAATGGATTAGTATAACTCATTAAAAAGAGACTTACAGCAGTAGAAAACACTTACAAAGTTGGTGAATTGTGTATGTGTGGTTCAAAGTCTGTCAAGAGAACATGATACAGTAAAGCTAACAGTTTCCCTACAGATACAAAAGTGCTTAAAAATCACATTCTCCAGCTTGCAATGTTAAAGTCTTAGGCACAATGGAAAGGCAGTACTTTTTTTTTTTCATAAAAATTGAGTTATTTGAATAACTAATACATATATTTTCCACCCATTCTTGAGATGGAAGAGCAGCTAATATGCAGTACAGTGTGTGACACCCTTGCAAAAGTAATATGGGGCCACTAATGATAAATGAACATTGACTTTTTGCTGTTTTACTACACATACAATTTGTGGTGGGTGATCTAGCTAAGGGGTCCAATGGAATGTAAAATACCATACTTAATAAGGAAGTACCGTATTTCCTTACTAAGTGTAATAAAGAAATTATATATATATATATATATATATATATATATATATATATATATATATATACACTGCATTAATAATAGTAATATTGATGCAGCTTTTACCTCCGCAGGAGACACTGGTGATGATGGGTCCCACTTACACACTTGGTCACAGACTAGGCCACAAACATCTTGGCGGAAAGTTAATTTAATATATTTTAGCAATTTAATTCAACACTGTGTAAATCAACAAACAGATAATAGCAGAGGATTTAGGGCACTATGATAAAAGAATAGGCAACAAACCACTAACTTGCACTTAAGTAGTAGAAAGCACCTGGCACCTAGTAATTAACATTTGACTGCTTTCGGTGAGGCCCTTGTTTAGATGGTGAAATGTCCCTTTAAGAATGTTAGTGAGTAAAGAATGGCAGATGGACTTCTAAGTAGGAGCAGACTCTATCTGGGCTAGCAGTGTATGGGGAGCATTTAGGACATGTAGTTCAGCTCAACTATTTTGGTCCAAAAGGCTTGGTGATTAGCAGGTTCCAAGAGTCAGGTCCCACAGGATGCAGTCTCTTAGCTCCACCCCTTTAAGAACTACAATTCCCATAGTCCATGGTGTCTGCACGTCAAGTCCTTGCTAATGCTTCCATAGGCTCCTACCTTCAGCCATGTGACTACTGAAGAAGAGTCCAATGTCTTCAAAGCCCCTTAGATGGAGGGTCCAGTATCATTTAAAAATAGTAAAAGGCCATCTGCGTACAAGGCTACCCTCTCCTTCAACCAACCTATCCGCGATCCTTTAATATTAGGGAAAGTGTGTAAAGCCTCCACCACAGGCTCCATACCAATAGCAAAGAGGGTCGGAGAAACCCTACCGAGTTACCCTAAACAATGAAAAAGCAGTTGACAATCGTCCCCCATCTTCACTGCATCTCTTGGATTTCTATATAGGACCTGCAACCATTTTATAAACATTATTGGAAAGCCCATTCTGCGGAATACTTCCTACAGAAAGGGCCACTCCAAAGTATCAAAAGCCTTCTCTATGTCTAGGGAGGCAATGACCCTAGAACCTATATTAAGATGTGAGGCATGATATTGGTATATAATCTCCTCAAATTCCCATCAGTAGTCCTACCAGACATGAACCCTGTCTGATCTGAATCAATAATATTATACATCAAAGGTTGTAATAGTCTACATTCAAAAGAGCAATGGGCCTATATGAAGCACAAAGAGAAGGATCCTTTGGGTGCTTATAAATTAAAACTATATGAGCATGACTCATTGATTTCCCCGGTAAGGCTCCTTTCCTTAAACATTCAGTAAAGAGAAGCCAGTACAGGGGCTAAAAGCTCTCCGTGAGCCTTATAAAATTAAATAGGAAGGCCATCCGGCCCCGGTGACTTCTCCAATGGAAAGGAACCGATGACCGAAAAGACCTCCTCCGGTGTTATTGAGTGTACTAGCATCTCCCGCTCATCATCCGTTAACCAAGCCAGTGCAACTGAGCCCAGCCAAGCTGCCAGTTCCGTTGGCTGGAAGTCAGAGCACAGCTGAGATGTATACAGTGTCTGATAAAATTGCCGAAAAGTCTCCAAAATTTTGGGCTGTGTACAAACCATATTTCCAGAAGCGGTGCGTATTTCTGATATCGGAACCCTAGGTTGTTCATGTTTAGTCATGATGGCCAAAAACTACTGTGACATTGGGGGATGTTTAACTCAGTGGTAGATGCCTTTTCAGTAAATTCACAGCGAATAGGAACTTTAGTTTAAGGGCATGGTAGCTCACTTTTAAGAGGAACAAAAATAAAGATCATACATGCACTTGGTTGTCCACACAGGTGTTCTTCTTCCAAAAACAATAAATGAAAAATGCTGAGCCACCTGGCTCTCTTCAGCAGTACTGCCACTTAGGCTTTACGCTTGAGCCCTCTTGGCCATATAACAGGGTTCCCGTACAACTTTTGTACTTCTTTTCAGCTTCCTTGCTGCTCAGGCCTTCCACTTCAGGCTCTCATCTGTCTCCTTAGATGCACACAGCTTCAACACACACAACGTCTATCTAGAAAGCAGTCCCTCACTGCTCTGATCCTCAGACTTGGGTCTCTGGCTTTTACTAGTGCACACCTGCACTCTCTGGACTCCTGGAGACCTCCTGTCTCTCTGGGTGGAGCCCAGAACCCTAATCCTGACTCTACTATAAGCCCAGAGTGCTCACCCACCTGCTCAATCAACCAACCAGACTCCTGGCTGTTCCCAAAATTCAGTCCCAGGATTGGAGATTCTGTCCCACCATTAACGCTATGGAATCTCCGGGCTCCAGGTCTCCAAATGAATTTTACAAACTTTGTAGGAAACTGATTAAACAGATTCCTCCACATTACATACCCCTGGAGCCCGTCAACCTGCCTATTTGTGAAACCTGGGCAACAATTACTAGGACAGGGAACTGTACTGTCACACTACCATTACGATCTCCCTGCTCAAAAAGCTTCTGTTTATTTTGGTATAGATCCAACCTTGTGGCCTCCGCCATATGTAAGTGAAGTACCTGTTTGTCATAAAGTAAAGAATTAAATTTGACTCTGAAGGATCTGCAGCATATTTACATGTTTTTTCCTCCACTATGCATTTCAAAGCATTACTTCTTATCTGCTGAGCCTTATTAACAGCTTTAATAGCTGATATATACTGTCCCATTGTATAGGCCTTAAAGGCATCCCATGTTATTGCTAAAGTAGATGACCCTGCATTCATTTCCCAATACTCTGTTAAAAAATTTGGAATTTTATTAGTCGCATCTGGATGTGAAATCCAGTAAGTTCCCAAACTCCATTGTGCTGCATTCCGAAAATTATTCATGTGAAATGTAAGCGTAAGCAGAGCATGGTCAGATAACCCACTTAGCAAGTATTTAACATCTACAATATCTGCTAATATTGCCAAATTAGAATGCTAGATCTATACCGGAGGGGGTCTTATAGGAAGTTGAAAAACATGAACATGCTCTGTTTGATGTTTTTTTTTGGGGGGGGGGGGGGGGGGGGGTTGGTTTATCCAAAACAGGATCAAGTATAGCATTAAAGTCTCCCATTATCAATAATTTAATTATTTAGTTGAGCCATACAAAGATATCTTTCCTATGGGAGTGTACAAAAGAGTCCCCACAAAAGGGGGCAGTATATACACGCACTAACAGCTATATATCTCTGACCCCACAAAAGAAACACAGCCAAAACATATTTACCCTGGGGGTCAGAAAATATATCCTCCACCATGCATGGCAATGATTTACTAATCAATATTGAAACCCGGTGTTGGAACCTTTGAATTGTTGAAGAATTTGCCAGGTGTTTTCATAAGCTTACAGTATATGTGAAATATCTGCACACTATAAAATTTGAATATGCTAGCTGCAAACACTGAACTGATTATAAAACAAGATAAGTATGCAAAAATATGTGCTGTGTTTACAAAATTACATAATACAATGTGAAAACAATATATGTGGCTACCTCTGAGGAAGTCTAGAGCCCCATACACACTATCAGATTATCTGCTGAGTTTTTCCTTCAGATTTACCAAAACCATATAATATGAGGACAAACCTTAGGAGTTTCAATGTGTATGCAATCAGGCAGGCCCTTCTATTACCGGTACATGGTTTTGGTAAATCTGAAGGAAAAACTCAGCAGATAATCTGATAGTGTGTATGGGGCTTAGGAGTAACTGAGTTGAGTGTACAGAGATTGGTTCTGGTGCAGTGCCCCAGTATGCTATTAGAATTTACATTTCGTTTTTGACCTCCATGTAGCCAGGGAGTGCAATTATCATTTGATAATGTCTATTTTGGTTTCTGTTGGTGCAGGTTCCGTTGATTTCCCCTGCATCCCATGGTACTTTGGGATAATATGGGATATAGTTGGTGGAAGAATCCAGATCCTGGCCTGCACATTAATACTTCTTCAGCCAATCCCTGACCAGGGGGATGATTGACCAGCAGGTGGCTGAGATGAGTATAAATGGGCTAAGATCCAGAACAGAGCTCTTTTGTTGCTGGGGGAGTAAAATCCAGCTTGAGGGCTGTGACATCCCTTTTTACCTGCAGCTGAAAGAAACTTTTTGAGATCCCAGCCCTTGCTGTGGCAGGAGGACCTCTAGCCTAGCCTCCTGAGTCCTAGGATCCAGGACACAGGAGAATCAAGTACAGACACTAACTGATACTGCAGGTGGCTACACAGTATTCAGGAAACAGTAAGTACCATCCTCTTGGACTTGGAGACTTTCTTTAGCTTGATTTTGGAGAGATTATTCTTTGTACATCCAGGTATATACTCCTGTTTAAGAGTCCCAATTTACCTTTACTTTAAAGGGGGTGCTCTCATCCCTGAACGAATAATTCAGATTTACTATCCTCTACTGCAAGTTGTTGACATTTATTAGAGTATCCCTAGGCTCACACTCATCCTATCCCAGCTCTTTAACAAAATAAAAAACACAAAAAGACACGTGCAGCCTGCTCTCTGACTTATGTGACTGTGAAATACAGTTTGCCTGGCTGCTGTGGGTCCATCAAGGAATGGAAAATGGGACGAAACAGCCAGGCCAATCCTGGGTTTACGCTACACTGGTAATCCTAAAATCAGCTTTTGTGATGCTTGTTTATATTTTTAACCATGGGAGTGTTTTACTTTTTATATTAGAATACATATATACAGTGAGCACTATGTGTTTTTTTGTGTCTCTGTTTTGAGTTATACTGTTTCTGAATGGTGGATTATGATAGCAGAATAAAGAGCTGGGTGCGGAAGCAGAGATCTGGCAGTGTGGACCTGAGGGTGTTTATTAATCTTATGCTGGCTTTACTAACTCTGAGGTCCATCTAAATAGGTGAGAGGCGAGCACACCTGAAGAGCACAAGAGTGCACTTTTCAGCTTTCATTTTTATCATCGGATGAAGATTGAAGATTTTTTTGGCACATGAAATATCAGAGTGTTGTTTTATCATTTAAGAAAGTGTTTTGACACATGCACCATTTTTGTAGACTATTGTTGGGGGACTTTTCTTTGTATTTTCACTATTTCTATTTACTACTTGATATTGAATCATTTTTGGGATATAGATTTTTTTTTCTTCTAGTAATTAAGAATATCTTTTGGACCCAAGTCCACGAAATTACTTCCCATATCACTGATAGTCAGATAGACTTCACCCCAGCCAGACTCATTCTGCACTATTCCTCAACTCCGGTTCACCTGTACAAGAAATCCCTTTGCTTACATCTGCTCAACGCAGCTAAACTTTGTATACCAACACACTGGAGCACTCCAGAAGTGCCATCAATACAAGAGTGGCTGAACCGCATCAAAAAAAAGCGGAAATGGAAGAATTGATCCATATCTCTAGAGATTCACCTCACAAGTTTGCTCAAACATGGACGAAATGGAACGACTTCTGCTCCTCCGACCGATACACATGGGTTGTGAGCCCAGCAACTTAACTTGGAAACCTATATGGGTCGGCAACACAATGCATCACATTTATGACTAGATTGGTGATTCTTTCCACTGAAGAACTCTCTCACACATCCAGGTGTGAGGAGGACCTGCTATTTAACATAGTTCTTATTGCCTACCTCGAAAGTACGGCGGGGCCCAGGGGGGGGGACCTCCCCCCTCTGTCACTCTGATTCCCCTACCCGACCCCCCCCTTCCCCTTTCTCTTTCTCCTTGATACTTTACCCTCCCTTCCTGTCCTCCTCTGTCCCTCTCACCCCCCCCATAACCCAGCGCGGACTCAAGACCATGCCACCTCTCCTCTCTATAAACTATTCGCTGAACTGCCCAACAGCTCGTATTGTCCTGACCATCTTAACACTACACACGTTGACTAGACTGGACGCGACGATGGATTGGCCCTCTGACTGGACCCCCGCTATTCTGATCAAATATAAGTTCATGTCCCCCACACTTGACTTTTTCTACATACACTGCTTCTGGTGACAATATCTCCTAGCTGGCCAGGGAACTTTTGTCGCCTAACTATCTTATAAAAGCCAGCTTGCAACAGCCTGACTAGAAATCACCAGGCAAGGGGACCAGGTCCAATATACAAATGCGCATGTCCTTATGTGTTAATTTTGTCTAGTTCAAAAATTATTTGTATGAGTTTTTTTTCAACTCACATGTAAAATGTTTATACGAGGATTGTATACCTTTCTAAAAAATTTCAATAAAATAATTATGGGAAAAAAAAAAAAGAATATATTTGTTTCCATATTCCCTATTGGGGAGAGATGCAACTTAGGGAGTTAGCTGCTCTGTTATTCTGTGAGACTGAGTAGCATGGGGATATATTATTTTAATTTACATATTAGAAAATGATGAATAACATTCCAAAATTATCTGAACCCTTTGCAACTAAATAATAAGATTCCAGTCGGACCCCACCCACATACAGACCTCCAGGCAATAGCCACTGGAAGCCCACTGATCTGGATAGTGATCATGTGAACGGGTAAGGTCTAATTTTCAATACTGGCCTTTCCCATTAGTTCATGCTCAATCACCTCACAACTTTAATAAAGCAGAAAATACAACACTTCTTTTTATAAAATAGAATAGAACTAAGCTTATTTCCTGGTTCAAACTTGCCATGCCATGTCATGATATGGCACAGTCATACTCCAATGCTAATATTTTCAAGTTCCTCAATGTGTAATATGTGTACCAACACAGAAGTCATGGCTCACTTTCTTTCATCTGTGCTAACCCTTAATTTCTTTAATGATGTTTTAAAGTTAGCATTCTCAGAATATCATGCAGTACATTTTGGTCTGGGTACCACTTCCTATAGTTTCTAGTAAGGGTGCTTCAATAAAGTAGGAGGCCTTCTGTCAGTTCCAGTGCCATCATGGATCAAAGTGTGCAGGCTCATTAGTCATTTAGTGGTGGTGCTTGATGGCATAGTACTCACTGTGTTATGTCAATTAAGGCTGGCTATAGACAATATTTCTTCCACTTACACTAACAGTGGGGCACTATTTCTTCCACTTATTTCAGTGATGGGACACTATTTCTCCCACTGACACCAACAATGGGGTACTATTCCTCCCACCAATACCAACAATTTGGCACTATTCCTCCTACTGACACCAACAATGGGGCACTATGCATCCCACTAATACCAGAGATGGGGCACTATTCCTTCTCCTAGTGACCATGAATTTTGAGGCTATGTTTATTCTCACTGATGCTGGGCACTGGCATATTGTCTACCCCCGCTGGCCATCAGCCAGCCCCCCTAAAGTCTGAAGGACAGTAAACTGGCCCTTTTCTTGAAAAGTTTGGAGACCCCTTGTTTTATGCTACTAATGTAGCCAACTTTATAAAGCTGTCACAAGATTTGAAGCAAATCGTTTTCCATGCTTCTACAAAATCGGTTTCTGATCTGATATCTGCCAGTTTGTCTGTGATTTTGTTTTTGCACACAAAGGTAACCAATTGATATGAAGGCTTGTCAAACATTTCAGCATTGCAAAACAAAACTCCTTCATTGTTATGTGACTACACCATGTTATCAGCTTGAAACTATGTGGCAATCTCTTCTTTAATGCTGAATTTATTTTAACCACTTGCCGACCGCCGCACGACGATATACGTCGGCAGAATGGCACGGGCAGGCATATTGGCGTATATATAAGTCCATGCCTGCCCGCGGGTGGGGGGCCCGATCGGGCCCCCCCCCGGTGCCTGCGGCGGTCGGCATTCGTTCGGGAGAGATCAGGGATGAGGGGACGGCCATTCATTCATGGCCACCCCCTCGCGATCGCTCTCGACGAATGGAAATCCCCCGTGACATCACTTCCTCTCCTGTAATGTAAACACAGGAGAGGAAGTGATGTATTCTCTCCTCCGTGTCGGTATTTTCCGTTCCGACACGGAGGAGAGCGGATCGGTGAGTTGCACCAACACTCTACACACACAGTAGAACATGCCAGGCACAATCACACCCCCCCTTTACCCCCCGATCACCCCCCCAATTACCCCTGCCCCCCAGTCACAGTGACACCAATGTCATTTTTTTTTTTTTTTTTTTTTTTTTGCATTGGTGTCATTTGTGACTGTAATAACTGTTAGGGCAGTTAGAGTTAGCCCCCTTTAGTTCTAATGTACCCCCCTAACCCCCCCAATAAAGGTTTAACCCCGTGATCACCCCCCGTCGCCAGTGTCACTAAGGCTGGGTTCACATTGCAGCGGTTTATGAGAACGAATGTGATTCGCACCGCACTGCAGTGCAAATCACATCCGATCTCTGTGCGATTCGAGTTCAGCCATTCGCCGCACCCGCCGCACCCGCCGCAAATTCGCACGGGACCCTTTTTTTGGCCCGCAGCAGAATCGGATCGCATGGGTGTTCACACCATGCGATCCGAGTTTGCAGATCGCACTGCGATATGCGAACTGATCTGGGGGTGTCAGTAACATTTCACTGACACTCCCAGCAGTTCGCATAGGGCAGTGTGAACTGCCGCCGGGAGGCATGCGATGCGGGAACCCGCCGCGGATTCGCGGCGTTTCCGCATCGCTCCAGTGTGAACCCAGCCTAATAAGCGATCATTTTTCTGATCGCCGTATTAGTGTCACAGGTGACGCTAGTTAGGCAGGTAGGTATTTAGGTTCGCCGCAGCTTTTTATAGCGCCAGGGACCCCCATATACTACCGCATAAAGCCCCCTGATTGCCCCCTAGTTAACCCTTTCACCAGTGATCACCATATAACTGTTACAGGTGACGCTGGTTGGTTAGTTATTTTTTTATAGTTTCAGGGCACCCGCCATTTATTACCTAATAAAGGTTTAACCCCCTGATCACCCGGCGGGTGTCATTTGTGACTAATAACTGTTAGGGCAGTTAGGGTTAGCCCCCTTTAGTTCTAAGGTACCCCCCTAACCCCCCCAATAAAGGTTTAACCCCGTGATCACCCCCCGTCGCCAGTGTCACTAAGGCTGGGTTCAGATTGCAGCGGTTTGAGAACGGATGTGATTCGCACCGCACTGCAGTGCAAATCACATCCGATCTCTGTGCGATTCGAGTTCAGCCATTCGCCGCACCCGCCACACCCGCCGCACCCGCCGCAAATTCGCACGGGACCCTTTTTTTGGCCCGCAGCAGAATCGGATCGCATGGGTGTTCACACCATGCGATCCGAGTTTTCAGATCGCACTGCGATATGCGAACTGATCTGGGGGTGTCAGTAACATTTCACTGACACTCCCAGCAGTTCGCATAGGGCAGTGTGAACTGCCGCCGGGAGGCATGCGATGCGGGAACCCGCCGCGCATTCGTGGCGTTCCCGCATCGCTCCAGTGTGAACCCAGCCTAATAAGCGATCGTTTTTCTGATCGCTGTATTAGTGTCACAGGTGACGCTAGTTAGGCAAGTAGGTATTTAGGTTCGCCGCAGCTTTTTATAGCGCCAGGGACCCCCATATACTACCGCATAAAGCCCCCTGATTGCCCCCTAGTTAACCCTTTCACCAGTGATCACCATATAACTGTTACAGGTGACGCTGGTTGGTTAGTTATTTTTTTATAGTTTCAGGGCACCCGCCATTTATTACCTAGTCTCACTAGTGTACCCCTAAATTTAGGGGTGTCTACTTTCCAAAATGGGGTCATTTGGGGGGGGTTTGTGCCATCTTGGCATTTTATGGCCTTCAAAACTGTAACGCCCTTAGAAAGCCTGAAGGCGGTGCTTGGTTTTCGGGGCCCCGTACGCGGCTAGGCTCCCAAAAAGTCCCACATATGTGGTATCCCCGTACTCAGGAGAAGCAGCAGAATTTATTTTGGGGTGTCATTTCACATATGCCCATGGCATGCGTGAGCAATATATCATTTAGTGACAACTTTGTGAAAAAAAAAAAAAAAGTTTGTAATTTTCCCGCAACTTGTGGCAAAATATAAAATATTCCATGGACTCAACATGCCTCTCAGCAAATAGCTTGGGGTGTCTACTTTCTAAAATGGGGTCATTTGTGGGGGTTTTGTGCCATCTTGGCATTTTATGGCCTTCAAAACTGTAATAGGTAGTGAGGAGTGAAGTCAAATATTTACGCCCTTAGAAAGCCTGAAGGCGGTGCTTGGTTTTCGGGGCCCCGTACGCGGCTAGGCTCCCAAAAAGTCCCACATATGTGGTATCCCCGTACTCAGGAGAAGCAGCAGAATTTATTTTGGGGTGTCATTTCACATATGCCCATGGCATGTGTGAGCAATATATCATTTAGTGACAACTTTGTGAAAAAAAAAAAAAAAAAAAAAAGTTTGTAATTTTCCCGCAACTTGTGGCAAAATATAAAATATTCCATGAACTCAACATGCCTCTCAGCAAATAGCTTGGGGTGTCTACTTTCTAAAATGGGGTCATTTGTGGGGGTTTTGTGCCATCTTGGCATTTTATGGCCTTCAAAACTGTAATAGGTAGTGAGAAGTGAACTCAAAAATTTACGCCCTTAGAAAGCCTGAAGGCGGTGCTTGGTTTTCGGGGCCCCGTACGCGGCTAGGCTCCCAAAAAGTCCCACATATGTGGTATCCCCGTACTCAGGAGAAGCAGCAGAATTTATTTTGGGGTGTCATTTCACATACGCCCATAGCATGTGTGAGCAATATATCATTTAGTGACAACTTTGTGTAAAAAAAAAAAAAAAATTTTTTTTTTGTCATTATTCAATCGCTTGAGGCAAAAAAATAAAATATTCAATGGGCTCAACATGCCTCTTATCAATTTCCTTAGGGGGTCTACTTTCCAAAATGGGGTCATTTGGGGGGGTTTTGTACTGCCCTGCCATTTTAGCACCTCAAGAAATGAGATTGGCAGTCGTAAACTAAAAGCTGCGTAAATTCCAGAAAACGTACCTTAGTTTGTAGATGTGACAACTTTTGCGCAAACCAATAAATATACAATTATTGACTTTTTTTTTACCAAAGACATGTGGCTGAATACATTTTGGCCTAAATGTATGACTAAAATTGAGTTTATTGGATTTTTCTAATAACAAAAAGTAGAAAATATCATTTTTTTTCAAAATTTGCGGTCTTTTTACGTTTATATCGCAAAAAATAAAAATCGCAGAGGCAATCAAATACCATCAAAAGAAAGCTCTATTTGTGGGAAGAAAAGGACGCAAATTTTGTTTGGGTACAACATTGCATGACCGCGCAATTACCAGTTAAAGCAGCGCAGTGCCAAAGTGTAAAAAGACCTCTGGTCATTTACCAGCAAAATGGTCCGGTCTTAAAGTGGTTAAACTGACAGTGGACTGGCACTATCATGTGACCTTCATTCATTGGAAATATACTTTCACAATGCATTTTTATTAGTTAAAGTGTTACTAAACCCAGGACCCTGCATTCACTATATCTGGTCTCTCACAGTACACAGATCATGGAAATGCAATTATTTTAGGAAATATAAACTGAACAAATACCTTTTTTCAACAGCAGTTGGAGCAGTCTTGTGACTTCGCCGAATAGCGAACAATTTGGTGTGTTCGCGGCAATTTCAAAAGCCGCGGAACACCCTTTAAAAGTCTATGGGAGAAATCAAAAGTGATAATTAGGGTTTTGTGCATGGTATTGTCATAAAAAAATGTTTGGGGACCTGGCTCATGCCCCAGGGGACATGTATTGATGCAAAAACAAGTTTTAAAAACTGACGTTTTTGTGGGGGGAAGGATTTTAATAATGCGTAAAGTGAAATAATAAAAGTGAAATATTCCTTTAAATTTCGTACCTGGGGGGTGTCTAGAGTATGCCTGTAAAGTGGCACATGTTTCCCGTGTTTAGAACAGTCCAAGAGCAAAATTAAATTTCTAAAGGAAAAAAAGTAATTTAAAAGTATTTGCGGCTCTAATGAATTGTCGGCCATACACATAAATATCTTTATATTTGTACAATACGTATATTTTTAATAAAACCAACAGTTTTTTTTTTAACTACACCATCCGGAGCCCTCTTTTTTCTTTTTCCTGTTCTATATGCCATCTGTATGAGCCCTTATTTTGAAATTGGAGTTAGGATTTCCGAAGTATCACCGCCCTCGAATGTGGGAAACATCGGTTGTCGACTATTGGGTTCACTTACCTCTATCCGGGATCAAGGACGCCTATAGGAAGATTTTACACCGTGATCCATTTTATCAGAAGTTGGAATATAATCCTCCGGGATTACAAGCACTTTAGACCCACTGCCGTAGGGCATGCTGGTCCAACATTTCCGGTAAGAGTATCCACCTTATATTTATAGAGTGTTGCATCCTCAGATATTACTACAGACAAACAGATTGCTGCCGTTGGTTCCTCTGCCGCTTTGGTTCAAGGTTTACATGAGAAGATTGGCCACTCTTGTTTTATATAATAAGAGGACTCCTTTACAAATTGATGAACTGATAATAGCTTATCTTTCAGGATTCACGTTATATAATCCCACTGTCATTATATCATTTATGCACAGTTGTAATTATATGCACCAGGTATTACACATTGCACATAATGTTGTTTACACTTATCTCATAATAAGTGCAAGACTTCTCTTTTTTCCAGCACGGGTTGTTTATATTTACCCAAAATTTGCCTTAAGAGTCCATTCACACAGGGGCAACACGACTTGTAGGCGACTTGAGTGAGGCAACTTGTACACGACTTGAGTTAAGATCACAGCGCGACTTGCGACGACTTCAACACGACTTGTGATGACTTCAACCTGACTTGGGACGACTTACAAGTCGCCCCAGGCCAGGCGACTTTTGCCGTGGCCAAGCAGAGAATGAGCTCAAGGGGGAACTCCACGCCAAATTTCTGAAAAAAATTTGGCGTGGGTTCCCCCTCCGAGGGCATACCAGGCCCTTAGGTCTGGTATGGATTCCAAGGGGAACCCCCTACGCCGAAAAAACGGCGTGGGGGTCCCCCCCCAGATCCACACCAGACCCTTATCCGAGCACGCTACCCGGCCGGCCAGGAAAGGGGGTGGGGACGAGCGGGCGGCCCCCCCCTCCTGAGCCGTACCAGGCCGCGTGCCCTCAACATGGGGGGTGCCTTGGGGGAGGGGGGGCGTGCGCCCCCCCACCCCAAAGCACCTTGTCCCCATGTTGATGAGGACAAGGGCCTCTTCCCGACAACCCTGGCCGTTGGTTGTCGGGGTCTGCGGGCGGGGGGCTTATCGGAATCCGCGAGCCCCCTTTAATAAGGGGGCCCCCGAATACCGGCCCCCCACCCTATGTGAATGAGTATGGGGTACAATGTACCCCTACCCATTCACCTGTGAAATAAAGTACAAAAAAAAACACAACACAGGGTTAAAATATTTTATTGCACAGCTCCGGGGGTCTTCCGTCTTCGGGGGTCTTCTCGCCGGACTCCTCCGCTATCTTCTTGTAGCTCTTTTGCTAGCGGAGGAGTCCGGCTTTCTTCCTCGCCGCCGGCCTCTTCTCCCGACTTCGGGGGTCTTGCCCCCCTCTTCGGTTCTTCTGCCGGTCTTCTGTCGCCGCCGTCGCCGCCGCCGCCTTCCGTTCTTCTCCTTCTTCTTCTCCTGGAGATGTTGACTCGACGAGCTCTCCGGCCGCAATGCCAGGGACCCGCTGAGCTGCCACTTATATAGGGACAATGGGGCGGTGTCACATGGGTTGATGTCACATGGGTTGATGTCACATGGGTTGATGTCACATGGTAAGGGGCGGGGGTCACCATGTGACATCAACCCATGTGACCAACCCATGTGACATCAACCCATGTGACACCGCCCCATTGTCCCTATATAAGTGGCAGCGGAGCGCGTCCCTGGCATTGTGGCCGGAGAGCTCGTCGAGTCAACATCTCCAGGAGAAGAAGAAGGAGAAGAACGGAAGGCGGCGGCGACGGCGGCGACAGAAGACCGGGCCACCGCCTGTAAAAGAGCTATAAGAAGGCGCGGTGGCCCGGCAGAAGAACCGAAGAGGGGGACAAGACCCCCGAAGTCGGGAGAAGAGGCCGGCGGCGAGGAAGAAAGCCGGACTCCTCCGCTAGCAAAAGAGCTACAAGAAGATAGCGGAGGAGTCCGGCGAGAAGACCCCCGAAGACGGAAGACCCCCGGAGCTGTGCAATAAAATATTTTAACCCTGTGTTGTGTTTTTTTTTGTACTTTATTTCACAGGTGAATGGGTAGGGGTACATTGTACCCCATACTCATTCACATAGGGTGGGGGGCCGGTATCCGGGGGCTCCCTTATTAAAGGGGGCTCGCAGATTCCGATAAGCCCCCCGCCCGCAGACCCCGACAACCAACGGCCAGGGTTGTCGGGAAGAGGCCCTTGTCCTCATCAACATGGGGACAAGGTGCTTTGGGGTGGGGGGGCGCACGCCCCCCCTCCCCCAAGGCACCCCCCCCATGTTGAGGGCACGCGGCCTGGTACGGCTCAGGAGGGGGGGGGCCGCCCGCTCGTCCCCACCCCCTTTCCTGGCCGGCCGGGTAGCGTGCTCGGATAAGGGTCTGGTGTGGATCTGGGGGGGACCCCCACGCCGTTTTTTCGGCGTAGGGGGTTCCCCTTGGAATCCATACCAGACCTAAGGGCCTGGTATGCTCTCGGAGGGGGAACCCACGCCAAATTTTTTTCAGAAATTTGGCGTGGAGTTCCCTCTTGAGAGCTGATAATTCTGTCAGAGTCGCCTCCGTATAGACGGAGATCCGACTTGGAGGCGATCTCCATTGAAATCAATGGGTACCGGTCGCCTACAAGTCGGATAGAAGTAGTACAGGAACCTTTTCTGAAGTCGGAGCGACTTCAGTAGTGTGCATTAAGACGGCTCTCATTCACTTACATTGCTTTTTAAATGTTGTCCGACCTGAGGCGACCTGAGGCGACTAGGGGCGACCTGAAGTCGGATCAGGAGTTGCCCCTGTGTGAATGGACTCTTAGGTTTTTATGTTCACTTTTTTAGCGCTACATTTCTTGTTTTCACATTTATTGTAACTTTGTTTGTTTGAGTGTCAGCTGCTAGTTCTATCCGAGTAGCGCAGTGTTTTGCCTTTTTGCTACATTCACATAAAAGTCATTGAAAAAAACGGCATTGGGATCCCCCCACAGGGGAACCCCCGAATCAAAATGAAAAAAAAAATACGTGGGGGTCCCCCCAAATTCCATTCCAGGCTCTTCAGGCCTGGTATGGATATTAAGGGGAGCTCCATGCCAAAATTTAAGAAAAATTGCATAGAGGTCCCCCTCAAAATCCATACCAGACACTTCAGGTCTGGTATGGATTTTAAGGGGAGCCCCGTGCCAAACTTTTTTTAAAAATGGCGTGGGTCCCCCCAAAATCCATACCAGACCCTTATCCGAGCACACAACCTGGTAGGCTGCAGGAAAAGAGGGGTGATAAGAGGGCCCCCTTCTGAACCATACCAGGTCACATGCCCTCAACATGGGGAGGGTGCTTTGGGGTAGCCCCCCAAAGCACCTTGTCCCCATGTTGATGGGGAGAAGGGCATCATCCCCGCAACCCTTGCCCGGTGGTTGTGAGGGTCTGTGGACTTATCGGTATCTGGAAGCCCCTTTTAACAAGGGGACCCCCAGATCCCACCCCCCCATGTGAAATGGTAACGTGGTACAAATGTATCCCTACCATTTCACAAAAAATTTGTGAAAATTGTAAAAAAACAAAAGACACGGCTTGGGACAATTTATTTATTAAAAAATAAAAAATAAAAGTGTCCTTTGAAGTTCATACATCCTCTTCTCTCGCTCTAACGGACAAAAAAAAAAAAAGCCGCACCCCGACATGATCTGCCTCCATGGGAGGCACCCGCCATAATGACCACCTCTCAGGTGACAGCTCTTTTATAACTGAGGGCAGGGCCACACGATGACATCTCCAGGTGACCCCACCCCCTCTGACGCACGGGGACATCCCTATGGCTTTCCCGTAGCATCAGAGGGGGGCGGGGTCACTCAGTTACAGGGGTGTTTGGCTCATCCCTAGTGACAAAATTCTTTCTTAACCACTTGCCGCCCGCCCTATAGGCAATTGACGGTGGCAAAGTGGTTTCATAATCC
Organism: Lithobates pipiens; assembly: GCF_037356315.1. Lineage (NCBI taxonomy): Eukaryota > Metazoa > Chordata > Amphibia > Anura > Ranidae > Lithobates > Lithobates pipiens. The sequence continues at coordinate 476,485,216 of NW_027507764.1, forward strand.
TGATCGGACGTCATATGATGTGATCAGGATTATGAGCCGCTGCGCGCCCCCGGGGGCGCGCATCGCGGCGATCGTTGTTGCGGGGTGTCAGTTTGACACCTGGCAACTACGATCTCGGTAAAGAGTCTCTGACGGAGACTCTTGACCACGTGATCAGCCGTGTCCAATCACGGCTGATCACAGTGTAAATGGGAAGAGCCAGTGATCGGCTTTTCCTCACTGGCGTCTGTCAGACGCGAGTAGAGGAGAGCCGATCGGCTACTCCTCTGACAGGGGCGTCTGTGCTGATCGATTATCAGCACAGCCCCCCCGAGGATGCCCGCACTGGACCACCAGGGACGCCACCAGACCACCAGGGAAAAGGTAATCCTCCCTAGACCACCAGGGATGCCAGTCAGCACAATGGATGCCAATCAGTGCCCATAATGGATGCCAATCAGTGCCCACAATGGGCATCACTGATTGGCATGCATTATTGTTTGGCACTGATTGGCATCCATTAGTACAGTATAACACCAATGCCGCCTATGAGTGCCCACCTGTGCCGCCTATGAGTGCCCACCTGTGCCGCCTATGAGTGCCCACCTGTGCTGCCTATCAATGCCCACCCATGCCCATCGGTGCTGCCTATCCATGCCCATCTGTGCTGCCTATCCATGCCCATCTGTGCCGCCTATCCATGCCCATCTGTGCCGCCCATCCATGCTCATCTGTGCCACCCATCCATGCCAATCCGTGCCGCCCATCCATGCCAATCCGTGCCAGCTATCAGTGCCAATTTGTGCCACCTATCCGTGTCCATCTGTGTCGCCCATCCGTGTCGCCCATCAGTGTCGCCTATCAGTGCTGCCTATCAGTGCCACATATCAGTGTCCATCAATGCCCCCTCATCAGTGCCACTTCATTGGTGCCACATTATTGGTGCCCATCAGTGCCGCCTTATCAGTGCCCATCAGTGTAGCCCCATCAGTGCCCATCAGTGAAGGAGAAAACATACTTATTTACAAAGTTTTGAAACTGAAACAAAAAATCATTTTTTTTAAAAAAATTTCAGTATTTTTTTATTTGTAGCGCAAAAAATAAAAACCATAGAGGTGATCAAATACCACCAAAAGAAAGCTCTATTTGTGGGAAAAAAATGATAAAAATTTCATTTGGGTACAGTGTAGCATGACCGCGCAATTGTCATTCAAAGTGCGACAGCGCTGAAAGCTCAAAATTGGTCTGGGCAGGAAGGTGTTTAAGTGCCCTGTATTGAAGTGGTTAAAGACCGAAACACATACTTGCCAGGTCTTTTTTACCTTACCAGAAATCCCTGTTGCTAGGTAATCTTCCTAATCTGCCTCTTCCTACTCCAGGGTGACAATAACATTCGGTTCGACCCAAACTTTGAAAAATTGGTGTTTTCCAGTACCAAACATCCTGCCTGTACTAAACATCCAACTGCTTCTTACATTCAGTTGAGAGCTGTCAGTTGCAATGTGGAGTCCATAGGGAACACAGCGCCATATCAGATTGTTGTTCATAATAGTTGACACGGAGCCACATAGTTAAAAACTGGGATCGGCAATGTATTTATTTTGTAGAATTTTATTTTATTTTAATATTGTAGAATTTTGGGGGGGGATTTTTTTAAATACAGGACTTGTGAAATGCGTATGGTGCCTTTATTTACTTTGCAGTTGTTTTTTCTAAATGAGTAACCTAGGCATTGTATGTGAGTTAACTACGTATGGCTTACTCATTCACATGGGGGATGATAACTGAGTTTCCCTTATTTTTAAAGGGGCATCCAGATTCCCCAAAACCTCAGCTTGCTGACCCCCACAGCCCTGGCCCTTGTTCTGATTTACATGTGGACAATGTGCTTTCCAGGGGGTCCTCATATTTTTCTTCTTGGTTCTTACATGGAAATCCTCCTTGAAATTAGGTTTGGTATGGATTTTTTTTTTCTTTTTTATCCTACCTTAACATCTCCTTAACATCTATACCAGACCTTCACCTAGGATTAGGGTCTGGCAGAGATTATAGGAATTGTCAGTCACTTTGATTGTAAACAGAATGAAGTGGCTAGGGAAATGTAATTTACCACCAATTTAAATGGCATTTTGTCTTTGAAGATGTAAATTTTGGTGTAATGCATTGCATACATCATACAAATGGGCCATCTCACAAATTTAAGGCACCCTCCATGTTATTTATGGGAATTGAGCATGTTTAATGTTTTACTTTAAGCCTTATTAAAATCACATCTCCCCATCAAATGGCAGTGCCCAGCACCCCATGGCCTTTTTTTTTTTTACAATCCCTTGCCTATAAACCTTGAAATTGGTCAAGATTCATATTAAAGATTCGGCTCCAATTGACTTTAGTTGACTTGAATTCATGTTCAGAGCTTTGGCACAGTTTGGCAAACCCTCTGCAAACAGAACCAGGGTACATTCAGTTCATCCCTATTCACAAGCTAATAACAGCTAACCACAGCAATTCCACATACTAGTATAATATTCTGTATATGAATTGAGCAGTAAATAATTCTACTTGTATCATATTTGGAGAAAATTGACGCCACCTACAATAATAACATTTATATTAGGAAAGTAAATGAAGCTATTTGTGTCACTAGTGCTTATGTTCTTTCAAAAAAGATTTTGTTCCAGTCAATGATAATTTTTTGTGTTAAAAGTCGCAAAGTGTAACTGTTTTTATATAAATATCTGATTCTAGACAGCACAGTGCATTGATTATAAACCTACAGGCAAAAGGAAAAGGGCTGAACATTATTTGTGGCAAAAGTTAAATATGGGCTCCCATACTCATGGGCAGTGTTTGAGGAGTCGCAATGGCGACCTCGCCCATGCTCCAAGAGGCCTGTGTGGCCTCCCTGTCACATTCCTGCAATGTGAACGGGGCTGCAATGTAAAGGGGGACTGTGATGTAAAGGGGAGTGGGGCTGTTATGGAAAGATGGACTGTGGACACTGAATGTAAATGGGGAACTGTGATTTAAAGGTGGATATGGTGGGAAGGGTAGGCTGAAGACACTGATGTATAGGGGAAACTGTGATGTAAAGGGGGTAGTGATGTATTAAAGTACAAAAATGAGATATGGACCTGAGCAAGAAGAACATTTTACTGTATGAACCTCTGCAAATTTTAATTCAAGACCTCTGTTTTACATTTTGTCACTGGGAAAAAACTCATGTGTTATCATATGTGAATAATTTAATAAACTCTGTATCTCCATAAGTCCCACGCTGGACCATCTGAGTTTCCCTTTTACATACAAGCCCACCACTTTCGCCAGAAAGCTTAGGGTATGGCCTGCCTGACCCCCCTCCCTTGTGTGCTTGTGCACAGTTTAGCAGGGTGGTAAGGGTGAGGGGGCTGAGCAGAGATTGCTTGCCCTGTCACCCTGTGTAGGTGAAACCAGAAACTTAGAGGGCACAGGATGAATTACATATACATGGTGACGTAGCAAGCACTTTTGCCCAGCAACACAGTGAAGAGGCCCCTTCAAATAAGTGTGCCTCCTTCCTCCCTATAAGGACGCATCCATACCTAATCAATTCTGTACCTCCCCAGAGAATACACAGACAGATCACCCCTTGATCCGATTGTACTTTTCACCTACAGGACATATTGAAAGCCCATAAGTCATTATGGGCTCTGGTTCCTTTTGAAGAAAGTTATCTTCCATTATTTTTTGCATGTATTATTGTGCTTGTAGGTGGATCAAAATTCCTAGCCCTCCTTTCTCTTTAGCTTTGCTGCTAAGAAGGCTCTAATATTCTACATTTATCTTTTAGAGGTTATTTTTTTCAGGTGAAGGGTGTCTTACTTAAGTCTACAATGGTTAACGGGTTGGGCTTTTTTATATATATAACTAATGTCAGTGGTTAGGTATTTCTTTTTTGTTGACCACCTTACCGGTTGGTCTAAGGCTGGGTATAGATGGTTAATTATTTTTTAGTCAGAGGACTAAACAAAAGGGCTGAACGAAGAAAAAAAACAAAAAAAACCTTCCATCCACACAAGTGGGGTGGATAGATTAATCCCCTGCCAGGACTCTATATTTTGACAGTGATTCCCACTGCTGTCAGAATACACTGCTCAGCAGCTGTGACTGGAAAGGTTTCCAGTGTGTCCGTTCGATAGAAGTTGATCTAACAATGAACATGTTGAACATGCAGGACCAGACACAGATCAACATTTTGCTCTGCCTATGCCCTGATTAAAGTTGGTACACACTATGTACTCACTACATTTTTTTTCGTTCAACCCAGCAGGTATAGCTGGTCGTAGCCGCTGTACTCACTCTGCAAAATTAGTACAGCAGTCTCCCCCCACTTAGCTGTTGTTTTCTAACAGGGGCACAGCTAAGAGAGCTGATCGGGAGTCAGTCAGTTGCTGGTTTTCCAGCATGCTCATCCAACAGATATCAGCCAACCAGCTAGCTTCTGTCGGAGAGACTGACATACAGAGGGACCAAATGTCAGCTGTTCTTTTTTGTAACTGGCCAATGTCTCCTGACATCCGGCCCATGTGTACTGGTCTTAAGTCATTCTGCTATTCAGGTGGTTGTTGTTTCACTTACTCATTTCTCTAAGATAGGTGATTGGTTATCTTCCACTTGTTACTTGGCACCCATCAATTCTTCAGGTTCCAAATGCTGCACGTACAGTAAAATCTTGTTCTTAGTGTCTATTGGGGGACACAGATCCTGCCCCTTTGTGGAATTAGGTCTTATGTATTGCTTGCTCACAAAACTGAGGAATCGTGATTGGAGGTGGGGTCATATGGGGGGTTATCTTAATATATTTTGTTTGCCAGTGCCAAAAACCCCTGTAGACAGCAGTATAACCCACATATCTAAGCATTACTACTATCCTGTGTCCTTTAATGGACTTCAAGAAACATATTTTAAGCTTAGTACAAATCTTATTTTACTGAACATTTATAACTTGAGTTTTCTTTTGGGAACCAGTTAAACGCATTGGGTTAGTTACACTTTAAGTAAACCAGGGCAGTTCAAGCTGAGTATAAGATTAATAAATGCAAAGGCATGTGCTGCCTTCAGTGAAAAGTGAATGACAAAATAACTGGTAAATTCAGAGAAACCATCAGTTAAAAATTACATTCAGAGCTCTCCCCCTTCCAATTCCCAACTCTGCCCTTTAATGTGATGGGCTGCCTTACTAATGTATAGGGTGGCTTGGGAGGCTGGAGAACTGAGTGAGATCAATCTTGAACAGCTGAGAAATTCTCATAATTTCAGTTGTTCAGAAGCCACATGGGACCCTTGTAAAAGTTAAGCCAGGCTTCCTCTCTATTACACTCAGAGACAGATTAAGGGACTTTGGCTGCCTCAGTCCTTCAATTGTCATTGAAAAGGATTGCAATAAAAACAACAGCAGTACTGGAAACTGCCTACAAATGCATCCTTCGATAGGTGCATGGTTTTGGTCAATTGCACTATCCCCTGGTTACTGTAGGAGCCATCAGGCTTTAGGCTCCTATCTGGGTTGCCTTGTGGATGATCTGGCTCTCTCACACATTACACTGTAATGCACGTCAGGCAAATAAAATATTTATTACTTTCTGGATTTACATTGTATTTTTATGAGTGAGACATCACTATTTTCAACACCAAAGATCAAAGAGAAAGGCACCATATATATTTAGGAATAATTAATTGCACTGCATTATATGTGTGTGTGTCTATGTGTATTTTGTCAATACCAAACACACTGGAACCGTTATAGACAGCATTCGATTTACAGAGAACAGGGTGACAAGTGGTAATGATCATTGAGGCTGTCACTGATAAAAATAACTTTACTGATACCTCTGATAATGTGGTTGATACAATAGTACATGATAAAGTATTGCATGATGCACTGTAAATTATTATAGACAGGTTATTAGTTTGTTCAGTCTACTTGGAACACTGGCCAAAATAACAGTTTCTGAGAGCTTGTCCCATGAGTCCTAACATTCCAGAAGGTTTAAGGGCAGAGGTGACAAAAATATGTGGGGGTTGGAAAATGTGATGAGGTTGCCAGTTAGCTAGTCCCTTTGGTTTCTTATTAGATTTAATGAGCAGGTGTAAAGTGGAGTAGAAGATATGATAGATGAAGCATTTGTGATAATGTACTGTATGCTGTTCTCCATCCCTGACCACCATTTAGCTGGTTCTGCTAATGTCTATGTAGTGCTTATAATATGGTCTTCCACTGTATTTGAACATAGCTTTCTAATAAAACAATAATTATATTTCTAGATAGGTTGCACATATTAAGATCAATTTTGATACATTAGACAAGAGAATACTTACAGTGGTTTTACAGATAAGAAGACTAGTACAGTGCAGCTATTACAGATGTGAATCGTAGAGTCCAATTTGAAAAATTGATCAGTTAATGTACCAAATAAACTATATTGGGAAGGGAAAAAGTAATAATGGGTTAGAATGATCAAAGAAAAATACATTTTACAAGAATACCTGTCCATATTACAGGCATGAATTGCGAAGCAGAAAATAGCAAATGCTTGATAGGTGATGCAAATAAAAACATTTTTCTATACTACATGTTAGATACCCAAGCATAGCTAATATCCTGTAGATTTTGGCTGAACATCCCTTGTTCGATTCATGGCAGAACTCTTGAACATCGCAAAAGTTTTAACCCGAACAGAGAACCCTATTAAAGTCTATGGGACCTGAATTTGAAAAATCAAAAGTGGCCATTTTGAAGGCGTATGTGCAAGTTATTGGCCATAAAAAGGGTTTGGGGGCCCAGGAACTGTGGGGCATGTATTAATGCAAAAAGTTTATTTTTTTTTGAAAGATTATTTTTAAAGGAGCAGTGATTTTAATAATGCTTAACCACTTCAGCGCTGGAAGGATTTACCCCCTTCCTGACCAGAGCACTTTTTACAATTTGGCACTGCGTCAATTTAACTGCTAATTGCGCGGTCATGCAATGCTGTACCCAAATGGAATTTTCGTCCTTTTTTCCCCACAAATAGAGCTTTCTTTTGATGGTATTTGATCACCTCTGTGGTTTTTATTTTTTGTGCTATAAACGGAAAAAGACCTAAAATTTTGAAAAAAAAATGATATTTTCAAATTTTTGTTATTAAAAATCCAATAAACCCAATTTTAGTCATACATTTAGGCCAAAATGTATTCAGCCACATGTCTTTGATAAAAAATAGTCAATATTTATTGGTTTGCGCAAAAGTTATAGCGTCTACAAACTAGGGTGCATTTTCTGGAATTTACACAGCTTTTAGTTTATGACTGCCTATCTCATTTCTTGAGGTGCTAAAATGGCAGGGCAGTACAACCCCCCCCCCAATGACCCCATTTTGGAAAGTAGACACCCCAAGGAAATTGCTGAGAGGCATGTTGAGCCCATTGAATATTAATTTTTTTTGTCCCAAGTGATTGAATAATGACAAAAAAAAGAATTTACAAAAAGTTGTCACTAAATGATATATTGCTCACATATGCCATAGTTATATGTGGAATTGAACCCCAAAATACATTTAGCTGCTTCTCCTGAGTATGGTGATACTACATGTGTGGGACTTTTTGAGAGCCTAGCCACGTACGGGGCCCCAAAAACCAAGCACCGGGGTGCTTTTTTTTTTCTTTATTATATTTTTTCTTTTTTATCTTATTTTTAAACTGTTCCTTTCATTTTTTTTATCATTTTTATTGTTATCTCGGGGAATGTAAATATCCCCTATGATAGCAATAGGTAGTGACAGGTACTCTTTTTTGAAAAAAATTGGGGTCTATTAGACTCTAGATCTCTCCTGTGCCTTCAAAGAATCTGACCACACCAAGATCGGTGTGATAAAATGCTTTCCTAATTTCCCAATGGTGCTGTTTACATCCGGCGAAATCTAATGCCGTGTACACACGATCGGACTATCCGGCGGACAAACCGCCGGACTTTGAAGCGGAGGTCCGTCCGGACTTTCCAAACAAGCGGACCTGTCCACACACGACTGGACTTTTTCGGCGGACTAGGTGCGGCGGACAAATCGCCGGACTATGGAGGGAGTCCGCTGGACTTTTAAAATGAACGAACTTCCCCACACATGGAGGAAAGTACGTTCATTTCGAACATGGCTCCAGGTGGACGGGACTAGCGAAGGAAGTCAATGTCGCCGCCTTCGGCGGCGAGATTGACACCTCGCTGGCCCCGTCACCTGGTATGGACTTAAAGGGGAAGCCCTACGCCAAAAAAATGGTGCAGGGGTCCCCCCAAAGTCCATATCAGACCCTTATCCGAGCACACAGCCTGGCTGGTCAGGAAAGGGGATGGGGATGAGCGACCCCCCTCCTCCTGAGCCGTACCAGGCCGCGTGCCCTCAACATGGGGGGTGCTTTGGGGAAGGGGGGCCCCTAGCCCCCCACCCCAAAGCACCTTGTCCACATGTTGATGAGGACAAGGGCCTCTTCCCAACAATCCTGGCCGTTGGTTGTCGGGGTCTGCGGGCGGGGGCTTATTGGAATCCGGGAGCCCCCTTTAATAAGGGGGCCCCCAGATACTGGCCCCCTATGTGAATGAGTATTGGGGTACCATGTACCCCTACATATTCACCTGGGGGAATAAAGTGTAAAGAGAAAAACACAACACATGTTTTTAAAATAATTTATTGTACAGCTCCGGTTGTCTCCTGTCTTGGGGGGTCTTCTCGCCTGACTCCTCCGCTATCTTCTGCTCTTTTACTAGCTCTTTTACTAGTGGAGGAGCCCGGCTTTCCTCTTTGTCGGCGCCGCCGCCGCCCGGGGGTATTCTTCTGACTTCAGGGGTCTTGTCCCCCTTTCCGGGGGTCTTGTCCCTCTCTTCGGTTCTTCTTGCCGGGCCTCCGCTTTCTTCTTCCAGCTCTTTTACTAGCGGTGGCCCGGTCTTCTGTCACCGCCTTCTCTTCTTCTGACTTCGGGGGTCTTGTCCCCCTATTCGGTTCTTCTTGCCGGGCCTCTGCTTTCTTCTTCCAGCTCTTTAACTAGCGGTGGCCTGGTCTTCTGTTGCTGTCACAGCCTTCTCTTCTTCTCTTCTTCTCTTCTATTTCCTTGAGATGTTGACTCGACACTCTCTCTTTCCGCAATGACAGGGATGTGTTGTGCGGCGACTTATATAGGGACAAAGGGCGGGGTCAATGGGTGATGTCATGTGGTGACCCCACCCCTTATGATGTCACGGAGGATGGAAGAGGGGGGCAAAACCCCCGAAGTCAGAAGAAGGGAAGGCGGCGACAGAAGACCGGGCCACCGCTAGTAAAAGAGCTGGAAGAAGAAAGCGGAGGCCCGGCAAGAAGAACTGAAGAGGGGGACAAGACTCCTGAAAAGGGGGACAAGACCCTCGAAGTCAGAAGAAGACCCCCGGACGGTGCCGGCGACAACAAAGAAGAAAGCCGGGCTCCTCCACTAGTAAAGGAGCTAGTAAAAGAGCAGAAGATAGCGGAGGAGTCTGACGAGAAGACCCCTCAAGACGGATGACCACCGGAGCTTTGCAATAAATTATTTTAAAAAACATGTGTTGTGTTTTTTTTTTACACTTTCTTTCCCCAGGTGAATTGGTAGGGGTACATGGTACCCCAATACTCATTCACATAGGGTAGGGGGCCCGGTATCTGGGGGCCCCCTTATTAAAGGGGGCTCCTGCATTCCGATAAGCCCCCCGCCCTCAGACCCCGACAACCAACGGCCAGGGTTGTCAGGAAGAGGCCCTTGTCCTCATCACCATGGGGACAAGGTGCTTTGGGGTGGGGGGCCCCCCTTCCCCAAAGCACCCCCTCATGTTGGGGGCACGCGGCCTGGTATGGCTCAGGAGGGAGGCGCTCGCTCGTCCCCACCCCCTTTCCTGCCTGGCCGGGCTGCGTGCTCGGATAAGGGTCTGATATGGACTTTGGGGGGGACCCCCATGCTGTTTTTTCAGCGTAGGGCTACCCCTTTAAGTCCATACCAGGTGACGGGGCCAGCGAGGTGACATTGACTTCCTTCGCTAGTCCCGTCTACCTGGAGCCACGTTCAAAATGAACGGACTTTCCTCCGTGTGTGGACAACTCTGTTCATTTCAAAAGTATGGCGGACTATTGCACAGACGGCCGGATTGTCCGCCAGACTACCGAGTCCGGCGGACAATTTTGAGTCAAAACTTCTTTCTAAGTAGTTTGTCGGATAGTCTGATCTTGTGTACGCGGCATAAGTCATAAAATGCTCGTAGGCTAATTAGCCACTAGGATTTCTTTTAAATGAAAGCCAACCGCTGGCTGAAAAGAATGATACCAAGATGATACCTAAACCTGCAGGCATCATTCTGGTATAACCACTCAAAGTCCAGCAACCTACCTACGTTGCTGGTCCTTGTTGGCCATATATTGTAATCTTTTTTTTTCATGCAGCCTGTGGGCTGATGAAAAAAGAGATTCTAATGATGGGCATACATGCACCATTTATATACAGTATGCCGAAGCATCTGCCCCAAAAGGTAGGAGCAAATCGCTCTTCCACCCCTGCTGCCCCCATGCTTCAGCATGTATGCTCTTTTTTTAAACTGTGGTGGTGAAATAACCTCCTACAGCGCTGGAGTAACAGCTTTATGTATCGTGGGAGCAAACGCTGTTGCTGTCAAGATAAATAAATCCACGCTGCAACTGAATGGCGTACCTGCTAAGCAGATGATGGTTAACAATAAAACAAAGTAACATTACAGTATAAGCCCTTGTACATACGGTTGGAAATTCAGACGGAAAATGAGCTGAATATAACATTTTCCGACAACATGATCCGATAGGACTTTGTCCGATTATTTGTAGACAATTCCGATCGGACAAAGTGCCATGCATGCTCAGTAGTGATGGACGAACTTCCGACGGGACGTTTCGCGAACGCGAAATGCGAACGGACCCAAACGTTCGCGAAACCGAACGTTCGCCGCGGGCCCCATTGACTTCAATGGGAGGCGAACTTTGCAAACCTTCATGTCGAATTTGCGGCCACGTGGTAATTATTAGGGGGTAAAACGTAGTCCCACCATCTGGACAATGACATAATACATGTATGAGGTGAATTTGGGATCGATAACTACAAGCATTTTTATTTTATTTGGGAAATTGTTCTAACAATTCAGGACTATGGAGCTAATGAAGGCAATGGAGGAGAGGGAAGGTCAGGGACCAGGGTAGGCAAAGAAGAGGGTGCAGGAGATGATCACCAGCAGCGTGACATACCGGAATGACACATGCACCGTGATAGAGGCATCTGACAGCAGCACCGTAATACAGAGCACTGACAGCAGCACCGTGACATACAGCGCTGACAGCAGCACCGTGACATACAGCGCTGACAGCAGCACCGTGACATACAGCGCTGACAGCAGCACCGTGACATACAGCGCTGACAGCAGCACCGTGACATACAGCGCTGACAGCAGCACCGTGACATACAGCGCTGACAGCAGCACCGTGACATACAGCGCTGACAGCAGCACCGTGACATACAGCGCTGACAGCAGCACCGTGACATACAGCGCTGACAGCAGCACCGTGACATACAGCGCTGACAGCAGCACCGTGACATACAGCGCTGACAGCAGCACCGTGACATACAGCGCTGACAGCAGCACCGTGACATACAGCGCTGACAGCAGCACCGTGACATACAGCGCTGACAGCAGCACCGTGACATACAGCGCTGACAGCAGCACCGTGACATACAGCACTGACAGCAGCACCGTGACATACAGCACTGACAGCAGCACCGTGACATACAGCACTGACAGCAGCACCGTAAGCAGCCCCAGGAGGAAGTCAGCACAGCACAGGGATGGTGTGATCCCCTCATAATAAGAACCCCCAGGAGGAAGTCAGCACAGCACAGGGATAGTGTGATCCCTTCATAATAAGAACCCCCAGGAGGAAGTCAGCACAGCACAGGGATATCATAAGCAGCCCCAGTAGAAATATGACACCGCTCAACCTCTTCAAAGAGGAGGGTAGGGGCATATAGTACGGTGTGCTTTTTTGGGTCAAGGAAGTGAGCCAAATGAATTAAGAAGGTCTGTGTGCTTGATTAAAAAAATAGTTTATAGACATATACATGGTCTACTGGTCACATGTGTTGAATTCCTCCGAGATCCATGCCTCATTCATTTTTAGAAATGTGAGGTAGTTAACACTGTGGTGAGCTAGGCGAGTACGCTTATCGGTCACAATCCCCCCTGCTGCGCTGAACGTCCTTTCGGACAGGACACTGGATGAGGGGCAAGCCAACAGTTCGATTGCAAATTGGGCAAGCTCTGGCCAGAGGTCAAGCCTGCCCACCCAGTAGTCTAGGGGTTCATCACTCCTCAGAGCGTCCACATCGGCCGTTAACCCAATGTAGTCGGACACCTGACGGTCTAGGCATTCCCTGATGCTGGATCCGGATGACACCTGTCGATGGGTCGGCTGAAAGAATGACCTCATATCCGAAGTCACCAACACATCTTCAAACCGGCCTCTTCTTGCAGGCGCTGTTGGATTGGTACCCGCAAATCCTTCTCTGGGAGTGGGAATTGCTCCTCTGCCAGCGCACGCAAAAGCAGAATGCAGCATTTCTCGAAGCAAGGCCTGGAAGTGCTGCATTCTGACAGCCCTCTGCGACGGCGGTAACATTTCCGCCATTTTGTGTTTGTACCGGGGGTCTAAGTACGTTGCCACCCAGTACTGGTCCTTGACCCTCATGCTTTTTATACGGGGGTCCCTATTAAAACACTGGAGCATGAAGGCCCCCATTTGCACTAAAGTGGAAGCGGTGTGGTGGCCTGGCTCCTGCTCATCATCCAGGATAATGTCGTCCTCTTCATTCTCCTCTCCCCATCCTCGCACAACAGGGATCCCAGAAAGGTTTAAAGCATGCTCTTCTTGCTCCTGCTCATCCGCCCCGGCACCATCCTCCTCTGACTCCTCATCAGACTCCTGTTGTTGACTTGTCTCAGATAGAGTAGCCCCCCCTGGGAATTCATCCAGCATTGCGACTTCCTCATCTTCCCGCTCCTGCTCCTCCACAGCCTGATCAATGACACGACGCAATGCACGCTCCAGAAAGAAGGCATAAGGTACCATGTCACTGATGGCGCCATGGCTGCGACTGACCAGTTTGGTGATCTCCTCAAATGGCCGCAGAAGTCTGCATGTGTCGCGCATGAGCAGCCACTGGCGCGGTGAAAAAAAACCCAGCTCCCCAGAACCGTTTCTTTCGCAGAGTTCATACAGGTAGACGTTAACTGCACGTTTCTGCTGGAGCAGCCTATCAAGCATATAGAAGGTTGAGTTCCATCGCGTCGGGCAATCGCAAATAAGACGTCTGACCGGCAGATGGTGTCGCCGCTGAATGTCAGCAAGGCGAGCCATGGCCGTGTAAGATCTTCTGAAATGGGCCGAGATTTTCCTTGCCTGCCGCAAGATGTCCTGGACCCCAGGGTATTTGACAAGGAATCGCTGCACGACCAAGTTTAAGACGTGTGCCATGCACGGCACGTGCGTGATTTTGCCCTGTTTCAATGCGCTAAGCAGATTGGCACCGTTGTCACACACCACTTTACCAACTGTCAAATTGAGCGGTGTTAGCCACTCATCTGCCTGTGAACGCAAAGCTGAAAGGAGTGCCGGGCCAGTGTGGCTCTTTGCTTCCAGGCACAACAGACGCAGCACGGCATGGCAACGTCTCACCTGGCATGTGGAATAGGTTCTGGGGAGCTTGGGCGGTGCAGTGGAAGAGACGCTAGCAGCGGAAAAGGAGGAGGCAGCTGAGGAGGAGAGGGAGGAGGATGGAGTAGGAGGAGGAGAAGAAGAGTCAGGCCTGCATGCAATCCGTGGCGGTAAAACCAAATCTACACGGGTGCCACGGGTTACATGCTTGACGGCCGTCAGAAGGTTCACCCAGTGGGCAGTAAAACTGATATACCTTCCCTGCCCGTGTTTGCTAGACCACGTGTCTGTGGTCAGATGTATCTTGGCACCGACACTGTGTGCCAGAGATACATTCACTTGCCGCTGAACATGGCCATATAGCTCTGGGATGCCCTTCTCTGAGAAATACTTCCTTCCTGGGACCTTCCATTGTGGTGTTCCAATGGCCACAAATTTGCGAAAGGCCTCCGAGTCCACCAGTTTATATGGCAGTAGTTGGCGGGCTATGAGTTCTGACAAGCCAGCCGCCAACCGTTGGGCAAGAGGGTTATCCGGCATCATCATTTTTTTACGCTCAAACATTAGGCCCACGGAAGCCTGCCTTTTTGCAGAAAAATGTGAGCTTGGCGTGATGGAAGGTGGAGTGGAGGACAATTGTGAGGAGAGAGGAGAAGGAGAAGTAGAAGACGAGGCTGGACGGTGAGAGCCTGCAGTGTGGCTTTGTGTGTTCCGTTGCTCCCACTGGGCTCGGTGATGGCTGCTCATGTGCCTTCTTAAGGCGGTCGTCCCTAGGTGAGTATTGGGCTTACCGCGACTAACGCGTTGACTGCAAAGATTGCAGATGGCAACGCTATTGTCAGCAGCGGACACGTTAAAAAAAGCCCACACTGCGGAGCCATGTGCCGGTGTCCTGGGAGCGCCAGATGTGACCGTACATGGTCGATGACTCGCTCCTGATACATTTGCAGTCTGCTTTGTCCCTGCTGTGCAATGTAAGTCATTGCTGCTTCTCCTCCCTATCTGCTGGTCCATATCTCCCTCTGAACTCCCCTCCTCTTCCTCTCTTGTGGGCACCCACGTGACATCACTAGACACGTCATCATCAACGTCACCTTCCCCACCGCTATAAGTAGAGATCTCGGAGTAGGCAGCAACACCGGGGACCAACCTCCTCCTTGGGCTGATCTGGGTACTGGCGTCAGACTGCTGAGTAGCGCTTGTTGCTACCTCCTCTTCCTGATCCAATACCAAGAGTGGCTGCGCATCAGAAATGTCCTCTTGATATGGATCGGAAAATAATTCCAGTGACTCAAGCGGAAGGTATGTGGTGGTGGTGGTGGTGGTCGTGTTGTTGGTGGTAGTGTCTTTGGGGGTGCACATAGCAGAGAGTGAAGAAGAGGGTGCAGATCGAGAGGATGAGGAGGGTGCAGAAGAGTAAGGCTGAGCGAGCCACTCAACCAAGTCTGGTGCATCCTTTAAAGTAATTGAACGCACCTTCTGCAACTTCCCACTTTGGCTCAAGCCTGTTGCTCCTGCCCTACCCCTACCACCCCTGCGGAAGGGCCTGCCTCTTCCTCTGCATGTCATTTTTTAAATGACCCTGTGACAAAACTCTTAGTCCCTATACCGCTGAAGGACTGCTGCAGTATAGGTGAGCGGTCAGCAGTGGTGCACGTCAACCCTATCTATTGTGGACCTATAGCGGTCCTTACAGAACAGCAGACTGTACCGCACTCAAGCCTATGTACCGTAGCACCCTATACCAAGTTACCAGTCCTTATAAGAACTTTTGTGGACCAAGCAGGTTGTGTATTAGTGTTTAGCAGACTGTACGTCAGTCCCTATACCGCTGAAGGACTGCTGCAGTATAGGGCAGCGGTCAGCAGTGGTGCACGTCAACCCTATCTATTGTGGACCGATAGCGGTCCTTACAGAACAGCAGACTGTACCGCACTCAAGCCTATGTACCGTAGCACCCTATACCAAGTTACCAGTCCTTATAAGAACTTTTGTGGAACAAGCAGGTTGTGTGTTAGTGATTAGCAGACTGTACGTCAGTCCCTATACCGCTGAAGGACTGCTGCAGTATAGGTGAGCGGTCAGCAGTGGTGCACGTCAACCCTATCTATTGTGGACCGATAGCGGTCCTTACAGAACAGCAGACTGTACCGCACTCAAGCCTATGTACCGTAGCACCCTATACCAAGTTACCAGTCCTTATAAGAACTTTTGTGGAACAAGCAGGTTGTGTGTTAGTGATTAGCAGACTGTACGTCAGTCCCTATACCGCTGAAGGACTGCTGCAGTATAGGTGAGCGGTCAGCAGTGGTGCACGTCAACCCTATCTATTGTGGACCGATAGCGGTCCTTACAGAACAGCAGACTGTACCGCACTCAAGCCTATGTACCGTAGCACCCTATACCAAGTTACCAGTCCTTATAAGAACTTTTGTGGACCAAGCAGGTTGTGTATTAGTGTTTAGCAGACTGTACGTCAGTCCCTATACCGCTGAAGGACTGCTGCAGTATAGGGCAGCGGTCAGCAGTGGTGCACGTCAACCCTATCTATTGTGGACCGATAGCGGTCCTTACAGAACAGCAGACTGTACCGCACTCAAGCCTATGTACCGTAGCACCCTATACCAAGTTACCAGTCCTTATAAGAACTTTTGTGGAACAAGCAGGTTGTGTGTTAGTGATTAGCAGACTGTACGTCAGTCCCTATACCGCTGAAGGACTGCTGCAGTATAGGTGAGCGGTCAGCAGTGGTGCACGTCAACCCTATCTATTGTGGACCGATAGCGGTCCTTACAGAACAGCAGACTGTACCGCACTCAAGCCTATGTACCGTAGCACCCTATACCAAGTTACCAGTCCTTATAAGAACTTTTGTGGACCAAGCAGGTTGTGTATTAGTGTTTAGCAGACTGTACGTCAGTCCCTATACCGCTGAAGGACTGCTGCAGTATAGGGCAGCGGTCAGCAGTGGTGCACGTCAACCCTATCTATTGTGGACCGATAGCGGTCCTTACAGAACAGCAGACTGTACCGCACTCAAGCCTATGTACCGTAGCACCCTATACCAAGTTACCAGTCCTTATAAGAACTTTTGTGGAACAAGCAGGTTGTGTGTTAGTGATTAGCAGACTGTACGTCAGTCCCTATACCGCTGAAGGACTGCTGCAGTATAGGGCAGCGGTCAGCAGTGGTGCACGTCAACCCTATCTATTGTGGACCGATAGCGGTCCTTACAGAACAGCAGACTGTACCGCACTCAAGCCTATGTACCGTAGCACCCTATACCAAGTTACCAGTCCTTATAAGAACTTTTGTGGAACAAGCAGGTTGTGTGTTAGTGATTAGCAGACTGTACGTCAGTCCCTATACCGCTGAAGGACTGCTGCAGTATAGGTGAGCGGTCAGCAGTGGTGCACGTCAACCCTATCTATTGTGGACCGATAGCGGTCCTTACAGAACAGCAGACTGTACCGCACTCAAGCCTATGTACCGTAGCACCCTATACCAAGTTACCAGTCCTTATAAGAACTTTTGTGGACCAAGCAGGTTGTGTATTAGTGTTTAGCAGACTGTACGTCAGTCCCTATACCGCTGAAGGACTGCTGCAGTATAGGGCAGCGGTCAGCAGTGGTGCACGTCAACCCTATCTATTGTGGACCGATAGCGGTCCTTACAGAACAGCAGACTGTACCGCACTCAAGCCTATGTACCGTAGCACCCTATACCAAGTTACCAGTCCTTATAAGAACTTTTGTGGACCAAGCAGGTTGTGTATTAGTGTTTAGCAGACTGTACGTCAGTCCCTATACCGCTGAAGGACTGCTGCAGTATAGGGCAGCGGTCAGCAGTGGTGCACGTCAACCCTATCTATTGTGGACCGATAGCGGTCCTTACAGAACAGCAGACTGTACCGCACTCAAGCCTATGTACCGTAGCACCCTATACCAAGTTACCAGTCCTTATAAGAACTTTTGTGGAACAAGCAGGTTGTGTGTTAGTGATTAGCAGACTGTACGTCAGTCCCTATACCGCTGAAGGACTGCTGCAGTATAGGTGAGCGGTCAGCAGTGGTGCACGTCAACCCTATCTATTGTGGACCGATAGCGGTCCTTACAGAACAGCAGACTGTACCGCACTCAAGCCTATGTACCGTAGCACCCTATACCAAGTTACCAGTCCTTATAAGAACTTTTGTGGAACAAGTGAGTTGTGAATGTTTAGCAGACTGCAGCAGAAGGGCAGCAGTCAAGTATAATATCCTTTCTATATTTGGAAGAAAGAATATTATACATGTACAAGCCTATTACTGTACCACTGATACCAGTCCTGAAAAGAACCTTTGTGGAACTAATAATAACAGCAAGTCTTTAAAATTACCCTCACTGCCTGACAACACTGCTTCCTTCCTGTCCCTATACAAATTGGCAAAAAAAGAGAACGATTAGTGGTTACTGGAACAGCTCTTTTGTGGACCTTGATAGTAACAGCTAATGATGATGATGATGATGATGATGATGAAAGACTAATCTGGCTGTCCCTGTAGCATACACCGTCCTTTCCCTTTCTCTAAACTAACAAAAGACACTCAGGCTGCTGCAAGAATCAGCAGCACAGCAAACCTATCAACACCTAACACCTATACCAGTCCTGAAAAGAACTTTTGTGTACCAAATAGCTAGTGGTTTATCTCTCCCTACTCCACACAGGAACCTGTCCCTATCTTAACAGAAGAAAGAATGTAAAATGGCCACCGGATCGGGTGTATTTATAGGTTAGGGGGAATGTACAAGTGTCCATGTGCTGTCATGTCTCAATTGGCTGTCCTGTATCACATGATAAACGTGTCACCAAAGGTTAAAGTTCTTGTATACATTAAACACGTAAGTCCGCCGCGGCGAACGACGGAAAAAGGCGTTCGAACGTGCGGACCGCGAATGTCGGAAATTCGCCGCGAAACGACCGCCGGGCGAACCGTTCGGCCATCACTAATGCTCAGATCAAATTACGAGATCAAAGCTATTGGCTACTATCCTGAACGTAGTCCCGTCGATCTTGTTGTCGGAAAATACGATCGTTTAAATTCCGATCGTGTGTAGACAATTCAGACAGACAAAGTGCCATGCATGCTCAGAATAAATTACGAGACAAAAGCCATTGGCTACTGCCCTCTTTATAGTCCCATCATACGTGTTCTACTTCACCGCGTTCAGAATTATCAGATTTTCCGTCAACTTTGTGCGACCGCGTGTATGCAAGACAAGTGTGGACCAAAATCCGTCGGAAAAAATCTCACGGATTTTTTCGTCTAAATGTCCGACTGTGTGTATGGGGACTTACCATACCTGCAAAGCAAATACCAAAAAAATAGTAAAAAATTAAAATTTTTTTAACACAATCTGTGCCTAAAATATATATATATGACGAAGCATGGGGGCATCCTCGCGCAAAAGGTAGGAGCAAATCGCTCTTCCATCCCGGCTGCCCCCATGCTTCTGCATATATGCTCTTTTTTTAAACTGTGGTGGTGAAATCACCTCCTACAGCGCTGGAGTCACAGCTTTATGTATCGTGGGAGCAAACGCTGTTGCTGTCAAGTTAAATAAATCCGGGCTGCAGCTGAATGGCGTACCTGCTAAGCAAATGATGGTTAACAATAAAACAAAGTAACATTACAGTATAAGCCCTTGTACACACGGTCAGAAATTCAGATGGAAAATGAGCTGGATATAAAATTTTCCGACAACATGATCCAATCATTTGTAGAGAATTACGATCGGACAAAGTGCCACGCATGCTCAGATCAAATTACGAGACCAAAGCTATTGGCTACTAGCCTGAATGTAGTCCCATCGTAACGTACAAATGTCATCATGTTCCGAACGATCAGATTTTCCGACAACTTTGTCCGACCGTGTGTATGCAACACCAGTTTTGGACAAAATCCGTAGGAAAAAATCCTTTAGATTTTGTTGTTGGAATGTCCAAACGTGTGTACAAGGGCTAACAGTAATGCCCTGTACACACGGTCGGACTTTCCAATGGAAAATGTGCGATCGGATCTTGTTGTCGGAAAATCCGATCGTGTGTGGGCTCTCACTTTTTCCGTCAGAATTTCCGACATACAAAGTTTGAGAGTAGGATCTAAAATTTTCTGACAAATAAATCCGATCGTTTAAATTCCGATCGTGTGTAGACAATTCAGACAGACAAAGTGCCATGCATGTTCTGAATAAATTACGAGACAAAAGCCATTGGCTACTGCCCTCTTTATAGTCCCGTCATACGTGTTCTACTTCACAACGTTCAGAATGATCAGATTTTCCGACAACTTTGTGCGACTGTGTGTATGCAAGACAAGTGTGGGCCAAAATCCGTCTGAAAAAATCTGACGGATTTTGTCGTCGATATGTCCGACTGTGTGTATGAGGACTTACCATACCTGCAAACCAAATACAAAAAAATTAGTAAAAAATAACAAATTTTTTAACACAATCTGTGCCTAAAATATATATATGCCGAAGCATGGGGGCATCCTCCTGCAAAAGGTAGGAGCAAATCGCTCTTCCACCCCTGCTGCCCCCATGCTTCGGCATTAGTGCTCTTTTTTTAACTGTGGTGGTGAAATCACCTCCGACAGCACTGGAGTCACGGCTTTATGTATCGTGGGAGAACACGATGTTGCTGTCAAGATAAATAAATCAATTCTGCAGCTGATTGATGTACCTGAAAACAAAAAAATTGATAACAATAGAGTTGAGCGGACACCTAGATGTTCGGCCGAACTTCGCAAAAAAATTAGAGTTCGGGACCCGAACTTGACCAGAACTTGACCCCGAACCCCATTGAAGTCAATGGAGACCCGAACTTTTGAGGACTAAAATGGCTCTAAAAAAGAGCAGCAAAATGATGTTAAGAGCATGGCAAGTAATAGTAAAATACATAAAAATAAAAAATAATAATCTCGTCCTAGGAGGACGAGGTCCATATGGAGTAGGAGGTTGAGGTGGTGGTGGATGTGGTGGTGTAGGTGGAAGCGGTGGTGGAGGAAGACAAGGTAGCCAACGCTGGTTTTTCATTTTTTTTTTTAATTAGGGTACACCCCAAAAGAGTGAGAAAGATCAAAAATACAACAATGGCTGGGTAAGGCTATTCTGTTATTCTGCACAAGGTACAAACAAGTCCTGTGGGATCCATGCCTGGTTCATTTTAATGGACGTGAGCTTGTCCACATTGGCTCTGGACAGATGGCTGCGCTTGTCTGTGATACCGCCCCCTGACGTGCTAAATATACGTTCAGATAATACACTGGCTGCAGGGCAGGCCAACACCTCCAAGGCATAAAAGGGAAAGCTCCATGTCATGTGTCCAATTTGGAGACCCAGAAGTTGAAGGGGGCAGACCCGTCATTCAGTACGTGTAGGCATGTGCACATATACTGCTCCACTATGTTGGTGAAATGCTGCCTCCTGCTAAGACATTCCATATCAGCTGGTGGTGCTGGTTGTTGTGGCGTGCTGACAAAGCTTTTCCACGTTTCGGCCATGCTAACCCTGCCTTCTGTCAGGTGAGAATGCCACCAGCAGCGCGTCTACCAGCATGCGCTGGTAGACACGCTGCTGGTACTCACGCATCTTATGATCACGCTCCAGTGAGGGAATTAAGGATGGTACATTGTCTTTGTAACGCGGATCCAGCAGTGTGGCCACCCAGTAATCAGCACCAGTTAGAATGTGGGCAACTCGGCTGTCATTGCAGAGACATTGCAGCATGTAATCGCTCATGTGTGCCAGGCTGCCTAGAGGCAATGAAAAGCTGTCCTCTGTGGAAGGTGTATCGTCTGTGTCCTCTGTATCCCCCCAGCCACGCACCAGTGATGGCCATCAGCTGCTCTTGGTGCCACCCTGCTGTAAACATGGTTCCTCCTCCTCTATCTCCTCCTCCTCATCCTCCACCTCGTCATCCTCCAGAACTGTGCCCTTGCTGGACAATTGTGTACCTGGCGTTTGTTGGTGCAGGAACCCACCCTTGGAGCCACTTGTGAATGACTGCCCTGAAAGCCTTGGAAATTATCCCTCTTCCTCCTCCTCCTCCTGTGCCACATCCTCTTCCATCATCGCCCGGAGCGTTTTTTCAAGGAGGCATAGAACTGGGATAGTAACGCTGAGAACGGCATCATCGGGACTGGTCATGTTGGTGGAGTACTCTAAACAGCGCAACAAGGCACACAGGTCTCGCATGGAGGCCCAGTTATTGGTGGTGAAGTGGTGCTGTTCCGCAGAGCGACTCACGAGTGCGTGCTGCAGCTGAAACTCCACTATCGCCTGCTGCTGCTCGCACAGTCTGGCCAGCATGTGCAAGGTGGAGTTCCACCTTGTGGGCACGTCACATATGAGGCGGTGAGCGGGAAGGCCAAAGTTCTGCTGCAGCGCTGACAGGCTAGCATCAGCAGGGTGAGAATGCCGAAAGTGCGCACAGATGGCCCTCACTTTCTGCAGCAGCTCTGGCAAATTGGGGTAATTTTTAAGGAACCTCTGCACCACCAAATTCAGCACATGTGCCAGGCAAGGAATGTGCATCAAACCGGCTAGGCCCAGAGCTGCTACAAGATTTCGCCCATTATCGCAGACCACCAGGCCGGGCTTGAGGCTCACTGCCACCAACCACTCATCAGTCTGTTGTTCCATGTCCCTCCACAACTCCTGCACGGTGTGGTGTTTTTCCCCTAAACAGGAAAGTTTTAAAACTGCCTGCTGTCGTTTATCCCTGGCTGTGCTGAAGTTGATGGTGAAGGTGTTATGCTGACCGGATGAGGAGGCGGTATAGGATGAGGAAGTGGAGTAGGAGGAGTTAGCAACAGGAGGCAAACTGAAGCGCCCTGCAATCCTCGGTGGTGGAAGGACATGCGCCAAACTGCTATCCATCTCAGGCCCAGCCACCACTGCATTTACCCAGTGTGCTGTTAGGGAGATATAACATCCCTGACCGTGCTTACTGGTCCACGTATCCATAGTTAGGTGGACCTTGCCACAGATGGCGTTGCGCAGTGCACACCTGATTTTGTCCCCCACTTGGTTGTGCAAGGAAGGGATGGCTTGCCTGGAAAAGTAGTGGTGGCTGGGCACGACGTACTGTGGGACAGCCAATGCTATCAGGCTTTTAAAACTCTGCGTCTCCACCAGACGGAATTCCTGGCCTTTAAAATGCTGGCATTCAGGGCCAGGGATCGCGGGTGGGTAGGGGGATACTTCCTGTTCCGCTCCAGTGTTTGGGAGATAGAGAGCTGAACTCTTCCATGGGACATTGTGGAGATGGTTGGTGACCCAGGTGGTAGTGTTGCTGGCAGATCCTCTGTTTGCGGGGTGGCAGGTGCCACTGTCACTACAGAGGTGGATGAAGAGGCCGAAACTGCAGCAGAGGAGGAAGCAGGAGGAGCCAGAGACCTTTCTTGGTTTTTGAAGTGTCTACTCCACTGCAGCTCGTTCTTTGTACTGGATGCCTGGTCATGCAGGTTGTGCTCAGGTTGAGAACATTTATGCCTTCCTTCAGGCTCTGATTGCACAGCGTGCAAACCACTCGTGTCTTGTCATCAGCACATTGTCTGAAGAACTTCCACGCTAGGGATCTCCTTGGACCTGGCTTTGGTGTGCTCGGTCCCTTGCTGCGTTGGGCAGTAGCAAGTGTACTGTCTAGGGGACGGACGCTCCGTTTTTGCACCCTGCTCCCTCTTCTGCTGTGCTGGTGGCTCTGTGCAACCACCGCCTCTTCCTCCAAACTACGCAGGTCACCTGCATGACGTTGATTCCATGTGGGGTCAAGGACCTCATCGTCCTCCACATCATCTTCCACCCAGTCTTCACCCCTGCCCTCCTTGTCGGTCTGCAAAATTGAGAAAGCAGCAGTAGTTTGCACCTGTGTTTCATCATCATCTGAGACATGCTGCAATGGTCCTCCCATGTACTCATCTTGAAACATAAGTGGTTGGGCATCGGTGCACTCAATCTCTTCCACTTCGGGGGCAGGGCTAGGTGGATGGCCCTGGGAAACCCTGCTAACAGAGTAATCAAAAAGCAAAAGAGACTGCTGCATGATTTGGGGCTCATACTGTTTGGCTGATTTGCAAGGGGGTGAGGTGAAAGACTGATCGACATCGGCTGCAGGTGCCAACTCTGATCTTTCAGCAGTAGACTGGTGGGAGACAATGTGAAGGAACTCAACATTCGTAGAACCGCATTAGGCCCGACCAAATACCACTGCAGGCTCTGTCGCCTACTTTTACCTGAGGAAGGTTTTTCACTTGTACATGTAGCTGGCACAGATCGACCACATCCTCTCCCTGCAACAGGAGCTCCACCAGCAGCACCACAGCTGGGGCCACGTCCCTTATTTGACGTTCTCCTCATATTTCTCAAATTTAGGATCTTGCCCTAAATGGGTGTTTTTTGAATAGCAGAATAGAGCAACAGTATCTAAAAGGTGTAGCTCACACGTACAGATATGCAGCAATCGCTGCAAAATATATTTTTTTTCCCTAAATGGGTGTTTTTAGAATAGCAGAATAGAACAACAGTATCTAAAGGGTGTATCTCACATGTACAGATACAGACTAGGCCGCAATTTAAGATTTTTCACCGAAATGTGATTTTTTGAATAGCAAAATAGAGCAACAGTATCTAAAGTTTGTATCTCACTTATACAGATATGCAGGAAACACTGCAAATTATATATTTTTTGCCCTAAATGTGTTTTTTTTTTAATACCAGAATAGAGCAACAGTATCTAAAGTGTGTACCTCACACGTACAGATACAGACTAGGTCGCAATTTAAGATTTTTCCCCTAAATGTTTTTTTTTTTGAATACCAGAATAGAGCAACAGTATGTAAAGGATTTACCTCACATGTACAGATACACACTAGGCTGCAATTTAAGATTTTTCCCCTAAATGTGTTTTTTTGGAATAGCAGAATAGAGCAACAGTATCTAAAGGGTATATCTCACAGGTACAGATATGCAGAAAACGCACCAAAAAAGTTTTTTGCCCTAAATTATAATTTTTTGAATAGCAGAATAAAACAACAGTATCTAAAGTGTGTATCTCACACGTACAGATATGCAGGAAACACTGCAAAATATATTTTTGTTGCCCTAAATGGGTGTTTTTTTGCCCTAAATGGGTGTTTTTAGAATATCAGAATAGACCAACAGTATCTGAAGGGTGTATCTCTCAGTAATATATGCAGTGCTGGTGCACTGAGCTTGCATAAAATGCCCGCCGACGCCAACCTAACTAACAGACAGATAAAAGTTATCTTTTCTCTGGCACTTAGCTCAGGGCAGGGTAAAAAGATTGTGCACTGCACCCACACAACAAAATCAAGGTAGATCGCTGAGTAATTTGATTTCTGAATCAGGACTCCTATCTAATTCTCTCCCTTTCCCTACATCTAAAGCAGAGTGACGTGCTGTGCTATGTGCCTCTAGCTTATATAGAGGCTGAGTCACATTCTGCACTGATAAATCACAGCCATGCCATTAGTAGGCATGGCTGTGATGGCTTCCAAGGCACACGAGTTAAATGAATGTTGATTGGCTGCCCTGCAGCTTTTTAAAATGCGCCATTACATTGCCGAACACCGAACTCGAACCCGAGCATACAGTAAATTTACAGTTCGGGTTCGCTCAACCCTAGTTAACAATCAAACATAGTAAACGGTAAAGTATTAAAAAAATGCATATCTGAAAAGCAAACATGATAAAACATAACAATAAAACCTTGCAGAATAGAATACAGTAAAAAAGAGCAGAACAATAGAGAGAGAATAGAGAGAGAGAGAGAACAATAAAATGACAACTATTTTTGTTTATTTTATTTTATATATTTTTACACTTTTTTTATAACTGTAACGGTTCTAACGGATGTAACTGTTGTAACGGTTCCAGCGGTTTTAGTCTCTCAAAATGCGATGGCATCTTGGGAGAACCTGTGAAAGTGTGCCTAGTCTGTGCAATGCTGTACCCTACGCTAATACCCAACTAGTGTATGGTAGTGTTCAAAACATTCACCAATGCAAAGACCAGGATTGTCAGGACAGGAGGGAGAAAAATAGCTGTTCTCACACCTATATCCGCACTTGCTGCAGACACAACATCTTCTTTGGGTAGGGGTACTCAGGAGGACATAAGGAAAATGCCTCTCATGAAGCTGGCTTACTGCATTTGGTTGGGGAAGGTGAGGTAGAGCACCGCCTGGAAACAGAAGGCCTCTGACAATCTCTTCCTGGAATTTAAGGAAGGATGCAGTCCATCCTGAAGCCCTGTATAGCACAGTAAAGCCAATTGAAATAAATAAACAGACATTTTCTTGTACCAGCATCTGGCCTTATGGGCAACTAGGTATGGCACCAACAACTGGTCGTTGAGGTCCACCCCTCCCATATTTTGGTTATATTCATGGACACAGAGGGGCTTCTCCACAACACCAGTCGCCGTAGTAATTTGGACCATCATATCTGCATGAAGGGAGGTAAGAACGAAAACATTCTTATTATCCCTCCACTTCATAGTGATCAAGTTATTACACTGCAAACAGCCTCTCTCCCCCAGCCTAAGCCCCTGTACACACGGTCGGACATTCTGCCAACCAAATCCGTCGGATTTTGTCCGACGGATTGTGTCCGACACTGTTGCATACACACAGTCGGACCAAGTTGTCGGAAAATCCGATCATTCAGAATGTGATGACGTTATTTAGTTACGATGGGACTACGTTCAGGCTAGTAGCCAATAGCTTTGGTCTAGGAATTTGATCTGAGCATGCGTGGCACTTGGTCCGATCAAAATTCTCTACACATGATCGGAGTATGTCCGATCGAACCAGTTGGTCGGAAAATATTTCCAACATGTTGGAAAATTGGGTCCGACAGATATTCCGACGGAATCAGTCCGATGCATACCACACACAGTCGGATTATCCGACAACACGGTCCGATAGGACACATTCCGACGGATTCTCCGACGGTGTGTACAAGGGCTTAGACAGGAATCTACAAGGCCCTGGGGAAAGCATGATGATTAGGTCACACGGTGCCACATGCTCCAATCTGCTGATCAAACATGTGACTAAACAGTAGCACGTTCATGTAATAATTGTCCACGTACAAGTGGTACCCCATCCGAATAAGGGTGACACCAAGTCCCACACAATCTTACCAGCGCTTCCTATGTAGTCAGGGCAATTTGTCGGCTCTACATGACTATCTTTGCCCTCGTAAACCATAAAACTACATGTATAGCCTGTGGCCCTGTCACAGAGCTTATACATCTTGAACCCATATCTGGCACGCTTGCTGGGAAGGTACTGTTTGAATCACAAGCAGCCAGAAAATGTAATCAGGGTCTCATCAACATAGACAACTTGATGGGGAGTAAACAAGTCTGCAAAACATTGCTTGACGTGGTTTACGAGGGCCCAAAGTTTGTAGAGCCAATCATATCCAGGGTCTCCATGAGGATGACAGAGTTCATTGTCATTGAAATGCATAAACCGCAAGATCTGCTCGTATCGTGCCCTGGTCATGGAGGCAGAGAACAAGGGCATATTGGGTCAGTGGACCAATATGACCACAACTCACTCTTTTTGGTTATGCCCATGTTGAGGGAAAGGCCCAGAAAGAGCTTAAATTCGGAAACCGTAAATGGTTTCCAATCTCTGACAAGGGAGGACTGGGGAATAGTGGCGATGTGTTGACTAGCGTCCAAATAGCTTTGATCCACAATAGATCTATAGAGATCTTCGGTGAAAAATAGTGAATAAAAATCAAGTGACATAAAATCAACTGTTTCCACCTGAATGCCGCATCGTATTCTGAGCCTGAATTTGACAGATGAGTGACTTCCTCTTCACTATCTGTCATGTTCAGAAGCGTGTAGTCCTCTTCACTAGTGTACCTTCGATTTGCCATTTTGGGCTCTAAATTTAGTGGTACACTAGTGAGACTCACAGGTAAAAAGGCTCCTAGGCTGTCAGTGACTGTATCAAAACGCTATCAAAAAAACTGTTAGCAATTGCAGGGATCAGGCCTGACTCTGCGAATGCTGCAGTTATGTGTTTAGTGTTTTGTAAGTGACAGTGATCAATTGATACTGCACTTCGGTGGGCTGGGCTGGGCTGGGCAGAGGGGCAAAACACAGGTGCTAGCAACCCAGGCATCTGGGCTGATCCCGCTAACACTGCGTTTTTGGGAACCCTACACAGCTGGGGATGCTGGTATAAATCTGATCGGATCAGATATCGATCCGTGCAGATACTATACCACTAAGGGAGGTGTATGCTGTGTGCGTGGGTGTTAGCGGTACTGGCACTAACCTGACGCTGCCTGGGGCGACGCAGACCCTAAAACCTAACTCACCCGCCGGATGATCAGGGGGTTAAACCTTTATTAGGTAATAAACGACGGGTGCCCTGATACAATAGAAAAATAACGAACTAACCAGCCTCACCTGTAACAATTATACAGTTATCACTGGTGAAAGGGTTAACTACTGGACAATCAGGGGGTTTATTAGGTAGTATATGGGGGTACCTGACGCTATAAAAAGCTGTGGTGAACCTAAATACTTACCTCCCTAACTAGCGTCACCTGTGACACTAATACAGCTATCAGAAATAGGATCACTTAGTGACACTGGTGATGGGGGGTGATCACAGGGTTAAACCTTTATTATGGGGGGTTAAGGGTGTACCCTAGACCTAGAGGAGGCTAACTCTAACTGCCCAAACAGCTATTGCAATCGCAGCGCACCAATGCAGTAATCAGTAAAAAAAAAAAATAATGCTATTGGTGTCACTGTGACAGGGAGTGTAGGGGAGTGATGGGGGGGGAGGGCGATCGGGGGGGATTGGGGGGTGAAATGTGTGCCTGTGTGTCCTACTGTTAGTGTTGTGTTGGTGCAACTCCCTTTGGATGTCTTCTGTCCGCAGGAGCCACTATGAAAAGGCTCCACAAGGAGAGATAACATCACTTCCTCTGCCGCTGTTTAAATTACAGCAGCAGAGGAAGCTTTTCATTCGCCGGGAGTGATCTCAAGGGGGTGGCCATGAATCAGTGGTCTCCCCCTCAGCATGGATCTCTCCCGCAATGATGCTGACCACCTTGGGCACGTTACTTCGCCTGCCCGTGCCATTCTGCTGGCGTATATCGTTGTGAGGCTAAAGGTGGTGGTTAAAGTGGTTAAAGTGAAACAATAAAAATGAAAAATTCCTTTAAATAAATATAGTGTCTGGGGGATCCTCTTAGTCTACATGTAAATTGGGGCATCTGTACCATGTATAGAACCTGCTGAAGCAAAACTGACACGTATAAAGAAAAAAACAATTGAAATAGATTTTTCCTGCAAGCTTTCTTTATGTGTATGATGAGGCCACAATTTGGTGCACTTGGAAAGAGATTAGAGATTTTTTGGATAAATTCTGATGTCACGGGGGCGTGTCATAGCTGCAGAGCATGATGACTGCTTGACTCTGCTCCTCTACACTACTGAGGATGACAGCAGCGGCCAGCAGCGACCAATCCTGCCAAAAATACATCCCTCGTCCCCCTTCCTATGGACCCCAGCTGCAACTATTACATACCTAGGCATCAGTGGCGGCTGGTGAAGTTTTAGGATGGGGGTTCCAGACCTCGCCCTTCCTTTTTGACACCTCCCACTTGGTGAAACGGGCATGGCTTCAGCCAAATAGTGGGCGTGGCTCTAAGGTGGTGTGATTAGCATCTGAGATGAATGAGGGATGGAGGGAGAGGGAGAGAGGAATGGAGGGACAGCAAGCCCAGATCCTACACAATATAAATATGTGTATTCTAGAAAGTTTAACAATCAGCAGATAAAGATATTCCAAACACCTGGTGTTAGAACTTCAATCATCCCGGCACTATAAATGTTATGGTATCAGGATGATTGAAGCGCATTATTTCTATTATTACATTATAATATAAAATGAACTAATTCAACTCATCATAATGCAGAAACAGTGGGAGCTCTGAGCATGTCACTAGCCATGTCACCTGTCACTAGATGCCATCAGGTGTCCCCAGCTGAGTCCATCTTTACATGCAGCCTGTGTCCCATAAAATGCAGCCTGTGTCACACAAAATGCAGCCTGTGTCCAAATGCAGCCTGTGTCCACCAAATACAGCCTGTGTCCATCAAATGCAGCCTGTGTGCCCCCAGATGCAGCCCTTGTCCACCAAATGCAGCCTGTGTCCACCAGATGCAGCCTGTGTCCCCACATGCAACCTGCATCCCCCAAATACAGCCTGTGTCTCACCAAATGCAGCCTTTGTCCCCCAAATGCAGCCTGTGTCCCCTAAATGCAGCCTTTGCCCCCCAAATGCAGCCTTTGTCCACCAAATGCAGCCTGTGTCCCCCAAATGCAGCCCATGTCTCAGCAAATGCAGCCTGTGTCCCCCAAATGCAGCCTGTGTCCCCTAAATGCAGCCTTTGTCCACAAAATGCAGCCTGTGTCCCCCAAATGCAACCTGTGTCCACCAAATGCAGCCTGTGTCCCCTAAATGCAGCCTTTGTCCCTCAAATGCAGCCTTTGTCCACAAATGCAGCCTGTGTCCCCCAAAGGAAGCTTTTGTCCCCCAAATGCAGCATGTGTCCCCTAAATGCAGCCTTTGTCCTCCAAATGCAGCCTGTCCACTGGCCCTAAAAGTGTCATCTGCCAAGGTGGTCACATGGCGTCTGTAGTCACATTCTGACTGCATTTTATGGTTCCCCTCTAGGTGTTTTTTTTTCATGAAAGCAAAGAGGGGGAGGGGGGTGAGCAGGAGGGGTGGCTGCCCGAGTCCTCCAATTGCAGCCTGTCTGTGTCACATGGAACCCCCACCCCCGTTCTCTGTGGGAGCACAGCAGTACTACTTACCTTGCTGTTGTCCTCTCCAGCAGTGTCTTCTTCCATAGTGGTGAGGGAGACATATATGTGGGTGTCATCAGCATATAAATGGTAGTGGAAGCCATGAGAGGCTATCAGCTGACCCAGGGATGAACGTGTAGTTCGAGAATAGTAGAGGTCCAAGGACAGAACCTTGGAGGACCCCAACAGTAAGAGGAGTTGGAGAGGAGGATGTGGAGTTGTAAGTGACACTGAAGGTGCGATGAGATAGGTAAGATTCGAACCAAATTGAGTTTTTTGAGGAGGAGGGGGTGGTCAACTGTATGAAAGGCAGCAGAAAGGTCCAAGAGTGAGAGTATGGAATAATGACCATTGGTTTTGGCTGCAAGTAATTATTAGAGCTTCTCCAAGATGTCCCGACAATGCCCCATTAATATACTCTTCTGCATTGGGGAGTTGCATGTTCATGTAGCCATCCACAGAGACCAAGTATCCCTTGCATTCCATACCCCATTTCAGTTTCACCATTCCTGGCTTACCAGTAAAGCCCTTAATCACCTTCCGTGATCAGTTGTGGCCAATCACAGCTGATCATGGCGAGAACCAGGAAGTGCCGGTAAATGGCATTCCTTGGTTTGCGCTGACAGAGAGAGCCGTCGGGGGCGGGGGGGTCTGTGCTGATAATCAGCACACTGATAGCACAGCCCCATCAAATTGTGACAATCGTTGCCCAGTCAGTGCCCCATCGTAACCCTATGCCAGTGCCCAATAAAGTGCCAATCAATGCCCACCACAGTGCAAATCAGTGCCCACCATAGTGCCTATCAGTGTCCATCACAGTGTCAATCAGTGCCCAGCATAAACACCTGTCAGTACCTGCCCAATCAGTTCTGCACATCAGTGCCATCTATTAGTGTCCATCAATGCCACCTGTCAGTGCCAATCAGTGCCATCTATCAGTGACAATCAGTGCCGCTGGTCAGTGCCCATCAATGATGTCTGTGAGTGCCCATTAGTGCCGCCTGTCAGTGCCAATCAATGCCGCCTGTCAGTGCCCATTAGCGCCGCCTGTTAGTGCCCATCAGTGTTGCCTGTCAGTGCCCATCAGTGCTGCATATCAGTGCCACCTATCGGTGTCGCCTGTTAGTGCCCATCAAAGCCTATCAGTGCCGACTCATCAGTGCCTGTCCTGTGAAGGAAATAACCAACTTGTATAACAGAAACAAAGAAAATCTTTTTTTTTTCAAAAATTATAGTTTGTTTAGCAAAAAATAAAAAACACAGAGGTGATCAAATACCACCAAAAGAAAGCTCTATTTGTGGGAAGAAAATACTAAAAATGTAATTAATTCAAAGTGCAACAGTGCTGAAAGCTCAAAATTGTCTTGGGCAGGAAGGGGCGAAAGTGCCTGGTATTGAAGTGGTTAAAGAATGGTTTTGGGTTTAGTGGCAAATTCATTCTGCCACTGAAGCTGCCATTGATCTACAGACCAGTGAAAGGAAGAAAGAATTTCCCCGTGGGATGCTAGGAGAACATACCACCAGAGAGAGCAGGAAATGGCTAGAGGTACACTTGATGAAAGCAAGAATTGGCCTTTCTGCAAAAAAATTTAAACAGATGCAGAAAAAGTGGGCTTTGGATGTTGGTGGTGCCTTCACACCATAAACATATAGAGGTATTCTTGATGAAAGCAAGAATTGGCCCTGCTGTAAAAAGTTTAATGGCATGCACCTGTCAAACAGGTGCAGAAAAAATGGTCCTTGGGTGTTACTTGTGCCTATGATACCTATACCAAAAAATGACTTCAAGATAAAATCAACACCAGCAAACCTAAGCAGTCTTGGAGAGAATCCAGATCCCAAAAACATTTAATCAGAGACATCAGCATCAGGGGCTTGATAGCTGCTGCTAATCCAGGGCTGATTCATTTTGACAAATGTCAGCTGGTCAATGGAGTCTGTGGACAGATGTGCTCCTTTATCTGTCACAAAACCCTGGCAGCACTTAATGCTTGTTTGGAAAGCACACTGAATGTAGAGCAGCCCAGCAGCTCAATTACATACTGGGCAAGTCCTGGCCAGTGGTCTATTCACATGACCCAGTAACCCAGTAGATCATCTACTGGAAAGCTCTCCATGTCTGTTTTTGACCCTAGATAATCTTCCACTATATGATGCAGATGGTGCTGATGGGATGTGGAAGCTGACACCCCCAGGTGCCAAGGATTAAAAAACGTTTTAAAGGCATCACTTAGGCAGCCCCCTTCTTCAATGCTCCTCCTTTGACCAACAGAAGCCTCAAAACTATCTTTTCCATGAGACTGTAACCTACCAGAGTTTGGAAATGTGTTACATAATCTCCTCTTTAAAGTGTCCTGAAGATATTTCATCCTGTGCTTTCTCTGCGAGGGCAAAATTAGTTCCAAGACTTCCCCTTGTAGCAGTGGTCAAGGAAATTTGTCAACCAATAATGATCAACCTCCTTAATGCCACAAAACCATCTCTTAAGGTTTGACGCTATCTTCCTCTGCTTCAGTATCTCCAAAACTGCCAGAATCCTCCTCCTCCCTCTCCTCTCATGTGCTCTGTGGCATCATGTCTTCCTCCCCCTGCTCTGCCTCGAGTCCCCTTTCCATAATGCCACACAGAGTATGCTCCAGCAGGAACACAAGAGGGATAGTGTCACTGATGCATGCATTGTCATGGCTCACCATCCTTGTCGCCTCCTGTGACACTACAGTGTCTGCATCCTTCATCAGCAGCCATTGGTGTGGGAATAAAAAGCTGAGCTCCCCTGAGCCTGTTTTTGTGCCATACTCACAAAGGTACTCGTTAATAACCCTTTGCATGTGCAGCCGCTGCAGCATTGAGTTCCACCTGGTGGGCATGGCACAAATCAGGTGGTTTTATGGGCAGGTGGAATTCCTGCTGAATTTCAGCCAACCGAACATGGGCTGTGTATGACTGCCTAAAATGGCCACAGACTTTTGTGACCTACCTTAGAATATTTTGCAAACCTGGGTAAATGTTGAAGAAATGATGCACCACCAAATTGAGGACATGTGCCAGGCATGGCACATGTGTCAACTTTCCCTGTCAAAGGGCAGACAGAAGGTTAGTGCCATTATCGCGCACCACCATTCCTGGCTCAAACTTCTGTGGTGTGAACCACTTCTGGGCCTGCCCACCAGATGGTAAGGCAGGAGTTGTAAAGCCAGTAATTTGAATAAACTGGAATTTAGACACTGGGCATATGGGTGACAAGGAGTGTATTTTTTTTCGATGCAGTAGCTGGGGCAGAGATATTTGCCTGCTATACACTACAGCTGGTGGTGTGCTGCTGGCAGACATGTTTCAAGGACCTCTGACATCCTTTTTTATACCATTATCCATGTCAGTGGAGGTTGCTGAGGTCATGAGATATAGCGGGGTTAGACATAAAAGGTGAACCAGGGAAGAATTGTGTCCCTGTTGTGTGGCTTTCAGGTGCTCTTGCCAATGGTCTGAGTGGTGGGAGGTTAAAGGTCTTTGCAAGTATGTGGTACCCAAATGGCTGGTGTTTTTTCCACGCTTGATCTTCTTGCAGCAGAGATTGCAAATTAAAAAAAGCCCCACACAGCTAAGCTTTGGGAAGTGGGCTGGGAGATAACAGTTCCACAATCTAACAGCATAAGGTGGCTGCTCTCTACTGTTCCATAATGGCTGCCACTGGAGGACATCCTGCCTCTTTGGGGTTGTGCCTCCCCCTCACTTTCCTCCTCTTCTCTATCCTGCACCCAAGTTGTGTCAGTGACCTCATCATCATCACCCCCTCCATCCTCATCATCGCTGGAGCCAACTTAGCAAAACGCTGTGGCAGGGGGAACATGACTGCCAATATGTTGTTTATCGGTGTTCTCCCCTCTCTGTAGGCTCATGTTACTCCCTTCCTCAACCTCAGAACCAACATCAGAATCAAGTAATGCTTGTGCATCGTCAAGAAGTAAATGGCTGATACTGTGTTCAAATAATTCAGCTGACTCATGGCTATGGCAGGAGTAGCTGTGGACAAGGAGGCAGAATAAGTTGCTCTGGTAGCTGCACTGGACTACACATTAGTCTCAGCTTGGGTGATAGAGGAAGAGGAGGATGAGGATGGTTTAGTAAGCCAGTACACCACCTCCTCTGCATGCTGTGGCTGGATAGCATGAGCATCACTAAACAGAGAAAAATGTGCCCTGCCTGAGGACGGACCACGTCCACCTTTGCCTGTGGACACAGACACTGCTGGCTCCCTCATAGTGGCATGGAAACATCTGCCTCTCCTTGTTTGCCTCCCAGACACGATGGGGGGATTATTACCCAAATGTAATAGATACTTGGAAATGTGTAATTGGACGCACTTTATTCAATGAAAAGGGGTGTGTTGTGCACTTTAAATTGAAGAATGCCACTGGCAGAATTGTAAAAACGATATAAAAAAAAATCACTAAAAAGGGGGGAACGACAGCATCGCAGTTAGAAAAACTGTGGCTGACAATTTAGGATAAGGGAGCAGGCACAGGACAAAAAACAAAACAAAAAACTCGGCAACCACAAAAAAAGGGGTATACAGCACTATACAGCACTAAATGTTATATAATGCTGTGTTAGACATTGCACTACACTCACACTACACTATACTGACACACTATACTTACACTATACTAACACAGTATACTCACACGACACTGACACACTACACTATACTCACACTACACTAGTGCCGCGTACACACAACCGGACTTTCCGGCACACTAGGTACGGCGGTCTTCCCGGCAGACTTTCGGCGGAGTTCCGACAGACTAATGGACTTGGCCGCACAAGAACGGACTAAGTCAGTTCGAAAGTCAGTTCGTTTTGAACGTGATGACATAAACGGGACTAAACAAGGAAGTTCAATAGCCAGTAGCTAATAGCTGCCCTTGCGTCGTATTTGGTCCATCAGACTAGCACACAGACAAATGGTTTTCCCGATTTTTAATCCGTCAGAATTGAGTCCGTCGAATAGATTTGAAAAATGTTCTATTTCTAGGTCCGTCTGATATTTTTTTTTTTTTTTTAAAACGATTGGACTAGCCCACACACGATCGGATTGTCCGACGGACTGATCCCGTCGGACCTAGTCTGCCGGAAAGTCCGGTCGTGTTTACATGGCATAACACTGCACTGACACACTACACTGACACTACACTAAACTCACACTATACTCACACTACACTAATGCTACACTGACACTCTACACTCAGAGTCACAATAACACACTAACCCACTAGTAGCAAACAGAGCCCTGCTCTATCTATCTCCATTTCAACAACACACTGCAAAAGGTTCCTGTGGGAAGGAACCTTTAATAATGTGGCTACAATCACTAAGCCATGATTGGGCAAAGTCATCATGACTTTGTCCAATCATGGCTCTGACTGTGCTCTGTGCCCTGACTGGGCGAAGCCTTGCACTTGATCAGCAGTCAGGTGCATTGCTTCATCCAATTAGCTCCCTAGAATGCACTGTGCAGCGTGCAAATTCAGGTTTTCCCGCAAACGGGCGAACAGGCGATGTTCAGGTCAAACTTTTGCTCAGCTCGAACTGTTTCCCCAACTATACCCTTAATCTATAACTGTGAAGTCCTTTCACTATAAAATGGGTAACAAAGACTATAAGGTCGTAATGCAACAAAGTAGTGAGCCAATTCCCATGGTCTGGCTATACTAAGGGAGTTGAAAGCTGATATCTAACTGGTTGTTGTTGGTAATAATTGGGATGAACATTGAAATCGATTCAACCATGAGTTCGAACTGAATATGAGCAGTTCTCATAGCACCAAATAGCGAACTAATGGCCTGAACCTCTGGTTGCTGCAGTCAATTTGCTTATTGGCAATTTTAGTACCGTCACTAATTTAAACCTTATGGCTTTCTGTTCATAAATAAGTCAACATGGATCCCAGGTGATGCCATTGACCAGCTATGGTTTTGATCAATTTCAGTCAAGGACATCAGCCCGTATCACTGATCATTTAGTTGACATTTAGCAGCTGAGGAGCTGTCATGTGTAGCAAGAGTCTGGTGAAAGAATCATAGGCTCAGATCATCTTCTTTGTATCGTCAGGTCATCTGGGTGTTATTCATAATGCCTGACAATGGATCTTATTCGATATTTAATTTACATTGTGAGACTTTTTTGTTTTTTTTAACTCAGTACTTTTTCAACAGTGTGTTTTACATACTATTTCCATTTATTTTTTTTGCAAAGGTATTGTGTCAGCATTCATGTTGGGGGTGGATATTTGGGGGTTTCTCTTTTGCTACACAGACCCCATATCCCCCAGACAAGAGATGTGGGGATGAGGCCCTTATCCCCATAAACATGGAGACATGATGTATTGGAAAGAGGAGCCCCCTAGTGAGTTACCCACCCTATGTTGAGGGCATGTGGCCTCTATTGTTCAGGAGGAAGGGGCGCACACTCTCTGCCTCTCTCCTTTCCGACCAGCCAAGTTGCATATGTGGATAAGACTATTGTATGGATTTTGCATGGATTTTGGAGGACCCCATGCCATTTTTTTGGTTTTCTTGCATGAGGTCCCCCACAAAAATTCATACCATTACCTTCTTCAGCCATGTAGCTTGGGTGGCCAGGAGAGGAAGGGGCATAAGCCCCCCTTCCTAAAACCTACCCGGCTACTTGTCTTGTAAATTTATACCAGACCTTTATCCTAGAGAGTGTTTTGATATTGTTTTTTGTTTTTTTCTAAAAACAAAAAGGCTTTGAATCTTTCAAAATACATACCAGACCCTTATCCAAATAAGTTTGTAGGGGCATCCCGTACAAATGAGTAAAAAAAAGTCATAAGACATAGGGTACCCCTTAATTTCCATACCAGACTTTATCCAAGCATGTGGTTGGGCAACCCAGGAAAGAAAGGAACTGTGAGTATGTGCCTCTCTTCTAAACCATACCAGGCCACATGCCCTTAACAAGGGGGCCCCCTTATTCACATGTTTATGGGGACAAAGTATTTGGCCAGGTAAATAGACCCCCTTGTTACTCTTTCACAATAAATAAATAGTACCTAAAGCAAGCACCTTTGTAAAGGTATTGTATTACATCCTATAATGTAAATCCAATGTCAATAATGTTGTCCAGTTAGGTAGACCTATGAGGAATTACCAGTGGTGGCCTGTGCACTCTGGGTGCGCGGTCTCAGCCCCCACCATCCATGGGCCAGGCCAGAGGCTCTAATAGGCTTCAAAATATGGTGGGCTCTGGGCGCCGAGAGTGCACCCTGATCCCACCCAATTGTGTGATGATAGCAAATTCATTTTCGCTGTTTCCTCCCCACAAATCAGGAGGCAGGGCATCAGACCTGTTTCCCGATTGGTCAAAGTGCAAGGCCACCCTATTGGATGCTTGGTGCTTAGGAAGAGGAGCGGAGGAGATACGCACTGGTGAGGAGGTGGCTGCAGCTCTAGTGCACGGAGCTGCTGCCTGGTGGTAAGTGTCAGGGGTGCCACCAGAGCTGCGTGCAAGGGGGATTGGGGGTGCTGCCAGAGCCACATGTGATGGAATAGGTGGTGCCAGAGCCGCATGTGGAGAGGGTACTGCCAAAACCGTGAGCCCCGCGAGTGGGGGGGATCAGTGGGCACAGTGGTTGCATATGATGGGCACAAGATGGATGCATATACTGGGCACAAGTAGCTGCATTTGAGGGGCACACGTGGCTGAATATGATTGGGCACAAGTGGCTGCATATGATGGGCACAAGTGGCTGCATATGATGGACACAAGTGGCTGCATTTGATGGGCACAGTGGCTGCGTTTGATGGGCACAATGGCTGCATATGATGGGCACAGTGGCTGAATTTGATAGGCACAATGGCTGCAATTGATGGGCACAGTGGCTGCATTTGATGGACAAAATACCTGCATTTGATAGGCGCAGTGAGGCTGCATTTGATGGAGGTTCAGTATTTTTCAGATTTTTTTCACCCTGCCAACACAAACACAATGACCTGCGCCAAGCATAAGCTGGTAATGCTGGCTGATGTCATTGACCAAATGACCATCTGTTGTTAATGACATCACCGTGGGGGACCCCCCAGGAAGCACATTCACGTAGAAGTTTAAGGCATCCCCTCAAGCATTTTTTTTAAGGGATTGTGTCTCTTAGTGTGCCCCTTTAAGCCTTATTATATAACCCTCACAAAAAACTGGCCTTGAAAAAGCCAGAAAAACCTTACAAGATTCAGCTTTATTATTATACAATATTAAGCTTTTAAATGTGCTCAGTTTGCATTTCACTAGTGATAATAGGTAATTACACTTTTTTACTATTTCCACTCTGCCAGACGTAAGGGTATGCATAGTTACCTGTCAGATTTATGTTTAAACACATGTTTCTAAAACATGGGTGTTTAGCATTTTGACTTAGTAGTTGCCTGCATATAAAGACATGAAGGATGACAAATTTTCCATTCAACATCTGATTATGGGGGATGTGGTAGACCAGGTTGAAGAATACCCACTAATGCTTAGATCATTATAATTAGAGCTGCTTTATATACATAGAATATACACAGTTAAGTAGGCTGTACCCGAAAATAAATATAGCCCCTCTGTCTATTCACCAATCAACAGTGTGGGGCTCCAGACACCAGAGGCCCTCCAGGCATTAGGCTATCAATCTACAAACCTGATGAGTGAGGAAGGCACACGTTATTAAAAAATAAATAAATAAATAAATAATAATAAATATATATATATATATATATATATATATATATATATATATATATATATATATATATATATATATGTATATATATATATATATATATATATATATATATATATATATATATATATATATATATATATATATATATATATATATATATATATATATATATAAATATATATATAAAAGGAATAAAGGTCAAAATGGCTTGTGGACAAAGTATTATGGTTCTAAAGGCTTTCCCTGTTGGATCTGATGATGCTGCCAGGTTTCTGTGGTTACAAATTATCACAACCTGCAAATTTACAGATTATTTCACACATTTTTGGTTGGCGTCAGGGGTGTAAGATCTTTCTTCTTAAGTAGGCTCTACCTGAAAATAAATATAGCCCCTCTGTCTATTCACCACTCAACAGTGTGGGGCTCCAGACACCAGAGGCCCTCCAGGCATTAGGATATCAATCTGCAAACCTGAGAAGTGAGGAAGTCCCACGTTATTAAAAAAAATAATAATAATAATAAATAATAATAATTATATATATATATATATATATATATATATATATATATATATATATATATATATATATATATATATATATATATATATATATACACAAACAAAAGGAATAAAGGTCAAAATGGCTTGTGAACAAAGTTTTATGGTTCTAAAGACTTTCCTTGTTGGATCTGATGATGCTGCCAGGTTTCTGTGGTTACAAATTATCACAGCCTGCAAATTTACAGATTATTTCACACATTTTTGGTTGGCATCAGGGGTGTAAGATCTTTCTTCTTAAATGATAATAGCTAAGCACACCTGGACCACAAAAGGGTTACACTGGATCTGCATCAGACTGCAGAGATATTTGGAAGATGGAAGAACCCTAAAAAACAACATTGCTGGCTCATATTTAGATATTTACAGAAAATCAGGTTACTGGCTTTCAGTGGACTGTAGTTGGAGGAGATCTCATATAGTCAATTAGAAAATGCTGTGTACAAGTCATCTGCATTTTTATGCAACATTTTCATGTCTGGCAGAGTGTTTATTTAAATCACGGTGATTTATACAATTGAAATGTATAATAAACACTAAACTTTCCCTTTCTATACTTATTTATTACCTTTTAACATGCATATCCCACTATATCTAATGCCCTTATGACTGTAACACAAAACTGTCAGTAAACACAAAACTTCCAGCAGAAAAGATCATCACTTCCTACAATCAGTTTAATTTTTTCCCTTGGACTTTCACAAGCCAAGCCTTAAACTGGTCTTGGTACATACTGAATAATGTATGATGCTGACCTTGGGAGCAATCTCAATAATATCAGTATAAACAAAGCAAATAATGACCAAAGAGTGTATAAGTCTAATTTTCAGCATAAAAGCAGGTTATGCTTACTAGTCATCACTGCAGATGCTGAACACTAAAGCAAAGGGTGGAAAAAAAAGGACAGCTATGAAAAATATATACCTGAGGCCTGAATTATTTTAAATTCATGAATCATTTATGAGCACACAGCAATAAAGGCAAGGCCTCCTGTATACCTTATGAAAAGGTCTCATGTGGAGTAGAACATTTGGAAATCAAGATGTTCTTCCATGTAAGAAGGACAATTGTCTCTTTTGAATTCAGATATGTTTATGGAATGTTCATCGGTAACTAGCCTTTCATAAGATGGGCAGCCTTACATTTCAATACAATAATAAAATGACCAAATATTCATGTTGAAGGGTATTTTTTCCTATCATACTTTATGTGGATGCTGCAAGACATTATTGCTTTTCTGAAGTTTATGTATTTTATCATTAACCCTGCTTGAAGGAGTGATCATTCTTCAATTCCAGGACACAAAGTAAAGCTGTATGTGGTCATAGGGGAGAAGTACAGAGTCAAGTTTATAAAGTAAAGGCAACCAGGGGATAACACCACTAGAGGGGGAATTCTGGCTATCTGGTTAGCATCATTGGCAAATAATGCTTCCCCCCAACTGGTCCATTGTATGTATTTTTTATGACTGTAGAGAGCTTTTTCAGGGGCAGTGAATGTTGTGAATGTTGTGAATAATGGCAATATATTGTATAAAGTCTATATATATATATATATATATATAATTGTCTTTTAGATACTGTTTGTATATTATTAAATGCCTTGTAAAGCACTAAATACATGGATGGCATGCACATTTAGTCAATATTTACCTGTAATGAAGCATTTCTCACATTGTACAGGCAGCTGGATCCTGGAGAAATATGTACTGCTGGAATGCCCTTTTTTCTTCTGTGAATGGAGGAAAGGGTTCTGTGACTGATCAGACTTTCCCCATTCACAGATCATGTTATAAGCCATGTAATCAATGCAAGAACATTAGTCAATGAAGGAGGAAGAAGGAGGGGGAGTGTTTACTTTGGACCATCTGCACTTCAGTTCTGCCTGAGGACCCAAATCTGTTAACCACTGCAGCACTAGTAATTCAGGAAACAGGAAGAGGACTGGAACTCATTGCAGTGAAGATTTTTTCAGGATCCAGCTGCCTGCACAAAGTGGCACATTCCTCACTGCAGGTAAGTAATGTCACTAAAGCTGCAGGATTTTTACAATGGTGCAGGCAACACAGGTGATGGCCTTCCAAAGTTGCCCTCACCTCCAACCGTTCCAGTATGGGGAGCGCTAGTATCATATCAAAGGTCAAAGTCATTACACTTTGGTTTTAGAATTCTGGTTCATTGGACCCATTTGTGTAACTAAGAAAAAGAGTACCCCACCAACTGGGCCCTCAGGAATCATATGAGCTGGTTCAGTTAAAAGTGTTATTTACAGAAAAAAATGAAAACTGCACTTCCAAATGCATCAAAGATGTTTAATATATTAATTTTTAAACCATTCCCCTTGATGGTGGAAGATAATAAGCAATAACACATAACAAAGACTGAATAGTTTGGATTATATTATTTTTGGGATGTACTTAGTTATCATCAGTCTTTATGAGTAAATCGTTTTTCAAATATCGTACACGCCATATGCAGAAAGAAAATCAACAGCACTGATAATTACAAGCAAGTATGAACTGGAATTAATGTAGGCATTATCAAGTATAGGGTATATCCAGACAAGTTTACATTAAAACAGGTAGTGTTTAAGTCATTTGAAAAGGACATTACAGAGTGTAATTGCAAAATGAAGGCGCCTGAAGCAATCAACAGTTGCAGTGATAAAAAGTGACCTTCTATGATGGGATATGTATGAACATGTATTGCCATACAAATTAACTTGGATGGAGGAAAATGTGCTCAACGATTTCGTTTCTCAAATAGTATCAACAGAAAATGACTACTTAGAAATGAATACATAATTTAATAATGTTAAACAGAAAAGAATTCAGCTAAGCTTCGCTAACTATTTATGCCTTCTTGAAAAGATAAAGTGAACCTGTCAGCATAAATCAACATTTATTTATTTGTCAAAATATTAAAAATGATCTATATATCAAAAAATCTATTTCATGTTTTACGTTTGTATGATCTTATTTACCTTGGTCCCTGTACAGCCTGAAAATTTGTATTTTCAAGAGCAACTCCAGACAACAAGTTAATCTATCAGAGATTTGTCAAAGGTATTCAGGAAACATTATGCCATAAGTGATATCAAAAATTCCATTAAGCACACTTTCATGTATGGTATATAAGTGTACTTCATTTATAGCCAAAGCGTTTTTAAGTTAAGAAGCCTTTAAGCCCCTGCCAATTTATTTTTTGCTATCTGTGTGCTACTGGGGAGATTCTCCAAGATCCCAGAGATGCAACTGTAAGTTGGAGAAATCTCTTAGATAATTATCACCAGAAAGGGTGTCTCCACCGTAGTGTTGTCAACCTGGCAGAACATATAGATAGATATTTAAATACCTTGACTGGCCACAGTGTTTGTGGTGGGGGGTAGGATGGACTTTCCGATCACATGACCACTGTAATTGGCTGTCACAGAGGTCGCATGATGGGGAACAGTTCCCTCCCGCTCCCAAGCATGAAAAAAGACTGAAGGCTAATTATGAGAGTTCAATCAGTGGGCCAGGTGTATGCAATGAGTGCACTTTCAGCACAGAAACCTAGGTCATCCATGGACATGTATGTGCAGCATGTGGGTGTTAAAGTCCACCCTCTTTGAAGCTGTCCCTTTAAATGGATCCTAACACCTGGGAAGGCAGGATGGACTTTCCAGTCACCTAATTAATGTTATTGGCTCACATGATTAGGAGCCCCATCCACTGGCCCCCTATCATTTGAAGAGACCGAGAGCTGTTTCTGACAGCTCAGTCACTGTACTAAGAGTACACAATCAGTGTACATTCAACACAGAAACCTAAGCCACCCATGGACACGTATGTGCAGCGTGTGGGTGTTAAAGCCCACCTTCTTTGCCACTGCACATATGTGTTACATGGGCAACAAGAGGTTAAGGAGCTTGTCTCAACAAATAAATAAGCACCATGTTGGAAAGAAGAAAATATGAAAAGATGTTGGGAAAAATCCAGTACAATGTTGTGCAGTTCATTTAAATAATAAGAATAGTGTACATGGAAATATAATAACAGATGCTGAGAATTACAGCAAGTAGACAAGATGAGAAGTTTTTGCTGTGCACCATCTATCTATTCACAATGGATAGATGTTGTATCCCTGCAGCTCTTTCTCCACCTTTCTAACTGTAACAAATTATTTGTAATTGTTCCATGCATTGAGCTCCGGCATTTGATAACGCAGGGAGGCATATGGATGAACTGAAGACTTGTGCTCAGGCTATAACAATTGCTTGAGCAGTAGATGCTGGGACTTCAGTGTAGTAGCATTTAGTAGTAATATCCTTGTGGCAAAGCAGCACAGTGAGCTTTTTATATCTTTGGATGCTACCCAACATTGCAGGGACACATTTATATGTATTCCCTGCAGCTACCATGTGACCTATTTAATCACTCCTAAGTTACAGGAAACCAATGAAAAGTCTTCCCAAGCTCAGCTGACAACAAATTATAGAAGAGATTCTGCAATAGCAGCAGGGCCGCTGATAGGCCAGTACAACTGGCCCTGTTGTACTGGTGCCCGGCCAGCAGGGGGGCCCAGGCAACCTGAACAGAGACCTAATTAATGTTAAAAAATAAATAAAAATCCCCCAGCCACCTTGAC
This sequence comes from Lithobates pipiens, assembly GCF_037356315.1. Taxonomy (NCBI): domain Eukaryota; kingdom Metazoa; phylum Chordata; class Amphibia; order Anura; family Ranidae; genus Lithobates; species Lithobates pipiens. The sequence goes on from NW_027507764.1 coordinate 476,529,766, forward strand.
TGAACACTATCTGTCTGCGTACACCAAACCAACTGAACAACACCCCCCCCCCCCACACGCCTTGAAATTCTTTTTACATGTTTTTGTTATGCCGATAGCTCAATAGGCAGGGGGAAGGACTATTTTTTCTGTTTCGGACACGGAAGAATGTCCTCTCCGCGCCCGCTCCTCATGCTGGCTCAATTTCCGGCCAGCGCGTCCTCTATATTGCCTTCCCTGGTGCGGAGTGATTCCTCCCCTTCTGCTCTGTTCTTCACTTGGCCAGAGAAAAAGCAGAGAGACGAGCGGCGGTGGCAAAAGAAAAAAAAGAAGCAGCTTGATCTGGCATCTGACTGGAATAGTTTGTGGATACTCGCACTCCAGTCCAGACAGCAACCAGCAACAGGATGAAGGAGGAAGTGACTCCTGGGGCCCGGCTAACACAGAACACAGGTGTGTGCTTGCTTGGGGGGTGGATTCACGATCTACTACTACTGCAGCAGCATCTTTACATTATGCCATTGGCAGCATGGGTGGCACTGTCTGCAGGTAGCACATGCGTTATGGGCAATAACGCATGCGGCATGGGTGGCACTGTTACAGCAGAATATGGCATTGGTGTCATGGGTGGCACGGTCTCTGCAGGCAGCACATGCATTATGGGCCATAACGCATTTGCTGCCTGTAGAGACAGTGCCGCCCATGCCGCCAATGCCATAATGTGCGGCAGACAGTGCCACCCATGAGGCTAATGCCATAACGCATGTGCTGCCTGCAGAGACAGTGCCACCCATGCCATTATGCCATTGGCAGCATGAGTGGCACTGTCTACAGCACAATATGGCATGGGTGGCACTGTCTGCAGCACATTATGGCATTAGTGGCATGGGTGGCACTGTCTGCAGGTATCATGTGCTGCCTGCAGAGACCGTGCCACCCATGCCGCCAATGCCATAATGTGCTGCAGACAGTGTCACCCATGCCGCCAATGCCATATTGTGCTGCAGACAGTGCCACCCATGCCGCCAATGCCGTAATGTGCTGTAGACAGTGCCACCCATGCCGCAAATGCTGTAATGTGCTGCAGACAGTGTCACCCATGCCGCCAATGCCATATTGTGCTGCAGACTGCCACCCATGCTGCCAATGGCACTTTGCCATCGGCGGCATGGGTGGCACTGTCTGCAGCACAATATGGCATTGATGGGCAGCATGGCATTGGTGCCACTGTCTGCAGCACAATATAGCATCTGGGGAAGGGCCAGGGGTGGGGCTAAAGGAGGGACCAAGGGTGGAGCTGAAGGGGGGCCCCGTCAGATAGGCTGTATGGGGCCCCATGATTTCTATCAGTGACCCTGAATAGCAGACTTTTTTTAAACATATGGGAGATGAGCTGGTAGTTTAGGTTGACCGGTAGAGGGACCAATAAAATTGTGTGTCTCCTGAAAATATTGGAAGACTTGACATGTATATCATTGAATGATTTATCTTCGCCTCTTGTTTTGGTGATAACTGGACAAATTCACTGGGTGAATCTACCTAGTGGGGACACAGACAGCAAAATTTATAGGAAATTTAATCTTTCCCTACTCTATTCAGAACTAAAAAAAAAAGGTTTTGATCACAGATAGGGTATATCAAGCAGGTTTCTTGGGTTCACATGTGGAGTATTCAGGTTTTTATCAGTTTACTTTCACCTGAGGTCTACATAATCCTCTGCAGAATATGGACATACATTTATATAGATGATCAGTAGAGAGGCATGTTCTGATGTTGTGTTAATGTTGTGTTAACGTGTGCTAATGTGTGTAACATTTTTTTCCTCTCCTTCCTTCACTAATACCATTAAAACTTCTAAGAAAAATTTGAATCTGCCTATTATTATTATTATTAAATTTAACTCCTTAGCAGGTAGGATAAGCTCTTCTTATGACTCTCAAGATTTAGTTTTGGATTTTAAATGTCATGTACCTTACACTTTGTTCACACTTGTGTATTTTTGTGTATTTTGGTACAGATACACTTGTGTTAAACTTCAGACTAAATCTCCAGTGGTTTTTTGGTTTGTAATTTCTACAGAAACATTTTTTTTTCAAGAAAAAATGCTTGTGAACATTTCAACAACATGAGACACAGGCCCTTTAAAATGCAGACATTTAAATCAGCCCAGTAACCCATAGTGCAATAACTCATAAAAGCCCAACATAATTCACTCTGGTGAAGCAAGTACAAGAATAATTCTAATCTCTTGCTATAAAACACTGCACCTATGTACCAAATAAAAATCGTTTGTAAACAAAAAAAAAACACTGCACCTAAAACTAAACTCTATGTTATTTAGGAGCATTACTAGAAAACACAGTGACCAATAGCAAAATTTTAATGGGACCCTTTCATCAATCAGGAAGGAAAAACATAATATTGAACAAATCCTAATTATCAAAGTTATGTGACACACACCCTAAATTACAGCATATATTGTGTAGAAGGAAGAACACCCATTTACATTGGTCAGCAGGAATGCCCCTTATATTGGTTTGTCATCAGGAGTAATCATGCTCCCCTTACACTTGTCAGTAGATGGAAGAATAACACCTTGGGTTTTTTTTACTAAAGGCAAATCCACTTTGCACTACAAGTGCACTGCAAATGAACTTGGAAGTGCATTGAAAGTACACCTGGAAGTAAAACTGCTGTAGAGCCAAGGGGGCATGAAAGGAAAATAAAAAACAGCATTTTAGCTTGCACATGATTGGATGATAAAATCAGCAGAGCTTCACCTCACTTCAGAGCTTCCCCTCAGATCTACAGTGATCTACAGTGATTGCACTTACGAGTACACTTCCAAGTGCACTTTAAGTGCACTTGAAGTGCAAAGTGGATTTGCCTTTAGTAAATCAACCCCCTTATGTTGATCATCAGTAAGAGGAAGACTGTTCCCTTACAATGATGGTCAGTAGGCAAAAGAATGCCCTCTATGTTAGTGGTAAATAGGAAGAAGAATGCTGCCTTACAATTTTGGTCATTAGGAGGAAAACCGCTCCCTTACATTGGTGGTCAGTAGAAGGAAAAACAAATTCTTTACATTGAAAAAATATATATAAACTTGTGCTATGATAAAGTATTGAAAAAGGTGATAGAAGTCATTTCAGCTGCTATACACAAAAGTGCTAAACACTCAAAAAATGATAACATATAAAGCTCTAGCAATTCAATACAAACAGTGTGCATAGAAACATATATTGCTATTAATGTCCCAAATAAAGTGCTGAATAAACTCCAAGCTTCATCAAAGTGCTGCATGCTTAAATCTTCATCAAAGGGCTATAGTGCTTCAATCTTCATGAAAGTGCTAAAAGTGCTCCAACTTTGATGACGCTCTGTGGGAGGGTGAAATGCGTTGACGTAACTTCCGGTCTTGACTTCCAATGTGGTCACTTCCTGTTGCGGTGGAATGCACTTTAGTTACGGGTTTCAGGAAGAGTTTTACAAGCTTGATTGGTGCCCCATTTTTACTGCTGTCCTGTAAGTACCTGTTTTTACATGCTCAATAAATCACCAGCGTTATAGTACTTTACTATTGGCTCCCTTTTCTCCTTCCTGTTTTTGGTTTACATCTGTAATCTACTGAGAACCTCCTTGGGGGAATCCCCACCGGACCTGCATTATCTACCACTCTCCACCAGATACAAAGCTTGATTGACCCCCAAACTGAAAAGCTGGGAGTCCATTATCCCAGGGGTGTGTGCCACATCACTGAGTGAAGTTGGTGCACTTTTAGCACTTTCATGAAGATTGAAGCACTGAAGCACTATAGCACGTTCATGAAGATTTGAGCATGCAGCACTTTTATGAAGTTTGGAGTTTAATCAGCACTTTATTTGGGACATTAATAGCAATATGTGTCTATGTACACGGTTTGTATTTATTTGCTAGCACTGTATATCTTATTTTATAATTCTTTACATTGCTGGTCAGTAGGAGAAAGACTTCTCCTTTACGTTTGTGGTTCCTTTACGTGGTCCCCCTTACAATTGTAGTCAGTAGGAGGAAGTTCATTTACGTGGTCCTTAGGAAAAAGAATGACCCCTTACAATTGTAGTCAGTAGGAGGAAGACTGCTCCCTTACATTGGTGGTCAGTAAAAGGAAGAGTATTCCCTCTTGTTCATGCTCAGTAGAAGAAGAATGCGCCCTTCTCTTGGTGGTAAATTGAAGGAAAATGCTCCTTTATGTTGGTGGTCAGTAGGAGGAAGACTGCTTCTTTATGTAGGTGGTCAATAGGGGGGAGATTATTTCTTTATATGGGTGGAGGGTAGAAAGAAGAATGCTCCATTACATTGGTCAGTATGAGTAGGAGTGCCCCTTTTGGAGTGCCTACATCAATAAGTAATTAAAAGAAAGCCCCTCTTACATTGGTGATCAATAGAAGACAGAATATCCCCTTAGATTGGAGGCTAGGGCAAAGAATAGGAAAAAAGGGCTCAAGAGCTGCGCCACAGACACTATTAACTAACCAAATGGATAATATATAATAATTAATAAATAAATAATTTATATATATAAAATTAATTTAAATGATATATAAATCACATTATTCCCACATAAATTAATAAAAAAAGACTTCAAGGCCACAGTTCATCAAACCAGAAGAAATAAACCAGGCTTATAGAATAAAGTCGTCTTTAAGGGTTCTTTTCAGGACACCACGGTTAATCCACACAAAACAGCAAACAGGTGCCCATCACCGAGAAGTGGATGTGCTTACCAGATAGCAACACAAATAGAGCCTTATTATTGAACCATCTGTGTGTTTTTTCCATACACCAAAAGCTCATGGATCAGCTTTCCCCCGTATATAGCGCCGTCACATGAAACTCCCATGGTCAGTAATCCCAGATCAATAATAACACTATAGGTAGCTCAAAAAGAGGAGGACGCCCTCATGGTGTAAAACCAATTGGACATTTTATTAAAACAAATGGATAATTGCACTTACATTTAATTTCCATCTAAAAACGCATAGAGAAAAACAATCAGAAAGCCGGCTGGCATTCGTTCAGGAGCCCGTCCTCCCCTCGTACAGCGTGGTGGCCCTTGTTGTTGGTGGTCAGTGGGAAAAAGAATGCTGCCTTACAAATGTGGTCAGTAGGAAGAAAACTGCTCCATTACATTGGTGGTCAGTAGGAGGAAGACTGTTCCTTCATGTTGGTTGTCAATAGGGAAAATAATGCTTTTTAACATTGGTCAGTAGGAGGAAGAGTGCCACTTGAGAATTTGCCTAGATATCAGCCTTTTTTTTTTCTTTACTTAATGGCATGCATCAACAACAACAGCATGACTAGGCACCTTTGTGATTCCGGATCAACTTGAATGACATGACCAGTACAAGTTGTTACAAGTTGTTACAATATTAAAGAATCAACAAGCACATTCATGTCTCCCAGTACAACCGAACAAATGGTTGAGCAGAAAGGAAACAAATGCAAACCATGAGAAACTTAGTCATAAAGACTGGAGTGAAATATAAAAAAATGCATAGATATGGTTAAGAGGCAGTTATATTTAATTTGCAATATCAGGTGTATGGTCCTTGCATGCAAACAGCCATACTATTGTCATCAAAGCACACCAGGCATTTTAGAATTTTATATGACAGTATAACAGGGGGAATAGCCAGAAAAATAATTAGAGAGAGAAAGGGGAGGCAGGAACAGAAACAGAAGAAAGAAAAAAGGGGGGAGGGGGGTTTAAAGGAAAGGGATATCCATGTAGTGGGGTGGTAGAGTAGGAAAACATTTCAAAAAGGGATTTTTTGAAAACTGACAATTTTTATTGAGTTTCCATTTTTTCCAACATAAAACGACAAACAGACAAAAGAAAGATCTTGCAATGTGTTAAGTGGTATAGCAAGCGGGTTATTCATACACATTGTCACCCGTAGAGAAACATGGTTGAGGTATGTATAGCAGGAGGGGAACAGAATAAAAAAGGAAAAGCATTGCATGTCCACGAACAAACAGTGAGGTATGGGTCAATGACTCTATGCTACCACTTATTTCAAACTTGCGCAGATGCGCATCTGTAGCAAAAGAGAGGAGAGAAAAAGGAGTAGGAGAGGTTAGGTAGAGGAGTAGGAGAGGTTAGGTAGAGTCAAGAGGGCTAAGAAGGGTGGGGATAAGGAGAGGAGAGGGGATTAGAGGTAGATAGGAGGTAAGAGAAGGGAGGACACCTACCCTGCCCTGAGCCTCCTCCCCATCTGGTGGAATCCACCGTAAATTCAGCTGGGCTTAGGAGCTTCTAGCATATCCCACAGCTCCCATAGTCGGTTTTGTTTGTCAAGAGTATTTTTTACGGAGGCTGTCAGATATTCCATCCGTTTAACGTCCCTAATCCTGGTATACAATTCAAACAGAGAGGAGGGTTTCCTCTTTTTCCATTTCAGGGCTATCAAGCATCGCCCGGCCGTTAGCACTTGAGCTAGGAGTTTTTTGGAGGTTTTAGAGAAGGAAGGAGGGGGGAGGCCTAAAAGGAACAATTTGGGGTCAAGTGGCACCCATGAGTCGAAGATGGATTGGAGAAGAGATTGTACCATCTGCTAGTAAGGGGTGATCAGTGCAAAACGGGATTTTAAGACCTAAGAATCAAAGGTATTTCAGGTATTCATCAGCAAAAAATATATTAGCCTTTTGCAACCCCTTGTACTGCAGCACTCAAGCACATAGACTGGAAGTGGGAAAGTCAATCAAGTATGCTGCATGCATGTATGCCTACAAGTATTATCCTGCCAGGAAGAGAGAACAAGGAAAGCAGAAAGATGACCTTGCCAGTCTGCCGCTTCTCTTTCAATGCTGTCACCGTATCCCATTCACGGCCTATACATGTAACATAAAAATGGTGTTATGTGAAAATCTAAGGAATGGACAGAAATTCATATCCTTTCTGTGTGTGTATTTCAACTGTGTATTTAGATGTTTGCCTGGAATTCAAATTCAATATATATATTTTTTTATTTAAGAACACATATGCCCTGCATATAAAGAGGCTTGTGTATGAATCAGTTCAATATGAATCAGGTTCTAGATGTCATTTTTCCGTCGAACAATTAAAACTGAAAGCAAACATCTGATTTATTGCTATAAGAACGCTCCTACATTCCCCTTTCTTCCAGGTTTTATACACAAAGACTATTATTCCTTCATACTTTTAAAAGACAGGAACATGAATAGTAGATTTTAAAAAGAGGCAAAAATCTACTTTCAAACTGCATTGCTCAAATCTCAGTTATAATAGTAACACAACAGACAAAAATCATCTTGATACACTGACAAGAAGCTGACTCAGAATACGAATAGGGTGTGATTTACATTTCTTAAGCAATGCTCCAAATGTGTTCTTGTCCCAGCACTTGCTACATATTCCTCATGAGTATGCCTCAGCAGCACCGTGGTATTATTTTTATATCCCCTTTTATTGACATGAAAAAAATAAAATGATATCTTGCTGCCAAAGGACTAGTAAGAAGCACATAATAGAGAAAGGAATTCTGTACTTGTAAAGATCCACACAACGGAAGCAGATTGCCAAACGGCCAGTGAATAAATGAACAGCCTGTTAACAAATTAACATTAAACAGTGCAATATTATGTCTGACTGTCAGTTCTCAAAAATAAACAGAGAAGGATATATTGGAGCCGTGCTAGCTGTATGGTCCATCACAACTCTTAGTTACTAAATACTAAAAGATATGAAATATACAACTCTTCTTACGAGTAAAAAAATTGCAGATCAGGCAGAATTTTCTGGCCATAAATGTATGCAGAATAGCACATTTCTCAAATAAATAAAATAGATCTCCAAAATAGGTGACACCGGATAATTTACAGCAACCTTCTATAAACAGTATTAGACCCAGTGCACTCAAGTGCCAGTTACTACAATACAGCTATTGCCAGGAAAAAATATTTTTCAGTCCCTATAATGTTATTGCACATAGAAATCAATCAGCTTCCAACAAGAAAAAAAATGAACATTAGGGGGTTTATTTATAGAAAAAAATTATATTTGAATGTTTTAGCATTCACACAGCTGTTGCAAATAATACCGTAATTCATCTAAAATGTTTATTTTCTTACTGGCTCCATCTAGTGGCTATACAGCAGTATTTTTCTGAAACACTTTAATTAGGAGAATACTGAATATTGACCACTAGGTGGAGCTGACGATGGTATGAAATAAATATATAAGAGACTTTACTAGCCGAGCCCTCTGATTTCTCCTGTATTGAATTGTATTGTAACTGTACTGTCTGCCTTCCTGTTATAAAGCGCTGTACAAACTGTTGGCACCATAGTTGTGCAAAGGGGAGGGGGTGCAGGTGTGCCTGGGCACACCCTAATCACCCTATGCCGTGCAGATTCCCCTGCTGATATTTCACCAAAGCCCTCCAATGGGGCTCCTAAAAAATATTGTAAATAATAATAAAAAAATAAAGTAATAAAAAATTACTGACAATGTTCACTGCCCTACTGACATCAACCTCTGCCCTACTGACAAGTCCACTGCTCTGACACTGTCCACTGCTCTACTGGCACCAACCTCTGCCCTACTATCACCCTCCATGTTTTAATACATTTGGGGTGCACACTCTAATGCAATAGGTTGCACACACCTATGGTCGGCGCTATAGAAATCCTGTATTATAATAATAATTATTATTATTATTATTATTACAGGGTTTATTCGCAATGACAGTGCAAATGCTGTGCCATTCACATTTTTTTATAAATAGACCCCTAAATGTATCAAAACCCAAAAACAGATATTTTCTATACGTACTTTGAAGCAGTGGCTGCATTCATTTTCTCCTTTTTATGCATTTTTCTTTATTTTCACTAGGTGTTTCTGCCAGTAGTCCAATTCCTGTCCTAGGCTGATATCCCTCACTCACCTTACTGCATCATGGCAAAATAAACAACACAGTACTACAGAAAGCACCCCCCCCCCTTCCCTTTGCATTACATACAGAGGAGGGGTTCTGTAGTCCATAGGAACAATGTAACTGATAGCACTGCAGTACCAGGCAGAGAGCACAAGAAGTTACCAGCTGGCAAGATATCTGGCAATGTCAACAGGAGTTTTTTGCCATCTGTCAAACAGATATAACAAAGCACTTTTAATGGCACATTTAACAGGCCATAAGGAACCAAATAAGAAATGCTTGGTACAAGGGTATACAGTATTTTTTATTCTTCTTGGTATGCACCTGATTCCAGAAATGACCCAGTTTGGGGCAGGACAGAAGATGTTTTAGAAGTCTCCTAGAGAGGAGTCACAGCGCCAACAATGGTCCAGGGAGTTGGGAAACATGGAGTGAAGTATTTGAGGAGTCCTGTACCGCCAGGTCACAGGCTGGGTCACCTTCTCAGTTTTCTCAGCATCTCCACACTAAATTTTTAAAAACAGCTGATATTTGATTGCCAACTTGTGCCATATTATTGCTTACATCGTATCGTATAGCTGCTTACACCACATTTTTAAAGAACAGTTTCTAGTTCCAAGCACATGGGCAGGTTTTGATTACAGCATTGGCTGGATGACAAAAAGAGCCCTTGTTTACTCAAACTACATTGTTGTAATGGTTAGGTTTTTTTTTTTATTAAAGATTACAGATATTTATATAGTGCCAACAATTTACACAGCATTTTACATATTGTATAACATACATTCACATGAGTCTCTGCCTTCATAGAGCTCACTACTTAAAGAGGAGCTGCACAAAAAAAAAAAATATTAAAAGCCAGCAGCTGCTAATATTGCAGCTGCTGACTTTTAATAATATCACACTTACCTGTCCCAGGTTCCAGCGATGTCGGCGGCAGATGACGAGCGATCGCTCGTCTCGCTGCAGCCACCGCCGCCATCCTCTGTCAGGGAATCGGGAAGTGAAGCAAGAGGGCTTCACTGCCCGGTTCCCTACTGCGCATGCGCGAGTCGCGCTGCGCTGGTTCCCCGCTGTGTCTCTGGGAACTGTGTGTTTCCCAGAACACAACGGGGGGGGGGGGGGGCGGAGCCATGCGGCGGTGGGCGGAGCTATGCGGCGGTCTGGCCGGAAGTGGGTGCAGTTACCTGGATTATCCAGGTAACTGCACCCCCCTCCCCCCCGAAAGGTGCCGATTGTGGCACCGGAGGGGGGGAGGGATAATACTAGCGGAACTTCCCCTTTAGGGTGAAGAACCGCTTTAAGATCCCTACTAAGGCCAATTTAGACAGGATCCAATTAAAGTGGAACTTTAGTCAGAAAAATAAGTCCTACTTGATCAGTTCAGGCAGCCCTTTTTTGCAGGTATAGCTATGTAAAACTTTAAAAATAAGTACCAATACTATTTAAAATACAGTAATACACTGTCTCACCCTGCTCTGCACATGTTCAGTTGCTCTCCAATTTTTGCATTGTCCTAAAAATCAGAGCCATTAGAGGCTGATCTGCTGACAGCCTAAAGATTTACTACTGCTCAGGGGCTTCAGCAAAATGGCAGCCTCTGGCAAGAAGAAACAGGAGCAATGCTGGAGGCAATTTACAGCACACATTCATTTTGGTAGCATAAATATTAATGTGGAATATATGTTCCTTGTTAAAGAGGAAGTAAACCCTGATGGGTTTACTTCCTCTTTCATTCCCTGCAAAGGCAAAGCATAATGGACTACTATGCATCGCATAGTAGTCCATTATGTGTCACTTACCTGACACAGGAGCCAGCGAAGTCACAGTGTCCCCTGTAGTCCGGCGCATCCATCTTCTCGGTGGGGTCTCGCAGCTCCGCCGCTGTCATTCGGCGAAGCCGCGATGACGTCACTCCTGCGCTTGCGCACGGGAGCCGACACTCGCGGCATCTTCGTCATTGACGATGCCACACACAGTGCGCCTGCGTGATGCTGTCTACGGCGCATGCACCGTAGACAGAGGTGCCTGTCTTCGGGCAAATATCTCCTAAACCGTATAGGTGATATTTCTTGGACCTACAGGTAAGCCTTAATCTTGGCTTACATGTAGGTCAAAGTGGTTTGTAAGGGTTTACAACCACTTTAAAGACCATTATTTTTAATCAAGTTTATATGGGCAATGTTCCTCTTTAAAGCGGAGCTCCACCCAAAATGGGAAGTTCAACTTTAAGGACTCATCCCCCGCTCCTCAAAAGTGTCAATTCAAAAGGAGCAGGGGATGAGTCCGTAAAGTGGATCTTTCCCTTTTCGGGGGGGGGGGAGCGGGTACCCGATTTTGACAGTTACTCACTTCCCCTTCCGATTTGACTGCTTAGGCGACTGGAGTGGAAGTTCTCCTCCTTCCCTCCCCCCCTGAAGTCTTCTGGGACATGTGACAGGTCTCAGACTGCATCCACCATTCACAATGCACGGCTCTACTTGCGCATGCTCAGTGGGCACCCGGCTTTGAAGCCATAAGCTGTCACAGTCTGGTGCCCATTGTGAAGATGCTGGAGCCAAGCAAAGAAGAAAGCGAGTGAAACTGACTGGGGTGAGCACACCACTGGATCGTGGGACAGGTGATTGCTTTTTTTTTAAAGTCAGCAGCTACAGTTTTTGTAGCTGTTGACTTTTTTTTCACATTAAACTGGAACTCTGCTTTACGTAACAGCATGTCTTTGTAGTGTACAAGCACAGGGAGTACATGCAAGCTCCAAGAATGTCGTTTCCTGGAAGGGATTGGAACCAAGGGCCCTTATGCTGCAAGCTAGGAGCACTCACTCCTGTAACTGCAGATGCAGGTACATAACTATCTACATTGCATATTTATCATTGGATTTTGGATTTTGCCTCGGGTTCTCATTTAAATAAGTCCATATGGTTCTCTTAAATATACCTTACCATGCATTTAACTCCTAAAGCACTTCAGACCTGAGCAGGACATATTGCTCAAAATAGTTTACCAGCAGGAGAGGTTAAAAGGGAAGCTTATAATAAAATCTACCGTTTTAAATAATAATCCATAAAAACTAATATTTTTTCATTTCCTGCAGGAAATGAAGTCAAATGCCAATACACTATTAACAAGAGCTAACTTGTTTTTCAGCCAGAAATGTAAAACACTTTTTTTTTTTTTTTACAGCAAGAAACTGAGATTTGTTTTTTCTGTTCTCTGTCGCTGCTACAGCTAGTTTTTCATTACAGCTAAGTGAAGGCTGCAAAGCTTAAAATCCCAACACAACACATCCTGCATTTTAAACACAATTGTACGTTCAACAGCTTAAATCAATAACTTGTATATTTTTATATTGCTGTAAATAACAGCAATAATGATTCCTACGAAGAGCTAGAATAATATGTATTAAATAATTACTGTATCTATGAATCTTTTCTTGTTATGTATCTCCAACAGCTGGTGCAGCTGCTCTGCCTTAATTTGTTTTTATTCTTCAAATCCATTGGGTTTCCTGTAGTTTGGGATTTTGTTAAAAACTATGACACATTCCACTAGGATGAAATTATACCCATGTGTAATATGAGTTCTTCCTAAAGATCTCATCAAGTCAGCCGCACAGAAACTGGCAGCCATTCCATCATCTAACCGTATCTAACATTAACTCTATACCACATCTAATCGGCCCATATATTTATCAAAAAGGTAGGAGAAAAATATATAAAATGTCCATTACCCATAGAAATACAAAGACATGCATGCGTATAAACGCACACACACCTATACCTTGCCGTTAAACAGAAAACACTGCATGCTTTTAAATGTTGGACATGGCAACCAAGAGTTGATTTTAGCAAAAAAACAAAACAAAAAAAAACTGTGTTTAGTACTGGGGGACATGCTCACTGCAAGATACCAATTTAATATATATTGGAATAAAATCAGACTCTGAATTTTTAGTGGGCCTTTGTGCAGCTGAACAGTTGGCACAAATGCTATATCTGCCTAGGGTTGCCACCTTATCCCTTTAAAACTGAACATATGTTAATTACACAGGTTCTGTGGCTGATTAAGGTGGTAATTAAACTCACTTGGTGCCTTATCTGCATTAAATTAGACTTAGAACCTGTGTAATTCATATGAGTTTGGGTTTAAAGGGATGAGGTGGCAACCCTCTGCTCCAGCTGCTGGATGGCAGTCGTTTTCATTTTGCCATGTATCTTGTGTAGCTGGAGGTTCAAGCAAATTGACTGGCTCATATATAAACATGCATTTCATCCTGGGAGTAGAAAAAACATTTTGTGAACATTCTTACCACGTGTAAAATGGAGTTATAGCTTTTTTGCACCAGTCACAAGACACCAAGGAAAGGGTTAGGGCTTAGCGGGGTGGTAATAGTGGAGTAACTTCACATCAAGGCAACTCTGGCAGCAATAAAGTGTTGAGAAATATTTAGAGTAACTCTTGCTATAAAGAATATAATAATCATTAAAAACCCTTTTCTACTAAGAAGAGTCTACATGCTTACCCGTCCCATTGTCCACATTGATCATCTTTGCTCTCCTAGGTAACTAAGCTTGTCAAAGAATTTCCAACATCTCACACACTTACAATTTTTCAGGATGCTTGGTTCCCTGCTGTGTGCTGGGTTTCCTTCAAACAGCCCCTATGTAACTATTTTGCCCTGTAGTGACAGAGCAGTCACTACAGTCTGACCCCAGATTCTAACAGAATAATCTTGCCCAAAACATGGAGGCTTCTTTAGCAAATGCTGTGGCTACGTTCAGGTTGAAAATTGCAGGGCTGTGAGTGTTTAATATTATATACCTAGAAAAAATTTCTGAACTGTAAAGTTTGGTGAAACAGGAACAGGAGGAAATCCATGCTCTGCAGAAACAATTGTTGGACTTGTTGTTGGACAGTATCTGGGACTCCCTTGTTATTATAGGGGTCTTCCAGATTCTAATAAGTGCCCCACCTATAGACCCCCACAACCACCAGCCATGGGTGTGGGAAAGGGTCCCTTATCTTTATCAACATGGAGACAGAGAGCTTTACAAAGAGGGGGGTTGCCTGGGAAGGTACCCCCCATTGTAGAGGGCATGTTGCCTGGCATGGTTCAGGCGGGGGTATAAACTATGAGGCATAATGAGTCTTTTGAACGGTTTATTTTTTTCCAGAAGTTTTTGGAAAATGTGGAAAAAAATGAAACACATTTTTTTTACACAAAGTTGTCAATTTATAAGATATTTCTAACACATAGCATGTATATAGAAAAAATTACACCCCAAAACACATTCTGCTACTCACAAGTATGGTGAAACCACATATGTAGGACTTTTACACTGCCTGGTCACATAGAGAGGCCGACCATTGAAGTAGTACCTTCAGGCTTTCTAGGAGCATAAATGACACATCTCATTTCATTCCTACCTATCACAATTTTGAAGGTTCAGGAGCACCAGGACAGTGGAATTACCCACAAAATGACCCCATTTTGGAAAGCAAACACCCCAACGTATATTCTATGAGGCATAGGCTGCAAATAGGTACTTGGGTACTCTGATGGGCTGCAGATAAGTACTCGGGTACTCTGACGGGCTGGTGACAGGTACTCGGGTACTCTGATGGGCTGGTGACAGGTACTCGGGTACTCTGATGGCCTGGTGACAGGTTCTTCGGTACTCTGATGGCCTGGTGACAGGTACTCGAGTACTCTGATGGCCTGGTGACAGGTACTCGAGTACTCTGATGGCCTGGTGACAGCTTCTCTGATGGCCTGGTGACTGGTATTCGGGTACTCTGAAGGGCGGTGATAGGTACTCATGTACTCGGGTACTCAGATGAACAGAAGATCATTAATTTTGCACTGAAGTCCTCCATATGCATCTGCATACAGGAGGCTAATTGCAAATTGCACCCGATAGTACCATACCCTGGTGTAACATCTTTTCTACCCTGAAACCTCTGATCGATGCTGGAGATGCCAGGAGGAACTGGTGGCACTTTTGCACATATTTTGGTCCTGCCTGAAGTTAGACCATTGTTGGAAAGAGGTGCAGAGACTCATTGAGAAATTCACAGAGTTTCCAGTCACGGACAACCCTGCCTTCTTCCTCCTCCACTGCTCTTCTATCTCTGTTCAGATCTAAAAGAAGTCAGTCCTTTGTCACTTGCCTAATTCCGCCAAAGCGTGTACCGCCCTACAATGGAAAGACCAAAAACCCCTTCCATCTCGTTATGGCTTAATAAGGTGGAGCAAGCCAACCAGCTGGAAGATTTATTCCTTGCTGCACAGAACTGTCAGAAACAATATACTATAAGATGGTTCTACTGGAACATGTACGTTTACTCTGTAGAGGGCAAGGCCCTACTGGAAAACTATTCTAGGGATTGACTCCTTTCTGTTCTTCCTTTTAACACTCACTTCCCAGCATAGGGTTTTTTTCTTCCCCCTTTTCATCCCTATGCCCTTTTTTGTACGCATTGCGCTTTTCTGGGTCTCTCTTTTCTTTCCTTGAAAATTGGGTATCCGACATAGCATGTACTGTGGCCGGTAACCAGCATTACAGTAGAGTGAAGACTACAACAGAATTTTCACTGGAAAAATGTTCACAGATGACATCCTTATTCACATTCAGCAATTGCTATTCATTTTGGACTTTATGTACATATTCTGTATGTCTTTTTACTGTATGATTTTCTACTCTTTGCACAATGTTGCCACTGTTTTGCATTGCATTGCTTTGTTGGATAATTTAATTACATAAATAAAGAATATGAAAAAAAAACATGACCCACAGTGTATATCCATAATCAATCAAGTTGCCCAGAGTTGTAGATTTATCATCGATCACAATGAATGTCACCAATACCTAGCTAAAAAAAATGTGAAAAAAGACAAAAGATGGTTTTGCTGTGAATGACAGCTCCCTGGCTGGCATCTGAATGCTTGGATCGGGGTCCAATAGGGATATTTTTCTTGAAGGGAGCTGCTTTTTTCTTTTTCTTTTTTGCGTTGTTCTCCCCTTAAAACCCCTAACCGACTTTATTTTCAGTATTGCGTCTCCCTGAAAATCCATGGATTTCATAAATGATAAAGGTATCATATTCATTTTAGGGGGACTGCACCCAGTATTTTTGTGGGATTCCTCCTTAAAATTCAAACCAGACCCTTTGTATTTCAGGGAAAATCCCGTAGCCACTTTATTTACATGTCATTTCGCACCAATTTAAGCTTTATTTTTTTGAATGTCACTTTTAGATAAACCCACATGTGAAGTGGCATATTGTACAGGTATGCCACTTCATATGTGGGTTTGAAGCATTCCCCATTTAACCCATTCAGCGCACTGCATTATTTTAACTGACAATTGCATGATTGTGCGATGCTGCACCCAAATAAAATCGATGTCCTTTTTTCCCACAAATAAAGCTTTCTTTTGTTTGTATTTGATCACCTCTGCAGTTTTTATTTTTTTACTTTCTGCTATAAAACACATCCAATAAAAAATGGAAAAAAATCTAAATTCATCAATTTAGGCCAATACTGTATGTATTCTACATATTTTTTGTAAAAAAATCCCAATAAGCGTATATGTTGATTGGTTTGGGCAAAAGTTATGGCGTCTACAAACTATGGTATATTATTATGGCATTTTATATATTTATTTATTTTTACTGGTAATGGCGGTGATTAGCGACTTTTAGCAGGACTGCGACATTGCAGCAGACAAATAGGACACCTAACTGACACTTTTGACACTTTTTTGGAGACCAGTGACATTATTAGTGTTTTTAGTGATGAAAATATGCACTGTTACTGTACAAAGGACCCGCTCATGGGCTCTCCCTACCCAGTGTCTTTTGCATTAAATCACATACAAATACGTGATTTCATGCAATAGAGCTGACCTGCCGCAGTAGATGTACGTTAGGCAGTTGGCAAGTAGTTAAAGGAATAGTGTATTTTAAATGTTGCCCTTTAAGCCTAATTAAAAAAAATACTTTCTTTCCTGTTGAAATATTTTTTTACATTAGTACATGTCCTTCATGACAGTGCCCAGCTACCCATGCCCATTTTTCCCAAAAAGCTTGCAAATTGGCCTTGAAAAAGGTCAGAAAAAAAATGAGTTTTGTGCCCCCTAGACTTCAGTGGGGTTAAGGTGCTATTATCAGGGTTTGTGGATTTCGGGCTGGGTTCAGTGAACGGCCTGCAAATCAAACCCAGGCTAATTTTCACATCATTAGGGCATAGGTTCAGTGCAAACAGCAACCTCTGTAATTCGTAACAATACAGTGATGGGTATGTGTTATTTTCGAAAGCACACAGATTTTCCAAGTTTAATTTGCCTCAACAGCACCACAGCTGCATGGGCTGCTAAGGCTATTGTTTTACCGCTGGTAGTATATCACAGCTGCAAAAGTATAACCCAGGTTAGTTTCAGAAATTGCAATGTAAAAAACAATGTATTCTTTCACTTTAAAATACCATCAAAAAATAAATAAAATTAGTAAAATATATCAAACCACACAATACTTTGGTTTGTATAGAATTTAAATGGGAAATGTTTTTTTATAAGAATAATGTTATATAAATTGACTTACAGATTATATACAAAAAGAAGCTAGTACAAACCTCACCCTTCTCAGTTTAAAGTGCAAGGAAAATTGAAATATGTAGTAGCCCTTAGCAACCAATATTTTTTCACTTTCCAGCAGCTTAGAGCAGTCAAAAAAAAATGAAAGATGCTAAAGCAGTAGGTTATAAGCTGAGCTATAGTGAAAACTACAGTCAAAGATTAAAAAAAAGCTGTTTTCTTAAATATTATTTACAATTTGCACCCAGCACACAAGAAAATAAAACATTTTTCTTTAACAATAATTTACAGAATACATAAAATGCTAAGAGTTAATTACAGACTGCTTTACCCAACATGTCATCTTGATTAAATTTGGAGTTCCAAGATGAATTGTCCCAAATTCATTACTGTTCCTCAGATGCATACATTGGTCAAGGTCAAGTGAAGCACATTGACTGTGTGGTGTTGGGGGAAGGGACACAAAAGAAGGTGGACTATTTAAAGGTCCAAGGTTTCAACTAGAAACTTTGATACTTTTTAACTTAATAAATCTTGACAGCCTAATCATGGCTAAGCCTTCGTTGTGATATTGGTACAGATGGAGATGCTAGACATATTAAAAAAGATCTTAGCATCTAGAGGCAGCGGAGAACTGAATCTAGATGCTCTATTGGGCTCTGGGAGAAAGTGTACAAAGGGAGGCTATGCAGCATTTCCATTTCCTGACATCTCCAACAGCCTAAGATACAAAATATGATAGGGCTCCTGCTGAGCTAATAAGCCTAACAAATGTCTGTGTCCATGAAGTAGATGAAGTGGAATCAAGAAGTGGGAGCTGTTGTATGAACATAAGACAGCACCCAGGGTATAATGACTTTGCAGAATGCTGCAAGGACGGACCCCTCAAGGTAGGAAAAAAAAAACACAGAATGAAAAGGTTTTCAGTTCCTTACGGATATAAAAGAGCCAAGCATAGTCCTAAACTATCACATTTAAAGAAGATAAAGTTTTCCAGTGGCAGTTATAAAGAAAAATAAGAAAAAGGAAACATTTCCCATTATCTGCAGGTCCATTTTCCGGTAATCATTTTCAGACTAGAACAGTTATTAATAGTAAAGTTAATGTTAATTCCTATTTTTTTTAATAATGAATCTGAACACACTTTGGGAAAAGTCTACAATAGTAAACCTCTTGTAAAATCTTTAATACAGTGCAGAGTTTTTTAGAGCATTAATTTTATTTTTTCTAAAGTAATGTTTATAGAGGTATTCCGTTTTTTTATATACTGTAATTAACAGCCCTTGCATTCTTATTCATTTAAAAAAAAAATGTCAAAAGTGCAATTGCTCCAAAGGCTTCCTGGATACTGTATGTAAGAGGGGTGACGCCATTCCTACTACATGTTACAAATGTTTTTCAAATACCAAAAAATGGGACTCTCCAGGCACCAAAAATAAAAATTTACAAGGTGTATTAAAAAAATTGTAAATATTTACATTTTAAAAGTATATAATAAACATACACAGATAAAATCATGTAGGCCATGCATCGCAACATATACAAAAGGTAACAAACTTGTCCCTTCTACAATTAGATTTAAACAGATAAACATATTAAAGCATATACAGCACTGGGACTATATTTCTTCTACATGTTTTGTGATATTGATTTACTTCCTCAGCAGCATATGGACGAGGAAATATTTATATTACATGAATATTTGGCCTAATATAGAACAAACATCTTTATAGGTAGCAGAGTAGCATGCAGCATCTCAAGACACAATATTATGAAGGTGATCAAAAGAGGGTACAAAACATTGGACCCCAAAAATCATTAATCTGTCCTCCCAGACTACTGGAACATATAAAGATGATCATCTACAGGGCACCTTCCCATACAGTTGCATCTCAGAGGTAATCCCTCATAAAGTTCTGCAAAATCCTGAGCAAGCTGCATTAGATATCATAAAGAGAAGCCACTGATACCCCATGGTATATCCAACAAAGCTGCAATTTCTAAAGCGGCCCTAATGTGGCACAGCATTCTTGCAAATTATGTCAATTTACCTGCCAGCATGCCCTCACCCAGCAGTGACAGGCCACAGCCACTGCTGCATTTGATGCCCCTGCCATTTTCCCCATCAGGGACTGCTTTATTCTTTTGTTTAAAAAAACAAAAAGTTTTCCCCCTTTATTCATGTGTTTTTGTCTTGTGTACATACTGTAGACTTTTTTTTTATATGAACTTCTGGTAGATGTGTGTGCACTCACAGTATCACAGTTTTAGGGTGGTGACTACTGCAGAATGTGTCATTGCACTGTGCGTCAGCACAGCTGTTTCCTGCTTATAGTATTGCTAAAAGTCTGGAGTTTACAGCAAAGGGTGACAATGGTGCAACTGAAGACAGTAAGTATTGTCACGTTAGGAAATGAAGTGTCTGTGGATATACTATTTTGGTATATACCATCAATCTTGGTAAATTTGTACACAGATAGCTTGTATTTAAGCATCTAAGTATCAATTAATCAACTCAAAATGTACAAGTGAGGTTAGGAGACACTAGATTAAGTAAACCCTTACGCTGTAGAGTATAATGGCTAGGCAACGTTCAACCATGGAGTATCCTTACAGGTGCCTTCAGTAAAATTCACAAGGTGCAGGAAAACAGGAGCACCACACCAATGGTTTGACCTCCAGTTTCCCATGCACTTCCATTCCTCCTGGAAGCCTAGGAGCACAACAAATACAGTAGCAACACAGCAGCAGGACATTGAGGAATGCATGTTCTGCATTGTATGAACTCAAAAGATCTCAGCTCCATTATATCCTGCTTCCTTTGACTAGATAAACAGAAGATCAAGTACTTGTCAGCCCCTTTGCGATAGCTATAAAGTTGGATTTGTAAACAATTAATAGGCAAAAATGTTCAAGTTTAAAAAAAAAAATGTAACCTCTTCATCCAATTTGGTTTGTCTAGCATGGCTGAAGAGGTTAAAATAAGCTCATGGCTGCAGTAGATATGTTACCCATTGAGTCTGCCATGGGTTTTAAGGGGGTACCTCACACATAAAATTAAATAAATAAAATGTGTGGTCCCCCTCAAAATCCATACCAGGTATCAAGGGCCTGCTTGGTGGTTGTGGGGATTTAATAATAAGGTGGGCCCAGATACCACCATCCCCCTGCATGAAAGTGTATGGGGTACATTTGACCCTACTTATTTAGAAAAAAAAATGTCACCTCTAAAGACACCCAAATTCTTGACAAATCCAAAGTTTAAAAAATAGAAATTCAAAAAAGTCCTCTGTTCTGACCAGTTCAGTAGATTGTTTAAAAAAAAAAAAAGAAGCTGGATTAAGTACTAAATGCACACAATATAATTGGATATACACATTCATGGGTAATAACAATATGGATTGATGATCCAGGCAATATCTAATTGCCTTCTGGCGAATTGAAAACCAAACATTATACGTTTTTTTTTTGTTTGCTTTATTGTGGATCAACTGTGGGTAAAAGATTCTGCAGAACCTCTCCCATCCTCTGGAACTCCATACTCCAATCTGTCTGACTATCTGCTGCTCTGTTCACTTTCAGACGATCCCTGAAAACTCATAATTTCAGAGAGACCTACCCTGCCCCCATCTAACAACTGTACATTTATTTTCTCCATCAGCCAATCCCCTACCGTTATTACCTTTTGTATCTCTTGACCCCCCTCTTAGATTATGAGCTCTGCATAAACAATATAGATACTGAAATAATAATAAAGGGGGGGGGGGGGGAATTCTATTTATTCATTCTATTTACTTTTTTCTATTGGTTGAACTAAATGGACTTGTGTCTTTTTTCAGCCTAAGTATGTAACTATGAAACTGTGTAACCATGCCACCAACTTTCACTCCATGGTGGAATGCTTTTCAGAGATGTTTAACAGGCAACATGTTGCCTCCTCACTGCCTTCTTTAACACCAAAATTCCAATACACCATACCGCAACCAGATGCATGACATTCTTAAACTAGTCATTACTTGAACTGGTCACTGGGGGACCTTTGGTGGGGTCTATGTGTTTTTTAAGAAGCTACCAATGAAATGTCACTTTTTTCTTTATAAAAGTCACTAAATCACTTCCGCTGTAGCACAGTCTATGGCAAGAATGATTTTAAGGCGGTACTCCATGCAAAAAAAGAAAAATGTGTGGGGTTCCCCCAAAAATATATACCAGACCCTTAATCAGGTAACTGAACACTCCTACAGCCAAAGTTTAAAGGCTTAATCCTATTCAAAGAGTGAGGGACTTTTCAGACAGGAAGTATAGGATCCACACATTCTAATGGTGGCTTAGGTACTGCTTAGTCATAATTAGCATTTCCAGTTCTTCCCTATTAGATAGTAAGGTCTAGATTTTTTGAAGTCAGTTCCATTTTAATACTGACATTGGTCAAATGGATTCAAAGGTTTTAGCCAATATAGTCAAGAAAGATAAATGGAGCCGAGGTCTGTAGAAATATACTGAATGCTTCTGAGCATAACAGACAAATAAGAATATGTGACTTTTTAAAGAAAAACACACCTTCATATCTTACATAACGTTAAAATATACATTGGAAAATCATCATATAAACAACTGAATATCTTTTCACTTCAATGTAAGTCAAGAGAATCCATTAATATGAGCTGTTTATAAAATTGTCTAAAGCTGTATATCAAAGAAGTTGAAAATTGATTACAGAAAAGATTTAGTCACATCAGTCGCAAGTTTCAAATATATTTATTTTTTCCTGTGAAAAAAAAATATATAAAACAAGAAGCTTTATTTTAAATTATTTGCATTTCATTTTCAATGCTTTTGGTTACTTCTATCTCTTTGTAGAGTGAAATTTTATACAACTGAGTGTCTATTCTGCTTCAGATTCATAACATCTTAAGTAGAAAAAAGTAAAAAAAACTGAAAAAAATAAACTTAGAAAAATGTATTCATAATTTATCATTTAGTGCGCTTAACTTTGCTAAAGTTTTGTCTATTATCAGAAAACTATTGTTTTATAAATGTAGATGAGACAATGTTTCAGATTTAAAGTAGTCCATTAATTTATTAAACATGCTTCCATTGCAAAAACTTGCATTGCATTTTTGATGCATGTTTTGTGATGCTTTTTGTCATGTTTGCATTGCATTTTTACCCTGCACATGTGACTGGACATAGTACTTACCACAGGCATGTTGCGTTTTGATGTGTTTTTGCCATGGTTTCCATTCATTTCAATGTAGAGTTTTTAGTGCGTCTTTTACTGTACTAAACAGGCACAGAAAATGCAGCAAACAGGACTTTTAAAAGCACAACTGACTACCAGTGTGAAGAGTTACATAAGATTTAAAGGGATTTTCCTTCTGCTTTTTTTAACCACTTACGCCCCATACACACAATCCGAATGATCGTCTGTTTTTTGCTTTTTTTTGCATGCTAATCACACGTGGCAATCTGATGAGTTTACTAAAGTCACGAAAATTCTCGTACGACAGAATAAAAATTCGGAAGTGATGTCATTTGTGTTGAATTTTCGAATGACAGCTGTACTGATTAAACAAAAATCGTACGATCTGGCACCGTGTGAAAAATATTTCCGTGCATGTCCGATAGAATAATATTGGAAGAACTGTCCTGATTGGCTCTAGAAAGCTCATTTGTGTTGAATTTTCGAATGACAGCTGTACTGATTAAACAAAAATCGTACAATCTGGCACTGTGTGAAAAATATTTCCGTGCATGTCCGATAGAATAATATTGGAAGAACTGTCCTGATTGGCTCTAGAAAGCTCTGTACTAATGATCCGATTATCGTACGATCGATTCGAATTTGGTATTTTTCGTACGATTTTCAGACCATGTGTACGGGGCATTAAGGACCAGGCCTGTTTTTTACACTTGGTGTTTACAAGTTAAAATAAGTTTTTTTTTTGCTAGAAAATTCATTGGAACCTCCAAACATTATACATATTTTTTCAGACATACTATAGAATAAAATAGCAGTCGTTGTAATACTTTTTCGCGCCGTATTTGCTCAGCGATCTTACGAACGCAATTTTTAAGACAAAAATTCTTTTTTTTTAACTAAAACGAAAACAATAAAGTTAGGCGAATTTATTTATATTGTGAAAGATAATGTTACGCTGAGTAAATTGATATCCAACATGTCATGCTTCAAAATTACGTCTGCTCGTGGAATGGCGACAAACTTTGACACTTAAAAATTTCCATGAAAAATTTCTACAGGTTACCAGTTTTGAGTTACAGAGGAGGTCTTTTACTAGAATTATTGCTCTCGCTCTAACGATTGCAGCAATACCTCACATGTGTATTTTGAACACCATTTACATATATGAGCGTGACTTACGTATGCGTTTGCTTTTGCACGCAAACGCACATGGGAACGAGGCAATTTTAAAAAAAATCATATTTATTTTACTTTTTATTTTTATACTGTCCCTTTAAAAAAAAAAATTGGATCACTTTTATTCCTATTACAAGGAATGTAAATATCCCTTGTAATAGAAAACAAGCATGACAGGACCTCTTTTATGTGAGATCTGGGGTCAAAAAGACCTCAGATCTTACATATACACTTAAATGCAATAAAAAAAAAAATATATATATATATATTTTTTTTCAAATAAAGAAAAATTGTCTCTTTAGGGCCATTGGGTGGAAGTTGCGTTTGACATCGCTTCAGTCATTCAGCAGGATTGAGTTGAGTGGGGGCCATCATTCCTTCACTCGACTTAGTACCAAGCAGGGGAAAGGATCAGATCATCTCCGCTGCTCTCAATGGGGGGAATCAATGGGCTGTGTCGCTGAAGCGCCTGCAAAGTGCTTAGACAGTGGCGGCTCTGAGGGCAGTTTTAACCCTTTCCTCGGCCGCTAGCAGGGTTAAAAGTGGTATAACAGCTAAAACTAGTGGCGCTTTACAGCTGACGTGGCACGCGCCCCAGTGTGAAAGGGGTCTTAAAGGGGGCTGCTTTGCAGAAAGTTAAAAGAACAGTTATGTGTTAGTAGTGGTGCACATGTGGCGCAACTGTGAGAAAAAGGAATGTTTACATTTGTTTGTAATGTTTTGTCTGAAGTACCATACTTTCTGTTTCTCTATATATTACTTCACAATAAAAAATCCTAATGTATATACTTTTAGTTATTAGAGTTCACACTGAACAGTATTGGGCTTGAAAATAGAGCTGTGTTAAGTGTTGTTACAGGTATATGAGCCATAGACACAGATTTTTCTAGGACTGGAACAGCCAGCATCTGGAGCAGATGTGCATAGCAAGTAATCAGATTCTAGCATTCATTTACAAAGCTTAACTGAACAAAGTTGGAGTTAGAAAATGATTGCTTGCTATGCGTATCTACTCCAGATTTTGGCTGTTCCAGTTTTAGTAAATTCCACCCCAAGTTTCTTGCTTTATTCTCCACCAAGGCAAGACCCCACCAATTTAAGTTGGCTATACACTAGTAGAATTATGTTAAAGGTTTTTCATTTTAAAAATGTTAGTTTGATTTTTATAATAAGTAGAGAAGTAAAAATTTTGACCGCAGTGGTGAAGAAAATTTGAAGAAGCAGAACAGAGATTTTGTTGGTATATGGTTTTCCTTTGGGAAAATCCACTCATTCCAAAGTCAAATGCTAAAAGCAATAAAATTAGTACTTTTGTACAACATTCATAAGTCTGAGAATGTGTTAAGAATTTTCTTAAAAATGTTCCACTAGGATAAGGTCAGTTTTTAACCAAATTTAGTACAAACTGAGATGAATAATACAAACTAATGCCATGTGTTGCTCATTCTTTAACCACTTAAGCCCTGGACCATTTTGCAGGCCAAAGACCAGAGCACTTTTTGCAATTTGGCACTGCGTCGCTTTAACTGACAATTGTGCGACATGGCTCCCAAATAGGATTGATGTCCTTTTTTTCCCCACAAATAGACATTTCTTTTGGTGGTATTTGATCACCTCTGTGGTTTTAATTTTTTGTGCTATAAACAATAAAAGAGCGACAAGTTTGAAAAAAACACATTATTTTTTTATATTTTGCTATAATAAATATCCCCCAAAAATATATAAAAAACTATTTTTTCCTCAGTTTAGGCATAACGATATTCTTCTACATATTTTTGGTAAAAAAAATTCAATAAGCGATTATTGATTGGTTTGCACAAATGTTATAGCGTTTACAAAATAGGGGATAGTTTTATGGCATTTTTATTAATATTTTTTTTTACTAGTAATGGCAGCGAACAGTGATTTTTATGATTACTGCGACATTATGGCAGACACATCAGACATTTTTGACACATTTTTGGGACCATTGTCATTTATACAGCAATCAGTGCTATACAAATGGAGGGTAGGTGGCAGTGTAGGGGTTAAGTGAGTCCTGGGGAGTGTTTCTAACTGTGGGGAGCGTAGCTGTGTATGACACGTCACTGATCTCTGCTCCGATCTTAGGGAGCAGAGATCAGTGACACTGTCACTAGGCAGGACGGGGAGATGCTTGTTTACATTAGCATCTCCCCATTCTTCCTCCCCGTGAGACAATCACGGGTATCCCCGGGGCGATCAAGTCCACGGGACCCACAATTGGACTCACGGAGGTCCCGACTGGGGCGCGCCGCTGGCAGCGTGCACTCAATGACACGGCGGCAAATTTAAAGGGACGTACCCGTATGCCCATTTGCCTGTCCGTGCCATTCTGCAGACATATATCAGTGTGCGTCGGTCAGCATGTGGTTAACATATTGCTAATAAAGATATACTACAAGAGACATGAGCTTTCTCTTCATTCAACACTCAACTTTACACAACTTAAAGTGGTATTAAGGCTCCTTTCACGCTTGTGCGACCCGAAAGTCACGTGACTTTGCAGTGATTTTGCTGCAATTTTTGCCCCAACTTTGACACCATTTTGAGGCGACTTTGCAATGCCTGGGTAATCTTGAGGTCTTGAAGTCACATCAAAGTTGGACCAAAGTAGTGCAGGGGCTACTTTGAAGATATAGGATGAATGTTACTCATTGGAAATCATGGGGTACGACTTGTAATGTGACTTTGCAGTCCCAAGTCACACAAGTGTGAAAGGGGCCTAAAGGTTTTTTTTTTATAACAAATGTAGCACTGACCCCCGGTGGAGCTGCTGGTTTGATTTGCCTGCACTCTGCTAATAAACCCCACTAACTTAACTCAGTCCCCTTGACACAGCTGTGGTGCAATACAATACAATATAATATAACACAATATACTTGTATTGACACTTCAGAATCCACTGGCTCCACCTGCTGGGAGAAAACAATACTCCACACAACAGGATACTTAACCAAAGTATATTTTATTATAAGTATTGGCAAACAGGTGGTTGCAATAATTGTGCTGTTATCCCAACATAGAATGACAGAACAATGACTTTTGATATAACAATTATAAACAATATAATTTCAAGGGATCTCCCCCTACTTTTATAGCTATGTGTGAGATCTCACTTAAAGTACTCAGTCTTTTTGGTCTTCTTGTCTTCGCTAGCAATGATAATTCCTTATAATTTGTAATCAAGGGTTAAAGTAATTAAAGTTGAGTTAAGGATGATCATGATAATGTTGCTTCTGTAATTATACTTGAGATGCGATAGTAAGTAGGCCTTATGCCTGCCTAGTGTCAGTTGCTCCTCTTCCATGGGACTATGGATCCCAGCGAGGCCTGTATATAAGTCTGACTAGGTGCAAAGTTTAGTAAACTGTGGGCCGCAACCCGCTCACCAACTGGATTGGAAGCTCGGTATGGTAGCACTGGTCCGGTGTTTGCAGCTTGCTTCTATGTCAGCCGGCTCCGTCACTCCATTCTGATAAGTGGACCTGGTCTTTTGATGCACAAATGAGTGTCTCTGGATCTTCCCAATCTGATCACTGTGTCTCTGACACTTCAGGACACTCACACAACCAAGCAGGGTTGCACTCCTAAAGAGCTGTAGGCCGCTTCCTCCGGGAGGCCTCGTCACAAGTCCTCACTGGCAGTCCATGCGTTCCCAAGCGACTTAAGATGGCCATTCGGGCTCCTTTTTTGCACTACCCAGCATGCACTGTTAGAGAGGGTGTCCATGGGTAGGTCACCTGGCATCCTGGGTAAAAAGGTCAACTCTCCAGTGTAAAAAACAGTCACTTCCTGTACAAAGTTCAATGCTTTGATAAAGCAAAAATCATTTAAGTCCACTATCAGTGTTTGGCCAGTAGGTGGCGCCAAACACTAAGCCATAGAAACGTCCATAAACTTTCTATGTAAATGCTAACATAATTTAGTAGGCAAGGATGCCAGCGCTACACAAACATGTTATACTTACCTGCTGTGTGCAATGGTTTTGCACAAAGCAGTCACAATCCTCTTCTTCTCGCGTGTCCTTCACCGGCACTTCTGGATCCTCCTCTTTGACCAGTGCCTTCCAATAGAAAGCCGCTTGCTATGGGGGCACTGATGTGTGCTGGCACCACATAGACCCGCAGCTTGCCCAGTCCCTCCTCATTGGCTCTCTGGCTGTGATTGACAGCAGTGGGAGCCAATGGAGGATAAAGAGATCTGGGACAACCGGGGCTCCTGTGCACATTGCTGGGTCCAGATGGGGCTCAGGTGAGTATCGGGGGGCTGTGAAGGGGAGCAGAACACGGATTGTGTGCTTCTGGTGGGGGGACAGGGAGTCTTCCTGGCTCAGCAGAACAAAGATTAGTGATAGTGGTAATAGCAGCTAGCGATAATCACATTTAAAAAAGCTGGCAGGTTGCTTGTACTCAATGGATCGACTTGGGTACAATCAGCCCGTCCATACATGGATCACATTTCGGTCAGTCCTTTCTGAACCAGCCAAATTTAAATATATGTATGGCTGGCTTTACTGTTCTGAGCTAACATCTCATCAAACACTGCACAAGATTTGCACCTTTCACTGAGTGTGAAGGTAATATAAAGCTGAAGACATATGTAGATCTTTTATCTATTGTTACAAAAAGTCTCAGACCTGCACATCCCAGCATCACAGAGGTTCTACATCAATACCTGTCCTGAACCTTAAACACAGAACACAAACATGCACTCAAACACTCCTATTGTAAGATTCAACATAGCTCCTGGGGAAGTCTCTAGATTTTGCAGATATAAATAATCAAAGTTTTGTCATAATCTGCATACTCCCTACTTACACCAAGAGCGATTCACTGTTTTACAGATCCTCACTACAAAACTCATTGCCTGAAAACAATATACAATTAACATTAATGCCACATAAAACCATAAGTGCACACTTGTTAAAGTATATTGGTTCTAAAATCTTATCCAGTAGGCTATTTTCTGCAATTCAAACATACAATAAAAGTAAAAAATGTTGATTGTATCTGAGCTGTTCATTAGCTGCTCTATGCCTGGAAAGATCTGTTGCATGGGAATGTACCCTAATGGTGTCACAGGTGGTGTTTCAGTACAAAGATCATTAGCAAATATGTAGTTTTTGAGAAAAAGGCTTCCCTACAGCTTGCTTTGAGCATTCACATGCTGCTTTGTCTCTTACATGCATACAGAGAAGAATATAACTGTATTTGCTTGACCAGGGCAAGGATGGTTTTAGTGGGAAAAAATAAATAATAAAATAGAAATAAATGAAATATATGGTAATTATAAAAAGTGCAAATCTGTACATACTGTTATGTTATGTTAACCACTTCGGTCCCAGAAGGATTTACCCTCTTCCCTACCAAGCCCTTTTTTTGCGATACAGCACTGCGTCAATTTAACTGACAATTGTGTGGCCATGCAACGTTGTAGCCAAACAAAATTGATGTAATTTTTTTCTCATAAATAGAGCTTTCTTTTGATGGTATTTGATCATCTCTGTGTTTTTTATTTTTTGCGCTATAAACAAAAAAACAGTGACAATTTTGAAAAAAATTCGATTTTTTTTACTTTTTTCTATAATAAATACACCCAAAAATATATTAAAAAAATAATTTCTTCCACAGTTTTGGCCAATATGTATTCTTCTACATATTTTTGGTAAAAAAAAAAATCACAATAAGCGTATATTGATTGGTTTGTGCAAAAGTTTTCACGTCTACAAAATAGGGGATATATTTATGGCATTTTTATTAATATTTTTTTTTATTAGTAATGTTGTCGATCTGCAATTTTTATTATGACTTCGAAATTGCAGCAAACAGATGAGACACTTTTGACACTATTTTGGGACCATTGGCATTTATACAGCAATCAGTGCTTTAAAAATGCACTGATTACTGTGTAAATGTCATTGGTAGGGAAGGGGTTAAACACTAGGGGGCAATCAAGGGGTTAACTGTGTTCCCTCACCATTTTCTAACTGTAGGGGGGATGGGCTCACTAGAACATGACAGAGATCACTGCTCCCGATCACTGGGAGCAGTAGATCCCTGTCATGTTTCTAGGCAGAACAGGGAAATGCCTTGTTTACATCATTTATTGTTACCTTGATTTGCATCTCCCCATTCTGCCTCTCCGTGCCATGATCGCGAGCCACTGGCGGACATAGAGTCCACGGGGCCAGCAAACACGCTCCCGTGGTGGGTACGCGTGGGCCCGCTAGCTGCGGATGATGCAGCAATGTTGTTTTGCACACCCATGCCACTTTTCCAACGTATATCGGCATGAGCCAGTCGGAAAGTGGTTAAAGAAAAATAATAGAAAACTCTACTACCTACTCATGCAGAATCTATGCCTCTCATTATGGGACTACGTGTGGATTGGCTGCTGATTTATCTCACCACGGTTCTACTCCCACCAGGCTCTGTGGTGCAGAGTCTTATTTATCCTCATGGATGTGGTACCCAAATGGCTTGTATTTTTACTACAGCTGATATGCTTTAGGCAAAGGCTATGGGAAAAAAGAGAAAGCCCCATCTATGTGCAGAATTTGAATGTTACTTTAATAAAAAAAAAATCATAAAAACTCAAACGATCTATATAAGTAAAAGCTCATCAGGATTCGACACCATAATGGTCTCTAGAAGGAGCAGTCAGCTCAGAGCGCGTAGCCTGTCACACAGCAAGTCATCTCCTCCATCTGAAGTCACATCTGCTTGCAAGTGCATTCCTGATGCACTCCAAACTGGCGTGAGGCTGCCCTGGGATACCATCCATCGTCCTCAGATCCCCTTGCCCGGTATGACAGTTTCATCATCTGGCAAAGTGGTTCTTTTAGAGTGGGATGTTCGCTATGGTGTAGATTCCTGATGACCTTTTACTTGAACAGATTATGTGAGTTTTTCTGACCATTTTTTATTAACGTAACATTAAAATGCTGCACTTAGATGGTGCTTTCTCTTTTTTCCCCTTGTCTTTGAGCCACTAAAGCTGGCTTACTCTACAGAAAGCTGGCACTTTTCTTTTCTTTTTTACTTTTTTGGGACTATAACAGATGTTTCAAGGATTCTTTCCACCCTTCTTTCTGCACCCATATTACCTACTGCCTTTAGGCAAAGTCTACAGACCACATGGTTCTGTCAGCAGTAGGTACATCAAAATGCCCACACTGCAGAGTTCTTTTTCTTTGCTGCCTTACATACTTTCTTGAAGATAACTGATTTCTTCCAAATATTTTCCTGCCTGTGAGCCTGACGCTCACAAACTATATTATTATTATACCATATTAATTTTTTTTCATTGGTACATAACCCTTATGGCAGTGCAGTAGACAAGCATATTCATTATATGTTTCTATAAGTTTCACCAGCAGACACTGCCAACTATGCTTGTCAGGGATAAATGTTTTGGAGAACCGACAATCCTCTAATGTTTACGGTGGCCTGAGTACAAAGGCAATTAAAAAGTCTAACATCAGAGAAGACAGCCAACTGAATAAAGTCATAGATACAAACAATATATAAACAGGAGCTTAAAGCTAACTGCTACATATAAAGTAGTTCTTAACCCTAAGTAAATAATATCTATTTGCTAAAGAACTTCATATTATAATTGCCATGTTTTTTTTTTCCTTATAAATATACTTTTTACTTTTTTATGGTCTCATTTTAATGTTATTGCTGCTGGTCTTTTCAGGCTTTTTGCAACAACCTCCAATCTATCTACATGCAAACATGATGCCTGTGTTGTTGTTCAGCATGAGCTTCCTAAAGGTAACAATGGTGGAGCATTGGAATGGCCACCTATTATTATTATATAGGATTTATATAGTGCCAACAGTTTGTGCAGCAATTTACAATACAAAGGGAGACAATACAGCAACAATACAATTTAATAAAAGACTGTTAGAAGGGCTCTACTCCTGGGAGCTTACAATCTAATAGGGAGGGGCTTGTGAAACAAAAGGTAGTAACTATGAGGGAAGTAGATTTGGTTGTTAGTTGAAGGCAGCATAGATAGAGTTTTAACCTGACAGATTTGGCTAATGAGTTCCAGAGGATGGGAGAGGCTCTGGAGAAGCCCTGGAGATGAGCATGGGAGGAGGAGATAAGTGAGCTAGAGAGCAGAAGGTCTTTGGAGGAGCGGAGAGGACAGTTTGGGTGATATTTGGAGATAAGATTACTAATGTAGCTCAGGCAGAATTGTAATTGGCAGAGAAGAGTGGTGGACACTGAAAAGTTGGTAAGGTGGATGGGTCTGGCAGGGGCATTCATGATAGACTGAAGAGGGAATAGTTTGCGGAGAGGTAGGCCAAAGAGGAGGGAGTTGCAATAGTCAAGGTGAGAGATAACAAGGTAGTGGATAAGTTGCTTAGTTGTGTCAATAGTTAGAAAGGGGCATATTTTGGAGATGTTTTTGAGGTAAAGTCTGCAATATTTGGACAGGGATTGGATTTGAGGCTTAAAGGACAGGTCAGAGTCCAGGATTATACCTAGCACCCTGGCAAGAGGGGAGGGGCTGATGGTTGTCTTATTGATCTTCAGGGCCACCATCAGGGGGTACAGGCAGTGCTGAAGTTAGGGGCCAGAGAATCCCAAGGGCCCCACTATAGAGAAAGAAGCCTCTTTCCACGAGCACCACCCTGTATAAAAGAAGTGGAGAAAGGTTTCACTTAGATCAAGCCCGAGCCTCCGACTGGCTGACACCTTTATAACCAGCAACCCCCCTCAGCAGGTGATCGCAGACAGCGCTAGCTCCTCTTCCTTTCATGCTGAGGAGGAGCCGGCTGGCTGCTGCTAGGTACGTTTACACCATGATTAGCCAGGACAAGGTCAGGGGGTTTTTGTCAGCTCATCAGCGCGTTGACCCAGCCCTATCAGTTGCATGCACTGCAGATAGATTCCAGAGAGCAGCGTGGAGGGTAAGTCACACAAGTTGGGTGTGTGTGCTGTTGTGCCCCCTGTGCTGCCTCTGTATATTTGGACTTTATGTAAACTTCTTCTCCTTGGATGGGACACCTGAGGGCCAAGGCTAATGAGCTGGCATGATTGAGTTGCATTGTGGAAAATGGATGAAGATGACTCTGGGTGAGGATGAGTTGAATTGTGGAGAGCCTCTTCTCTATGTATCTCATCCCCATCCAGAGTCATCCTCATCCATTTTCACAATGCAACTCAATCATCTTCATCCCCACCCAGCACCATCCATCCACCCCTCTGCACAAAGCATCCCCATCCCCACCCTGCACCATCCATCCATCCCTCTGCACAATGCATCCCCATCCCCATCCATCCCTCTCCGCAATGCATCCCCATCCCCACCTAGCACCCTCCATCTATCGCTCTCCACTAGGGATGAGCCGAACACCCACCTTTTTGGTTCCAGAACATGCGAACAGGCAAAAAATTTGTTTGAACACGCAAACACCATTAAAGTCTATGGGACTGCTGCTGACACCGATCCCTCCCCGATCGGTACAGAGAGGGGAGGGAGGAACCGGTGTCATAACATGATGCCGGTTTGTTTACAAGTGATCGTTCCATCATTTGACGGAGCGATCACCTGGTAAACTGCTGCCATGAGTGGCTGTTTACCATGATCCATGATGCGCCGGGTCCTGTGGACCCGGCGGTCACGGATGCTCTTGAGTGCACGCCCCAGGGGGTGCGCGAGAGCGAAATTTTGGGAGGACGTCATATGACGGCCTCCCAGAGTTAAGCAACCGCCCTGTAGCCATCATTCGGCTATGGGTCGGTTGTTAACTGGTTAAAGGACTTGTACCAAGGTGTGTGTGTGTGTTTTTTATCTTTTTTGTTCCTTTTTTGGGTGAAATGGTAGGAGTACAATGTACTCCATTACCATTTCACACGGGGGGGTGGGATCTGGGAGTCCCCTTTGATAAGCCCCCCGCCCACAGATCCCCACAACCACTGAGCAATGATTGTGGGGATATGGCCCTTCTCCCCATCAACATGGGGACAAGGTGCTTTGGGGGGCTACCTCAAAGCACTCTCCCAATGTTGAGGACATGTGGCCTGGTACGGTTCAGGAGGGGGGCGATCTCTCACCTCCCCTCTTTTCCTGCAGCCTGCCAGGTTGCGTGCTTGGATAAGGGTCTGGTATGCATTTTTGGGGGGAACCCCACGCCATTTTTTTTTTCATTTTGGAGCGGGGGTTCCCCTTAAAATCCATACCAGACCTGAAGGGCATGGTAATGGAATTTTGGGGGGACCCCACGCAAATGTTTTTTTTTAATTTTTGTTCGGGGGTTCCCTTAATATTTATACCAGACCCAAAGGGCCTGGTAATGGAGTGGGAGGAATCCCCATGCTGTTTTTTTCAATGATTTTCATCTGTATTGCCAAGACCTGACAATTCATTATAGCCACGAGTACTTTTGAATGACTTTTTTTCCTTTAGAAAGGACATTTTGTGCAGGGACTTTTCTAAACATGGGAAACATGCGCCCCTTTACATGCATACTATAGACACCCCCCAGGTACGAAAGTCACATTACACTTTCATTGTTTCACTTTAAGCATTATTAAAATCACTGCTGCTGAAAAAACGGCCATTTTTAAAGCTCTTTTTTGCATTGATACATGTCCCCTGGGGCAGGACCCAGGTCCCCAAACACTTTTTATGACAATAACTTGCATATAAGACTTTAAAATTAGCACTTTTGATTTCTCCCATAGACTTTTAAAGGGTGTTCCGCGGCTTTCGAATTTGCCACGAACACCCCAAATTGTTCGCTATTCGTCGTACGGGTGAACAGCCAATGTTCGAGTCGAACTTATGTTCAACTCGAACAGACAGCCCATCCCTACTCTCCACGCCGCATTCATGTCACGCCAAAGAGTGTTAAAATAAAAGTGGGTGTACTGGAGGACTCAGTGGAATGACCAGTGGGCGAATGTGGTGGGACGGCCTGTGGGCGGGCCCTGAGGAATTTTGGTGGTCAGGCCGGGGGGGGTGGGGGTGGGGCAGGCCTAAAGCTGTGTAAAAATTTCTGATGGCTGCCCTGATGATCTCGATGGAGAAGACACTTATAGTCTCCAATGGAAGCAAATTTGACAGGGTGACAATGCAGGAAAGCAACTTTGAGGTGGGCAAAGCATTAGTGTCCTATGATGGGAAGTGCCTAAGCAAAAAAACTTCATGGCAGAAGTACAAGGTATTATTTTATTGAAATTAAATATGTCTCTTACATTTACAAATACATTAAGCACAGATTGAATAGCAAACTGACAAACCTGGAACAAAAGTGGAGCAGAACTCCATAGTGACTAACAATATTAGATGGTTGTTTTTGGTTACAGCCCCAAGTCTTTTCCAGTTTTATTACTACTAATTTGGTAAATCAGACCCATTTTTTTGTGAATATAAATAGAAGAAAAAAGACAGAGAGTGTACAAATCATACATAAATGCAGTAAAGAACATAGTAATGATTTGTTTTTTTACAGAGAAATACATAGAGGCACCTCTCTTCAAGAGTCCAATTTATGTGCTGGTCTGGGAACCCTAAATTATTTTACCCTTTAACCTGAGTTTTATGTTCCATTTATAAAAAGTAGACAGCAGTGTGGATCCTGGGAAATGGAGTACTTTCTATTTAACACTGCAGAAAGAAGAGGCCAGTCACATGACTTTGACCGGCCAGGTGGCTGGATTCTCTTCATCGTGACAATTTCTTCACGATTCGTTTCAATTGTACTCTGCTTGCTTCAGAGTCCTCAAGCATGGGGAGTGCAATGTGAATCTGTAAAGCATACAACCGTGATTTATAAAAGTGTGTTTTTTTAAAAGCAGCCTTTGGTTGTGACAAGGCCATGCTGCTGCTTTATAAGTGGACCCCAAGTGTTTTTAATTACTGGTCTATTCAGCCCTATAGTAAGACTTTCATTTTACCGCAAGCTAGTAGCCCCAAAATGAAAGGCCCTGTCACAGAAATGTGAATACTTTCAATGCTTAGAGCATCTCGCACCGAGACCCACTTTTACTATGAGCAGCTTGTCAGTGATGATTAATAAGATTATTAATAATGTATTCAATTCTGGTATGGGCGATAATAAAATACATATTTTTAAAATACGTTTGGAAGGGAGAATACTTTGAAGATAATACTAATCGCCGATGACTGTAAACATTTCTTGTTGCAAAAAGTTTGGTTGGTAAAGGACCATTTAAGCTTGGTGCGGTATAAGCGGGAAGGAGGACCCCCTCCTTTCGTTGCACCATCTCCGGACTATACAGATCTCCACATTCAAGCTAGACTACACAGATTTCTGTTATGAAATTCAAATTGCTTTATAGCTCCAAAAAAATAAGCAATAAGTATTAGTCAAAAAGAATTCAATTCTAAGCTAATAATAAACCATTCACTGAATGTGTATGCTAATCACTACATCTACAGAAGCTAAAAAGTATTTTCAGTGAATGAATAATAAAATAGATTTTACCTGAAGTTGTGAGTCTCCTGGTCATAGCTCAGTTTGCTGAAATGAAAAATTAGCGAGAGTCTGTTGATCCTTTATAACTCAGCAGGTCATTTTGTGAATGATACCAGCACATGAGGCAACAAAAATTAAAGTTGTCATGGAAACCCGAGTCCATAAAACAGGAGAAAATGTTGCAGCCTGAATGATTCAGAGCTATGAAGAATTCTTTATTTTTCTGTCTTTGCAATACAAGCTGGGTTAAAAGTGCAAAAGAACCACATTTACCCACAGACACTATTTCTGACCTTGTAGACCTCATCAATATAAGTAACATGATACTTTTTAGAGGATGTTTTTACTTGCTTGGGGAGTACAGTAAAGCACATAACACCTGGATATCACGTTCTGTAATGATAGAACACTGGAAGTAGTCATGAATGAATGAATTTACCCATGCTTGGTTGATACTGGATTGGGCTAATATGCTAGCGGTACAACTACAAAGCTTTTGGGTAGTGTAGCAAAACTATTTGTGGCTTTTTGATTCCATGCTTTCATGATTTGTCACTTGATGGTTCTTCCAGTAATGCTTTACATAAAATATAACCTCAGCAGCGGGTTAAAAGGGGTTCTGACAAAGGAGCTGTGCATGCCCCGAAATGCGCCACCACCTTCACCTGATGTGACATCGGCCACGTGCGTTCCAGCTTGGGTCTAGACCCCGAGCCGCTTCATCGCATCTTCACCTCCTCGCCAATCCACGTCACCAGGAACTCTGACAGCTGCAGAACAGCTCTCCCACCCCCAAACAGATGAGGATTACAGCAATCCGCATGAGGACAAATCATTATATGCCTGTGACCTCTTACTATCTTGAAAGTGTTTTTAATCCATTTGTGCCTTAAATAAATATTTTAACCACTACACTTAGAGGTGTCTTTCTCTTTCCTTTATGACCCACCAGAACTGCTTCTTCTCTACAAAGTGCTGCCTTCAGTGCCATCTCTCCACTGCTACTAAAGACCGGATACCCAGCCTCACTAGAGTGCCCTCATCTCTCGCTCCTTTCAGCAGCGGGTTAGGTGTACTTTGAGACCTAGATGATTTCTTGGGCCCCCAGAAGTTTAATAGGATCAATGCATGCTGGCTGATCCACCCCTGTCAGAATACACTGATCAATGCTACAGTTGATAGGCTGAAAGCACTGAACGAACAAAAATATATCAAAAGTTCTGTTTGAGGGCAGTCAATCATTATTTTGACCCTTTTAAACAGGAATAGCCATAAATGGATCAAAATGTGTCAGTTTCCTGCTGAACCAGCTGAATTTCAATTCATCTATAGCCAGCTTAATGCCTAGTTTACCACTTGACCTCTGGAAGATTTACCTCCCCTACACGACCAGACCATTTTTTTTTGTATCCAAATAAAATGTATGTAATTTTTTTCCCACAAATAGACCTTTCTTTTGGTAGTATTTGATCACCTCTTTTACTAGTAATGCCAGTGATCAGTGAATTATAGCAGGACTGCGATATTGCGGTGGACAATCGGACACTAAGTGACACTTTTGACCTTTGTGGGAACCAATGATGCTAATACAGTGATTTGTGCTAAAAATATACACTGCACACCCCTGTTTCTGGGATGTGATAAAATGAGATAAATAATTTCACAACTTTTTCCACCTTTAATGTGACCTATAAACTGTACAGCTCAATTGAAAAACAAACTGAAATCTTTTAGTAAAAATAAAAAAACGAAATTAATGTGGTTGCAGAAGTGTGCACACTCTCTTATAACTGAGGATGTAGCTGTGTTCAGAATTATGAAATCACATTAGAACTGATGTTAAATAGGAGTCAGTACACACCTGCCATCATTTATTTAGAGTGCCTCTGATTAACCCCAAATAAAGTTTAGCCATTCTAGTAGTTCTTTCCTGGCATTTTCTTAGTGACATCCTACAGCAAAAGCCATGGTCTGCAGAGAGCTTCCAAAGCAGAGGGATTTAATTGTTAAAAGGTATTAGTCAGGAGTAGGGTACAAAATAATTTCCAAGGCTTTAGATATACCATGGAACACAGCGAAGACAGTCATCATAAAGTGGAGAAAATATGGGACAACAGTAACATTACAAAGAACCGAATGTCCCTCCAAAATTGATGAAAAGACGACAAGAAAACTGCTCAGGGAGGCTGCCAAGAGGCCTACAGCAACATTAAAGGAGCTGCAGGAATATCTGGCAAGTATTGGCTGTGTGGTACATGTGACAACAATCTCCTATACTCTTCATATGTCTGGACTTTGGGGTAGAGTGGTATGATAGAAGCCTTTTCTTACAAAGAAAAACATCCAAGCCTGGCTAAATTTTGCAAAAACACATCCGAAGTCTCCCAAAAACATGTAGGAAAATATGTAATGGTCTGATGAAACCAAGGTTGAACTTTTTTGGCTCTAATTCCAAAAGATATGTTTGGCACAAAAACAACACTGCGGGGGCGTGGCTTGCCGCGAGTGAAGATGGCAGCATAATTCCTGAGCTCCCTCACACCGCAGCTCTCCTTCAGCCATAAGAGAGACAATTTCGGCTACTATTGCTCACTCGGATGATGGGTACAGCTTCTAGGGGCTCTTCTACCTCCAGATCGAGATCTCCGAGGGAGAAACACAGCCGAGGATCACAAAATATCTCGGATCTGTTCAGGGCCCAGAGATCCAATATGGCTACGACCGCTCCAACTCCCTCACAGGAAGGGATAATCCTCACTCCTACTCCCGCGCCTCCCGCTGCTTCCTCAACCTCTTCAGCGGCTTTACAATCACCAAGCCTCCTGGACCTACGTACAGTGGCAGCTGATATTAAAGATACCCTTTCTGCAGCTATCACGGACCTCCGGCATGAAATCCAGGCCATAGCGGGAAGAGTCCTTGAGGTGGAGAAGAGAACCGCCATACAGCAAACTACAATAACCACGATGCACCGCGCCATTGATACTCACACGGCGCAACTTAGAGATGTCCAACGACACGTCGAGGACCTAGACAACAGGGGACGTAGACACAACCTTCGGGTGCGAGGACTCCCCGAACGTGTCGATAACGACCATCTGCTCCCCGTGATTACTGCTTTATTCAATCAACTACTCGAGGGCTCCAATCCGATCGTTATAGCGATAGAACGCATCCACCGCGCCCTCAGACCCCGAGGGCGCGATACAGATCCACCCAGGGATGTCGTTTGCTGCTTATGTGACTTCCAGCTCAAAGAGCAAATCTTGAAACAAGCCAGATCCAAAAAGCAATTAGACTATGAAGGCCACTCCATTTCTATATACCAAGACCTTTCAGCTATAACGCTACGCAACCGAAGGGATCTGCGCCCTTTATTAGAAGTGCTGAGAAATTATGATATTCCTTATCGTTGGCGCTTTCCGTTCGGGCTCACATCCACCTACCAAGGCAGGTCGGCCATCCTAAGAGTACCAGAAGACCTAACTACATTCTGCCGCACGTTGGATATTCCACTGGTGTCTCTCCCCGATTGGTATGCGGAATTCAAAGACCTCTCGTCCCGCTCGGATCACAGAACGGATCACAGAACGGAGGACCAAATGGAAACCCTGCCTTCTCCATACAGAAGACGACGCTCTCCTTCTCCTCGTCGTTCGCTTCTGGAGTCCTATCCTCAACAGCAGCTACGCAGTCCCACCGCTGCGCCGATCTCCCGCAGAGCTCGTTGCGACCGTTGATAACAACGTTTCGTCCATACGACCGATTTGCCCGTTCTGCTTTTAAATAACCGGTCGACGCTACGGATGTCACGATCGTAACACGATCGCTGTTTTGCAATACGCTCGCTTCATCTCCAAGATGCTGGACAGTTGATCATTGAAGTTACCAGTACCTGATCAGTTCGCATGGTTTGAACTCCCTTGTCTTCTAAGACCTTGTCTCATACCAAATTGTCGCCCTCCCTGAACCTCCTCTTTAAAAGGCTGCTGCCTCGGTGCAGAGGTTCCCGTGTCTACAGGTTGATGCTGGTATACCTTAATCACATAAGTTGGTCCTCGGTTATAGGACTATTGTGTTATGTTTTGTTTCTTTCCTTTATTACCTTATCTCCAGATAAGACTGATATGTTATTCAATACGGTTCTTGTATTTAATGTATTGGGCACCAAAGGCGAGGGAGGGACGATCTGATGCCTTGACCGGGAACGTTTATGTTAGACCCTGCAGCATAACACAGGGTACCTGCTATCCGGGAGGACAAGCGCTTTAACCATTGCAATTTCAACTTGTGCGCGTTTCCCCCCGGATATGGGTCTCGCCTCTTTGGGCGATACGCCGGCCTCGCCGTTCCCTCACCCTCTTGGTCACGCCTACACCGGCTTTCAGTTACTGTATTTACTCCGGCATGCTTTAATAGCTAAATTTTTTTTTTTTTTTTTTTTTTTGATATTCTGTATTTGCTGAATGTTTCCATGTTTAATTGTTAGATTTCATGGGTTCTCCGGTAAACTTACCGCATTTCCGACAAAGTAGTTTCAAATGACATCCTTCCATCTAGTCATGTTGCGTCTCCACGGCAAGTGTTCACTTTATTAAACTCATCGTGTCCCCCTACCTGGAAATATGGGAAATTATACCCACCCATTATCTTCAGATGTGCTTTCTTTATGTGATGATATCTATGACTCTCTCCTCTCTTAATATGTCGAGCTGTTGGTGTGAAGGAAGCTATCTTCCAAATCCTTGACGACCGACGACCTCTCCCCTCTCAGTGGTCTGTAGTATTCTCCTGTGTTTTATACACGGGTGACATCCTACAGGCTCCTAACGTACTCCGGTTCTTCTCTCCTCTACCCCCACTCACACAGGTGAGCGGGTTCTTGCCTGTGGCCGGATTACCCTCCTCCCCCGTGTTAGATCTCTGTTCCCTTATTGATTTTACCATCTCCCCTCCACATCCTGCTTACATACTCTACCCTCCAGATACATCTGTGCTACAGTATTGTTTTGTGGTCCTCTTTTTTCCCCCTTTTTTTTTTTTTCTTTTTTCTCTCTTTTTTCCTTCTTTTCTTTCGCTCCTAATTACTAAGCTGTCATGCCTTCCACGGATAACGTAACCAATATTGAGCATCTGAAAATCACCTCAATAAATACTAAAGGGTTAAATATCCCAGAAAAAAGATCGAAACTTTTATCTGCTATGCAAAAACAGAAGACTGACATTCTGTTTCTGCAAGAAACCCACTTCCACACGT
Organism: Lithobates pipiens; assembly: GCF_037356315.1. Taxonomy (NCBI): domain Eukaryota; kingdom Metazoa; phylum Chordata; class Amphibia; order Anura; family Ranidae; genus Lithobates; species Lithobates pipiens. Next base: position 476,571,395 of record NW_027507764.1, read on the forward strand.
CATCTATACCGAAACTCCGAAATAATTTCTACCCGACAGTCTACCACTCCACCACCGCCTCAGCTAAAAAAAAAGGGGTTGCTATTATATTGTCACGACACTGTCCCCTCCGGATTACGGACACCATGGCAGATGATGATGGCAGGTTTCTATTCTTAAAAGGCTCCCTTGGCAATAAAACCATCACACTAGCAAACATCTATGCTCCCAACACACACCAAGTACAGTTTTTCAAAGATGTCGCCTCTAAACTGTCCCCATTCCAAGAAGGCACTCTCATCTTCGGTGGGGACTTTAATGTCCCGTTACATCCCCTCCTCATTACTTCCAACGGGACGTCCTCCCTCACCTATGCGGCCCTGCGCTCAATCAAAACTCAACTACAATCCCTGCTACTGCATGACGCCTGGCGTACCCTATACCCAGACACGAAAGATTTCACCTTCTATTCGGCACCACACGGAAAACACTCCAGAATTGATTTCCTCTTTATCTCCCAAGAAGCCCTACCCTCTCTCAAACAGGCATCCATTGACCCAATGTTCCTCTCAGATCACAACCCAGTTTCTATCCTGATTTCCATTCCCGCTTTAAGTCCGCGTACACATTCCTGGAGACTTGATCCATGGCTTTTGACGGATCCCATCATAGTATCTGAAGTAGAACAAGCTTTAAAACACTATTTTCTTGAAAACAAAATTGATGACACATCCCCACTCGTCAACTGGGAGGCTCACAAGTGCGTAATTCGGGGGATATTCATAGGAGCAGCCGCTAGGAAAAGGAAAACACACAAAGCCCTATTCAATGATCTGGCTTCCAAAATCAGAAACCTAGAACGTGCACACAATCTAAAAACCACCACTGAACTCCTCGCGGCCCTTACCCAAGCGAGAAAAGACATGCTTGACTTACTAGGCAAACAGATCAAACGCAAATTTATACTCTCTCGTAAAACATTCTACGAATATGGAAATAAGTCTGGAAAGCTATTAGCTAGGGCACTTCATTCTAAGAAAGCACTGCAGACCATTCACAGCATCTCTGCTACAACAGGTAAAAAACTGACCTCCACTCCAGACATTGCAGATCAATTTGTCACATATTACTCAAAGCTATATAATTTACCCTCAACTAACACAACACAGGTAAACCCTACCCAGCGGAGAAACACACTGTTAGCTGAATTTTTGGAGACACATTGTCCAACTCCTATTTCCCCATCCGCATACCATTCACTGGACGTTCCACTATCTCAGGAAGAAGCCGCTCGAGCGCTTGCCTCCATGCACACAGGCAAGAGTCCGGGCCCAGATGGCTTGACAGTCGGATATTATAAAACTTTCGAACAAATTCTAACACCCCACTTCTTAGCTTCATTTAACAAATGTGATTCACCTGTCTCCCCCCCGCGCGACCTTCTGACTGCCCATATAACAGTGATTCCAAAACCAAATAAAGATGCCACACAAGTGACCAAATACAGGCCTATCTCTCTCTTAAATGTAGACCTTAAATGGTTTGCCAAAATTCTAGCCAACAGGCTCCTGCCCCTTCTCCCCAACCTCGTCCACCCTGACCAGGTAGGCTTCATTCCTGGCAGGGAGGCACGAGACAACACTCTCAAAGCGCTTAATATTCATCACTGGTTATCGTCTCACAACCAAAAGGGTTTCTTCCTATCCCTAGATGCAGAGAAGGCATTCGACAGAGTGGCCTGGGACTATATGACAGCTACACTAAAAACCATTGGATTGCCGCATAGAATGCTTAACTTTATTAATACGTTATACACAGGCCCCACGGCGAGAGTGAAAGTCAACGGCCACCTGTCGAATGCCTTTCAGATCTCCAACGGCACCCGCCAAGGATGTCCACTGTCCCCGATTATATTCATCCTTACCCTCGAACCATTATTAAGACTAATAAGACCTCACCCAGATATTAAAGGTGTTGATGTGAAGGGGAGAATGTTTAAAGTTGCCGCTTTCGCGGATGATGTCCTTCTGTTTTTAACGGAACCCTTAACGTCAATACCTAACTTACTTAAGATTCTTGACCAATTTCACACAATTTCCAACTTAAAGATTAATTTTAACAAATTCCTGGCTTTAAACATTTCCCTGACTGCTAACCAATGCTACCAATGTCAAAAGAATTTCCCCTTCAAATGGAACCCTTCCAGTATACCGTACTTAGGAATACAACTCCCTACATCCCTAGCCAACTTGTATTCACTTAACTTCCAACCACTTCTACAAACAGTCTCTGCCGATCTTCAGAAATGGTCCAAAGGCCTTTTCTCCTGGTTTGGTAGAGCGGCAATCGTTAAAATGAATATTTTACCACGAATCCTTTATTTACTTCAAACTATACCTATTTCACTTCCTCAATCATTTTTTGCCTCCTTTCGAAAAATTTGCTTAAGGTTTATCTGGGGGGCTAAGAGACCTAGACTGAGTTATCTTAGACTCACAACTCCTAAAACACAGGGAGGTATAGGCTTACCAGACATATACAAATATTATCTAGCGTGTCACCTCACCAGAATAATAGACTGGAACGTTCACCTAAAAACTAAGGACTGGGTTCAACTTGAATCATCCCTAGATCCTATTCCAGTGGCCCAAACCCCGTGGCTACTTCCCACTCATGTTCCTCGTATTTATTCCTCTCACCCGTTGATCGCTACATCACTTTCCGCTTTTCGATACGCTTGTAATAAATTCCAGTTGTCCTCGGTCATTGGACCGTTAACACCTCTGAAACTCAACCCGGCATTTACACCTGGCATGCACCCCTCCTTTTTACAAGGCCTATGGCCCCATCCCAAGATCCTGGCCAAAGATTTTTACGCCCGTAAGCGCCTCTTATCCTTCACAGAGCTATCTCAGAGTATGCTAAACAGAGGTCTATCTCTTTGGACTTACAACCAAATGCGACATTTCCTGACCTCAACCCAATACGCCCTACAGGGAACCCGCACTTTAACCCCCTTCGAACAGATATGCACACTTGCTGAACCACAGAGAAACTTGATCTCCTTTTCGTATAATTTACTGTTCCCAGACCATCCTACACAAGAACACTGGTCCTCAAAAGCTTGGAACAGAGACCTGCCATCGAGCCTTACCCCCAAGGAATGGGAATTTGCATACCGCGTCGCACACAAGGGTTCCCAAAATGTTTGTGTGCAAGAAAACGCCTTCAAACTACTCTCCAGATGGTACAACACACCTCTCAAGTTGCACCACATATACCCATCCGCTTTCCCTCAATGTTGGCGGTGTCAAGCACACCCTGGCACCCTAGAACACATTTTGTGGTCATGTCCCTTAATTAAACCTTTTTGGCAAGAAGTACACAAAATTACCCAAAAATTCTCCACTCGCCCTTTGATGTTCTCCCCTAATCAATTCCTCTTTCATGCGTCGGCCCATCCCAAAAAATCCTACATTGGCTCCTTACCCATGCACATGATCATGGCCGCGAACATGTGCATACCTGCAAAATAGAAAACAAAAAGTCCTCCCTCACTAAAGGAGTGGTTCCACCGCATAAACAAAGCAGCCGAGATGGAGGAATTGATACATCAGGCGAATGATACCCCTTCTACCTTTACATGCATTTATTCATCTTGGTTACTTTTCCGTTCATCCACAGATTACCCTCTCTGAATCCCTGTCCCGTCGAACATGTCTGACACAAATATAGGACCTGGCTGGTCCAGGTCGGTTTGTTTTTCCTCTTTACCTAGTCCCCTTTTATTTTTAGTCTCTGTGATTTCATCCCTAGTATTCTTTCTCCTTTTTCTTTCTTCTGCTCTTGCAGTTCACTGTTCACTGTACCTACACAACTCCCTTTGCATGTCCTTGTCTTACTAATTGCGTAATTCAAGATGTATCTAAATAGTATGGCAAGGATGATTATACCCAACTCCATCCGTTGCCTTTTAATTACATAGAGCTGGGTTTACAAACAACATGTTCACCGTTAATTGGTGGTTACGGTATTTGTATTTATGCCCTTTGGAATTACTTCTCCTTTCACCACAGCTCGTTTATATACAGTTGTTCCTGTTCGAGCGTTATGTTATAAGGCAGAAATGGTTTGTGTCTTTACATCGCAAGCATTGTAATGTTCTGCATTGTGCTTTGTTTGCTCTTGTAATACTTTATGCTTACTATTGACTTATTGTATGTACACCTTTTATTGTTCAATAAAATGTCTTTAATAAAAAAAAAAAAAAAAAAAAAAAAAAAAAACAACAACACTGCACATCATCAAAAGAACACCATACCCACAGTGAAGCATGGTGGTAGCAGCATCATGCTTTGGGGCTGTTTTCCTTCAGCTGGAACAAGGGCCTTAGTCAAGGTAGAGGGAATTATGACCAGTTCCAAATACCAGTCAATATTGACACAAAAACCTTCAGGCTTCTGCTAGAAAGCTGAACATGAAGAGGAACTTCATCTTTCAGCATGACAACAACCTAAAGCATAGATCCAAATCAACAAAGGAATGGCTTCACCAGAAGAAGATTCAAGCCCAGACCTGAATCCCATTGAAAATCTGTGGGGTGATCTGTAGAGGGCAGTGCACAGGAGATGCCCTCACAATCTGACAGACTTGGAGGAGTGTTTTTGCAAAGAAGAGTCAAGATGTTCCATGCTGATAGACTCATACCCAAAAAGACTGAGTGCTGTAATAACCACCTAATCAATGCCCATAAGTGCCGCCACATCAGATCCCATCAGTGCAGCCTATCGGTGCCCATCAGTGCAGCCTCATCAGTGCACTGATGGGCACCAATAGGCTGCACTGGTGGGCACTGCAGTGAAGGAGAAAAAATACTTATTTACAAAATTTCCTGACAGAAACTAAGAAATAGTTTTTTTTTCTCCAAATTTTCTGTCTTTTTTCTTTTTTTTGTAAAAAATAAAAACCCAGCAGTGATTAAATACCACCAAAAGAAAGCTCTATTTGTGTGAAGAAAATGATTAAAAATAAAGGATATTTTCTAAACCACAGACAAAACCATTGAGATTAGCACCACATCCCTAAATTGGAAAATATTGGGGTATGTTGTAGGATTTTTAAGGTGAGTATACTAGGTAATAGGTCCAAGAAAAATTTAAAAGAGAGACATTTTATTTTAACATAGTTAAAAAATTATAAAACAGTATCACAGCAAGTACATATTGTATGGTCCTTATGGATATAGCAAATATGATGTAGTTCCCAACATGTTTCACCCTCAATATGGGCTTCTTCAGGGGATGCTGTCCACTTAGAGCATAAGCTTTTCCAAAAAGTAGGACAAATGTATAAAAGTTGCAATAAATGGAGAGGCAGAGGTTCTGCAAACACCAACAAACCAAGGACTACAGGTAACCATAGGAGGCAATTAGGGACCAAAAAACTGAATTTGCAGAAACATCTAATGCCACAGGGACATACAATTTCAAGAAAAGGCCTATCTTATAAATAACTGAGGTCCTGTTATGTATGTGTGTGTCCCTGTGGTTCTGGCCAAGATTAAAAATTAAGTTAGGTACAGTGTTGCATGACCACGCAATTCAAAGTGCGACAGCGCTGAAAGCTGAAAAATGGCTTGGGCAGGAAGGGGGTGAAAGTGCTATTGAAGTAGTTAAATTGCATTTTATGCAGTGGCATACTCTTGGCAACTCATTCTGATAATATCTAATTGATGCTTCTAGGAACAGGAAATGTGCACACATATGTTTTGGGTAAGATTGCATTGATTATCTAGGAAACTTTCAGAGAGAAAAATATGCTGCATTTGCTAACCTCCTCCTGAAAAAAAATCTAACAAAGACATAGACAAAGCTAACCGTTGTGTCGAATACTGTCCCCCGTCGGATAGTGTCCTCCCTGTACTGCGCTTGCAAGGAGATGCTGAAGGTCTCCAAAGATGAACGACGCCTGCACATTGAGTCCAGGTTCAAGCCCCACCATCCAAGTGTACATAGATCTAGAATAAAAAATTGCAGAGCAAAGCGAGGCCGTGCCCAAAGCGTGGCGAGCCAAGCGAGCCCGCGAGGGACCCTGTTACTAAGTGCTACCGTATGTCCACTTGCATGGTGGGGCTTAAACCTGGACTCAGGTCAGAAGGTACTAGCAAGTGTGCAGGCACTATTCATCTTCGGGAGACTTTCGGAGTCTCCTTGACCTTCGTACTGCACAAGTGCTGCATCTGTCTATGAATATTAGAAAAAGAGTCCACCCCACTGTTGCCATGAAGGGTTAATAAGAAATACACCTCTGAGTGAGAAGTCACCACCGCTGCTACCAGAGAGTGCTTTACCAAATGGTTAAGCTCCACATTAAAAGAGGATAACTGCTTCAATACTGGGCACTTGTACCCCTTTCCTTCCCAGACCAATTTTCAGCTTTTTAAATTTTGAAAAAAAAAACACTTTGTTTTAGATATTATTATAAAAATTGGCAAATAAGTAATTTTTGTTAATAAATTTGGGACAAAATTTATACTGCTACATATCTTTGGTAAAAATAACCCAAATTAGTGTATATTATTTGGTCTGTGTGAAAGTTATAAAGTCTGCAAACTATGGTGCAAATCAATAAAAATTGATCACACCTGGGGTACTGACAGCCTATTTCATTTCTTGAGGCCCTGAAATGACAGGACAGTACAAATGTCCCCCTCTTTGGAAAGGCCCAACATGGAGAGCACAATCAGGTGTTCTAGGAGCATAAATTACACATTTACTTTCCTGACAACCTATCACAATTTGAAGGTCCTGGAGCACCAGGACAATGAAAACACCCACAAAATGACCCAATTTTAAAAAGCAAAAACACCCCAACATATATTCTATGAGACATGGGCTTGTGACAGGTACTCAAGTACTATGATGGGCTGGGGACAGGTACTGGGGTACGCTGATGGGCTGGTGACAGGTAATCGGGTACTCTGATGGGCTGGTGATAGGTACTCAGGTACTCTATTGAGCTGGAAATAGGTACTTGGGTACTCTTATGGGCTGGTGGCAGGTACTCGGGTACTCTGATGGGCTGATGTAGGTACTTGGGTACTCTGATGGGCTGGTGATAGGTACTTAATGCTATATAAAAGTGTAGCGCTTCTCAAAACTTCAAAAACCAAACCTAATTATGCCTTCCTTACATAAGCATAATGAGTGCAAACTTATACCAATACATTCAGTGAAAAATTCCACTGTGAAATAGTGCACATAACATGTAAAATCTTACATAAGTATTGATTACTATATAAACATATATTTGTGACTATAAAGTGAAAAAAGGGTTTAAAAAAAATCCAAAAAACAAAAAAGAGGAAAAAAGAGTCCCAATAAGACAGTATAGAGTCCCTTGTGTATAATATCCTTCTATGGTCCACAAGTGTGCAGGAAATATGTTACACCTCCTTCATAGAAAACTCGTGCATTAACCACGTGATGTTCCCGTCACCAAGCGAATTGAACGCTTACCGGAATTATTGGATCCTCACAAATTTACATTTGGGGGATCATACAAACTTTTGCAAACATATGCAGATTCTTTCAGCAGCCAGTTATCCAGGGGGACCTTGAATATAACTAATCACTTCGTATGTTGAGAGGTATTTTAACTCCAGCCAGACATATCCGTAGGCATAATTAAATACATATAAAGAAAAAACAGGGACCAAAAATAGTGTAATTCCGTTTTTTATAGAAAAGTTAAAAATAAAAGTACAAAACTCACATGTGTACAGTAGTTTGAGCGCTTATCAAGATAAAACACGATTGCAGTAGAGTCCCAGTAGAGTTGGTGATAGGTACTTGGTTACTCTGATAGGCTGGTGACAGGTACTTGGGTGATTTGATGGGCTGGTGACAGGTACACGGTTACTCTGATGAGCTGGTGACAGGTACTTGGGTACTCTGATGGGCTGGTGATAGATACTCGGGTACTCTCATGGCCTGGTGATGGGTACTCAAGTACTCTGATGGGCTGGTGACAGGTACTTGGGTACTCTGATAGGCTGGTGACAGGTACTTGGGTACTCTGATGCTGGTGACAGGTACTCTGGAGCTGGTAACAGGTACTATGATGGGCTGTGACAGGTACTATGATGGGCTGTGACAGGTATTCTGATGCTGGTGACAGGTACTCTGGGGCCGATGACAGGTACTCTGATGGGCTGTGACAGGTAATCTGATTGGCTGTGACAGGAACTCTGGGGCTGGTGACAGGTACTCTGATGGTCTGTGACAGGTACTCTGATAGGCAGTGACAGGTACTTTAGGACTTATGACGGGTACTCTTTATTTGGGGGGAGATCAGGCACTATACTGTATTTATTGCAGCTAGGTCCCCTCCTCACACACTGAGGAGGAGAACACGGAAATGGCAATTAGGCCATTTGTAGACATTTGTGACCAGCTGTGAATGGACACAATTTCATTGGCTCTTTACCCTGAGCGGGGATGGGCTGTGCCCGAGGGACATGCCTCATCCCCAATCGCCACGCTGCAAGACCCGGGGGGCACGCATGAGCAGTGATCCTGAGCACAAAACATGTGACCGGCTGTGATTGCACCCAGCCGCTCACGTGGTAAAGAGCCATTGAAATTGGCTCTTTACCCTGATCGGGGATGGGGTGTGTCCGAGGGACATGACTCATCCCCGATTGCCATGCTGCGGGCAACCAGGGGAGAGCAGGAATGGTGAGAACTGGAGGACGTCATATGACATCCACCCTAAGAGAGGAGATGTTCCTGTCGGCATCATTTTACTATGGCTCGGTATGGAAGTGGTTAACCACTTGCTCCCCGCCATATACAGTAGCAATATGACGGTGACAAAGTGGTTTAGTCATCCTGATCGGATGTTATATGACGTGATCAGAACTAGGAAGTGCAGGTAAAAGGCTTTCCTTGGTCCACGCTGACAAGGAGAGCCGATCGGCAGCTCTGCCTGTCAGAGGGGGGTCTGCACTGATAATCAGCACAGATGTGCCCATCAGCTGCCAATAAGTGCCCATCACCTGCCAGCCTGTGCCCCAAAAAGAAACCCTGCCGGTGCCCATAAAAGTGGCAATCAGTGCCCACAACAGTGCCAATCAGTGCCCATAAAAGTGCCAATCAGTGCCTCATCAGTAATGCCTGTCAGTGCCCTTCAGATGCCACTCATTACTGCCTGTCACTAGCTCCCCATCAGTGCTGCCTATCCAGTGCCACCTATCTGTGTGCATCAGTGCCCATCAGTGCCACCTATCAATGCTATCAGTGCAGCCTATCAGTGCCACCTATCAGTGCCCATCAGTTTTTTCTTCAAGATTGTTAGTCTTCATTGTTTATAGAGCAAAAAATAAAAAAAATTATTGCAGAGGTGATCAAATACCACCAAAAGAAAGCTCTATTTGTGGGAAGAAAATGCAAAAAAAAATAGTTTGGGTACAGTGTTGTCATTCAACAGTGCTGAAAACTGAAAAATGTACTGGCAGGAAGGGGGAAAAGTCTGGTATTGAAGTGGTTAAAGAGAAACTGCAGTCTGCTCACATCATTTGCAATGAAAACATCTTTGCCATTCTGAAGCTTCCCTCAAACCACTTTGCTTATTATTCTATATATACTGTACTGTGATTCTGTACTTGCCCAATATGCTGCAGAAATCTCCCTCCACCCAGTCTGGCTGCCACCATTTTAACTGTGGGCAGCTGAAGCTGCTGCCTGTTCACTTCCTGGATTTACACAGACACTCATGATGGAAGAGAGGGGGAATTGGGGAGTGGGGGGACTTTAAATGAAGCTATGGCTGGGTAACACCATATGCCTCCATCCCTATCAATTTGACAAAACAAACACCGATGCAGCAAAAAGCAGCAAAGATGTAAACAATGAAGGTGGGACACTCATGACTCATCCCCACTCCTTTCCTGGAAAAAGCTCATGAGAGTGAGAGAGAGCTGTGCATGATGTCATAAGCCTAGGCTGAAGACCAGACAAGAAACAGGAAGTGGGCTGTATAAGGTATTTACTGGCAGAAAGAAAGGGCAGAGGATTTAATAGATGAAAGATTAAAAAATAACTGAAGGTCTGCTTTAAAGTCTAAGTTCATCTTTACATAATAAATAGAAGAATTTTCTAATGTAATTTTTGGCCAAGCCATCCCAATGTGGTTATCTCTCACTTACCTTACTTACTTACTTACCTATCTCTCACTTTGACAGGCTGCACAGTGGTGTACTGGTTAGCACTTTTACTTAAAAGGGGTCACTGGTTCAAATCCCAACCATAACACTACCTGCCTGGAGTTTGCATGTTCTCCCTGTGCCTTCGTGGGTTTCCTCTGGGTACTCTAGTTTCCTCCCACACTCCAAAGACATTCAGATAGGTTAATTGGCTTCTGTCCAAAATAGGCCTTAGTAGATGAATGGGGATCTTGGATCATGGGCTCCTTGAGGGTAGGCACTGATGTGAGTGTGCAATGTACAGGGATAGGGACAATTGTGGACACCTCACTAAGGTTGAACTGGATGGACTGGTGTCTTTATTCAACCTTACTAACTATGTAATCTCATCTATAGCAGCTTTAACCACTTACTGATCAGTGCTGAAAATTGGTCTGGTCAGGAGGCAGGTTTAAGTGCCCAGTAAGCAAGTGGTTAAAGTTTCACTTGTTTTTAAAAGATGCTGTCTTTTCAGCTTCCATCACTTCCTGTAGTTCATATTTCAGCATGCACTGGCTTCCTGCTTCACAGAACAGGGTGTGAAAGGGTGTGTTCACCACTGGACCACACCTCCCTCATTACTATACCACCTCTTTTTTTATTTCTACCCACTTTCTGCACAATCTGTACAATCTCCTTTACATCTACCATCAGCTATGTAGTATAAGAGCCGGCCCGATTAGACACAAATTGAACAGATTGTTCAGGTGAGTCCTCCTATTCCATAGTTTTGGTAAATCCAAAGGAAATTATACAGGAATTGTACAATAGGTTTGCATACAGCGCAGCCATAGTGCAGTTGCCACTACTTTTCTGGTGGTTTACACAGTAAACAATACAGTGCAGCTCTAGTGCTATTGCTACTACTTTTCTGGCGGTGTACGCACTACACAATACAGTGTAGTGTGGTGCTGCAAAACACAATATACATAATGTCCGGAAGGCCACCGAGGAGAGGCAGACGCTCACATAAAAGAGGGCAAGCAGGCTCTGTTTCTACAGTCAACAGTGCTGGTTGGAGACATGGTGCATCCTCTGCAGGTGGCCGTGGGGTACACTTGTCCTATTTCTCAGCTGCTGGCAGTGTTATTGAGCCACAACATGCAGAAGAGTTGGTGGAGTGCATAACAAAGCCATCCTCATCCTCCTCATTCTCTATCACCCAGGCTCAGAGAAGTTTGCCTTCCTGTGCAGTTGCCAAAGCGGCCTATTCCACCAGCTGCTTGTCCACAGTCACTCCTTCTGTAGCCCCACCATCATGCACAGAGGAGTACCCTGAACTATTCGACCACAGTGTCGGCTACATGCTGCTGGAAGATGCGCAGCGATTTGGAGGCTCCAATGTTGGATCCCAGGTTGAGGAAGGGAGTAACGTGAGCCTAGAGAGAAGGGGTGCCCAAGAAGGACAAGAAACAGGCAGTCATGTTCCCCCAGCTGCAGCATAGTGCCAAGTTTGCTCCAGTGCTGAGGAGGGAGGGGATGATGAGGTCACTGACTCTACTTTGGTGCCTGATAGAATAGAGGAGGGGGAGGCACAACTCCAATCACACCGCAGAGCTCCGTGGGTGCAGGGCACTGCTGACTCCATGCTGATTTTAAAAAGTTCCTTGGTGTGGGCCTTTTTTGGCATGTGTGCAGCAGATCGCACCATTGCTGTTTCCAACCTATGTCTAAAGTGGATCAAGCATTGCCAGAACAGCAGCCGCTTAGTCACCACATGCTTGACCAGAAATATGATGACCTCCCATGCAGTCTTTTTCCCATATACTATATTTCAGATTTAATATCTCTCAGATATGATTAAGGTTAAATGAGAGTTCTTGGACCATGAGTGAAAGCTTTAACACAATAACAACATTTATTGGTGAGTAGTTGAAAGTCTATCTAATACACAACCATCTATCTATAGTCTACACACCAAGGAAAAAAATATTATGTTAAAATAACAGAATTACATGAAGGAATACAGAGTATAGTCCTTAAAACATTAATCTACAAACACATTTCGTTACAAGTAAAATGCAGACCTTTCCCATAATTACCCTTTGCACCAAGGTTCCATTCTGATGGCTGCTCTCCCAATAAAGTGTATGTTTCCCTCCCATCTAGTCTGTGTATATCATTACAGGCTGATGCCTCATTGGTTGGAATAGCGTGGCTCTGATTGGTGAGCTTTCCTATTCCTGGTTAAGGACTGGCTACATCTCCAATCCCTATACTTTGTATAAGCCAGCCCCCTTTAATGCAAATCCTTGTGCTTATTCTGAGCAGGAGATTAACTTGAAGTTTCCCGGGAAGTTAAGTATTGATTACAGGCCTCCCTTCATTGTATATCTCAGCATGGGATCCTTTGAAGTGAGTATGTGTGAAACAATGAGGTTTGGATCCTTTTTTTTGTAATGAAGGTATAGCAATAGGTGTCCCAAGTATTTTTAGCCAATCTGCTAGCAGTACACCAACATCTGATTTTAGCATGCAAATTTCCCTACCCCAGTTGCTAAACCATAAAAAGAAGTTTGGTTCCAGCAATCCACATGCTCAGCATCTGAATGCTAGCTTGGCCAAATTGCTAGCAGTACAACTGCTGCCTTTTCAGCTGGTAGACTCTGTCCTCTTTCGTGAATTTGTGGAATGTGCTGTAACTCAGTGGCAGGTTCCAAAACTGCATTTTTTTTCACGGAAGGCCATTCTGGCTCTCTACCGGCATGTGGAAGGCAATGTTTTGGCCTTGTTGGACAGGGTAGTCAGCAGTAAAGTGCATATTACCGATGACTCACGGTCTAGCAGGCATGGACAGAGACGTTACCTTTCCTTCACAGTGCACTGGGTAATTCTGCAGGCAGCTGGGAAGGATGTAGGACAGGGTTCAGTATTGTTGGAGCTTGTTTCACCACCACACCTCCAAAATGCTAGTGGTGATTCTGCTACAGCTCTCTCCCCCACCCCCTCCTCTTCTTCTTCCCCTATGGCCTATGGCAGATCTGTCCTCTGAACCAGTGGTGCTCCGTAAGCGTTCAAGGGGCTACGCAAGCACTGCATGAGTTATATAGTTACATAGTAGATGATGTTGAAAAAGTCCATCAAGTCCAACGTATGTGTGTGATTATATGTCAGTATTACATTGTATATCCCTGTATGTTGCGGTCGTTCAGGTGCTTATATAATAGTTTCTTGAAACTATTGATGCCGCCCCACTGAGACCGCCGCCTGTGGAAGGGAATTCCACATCCTTGCTGCTCTTACAGTAAAGAACCCTCTACATAGTTTAAGGTTAAACTACTGCTTAGGGGACAGGAGCCACAATGGGGCAGAGATTATGTCAGCTCTACAGTGGTAGGCTCAGAGGTGGTTGACGCCACGCCAGCTTCAGCCAGAAATGGCACCAACCTTCTCTCTGCCCTCTGACAGGGACACTTGTCCCATGTTCCATGTTTAGCACACATCCTGAATTTGCTGGTGTAGCGTTTCTTGAGCAGGTACCCAGGCTTACAGGATCTCCTGAGGCAGGCCAGAAAAGTCTGATCATTTCCACTGGTCATACAATGCCAGTGCACGGCTGGCTGACATTCAAAGGGAATGCAACCTGCCCACCAACCACCTCATTTGTGACATGTCCACCAGGTGGAACTCAAGGTTGGAAATGCTGCAACGGCTGCACATGCAGCAGAGGGCCATCAATGAGTACCTGTGTGAGTATGGCACTAGGACAGGGTCAGGGGAGCTTGGCTTCTTTTTGCCACATCAGTGGCTACTGATCAAAGATGCATGCACTGTCCTGTCACCATTTGAGGATGCCACGGGGATGGTGAGCAGCGCCAATGCATGCATCAGTGATACTGTCCCTCTTGTCTTCCTGTTGGGGTACACGCTTCATAGAATAATGGACAGGGAACTTGAGGCAGAACAGCGGGAGGAAGAGGAGAACTTCCTTACCAAGGCCCCTTTATCCAGATATTATTCCTGCCTGCCAAGGAGAAGGAGGAGGAAGATTGTGTCAGCATGGATGTGGAGGATAACCTTCAGCAGCTATCTTCAAGGGATGGTTTTCAGTCCCCATAAACCAAAGGAGTTGTACATGGCTAGGAGGAGGTTGTTACATATTATGTGATCCTTAGTGACCCAGAGAACTCAGAATTGAATGCCTCTGCAAACTTTCACAGGCTTTGCAGAATCAGGGAGGCATGCAGCATAAGGACCCTAAGATTCATGGTATCAAAGAGAGGGATCATTACTAGCTGGCAACCCTTCTTGATCCACGTTACAAGGGTAAAGTTGCAGAACTCATCCTGCCTTCGCAGAGGTAAACATCTTCAGGAAGCCTTGAAGAAAGGTTTGTGCAATGCATTTCCAGACCCTGAGAGGTTACAATGTCCTGGTGCTGGACAACGTGTTGCTGAGGCTTCGTTCAGTCAGAGGAAGAGTGGTGGAGAAGGTGGCTGGCTGACCAATGCCTTTAGACAATTTTTCAGTCTTCGGCGACAAGGTTTGATCAGTTCAAGCAACCATCGCCAGCATCTGCATTACATGGTGCAGGAATATCTAGGGGCAAGAGAAGACTTGGAAACCTTTCCAACAGAGCATCCACTGGGTTACTGGGTCTTGGGGATGGACCACTGACAAGAACTTGCTCAATATGCAATTGAGCTACTGGCCTGTCCTGCACCCAGCATGCTTTCTGAATGCACATTCCGTGCTGCTGATGCTGATGTAACTGATTGAATTTGCTTTTGATCTGGGATCCCTTGAAGACTGCTGACTATCCTATTTCTCCACAATCTTGATGATGCTAGCTTCGAACAATATTTTTGGTTTAGAGCACCCCTACCACTGCCTAGGGCCCATTTTTTCTGTCCCTGTTTAACAGCGGCATGTAATTACATTTTTTGATCTAATATTTTACAACAGGGCTGGTTCCTGTGCCCCTCAAGAGTATCTGTGGGGGTTACAGTGTTGTGGCACCACCACCACCAAAGGTCCAATATTTCTGCCCTTGCCCCAGCAGCAGAGAAAAAGGACAAGCGTGCCCCGCGGTCACCTGCAGAGGATGCACCATGTCCATGACCAGCACTGTTGACTGTAGACACAGAGCCTGCTTGCCCTCTTTTATTGGAGTGTGAGCGTCTGCCTCTCCTTGGTGGCCTTCCAGACATGATGTATATTTTGTTTGGCAAAACTGTGTACACCACCAGAAAAGTAGTAGCAACTGCACCACACTGCACTTTATTGTGTAATGTGTACACCACCAGAAAAGTAGTAGCAACTGCACTATGGCTGCACTGTATTGTGTAATGTCTGTGTACACCACCAGAAAAGTAGTAACTGCACTACTGTTGCACTGTATTTTGTAATGTGTACACCACCAGAAAAGTAGTAGCAACTGCACTGCGGTTGCACTGTATTGTGTGCTGTGTACACCACCAGAAAAGTAGTAGAAACTGCACTACGGTTGCACTGCATTGTGTGCTGTGTACACCACCAGAAAAGTAGTAGCAACTGTGCTGTAGATATATGCTACACTGGATGCTGCAGAGTATATATATATATATATATATATATATACAGCAATGCACTATGATCAAGCGTTCCGCCGGCGCTCAAATATCCTGCGAATGCTCCATAATGTTAGTTATTCGGCGAACAGGTGAACACCCGATCTTCTAGTCAAACTCATGTTCAACCCAAACATCAAGCTCATTCCTAGTGGCCATTGGCAATGCATGAGCCTGCAGAGGTGGGAGCAATCTCCTTGAGGAAAGGGCACAGGTGTAGGTTGTGTGTTAGTTAGGTCAGCTGGTCTGCTACTTCCTTCTACTGGTTCTTCCATTCTGAAAACCAAAGTCAGGGGGGCTAATGGAGGAGCCTGGTCTAGGACAAGCAAAAAGCTTTTTCTTTTCTGCAAAAGAGGTACATTAATGGTAGATTGGTTCATATAGGAGCTGTAATTTAGAAAAAATAAACTCTGGTACAGCACTCAACAGCAACATTGGATAGTCCCAAATCACCTCCACAGTCTCCATCACAGAGTAAAAGCCACTAAAAAATAAAGAACAAACACCATGCCCCATATCTTCTACAAAGTTACTTTTATTATTTTATGCCCTACTTGTTATTCGTAGTGCCACTCAATGCAAAGGAAGTGTATATCATACAAGCAAATACCGCCACTCACCAGGTCCAATCTGTGTTAGCATGTGTATATGGAGGCCTCAGCCTGCACTGCTCCACAAGCCATGCCCTCTGATGTGTTTCATCACACCCAGCGGGGCTTAGTCATAGAGGTGACTTTATAAGTAAGCTCCGATAGGTAGCAGCAGTACTTGCTTGTATTTAATTATACTATGCAGTACTCACAAGCATAATATTAGACAGACATAAGACAGGCATATACTCCAGCATCACAGTGGCGTATGTATTGGCATCACAAAATGGACTCCAATGACCAGCTAGTCATCAGGCAGGCTACAGGCAACAATTGGGATAAAAAAAAAAAACAACTAGAGAGCTGCGCCAGCTACAATTAAATATTAAAAATAAAAATAGATATGAATAAAACTGAAACAGAAAATGAATAGTTAACCACTTAAGGACCACCTCACGCGTAGTGATGGCCGAACGGTTCGCCCGGCGGTCGTTTCGCGGCGAATTTCCGACTTTCGCCGTCCGCGGGTTCGAACGCCTTTTTCCGTCGTTCGCCCCGGCGGACTTACGTGTTTAATGTATACAAGAACTTTAACCTTTCGTGACACGTTTATCATGTGTTACAGGACAACCAATTGAGACATGACAGCTCATGGACACTTGGACATTCCCCCTAACCTATAAATACACCCGATCCGGTGGCCATTTTACATTCTTTCTTCTGTCACTGTAGGGAAAGGATCCTGTGTGGAGTAGGGACAGAGAAAACGCTAGCTATTTGGTACACAAAAGTTCTTTTCAGGACTGGTATAGGTGTTAGGTCAGCAGCCTGAGTTTCTTTTGTCAGTTTAGATAAAGGGACAGAGCGCTGTATGCTGCTATTTTAGGGACAGCTCAGCCAGATTAGTCTTTCTTCATCATCATCATCATCATCATCATTAGCTGTTACTATCAGGTCCACAAAAGAGCTGTTCCAGCTAATCGTTCCAGCCTACTCTTTTTTGCCAATTTGTATAGGGACAGGCAGGAAGCAGTGTGTCAGGCAGTGAGGATAATTTTAAAGACTTGCTGTTACTATTAGTTCCACAAAGGTTCTTTTCAGGACTGGTATCAGTGGTACGGTAATAGGCTTGTACACGTATAATATTCTTTCTTCCAAATATAGAAAGAATATTATACTTGACTGCTGCCCTTCTGCTGCAGTCTGCTAATCATTCACAACTCACTTGTTCCACAAAGCTCTTTATCAGGACTGGTAACTTGGTCTGTCTAGGGTGCTACGGTACATAGGCTTGGGTGCGGTACAGTCTGCTGTTCTGTAAGGACCGCTATCGGTCCACAATACATAGGGTTGCCGTGCACTACTGCTGACCGCTGCCCTATACTGCAGCAGTCCTTCATTGGTATAGGGACTGACGTACAGTCTGCTAATCACTAACACACAACCTGCTTGGTCCACAAAAGTTCTTATAAGGACTGGTAACTTGGTATAGGGTGCTACGGTACATAGGCCTGAGTGCGTTACAGTCTGCTGTTCTGTAAGGACCGCTATCGGTCCACAATACATAGGGTTGCCGTGCACTACTGCTGACCGCTGCCCTATACTGCAGCAGTCCTTCAGCGGTATAGGGACTGACGCACAGTCTGCTAAACACTAACACACAACCTGCTTGGTCCACAAAAGTTTTTATAAGGACTGGTAACTTGGTATAGGGTGCTACGGTACATAGGCCTGAGTGCAGTACAGTCTGCTGTTCTGTAAGGACCGCTATCGGTCCACAATACATAGGGTTGCCGTGCACTACTGCTGACCGCTGCCCTATACTGCAGCAGTCCTTCATTGGTATAGGGACTGACGTACAGTCTGCTAATCACTAACACACAACCTGCTTGGTCCACAAAAGTTCTTATAAGGACTGGTAACTTGGTATAGGGTGCTACGGTACATAGGCCTGAGTGCGTTACAGTCTGCTGTTCTGTAAGGACCGCTATCGGTCCACAATACATAGGGTTGACGTGCACCACTGCTGACCGCTGCCCTATACTGCAGCAGTCCTTCAGCGGTATAGGGACTGACGTACAGTCTGCTAAACACTAATACACAACCTGCTTGGTCCACAAAAGTTCTTATAAGGACTGGTAACTTGGTATAGGGTGCTACGGTACATAGGCTTGAGTGCGGTACAGTCTGCTGTTCTGTAAGGACCGCTATCGGTCCACAATAGATAGGGTTGACGTGCACCACTGCTGACCGCTGCCCTATACTGCAGCAGTCCTTCAGCGGTATAGGGACTGACGCACAGTCTGCTAAACACTAACACACAACCTGCTTGTTCCACAAAAGTTTTTATAAGGACTGGTAACTTGGTATAGGGTGCTACGGTACATAGGCCTGAGTGCGTTACAGTCTGCTGTTCTGTAAGGACCGCTATCGGTCCACAATACATAGGGTTGCCGTGCACTACTGCTGACCGCTGCCCTATACTGCAGCAGTCCTTCATTGGTATAGGGACTGACGTACAGTCTGCTAATCACTAACACACAACCTGCTTGGTCCACAAAAGTTCTTATAAGGACTGGTAACTTGGTATAGGGTGCTACGGTACATAGGCCTGAGTGCGTTACAGTCTGCTGTTCTGTAAGGACCGCTATCGGTCCACAATACATAGGGTTGACGTGCACCACTGCTGACCGCTGCCCTATACTGCAGCAGTCCTTCAGCGGTATAGGGACTGACGTACAGTCTGCTAAACACTAATACACAACCTGCTTGGTCCACAAAAGTTCTTATAAGGACTGGTAACTTGGTATAGGGTGCTACGGTACATAGGCTTGAGTGCGGTACAGTCTGCTGTTCTGTAAGGACCGCTATCGGTCCACAATACATAGGGTTGCCGTGCACTACTGCTGACCGCTGCCCTATACTGCAGCAGTCCTTCATTGGTATAGGGACTGACGTACAGTCTGCTAATCACTAACACACAACCTGCTTGTTCCACAAAAGTTCTTATAAGGACTGGTAACTTGGTATAGGGTGCTACGGTACATAGGCTTGAGTGCGGTACAGTCTGCTGTTCTGTAAGGACCGCTATCGGTCCACAATAGATAGGGTTGACGTGCACCACTGCTGACCGCTGCCCTATACTGCAGCAGTCCTTCAGCGGTATAGGGACTGACGTACAGTCTGCTAAACACTAATACACAACCTGCTTGGTCCACAAAAGTTCTTATAAGGACTGGTAACTTGGTATAGGGTGCTACGGTACATAGGCTTGAGTGCGGTACAGTCTGCTGTTCTGTAAGGACCGCTATCGGTCCACAATAGATAGGGTTGACGTGCACCACTGCTGACCGCTGCCCTATACTGCAGCAGTCCTTCAGCGGTATAGGGACTGACGTACAGTCTGCTAAACACTAATACACAACCTGCTTGGTCCACAAAAGTTCTTATAAGGACTGGTAACTTGGTATAGGGTGCTACGGTACATAGGCTTGAGTGCGGTACAGTCTGCTGTTCTGTAAGGACCGCTATCGGTCCACAATACATAGGGTTGCCGTGCACTACTGCTGACCGCTGCCCTATACTGCAGCAGTCCTTCATTGGTATAGGGACTGACGTACAGTCTGCTAATCACTAACACACAACCTGCTTGTTCCACAAAAGTTCTTATAAGGACTGGTAACTTGGTATAGGGTGCTACGGTACATAGGCTTGAGTGCGGTACAGTCTGCTGTTCTGTAAGGACCGCTATCGGTCCACAATAGATAGGGTTGACGTGCACCACTGCTGACCGCTGCCCTATACTGCAGCAGTCCTTCAGCGGTATAGGGACTGACGTACAGTCTGCTAAACACTAATACACAACCTGCTTGGTCCACAAAAGTTCTTATAAGGACTGGTAACTTGGTATAGGGTGCTACGGTACATAGGCTTGAGTGCGGTACAGTCTGCTGTTCTGTAAGGACCGCTAT
Organism: Lithobates pipiens; assembly: GCF_037356315.1. Lineage (NCBI taxonomy): Eukaryota > Metazoa > Chordata > Amphibia > Anura > Ranidae > Lithobates > Lithobates pipiens. The sequence continues at coordinate 476,591,727 of NW_027507764.1, forward strand.
CGGTCCACAATAGATAGGGTTGACGTGCACCACTGCTGACCGCTGCCCTATACTGCAGCAGTCCTTCAGCGGTATAGGGACTGACGTACAGTCTGCTAAACACTAATACACAACCTGCTTGGTCCACAAAAGTTCTTATAAGGACTGGTAACTTGGTATAGGGTGCTACGGTACATAGGCTTGAGTGCGGTACAGTCTGCTGTTCTGTAAGGACCGCTATAGGTCCACAATAGATAGGGTTGACGTGCACCACTGCTGACCGCTCACCTATACTGCAGCAGTCCTTCAGCGGTATAGGGACTAAGAGTTTTGTCACAGGGTCATTTAAAAAATGACATGCAGAGGAAGAGGCAGGCCCTTCCGCAGGGGTGGTAGGGGTAGGGCAGGAGCAACAGGCTTGAGCCAAAGTGGGAAGTTGCAGAAGGTGCGTTCAATTACTTTAAAGGATGCACCAGACTTGGTTGAGTGGCTCGCTCAGCCTTACTCTTCTGCACCCTCCTCATCCTCTCGATCTGCACCCTCTTCTTCACTCTCTGCTATGTGCACCCCCAAAGACACTACCACCAACAACACGACCACCACCACCACCACCACATACCTTCCGCTTGAGTCACTGGAATTATTTTCCGATCCATATCAAGAGGACATTTCTGATGCGCAGCCACTCTTGGTATTGGATCAGGAAGAGGAGGTAGCAACAAGCGCTACTCAGCAGTCTGACGCCAGTACCCAGATCAGCCCAAGGAGGAGGTTGGTCCCCGGTGTTGCTGCCTACTCTACTTATAGCGGTGGGGAAGGTGACGTTGATGATGACGTGTCTAGTGATGTCACGTGGGTGCCCACAAGAGAGGAAGAGGAGGGGAGTTCAGAGGGAGATATGGACCAGCAGATAGGGAGGAGAAGCAGCAATGACTTACATTGCACAGCAGGGACAAAGCAGACTGCAAATGTATCAGGAGCGAGTCATCGACCATGTACGGTCACATCTGGCGCTCCCAGGACACCGGCACATGGCTCCGCAGTGTGGGCTTTTTTTAACGTGTCCGCTGCTGACAATAGCGTTGCCATCTGCAATCTTTGCAGTCAACGCGTTAGTCGCGGTAAGCCCAATACTCACCTAGGGACGACCGCCTTAAGAAGGCACATGAGCAGCCATCACCGAGCCCAGTGGGAGCAACGGAACACACAAAGCCACACTGCAGGCTCTCACCGTCCAGCCTCGTCTTCTACTTCTCCTTCTCCTCTCTCCTCACAATTGTCCTCCACTCCACCTTCCATCACGCCAAGCTCACATTTTTCTGCAAAAAGGCAGGCTTCCGTGGGCCTAATGTTTGAGCGTAAAAAAATGATGACGCCGGATAACCCTCTTGCCCAACGGTTGGCGGCTGGCTTGTCAGAACTCATAGCCCGCCAACTACTGCCATATAAACTGGTGGACTCGGAGGCCTTTCGCAAATTTGTGGCCATTGGAACACCACAATGGAAGGTCCCAGGAAGGAAGTATTTCTCAGAGAAGGGCATCCCAGAGCTATATGGCCATGTTCAGCGGCAAGTGAATGTATCTCTGGCACACAGTGTCGGTGCCAAGATACATCTGACCACAGACACGTGGTCTAGCAAACACGGGCAGGGAAGGTATATCAGTTTTACTGCCCACTGGGTGAACCTTCTGACGGCCGTCAAGCATGTAACCCGTGGCACCCGTGTAGATTTGGTTTTACCGCCACGGATTGCATGCAGGCCTGACTCTTCTTCTCCTCCTCCTACTCCATCCTCCTCCCTCTCCTCCTCAGCTGCCTCCTCCTTTTCCGCTGCTAGCGTCTCTTCCACTGCACCGCCCAAGCTCCCCAGAACCTATTCCACATGCCAGGTGAGACGTTGCCATGCCGTGCTGCGTCTGTTGTGCCTGGAAGCAAAGAGCCACACTGGCCCGGCACTCCTTTCAGCTTTGCGTTCACAGGCAGATGAGTGGCTAACACCGCTCAATTTGACAGTTGGTAAAGTGGTGTGTGACAACGGTGCCAATCTGCTTAGCGCATTGAAACAGGGCAAAATCACGCACGTGCCGTGCATGGCACACGTCTTAAACTTGGTCGTGCAGCGATTCCTTGTCAAATACCCTGGGGTCCAGGACATCTTGCGGCAGGCAAGGAAAATCTCGGCCCATTTCAGAAGATCTTACACGGCCATGGCTCGCCTTGCTGACATTCAGCGGCGACACCATCTGCCGGTCAGACGTCTTATTTGCGATTGCCCGACGCGATGGAACTCAACCTTCTATATGCTTGATAGGCTGCTCCAGCAGAAACGTGCAGTTAACGTCTACCTGTATGAACTCTGCGAAAGAAACGGTTCTGGGGAGCTGGGTTTTTTTTCACCGCGCCAGTGGCTGCTCATGCGCGACACATGCAGACTTCTGCGGCCATTTGAGGAGATCACCAAACTGGTCAGTCGCAGCCATGGCGCCATCAGTGACATGGTACCTTATGCCTTCTTTCTGGAGCGTGCATTGCGTCGTGTCATTGATCAGGCTGTGGAGGAGCAGGAGCGGGAAGATGAGGAAGTCGCAATGCTGGATGAATTCCCAGGGGGGGCTACTCTATCTGAGACAAGTCAACAACAGGAGTCTGATGAGGAGTCAGAGGAGGATGGTGCCGGGGCGGATGAGCAGGAGCAAGAAGAGCATGCTTTAAACCTTTCTGGGATCCCTGTTGTGCGAGGATGGGGAGAGGAGAATGAAGAGGACGACATTATCCTGGATGATGAGCAGGAGCCAGGCCACCACACCGCTTCCACTTTAGTGCAAATGGGGGCCTTCATGCTCCAGTGTTTTAATAGGGACCCCCGTATAAAAAGCATGAGGGTCAAGGACCAGTACTGGGTGGCAACGTACTTAGACCCCCGGTACAAACACAAAATGGCGGAAATGTTACCGCCGTCGCAGAGGGCTGTCAGAATGCAGCACTTCCAGGCCTTGCTTCGAGAAATGCTGCATTCTGCTTTTGCGTGCGCTGGCAGAGGAGCAATTCCCACTCCCAGAGAAGGATTTGCGGGTACCAATCCAACAGCGCCTGCAAGAAGAGGCCGGTTTGAAGATGTGTTGGTGACTTCGGATATGAGGTCATTCTTTCAGCCGACCCATCGACAGGTGTCATCCGGATCCAGCATCAGGGAACGCCTAGACCGTCAGGTGTCCGACTACATTGGGTTAACGGCCGATGTGGACGCTCTGAGGAGTGATGAACCCCTAGACTACTGGGTGGGCAGGCTTGACCTCTGGCCAGAGCTTGCCCAATTTGCAATCGAACTGTTGGCTTGCCCCTCATCCAGTGTCCTGTCCGAAAGGACGTTCAGCGCAGCAGGGGGGATTGTGACCGATAAGCGTACTCGCCTAGCTCACCACAGTGTTAACTACCTCACATTTCTAAAAATGAATGAGGCATGGATCTCGGAGGAATTCAACACATGTGATCAGTAGACCATGTATATGTCTATAAACAATTTTTGGAATCAAGCACACAGACCTTCTTAATTCATTTGGCTCACTTCCCTGACCCAAAAAAGCACACCGTACTATATGCCCCTACCCTCCTCTTTGAAGAGGTTGAGCGGTGTCATATTTCTACTGGGGCTGCTTATTATGAGGGGTTCCCACCATCCCTGTGCTGTGCTGACTTCCTCCTGGGTGTTCTTATTATGAGGGGCTCCCACCATCCCTGTGCTGTGCTGACTTCCTCCTGGGGGTTCTTATTATGAGGGGATCACACCATCCCTGTGCTGTGCTGACTTCCTCCTGGGGCTGCTTACGGTGCTGCTGTCAGCGCTGTATGTCACGGAGCTGCTGTCAGCGCTGTATGTCACGGAGCTGCTGTCAGCGCTGTATGTCACGGAGCTGCTGTCAGCGCTGTATGTCACGGAGCTGCTGTCAGCGCTGTATGTCACGGAGCTGCTGTCAGCGCTGTATGTCACGGAGCTGCTGTCAGCGCTGTATGTCACGGAGCTGCTGTCAGCGCTGTATGTCACGGAGCTGCTGTCAGCGCTGTATGTCACGGAGCTGCTGTCAGCGCTGTATGTCACGGAGCTGCTGTCAGCGCTGTATGTCACGGAGCTGCTGTCAGCGCTGTATGTCACGGAGCTGCTGTCAGCGCTGTATGTCACGGAGCTGCTGTCAGCGCTGTATGTCACGGAGCTGCTGTCAGCGCTGTATGTCACGGAGCTGCTGTCAGCGCTGTATGTCACGGAGCTGCTGTCAGCGCTGTATGTCACGGAGCTGCTGTCAGCGCTGTATGTCACGGAGCTGCTGTCAGCGCTGTATGTCACGGAGCTGCTGTCAGCGCTGTATGTCACGGAGCTGCTGTCAGCGCTGTATGTCACGGAGCTGCTGTCAGCGCTGTATGTCACGGAGCTGCTGTCAGCGCTGTATGTCACGGAGCTGCTGTCAGCGCTGTATGTCACGGAGCTGCTGTCAGCGCTGTATGTCACGGAGCTGCTGTCAGCGCTGTATGTCACGGTGCTGCTGTCAGCGCTGTATGTCACGGAGCTGCTGTCAGCGCTGTATGTCACGGAGCTGCTGTCAGTGCTGTATGTCACGGAGCTGCTGTCAGCGCTGTATGTCACGGAGCTGCTGTCAGCGCTGTATGTCACGGAGCTGCTGTCAGCGCTGTATGTCACGGTGCTGCTGTCAGCGCTGTATGTCACGGAGCTGCTGTCAGCGCTGTATGTCACGGAGCTGCTGTCAGCGCTGTATGTCACGGAGCTGCTGTCAGCGCTGTATGTCACGGAGCTGCTGTCAGCGCTGTATGTCACGGAGCTGCTGTCAGCGCTGTATGTCACGGTGCTGATGTCAGTGCTCTGTATTACGGTGCTGCTGTCAGTGCTCTGTATCTCCTGCACCCTCTTGTTTGCCTACCCTGGTCCCTGACCTTCCCTCTCCTCCATTGCCTTCATTAGCTCCATAGTCCTGAATTGTCAGAACAATTTCCCAAATAAAAAAAAAATGCTTGTAGTTATCGATCCCAAATTCACCTCATACATGTATTATGCTATTGTCCAGGTGGTGGGACTACGTGCTACCCCCTAATAATTACCCCGTGGCCGCAAATTCGACCTAAAGGTTTGCGAAATTCGCCTCCCATTGAAGTCAATGGAGCCCGCGGCGAACGGTCGTTTTCGCGAACGTTTGTGTCCGTTCGCGTTTCGCGTTCGCGAAACGTCCCGTCGGAAGTTCGTCCATCACTACTCACGCGGATGTACATCTGCAGAATGGCATGGCTGGGCACAAGCACGTACCTGTACGTTGCTTTTTAAGTGCCCAGCTGCCGCCGGCACGCTCCCGACCCGGTCCTGTGCTCCATGACCATGGCCGCGGGACCAGCGGACCTGATCGCTGCTGGTGTCCCGCGGTCGGGTCACAGAACTGAAGAACGAGGAAAGGTCTGTGTAAACAAACCTCTCCCTGTGCTTCCCTGTGTGGCTGTCACTGATCGTCTCTTCCCCTTTATAGGGAAGGACGATCAGTGACGTCACATGCCAGGCCACGCCCCCTACAATAAAAAAAACACCTAACGCCATACATAACACCTACACTGCACCCTAGTGGTTAACTCCTTCACTGCCAGTGTTATTTACACAGGAATCCGTGCATTTAAATAGCACTGATTGCTGTATAAATGACAATGGTTCCAAAAATGTGTCAAAAATGTCTGAAGTGTCCACCATAATGTCGCAGTCACAATAAAAATCGCTGATCGCCGCCATTACTAGTAAAAAATTAAATATTAATAAAATTGCTATAAAACTATCACCTATATTGTTATATTGTATATTGTAAGTTCTATAACTTTTGAGCAAACCAATCAATAATCGATAATTGCATTTTTTTTTACCAAAATATGTAGAAGAATATGTATCGACCTAAACTGAGGAAAAACATGTTTTTTTATATATTTTTTGGGGATATTTATTATAGCAAAAAGTAAAAAAAATTAGATTTTTTTCAAAATTGTCGCTCTATTTTTGTTTATAGCGCAAAAAAATAAAAACCGCAGAGGTGATCAAATACCACCAAAAGAAAGCTCTATTTGTGGGAAAAAAGGACGCCAATTTTGTTTGGGAGCCACGTCGCACGACAACGTAATTGTTAGTTAAAGAGACGCAGTGCCGAATCGCAAAAAGGGGCTTGGTCCTTTGACTGCAAATTGGTCCGGAGCTTAAGTGGTTAATCTGCATCCACATCAGTTGATCACCAATTTCTGAATTTTCTATAAATATCTCTCATTTGTAGAAATTGAAAAAGAGGAAAAAAATGGCAAAGTCAATATCCTGCTTAAATCACCACGGTGACTCCACACATCTTAACTGAAGTGAAAGAAGTGCCCGACCACCGAGATTATATTGCTCTTACCAGATGCCGAAGCATAAGTAGCATTTAACTCTGACACATCAGCAGCCTGAAGCATATGCCAAGGGAGCTTATAACGCACTGGAACCAGATCCCATGCTGTAATCGTTATGTATATACTCCACAAGATGTTTCCCAGTAATAGCTCAAAATGAAAGAAGACTGCCCATAGTGTAAAACTGTTTCGACATTTTAATATATAAAAAAATATTCCACTTACAATCAAACTTGTCCCGTCCTCCCCTCGTGTAGCGTGGGGACGTCATTGCGTGCCTTCCCAGATGCGTTTCGTCATAGGTGACGTTGTCAATGGGTAACAGGCGACGCAGCGACGCACCACCATTTTATACAACCAAACCTCGTTCTGAGAAGCTAAAGTCTGGCAAACAGCGCCATTTTGACTGTGGGCATTACATCCCTCAATCGATATAATAAACAATATGAACAAGCGATGTCCGTAGAAAGTTATGCATTTCACCCACTTAACTCAACAAATTATTAACAATTGGGATAGTGATGGGAAAAGAAGGATTATTAACTTATGCAGGTGAAGTATCCCCCATAAAGGAAATATCTTTGGAATCTGTAACTGGTAGTCTGGGTTCATCCTCTAGAGGGGATGGATTACCCCCAATAAGGGGAGGTCTCTAGGGGGATGAATGAAATACAATGCATATTAGAAGAAGCAGCTTTCTGGAGTTTATTAGGGCAAGTTGTAGCATGAATGTTGGAATGGGATTATCTACTTAATCAAACCTCTATGATATGGTGAATATTTTCCCTGAGGTTTATTGACAGTACCAGAATGCTATGATGTACAAGAATTGGACATAGGGAGTGGTTTAAGACTCATTAAAGGTACTGGCACAGGTAGGGCAGGTCTGGGGCATGTACATTGAGTCTCCCTATCCCAAGTGAAAACTTTGTCCCGTTGGTAATCCCCAAGATCCATATTAACTAATTAAAAAAGATGATGAATTATTTTTTGCTTTTTGTTTTCTGTATTTTATTATGTAAGGCAAGAATCCCAGTACGAAGACTAAAAGAAATATGTTGGGTAATTACCTCATACAATTTACCCGATTATCTCTGGTGAGATTGGGAGTTATTTACGAAAGGCAAATCCACTGTGCACTGAAAGTGCACTTGGAAGTGCAGTCGCTCTAAATCTAAGGAGTAGATCTGAAATGAGTGGAAGCTCTGCTGATTTTATCATCCAATCATGTGCAAGCTAAATTGCTGTTTTTTATTTTCCTTGCATGTCCCCCTCGGATCTACAGCGATTTTACTTCCAAGTGCACTTACTTGCAGTACAAAGTGGATTTTCCTTTAGTAAATAAACCCCATTGTCTCCTTCTCTCTCTCTGCTGGATAATGAGTGTTACCTATTTAGTGGTACAAAATTCAGATATTTAACTCCATTTGTGTCTAAAAATGTCATTCCCGACATCACCCTGCTGTTTTGACAGGTAGCTGCTGCAGTTTGCGGCCATACATGCCACCCATATGTCTGCTCTTTTTGAGCTTGAGACTGGCATACAGTTATTTCTTGCTGCTGGTTGCTGTCTAGACTATTATGGACCCACTCACTGGCTTAGCCTCTGAGACCTATTATCACTTTGTGCACACGGACTGTTATACAGACACACTACTAGGAGCGCGGTGTAAGTGGTGCATGCCTCTTGAGCGTACCTACTTTTTGTTTATATGTTTATTGTTTTGTCTGCAAATGTTTGACACAGGGCACTTTGTTGCTAAAACACTACACACAGCACTTTACTGGTTTGATAAGTAATTGTATATATATAACAATTTTTCATGATTCAGTAATTACTAGTTTGTTTTATATTATTTAACACATTTTGTATTTCATTGTATGATTTACAGATACAGTGCACCATTATTTGTTGTTTTTATATTCGACTTCTATACAACCAGCCTGCTGGAAAATATCCACATATTCAGCAGCATCAGGAGAATCAGGTTTTTTTTTTTAAATCATTAAACATAATGAATAATGTATGGGCTGGCTAAAGTTTCAGACACTTTTGACTGATAGTAAATTTAAGACCCCTAAACACCATTTCCTTCTCTGCCTTGCCAACTATCAGAGTCCACTGCCACAAGCTCCCAATATATCTATATATTTTATCTCTCTATATTTAACAATTTATGTTTTTAAACTGATTCAGTATATTTTTTGTAAGGGCAAAGGAAAGCACATTTTCCGAAAATAGAGTACATGCTGATATTTTTTACTTCGATGTTACCTAACAACTGAGAGATATTGAGAAATCAAAATTATTCATAATATTTTAGATGGACTGAAAATGTTTTGCAGAGTTGCCTCTCACTCTTCTGTTTTATTGATCAGCCACATGTGATTTTAAACTCCATATAATAAAAACTTTACCCTCACCGCCTTCTTTTTATTAATCCTGATTTATTAAAATGCTAACATCCAAGAGGAATACGATACAGATTAAGGGTTATTTAACATGGCAAATGCTGTGCAGATTCAGACTAGAGAATTATACATATCAATGATCTATATAAAGCATTGACAGTGTTATTTATGGAATTAGCACAATTCTTAAAGAAAAGAGAGGCATACATTATGTATGAGCAATTTTCCGTATAGGCTCAGTGGGAAATGTTCCACAGAAAAGAAGATATAGGCAAACGTAATTGTTAATCTGTAAAGCAAATGCTAACATACATTCTTGTGTAAAGACATGTAATGCTATAACTATAAGTAAACTTTCACCAACAGCTAATGCTAACAAATAATAGACTATAGTAAATACATCTAGAAGAACAAAAATGAATACGCTAAGTGGATTTAAATATATACACCTATATGAGCTTGTTGGACATCCCATTCAAAAACCATGGCCATCATCATGTAACTGACACTCCTTATGTAGTTACAACTACAGTAGTTTCATTCTTGAATTTAGTCCATTCAGCTAAAAGAGAATTTGTGAGGACAAATATTGATGTTGGAATTGAAAACCTGGCTGACAATTGGCATTCCCATTCATTCCAAAGGTGTTCAATAGGGTTGAGGTTAGGACTCACTTGAGTTCACTTGAGTTCCTTCACACTAAACTCATTAAACTATGTCTTTATGTACCTGGTTTTGTGCAATTTTGCACAGGGTACAGTCATGTGGGAACAGAAAAAAGCCTTCTGCGAATGGTTGCCAAAAGGTTAAAAATACCCAGATCTCCAAAATGTACTAATAAAAAGAGTGTGCAAAAATAAAATGATATAAATAATATCCACATCAATCAATAAAATCACCAATAAGGTGAACAAAATAAATCATATACAAGATAACTCAAACAATGCTGTAATGGATATGAATGCCCACCCACAAAGGTATGTTCCTGATCCATGTAGAACATTCGTTTGGTAGTGGACTTTCATTTCTAGTAAAGTATTTTTGAGCTATTTTCTATATGGTTTTGTTGTTGCACTTTATTGGTGATTTTATTCATGGATTATTCTGGCACACACTGTGCATAAGTTTACATACCCTGGCAGAATTTATGATTTATTGGCCATTTTTCAGAGAATATGAATGATAACACAAAAACTTTTCTTTCACTCATGGTTAGTGTTTGGCTGAAGTCATGTATTATCAATCAGCTGTGTTTACTCTTTTTAAATCATAATGACAACAGGAACTACCCAAATTACCCTGATCAAAATTTTGTTATCAGACCAGATTTTGGATTTTTGCACACAAGTTGACACAAAGGGGTTTGAATGGCTATTAAAGGTAACAGTCCTCACCTGTGATCTGTTTTCTTGTAATTAGTGTGTGCATAAAAGGTCAATGAGTTTCTAGACTCCTGACAGACCCTTGCATCTTTCACTGTTTCTGGATTCTGAATCATGAGGATAGCAAAAGAATTGTCAAAGGATCTACGGGAAAAGGTAGTTGAACTGTATAAAACAGGAAAGGGATATATGAATTGGAAGTGCCAATCATCAGTGTTCAAACTCTAATCAAGAAGTGGAAAACGAGGGGTTCTGTTGAAACCAAACCACAGTCGGGTAGACCAACTAAAATTTCAGCCACAACTGCCAGGAAAATTGTTTGGGATGCAAAAAAAACCCCTCAAATAACTTTAGGTGGTGCGTGGCCTGACCATGGAGGAGTGAAGACGTGTGTCTCCTAAGCTCCGTCTCACCGCTGCATGATAGCAGCATAAGGAGGGTGAATCCATCCCCATCCTCGCACAGCGATGTCCCACAAGAGCCGGGCGTCGTCCCAGCACCCGCTCGAGGCAAGCACAGCTGGATAACTTCTTCCCAGGGCAGGAGGAGAAGGGCCGGGAGGCCTCCAAAATGGCGCCGGCCGGCAAGGCCCTGAAGGCTGGCAAAGCCGCGCCAGCCGCGGCCGTGAAGTCGCACCAGCGGGACACATCGCCAATACCTTCCCCGCAGTCGGTGAGTGATTTGGCCCCCCCGACCTCCCCAGGGTCCCCCGGTTGCTGGCAGAAGCCCCTGACGAACCAGACCCCCTGGCTGACGCAGATATCAGGCGCCAAATTCTGTCCCTCCCCACCAAGGCTGACCTGGAGCGCTTTTCTGATAGAGTGGAGAAGGCGTTTAAAGAGGACATTGCACAGGTTAAGGCAGACACAGTACACCAGGATGGAGTCCCTGGAGCAGAAGTTTGAAGAGACCCTCCCTGTTATAAACATGCTACAGGCTAAATGTGATGCGCAAGGCCGTCAGATTGAGGCCCTGCTTTGTCAGTTGGACGACATCGAGAACCGCAGTCGCAGAGCCAACATTAGGATCCGGGGCCTCCCCGAGGCCACAGGAGCTAAGGACATTATTCCCACCCTGGAAGGCGTCTTTAAGGAGATCCTAGCCCTACCTGCCACAGCTACTGTAGAAATTGACCGTGCACATAGGGCCTTGAAACCCCCCTCTCAAGATGTGAATAATCCAAGAGACATTATCTGTAAGCTACATAAATATAAGCTTAAGGATCGCATAATGCAGAAACTGAGAGGGAAACCCTATTGTGACTTTGATGGCTTTTTACCAGGACATTTCAAGGCGCACTCTTATGCAACGCAGGGCCTTGCGCCCCTTTCTGCTGACTATTCAAGAGGCTGGACTGTCATACCGGTGGGGGTTTCCCTTTGCCCTCCAAGTTACCAGGGAGGTAAGACCGTGACTCTCCGCACTAAAGATGATCTTCCACACTTTTTAGCTTCCTTGGAGCTGGAACAGGTTGATTTTCCGGACTGGAGGAACCCCTCGGACTTTGCGGCTTTTAGATTGCCGACACCGCAACCGTGGCTGCCCACTAGAAGTCAAAATTGCAGACGGCGCCATAGGAGACAATCCATGGATCCTTCCACGGACTCTGTTGGCCTGGGTCCCTGAGGGTGCTGACTCTTTCTCCCAAGGACACGCTCCTGAGATCTGCAGAACTCTGGGTTGACTTGACTTACCTGGAATTCTCCATGGCAGCTTGTGCTGGTTCGAATTTTTGGTTCACATTTGTAGTTATTTTTTTTTTCTTTTTTGGCATTGTTTTTTTGCCATGGGGAACCTGCTGCACGTTAGTCATTGCCACCTCACTTATTTTCCCCCTCCTTTATCGCACCAGGTTAGATGCGGTAGACGGAGATGGGGGCCCCCTTCCCTCTTCACTATGGGATTCCACGTACCCCCAGTAGGATGCCCGTTTTTCTTTTTTTTCTTTTTACGGGCTTAGACCCTTGTTGGGATATAGAGTTGTGGCCTGGGCCCCACCCCCCTCCTGAGTGGGGTGGGGACCTTGACATAACTTAGTTTTTTTTTTACCTCTAGCCGGCCCCGGCCGCTATGTTTTACCAGATGTGTCTTATTTATGTCTCACACATATGTTTTTTCTCCTCCTTTCTCTTTCTCTCTTTTCCCTGTTCTGCTTTCTTTTTTCTGACTCTTCTTTCTTTAGGTCAACTCTGCCACTTTGTCGTCTGCCCTGGGCGCACCACCAGTTTTCGAGCATGACCCAGCCTGAATTTTTTGTATGGCTGCATTGCAGGTAAACACTTACAATGTTAGGGGCCTATGCTCCCCTCATAAGCGTAGTAAGCTCTGGGGGCAATTGAAGCGGTTGAAGACGCAGGTGATTTTCCTTCAGGAGACTCACTTTACGCATCAGTCGTCCCCTAGACTACCTACCCATCTTTTTAACCAGTGGTTCCTGAGCAACTCCCCCCTAGCTAAATCGAGAGGTACAGCCATTGGCATACACAAGTCCTGCCCCTTCCAACCCTCTGATCACAGGGTAGACCCCCAGGGCAGGTATGTTTTTTTGAAGGGCACTTTAGCGACGCTTTATGCCCCTAACGACGACCAACTCACTTTTATTAACCGTACATTAGACTGTCTAGCAGATTTTAGGGAAGGCTTTTTAATTGTAGGAGGCGACTTTAACGTAAGCCCCGACCCCAGCTGGACACATCCCATGCGATACCCTCACATTCCTACAAATTCCTTAAACACTACCGCAAGACTATGCAGTCTCATCTCCTGTCGGACGGTTGGCGGACACTACACCCCCCTGATAGGGACTACAGTTATTATTCTAAGGTGCATGATGTATACACACGCATTGATCACATCTACGTTGACCGCAATATTCTGGAACTCCTTCAGTCCGCGTCTATCAACGTAATTTCGATTTCAGATCATGCCCCAGTGACGGTTGCCTTTGCCCTGCCCACGGGCCTGCAGAGGACCTGGACATGGCGGCTCAATGATAATTTACTAGATGATGGGGTCGCAGTGAAGGAGGTCACAGACACACTAACTAACTACTTCAGGGAAACTCCGTCAGCTGAATTGGGTGAAGGAGTTATATGGGAAGCACATAAGGCGGTGGTTAGAGGGGCCTTAATTTCTCAGGGGTCTAGGCTGAAAAAAGAACGACGATTTTACACGGGTATATACTGCCCTTCAGAAAGCTGAACTCGATCATAAAACTAGTGGGAGTCCAGAGGCCTTGTCGGCTTTGACGGAGCTACGGGAATTGTTTCTGCGGTTATTAGACCGCCTAGCCCGCAAACAATTTCGCTTTTTGGCCCATAAATATTATGAACACGGGAATAAATACGGAAGGATGCTGGCCCGCGCCCTCCGTAAACAGCACGCTCAGACCTATATTCACAAATTGCACAATTCTGCGGGGGTTCCGGTAGCCCAATCCTCTAAAATAGTGGCCAGGTTCCGAGAGTATTACACAACACTATATAATCTAGACTCTACAATCTCCCCCCGCAACCCGAGCGGATAGACTCAAGGCGACCCGAGACTACTTGGCGGCGGCTGACCTACCGAAACTTACTGAAGAACAATCCGCAGCCTTGGAGCTCCCAATTACTGCGGAGGAGCTTGGGGCCACGGTGGAGTCCTTGCCTAATGGAAAGAGTCCTGGTCCGGACGGATTCACTAAGGCTTACTATAAAGCTTTCCTGCCCCAGCTGCAGGCTCCCATGTGCGCCTATTTTAATGCAATAGCTAGGGGTGGTGCCATCCCCCCAGAAGCCCTTCTAGCTCACATTACAGTGATACCGAAGGAAGGCAAGGACCCCACCGTCCCCCAGAGCTACCGCCCTATTTCCCTTCTTAATTTGGACATAAAGATTCTGACGAAAATTTTAGCAAATAGAATGAAGCACCTTATTCCTAGCCTTGTCCACCCTGACCAGACGGGCTTTGTAGCCGGGAGAGAAGCCAGGGATAACTCCCTTCGGGCAATCCATCTTATTCACTGGGCCCGCTCCCGCCCAGTCCCGCAACCGTATATTATTTTGTCCACAGACGCCGAAAAGGCCTTTGACCACATAGACTGGTCCTACCTGACAGAGGTGCTTCACTCCATACAACTAGGCCCGCGGATGTTGACTACGATCGCGGCCCTATATTCCACGCCTTGTGCTCAGGTCAAGGTGAATGGGACTTTGTCGGCCCGGTTCCCCATTAGAACCGGCACGAGGCAGGGGTGTCCTCTTTCACCCATCCTGTTTGCCCTGGTGCTGGAGCCTTTTCTCCGCACGGTGAGGGCTAGCCCTGATATTAAGGGCCTCCGAGTTGGTAATACGGAACACAAACTCTCGGCCTATGCTGATGATGTGCTGTTTCACCTTACGGACCCCCTGCTCTCTCTGACAAACCTGATGAGGGAACTGAAACTTTTTGGGTCGTTATCTAATTTTAAGATACATTTTTCAAAGTCAGAAATACTCCCCATTCAATTGGCCCCTCACCTAATAGCATCCCTCAAGGCAGCCTTTCCCTTCGTTTGGACTATGTCGTCCCTGCGATACTTGGGTGTGCACTTAACAAACCATTTTGATACCCTATACCTAGCCAATTACCCACCTTTATTGGATGCGATCAAGAGAGATCTCTTGCAATGGATGGGGACGGCGTTTACATGGTTTGGTCGGGTGAACGTCATAAAGATGAACGTCCTACCACGTAAACTCTTTTACTTGCAGATGATTCCGATCCCCTTACCCAAGTGCTTCTTCAACCGCTTAAGTAGTATGATGTCTCGCTTTATTTGGAACGATCGTAAACCTAGAATAGCTCTTCGGGTGCTACGTCGTTCGAAGAGGAGGGGTGGCCTGGGTGTCCCAGACATCAGACAGTATTATCAAGCTATAGCCCTCCAGAAGATTCTGGATTGGCATTTCCACTCTCAAACTAAGCTCTGGGTCCCTCTGGAGAAATGTCTGGCTGGTAGGAACTTATCTTACGCGCCCTGGCTGCCCCGGGAATATAGGGGTCTGGCGGAGATGACCTCCCCCTTGACAACCCATGTGTTTTCAGTTTGGGACAGGATCAACCCACTCCTAAAGCTGACTCCCCCTATGTCCCCGTTGGCCCCACTGGGTGGCTTCTTATGGTTCCCACCGGGAGAACAGATGGCTTTCTTTGAGACTTGGGTTGATGATGGGAATGCTAGTTGCGGGAAACTCATGAGGGATGGCGGTCTTATGCCGTATGAAGCCCTGCCCATAGGTAGTCGAGGCTCGCGAATGAATTTCTGGAGATACAGACAACTGCACCACTTTTTCCAGGTACATGGTCATACTATTAGGGATCCCCTGTCCCTCACACCATTTGAGCTCATTTTTCTTGCGGAAGAGCCGACTCCACACCTGGTTTCTGAGTTATACCAGCTGTTGGACTCAGCCGGCTCCCTGGCCACCCCTGCCTATATCAGACGATGGGAGACTGACATAGGGACGACGTTTACAGGGACGCAGTTATCACACCTTTATTCCCTCACCCATTCGTCCTCTAGAGACTCCAAAGTCCAGGAGACCAATTTTAAACTATTGGCACGTTGGTACCGGGTGCCAGCGGACTTGGCTTGTATTTACCCCTCCGCATCGGAGTTCTGTTGGAGGGGGTGTGGGCACCGAGGGACCCTAGTTCACAAATGGTGGGATTGCCCCCTAATTCGACCCTTCTGGGAAGACATACAGGGCCAAGTAAAGGTAGTGACGGGGATAGATGTCCCTCTCTCGCCGCTGCACTTCCTTCTGCAGGTACCCCCGGTCCCGCTCAGTATATATAAGAATACTGTGCTGGCACATTTGCTGAATGCAGCAAGACGCCTGATTCCGATATACTGGAAAAGGCCTGGAATTCCCACTCGAGAGGAGTGGTGCAGGGGAGTGAATGCGGTGAAAGAGGCGGAGAATTGGGTTGCCACCTGTAAGAGCCTTGAAGACCGATTTCATGATATCTGGAGACCCTGGTCGGCATATGCATCAGACCCTAACCAAGTACCCTCAAGTTTAGACGTGGCTCTGCTGGAGTTGGCAGACCCTACCCTTAAAGCTCTCAGATTTCCTGGAGCCCGTGGGGGGACTGGATCTCCCCCTGGGGGCTCTTAGCAAGGGAATACTGCCTATGAAACTTAACGCTCAGGAATGGTGTGCCCGGTGCGGACAAAGCAGACATTTGGAACTTATACTCAGGTAATTTGACCTACTCTACCTGTCCTCTACCTGTCCTTTTCTTCCTAACTCCCTTCCCTTCTTCCTACCTCTCCTAATATACCCCCCCTAACCCGCTGCATACGCAGTTGTTCTTTCTTTCTACCCTATGCTGTCCTTCTTTTCTCTCCTCCTCTCCCTCTTTTCTTACGTCTCATCCTCTCCCTGGCCTGAATGTCGTGGAGCCTGATATACCAGAGCTGATAGATGGTGGGCTGTGATCCCTTCTTTAACCCCGGGGCTTCCGAGCGAGAATTTCCGAGGTTGGCACGTGGAGACATTCTGGCCGACCCTCTGTGGTGACGACGGATTCCCGGGATACGCTGGCGGTGGAGGGCGGCTAGCTGGCAGCTATTGGGCCCCCCCCCTCTACCCTAGTGACGGGATGGCATCCACACTTCAGATAATTTTTATACCAGAGTAGTCCCAACGCCTACTAGGCTGTTTTCACCCTTGCAACTATAAGGTTTCACCAGCCTACCCACTATATGTATGCCCACGACATTCTTCCGTTCTCTACGACTTAGTGACCTCTCTCTTTATGTATGTCTATTTGTTCAATTTACATGCTGTTAAACTGATCCTAGAGCGGCTTTTCTGAGGCCGATTGGTATTGCACTAAAATGTGATGTTGAGCTTGTCTTGTATTTCATGTTTCTGTTTCTGTTATATTGCAATAAATACTGATTATACAAAAAAATATAACTTTAGGTGAAATATGGGACTCTCTGAAAACATGTGGTGTGGCTGTTTCAAGATGCAAAATAAAGAGGAACTTGAAGAAAGATGGGCTGCATGGTTGAGTGGCCAGAAGAAAGCCATTACTACGCAAATGCCCCAAAGTATCCACTTACAATACGCCAAACAGCACAGAAACAAGCCTCAAACCTTCTGGCACAGTCATTTGGAGTGATGAGACCAAAATTGAGCTTTTTGGCCACAACCAAAAATGCTACATTTGGAGAGGAGTCAACAAGGCCTATGATAAAAGATACACCATTCCTACTGTGAAAAACGGAGGTGGATCGCTGATGTTTTGGGGATGTGTGAGCTACAAAGGCACAGGAAACTGGCTCAACATTGATGGCAAGATAAATGCAGCATGTTATCAAAAAATACTGGAGGAGCATTTGCATTCATCAGCCAGGGGTGGATCCAGAGTCTAGTCTTGGGAGGGACACTGCCAGAAAATATGTTTTTTTTGGGTAATTTATCGGGGAAATGGCTGGTGTTAGCACGTCAATCATCAATCATCACCATGGTTGTTATGGTGTCAGGATGATTGAACCACATTATTTATATTATTACATTGTTATATAAAATGAAATGGTTCAACTCACCATAATGCAGAATCAGTGGGAGCCCTGAGCGTGACACCAGATGCGGATTGTCATTTGCCACACCACCTACCACACGTTGCGGATTGTCACTTGCCACGCCACCTGACACACATTGCGGATTGCCACTTGCTACATCACCTGCCACATGTTGTGGATTGTCACTTGCCACGTCACCTGCCACAGGTTGCAGATTGTCACTTGCCACAAGTTGCGGACTGTCACTGCCACATCCCTGCCACAAATTGCGGATTGTCACTTGCCTGCCACCAGATGCAGATTGTCACTTGCCACGTCACCTGCCACAAGTTGCGGATTGTCACTTGCCATGTCACCTGCCACAAGTTGCAGATTGTCACTTGCCATTTCACCTGCCACAAGTTACGGACTGTTACTTGCTATGTCACCTGCCACAAATTGCGGATTGTCATTTGCTATTGACATGTGTGGTGCCATCATGCTAAAATCTAAAGTGCTCCATAAGGCACCCAGAAAGAAAGCTGTGGATGCCTATGAGTCTGGCAAGAGACTTAAAAATATCACAGAATTATTTGAAATCAATCATTCCATTGTGAGGAAACAAAATGTACTACAACTGCTTTAGGGCCCAGCAATTGTGCCCAAGAGCTGACCACCTCTCCAAGATCCCTGATTTGTTTTGTTTTTTTAGAAGGGTGTTTATTTACATATGCATTTTGTATATAAATGCTGTCTGGTACATTTGCATACTCTCAGGTGTGAAAACACAAACAAATAAACACATGCACAATCATCCTATCCCTATATAGTTATTAAAGGGAACACAATATTTGCTGTGCATCCACAATCAGAAAGAGATTGCGCCAATTTAACCTGTGTGGAAGGTGTGCCAGGAAAAAAAAATTCTTGCTCCTCATCTGGGATCTCCAACCCTACTATACCTCCAGTCCCCTCAAAAACCTGCACTGAGAGGAATTAAGGTATAGCAATAGGTGTCCCAAGTACTTGCAGCCAATCTGCTAGCAGTACACCACCATCTGATTTTATCAGGCAAATTTCCCTACCCCAGTTGCTGAACTGTAAAAATAAATTTGGTCCCCGTCATCAACATGCTTATCGTCTAAATGCTAGCTTGGCCAAATTGCTAGCACTGCAACTGCTGCCTTTTCAGCTGGTAGACCCTTTTCATGAATTTGTGGAATGTGCTGTACCTCACTGGCAGGTTCCAAAATGCCATTTCTTTTCATGGAAAGCCCGCTGGCTCTCTACTGGCATGTGAAAGGCAATGTTTTGGCCTCATTTGACAGTGCAGTCAGCAATAACATTCATATTACCGCTGACTCATGACCCAGCAGGCATGGGCAGGGACGTTACCTTTCCTTCACTGCACACTGGGTAACTCTGCTGGCAGCTGGGAAGGATGCAGGACAGGGTTCAGTGCTGTTGGAGCTTGTTCCGTCACCACACCTCCAAATTGCTAGTGGTGATTCTGCCACAGCTCTCTCTTCCACCCCTCCTCTTCTTCTTTCTTTATGGCCTTTTCTGAAGATTTGTCTTCTCAACCAGTGGTGTGCTGTAAGCGTTCAAGAGGCAACGCAAGCAGTCAAGCTAAAGATGCCATGCGGCGCTTGAGTTGGTCTGCCTAGGGGACAGGCGCTACACTGGGGCAGAGATTCTGTCAGTTTTGTAGTAGCAGACTCAGAGGTTGTTTATGCCACTCCAGCTTCAGCCAGGAATGGTCGTATGCGACAATGGCACCAACCTTCTCTCCGCCCTCCGACAGGGTCACTTGACCCAAAAGCCACACTGGGGCAGAGATTCTGTCAGCTCTACAGGGGTAAGCTCAGATGTGGTTGACGCCATGCCAGCTTCAGCCAGAATGGCTGTATGCGACAATGGCACCAACCTTCTCTCTGCCCTCCAACAGGGACCCTTGACCCATGTTCCATGTTTGGCACACAACCTGAATTTGGTGGTGCACCTGTTCTTGAGCAGGTACCCAGGCTTACAGGTTCTCCTGAGGCAGGATAGAACAGTCTGTGTCCATTTTTGTCAGTCATACAATGCCAGTGCTCGGCTGGCTGACATTCAAAGTGAATGCAACCTGCCCACAAACCGCCTCATTTGTGACATGCCCACCAGGTGGAAGTCAATGTTGGCAATCCTGCATTGGGTGCACACAAAGCAGAAGGCCATCAATGAGTACTTGTGTGAGTATGGCACCAGGACAGGGTCAGGGGAACTTGTCTTCTTTTTCGCCATGCCAGTGGCTACTGATCAAGGATGCATGCACTGTCCTGTCACAATTTGAGGAGGCAACAAGGATGGTGAGCAGCGACAATGCATGCATCAGTGACACTGTCCCTCTAGTCTTCCTGTTGGAGCACATGCTTCGTGGAATCATGCACAAGGCACTAGAGGCAGAACAGCAGGAGGAAGAGGAAGACTAACTTACCTCTCAAGGCTCCCTTTATCCAGATAGCATTCCTGCTGGCCCAACAAACACACAGGAAGAAGAGGAGGAGGAGGAGAATTGTGTCAGCATGGATGTAGAGGATAACACTCAGCAGCAGTCTTCAAGGGATGGTTTTCAGTCCCCAGAAACCTAAGGATTTGTACGTGGCTGGGAGGAGGTAGTTACGGATCATGTGATCCTTAGAGACCCAGATCACTCTGAAAACTTACACTGCATGGCCTCCCTGATTCTGCAAAGCCTGCAAAAGAAGCCTAGGATTCGTGGTATCAAGGAGAGAGATCATTACTGGCTGGAAACGCTTCTTGATCCATGTTACAAGGGGCAAGAGCAGACTTGGAAGTCTTTCCAACAGAGAATCCACTGGGTTACTGGGTCTTAAGGATGGACCACTGGCCAGAACTTTCTCAATATGCAATTGAGCTACTGGCCTGTCCTGCATCCAGCATGTTTTATGAACGCACATTTAGAGCTGCTGGAGGGATTGTAATGGATCAAAGAGTGTGCCTGTCCATAGACTCCGTGATAGGCTCAAATTCATAAAAATGAATCAGTCTTGGATCAGCAGCTATCAAGCACCTGATGCTGGTGTAACTGATTGAATTTGCTATGGATGTAAGATCACTTGAAGACTGCCTATTCTGACTATCCTATTCCTTCTCAATCTTGATGATGCTAGCTTCCAACAATATTTTTGGTTTAGGGCACCACCACCACCACCCAAGACACAATTTTTCTGCCCGTTTAACAGGGACATGTAATTAAAAATTTTGATATAATATTTCACAACAGGGCCAGTTTCTGCACCCAACAAGAGTATCTGTCAAGGGTTACAGTGCTTTGGCACCACCACCACTGCCCAAGACCCAATTTTTCTGCCCCCGTTTAGCAGGGGCATGTAATTATAATTTTTGATATAACTTTTCACAGCAGGGCCCATTCCTGTGCCCTACATGAGTATCTGTGAGGGCTTGTTGCGTGTTGTGGCACCACCAATGCCCAAGGCCCAATTTTCTGCAGAGTATACAGGGCAGGCCATATAGTATATATACTGCTTTTTAGAGTATATAGTGACTGTGGGCCTGGGGACCCCCACACCATTTTTTTAAATTTGTGTGTAGGTTCCCCCTTAATATCCATACCAGACCTGAAGGGCCTGGTATGGATTGTGGGGGTTACATCCATGGCAATTTTTTTGCCATTTGTATCTATGCAAGTAGGGGGGGGGGGGGTTTGGGACTTTAAATGAAGCCTGGAAACGTGCCTCCATCCCAGTAATTTGATACATGTGAAAAGGGGAGTTTTGAGACTTTAAATGAAGCACTTGGATAGTGGAGGTGAGTTTTAACCATATTTAGATGTTTATTAATTGTTCAGTAGAAAACCATAAATGTAATAATAGGACAAATTCATAATATGTATAAGCATCAATGCAATAAAAACACAATATATAGTATCCACATAACAACACTTGACAATAGTAAATGCTGTGAATGAGTGAAGTGGCATAGTGGTGCCCATGACAGCAAACCCGACATCGACAAGTGTACCCACATGGTAATTGTATCTATGTTGCTGGGATCTGACAATACATTACAGTCGCAAGCAGTTTTAAATTACCGTATATACTCGAGTATAGGCCGACCCGAATATAAGCCGAGGCCCCCAATTTACCCCCAAAAAAACTGGCAAACTTATTGACTCGTGTATAAGCCGAGGGTGAGACATGCCTGTCCATCCCTGTGTGTGTGTCCGTCCATCCCTGTGTGTCCGTCCATCCCTGTGTGTCCGTCCATCCCTGTGTGTCCGTCCATCCCTGTGTGTCCGTCCATCCATCCCTGTGTGTGTGTGTGTCCATCCATCCATCCATCCCTGTGTGTGTGTGTCTCCATCCATCCATCCATCCATCCCTGTGTGTGTGTGTGTCTCCATCCATCCATCCATCCATCCATCCCTGTGTGTGTGTGTGTCTCCATCCATCCATCCATCCATCCCTGTGTGTGTCTCCATCCATGTGTGTGTGTGTGTGTGTGTGTGTGTGTGTGTGTGTGTGTGTGTGTCCAGCCTACCTTTGTCCCGAGCCTCCGTCCCGTGCCTTGCCTCCTTGCCTCCGTCCCGTGCCGTGCCTTGCCTCCTTGCATCCGTCCCGTGTCGTGCCTTGCCTTGCCTTGCCCCCGTCCCGTCCCGTCCCGTGCCGTGCCGTCCCGTGCCCTCTTCGTCGGCGGCCATTGTAAAGTTCAAAAGCTGCGCCGCCGCCTTCGCCTGTGATAGGCGGAACACTGAATTTCCCAGCAGCCTGTGTTCCGCCTATCACAGACGTCGTATCATCCTCGTCCGTAGTACGAGGATGATACGATGTCCGTGATAGGCGGAACACAGGCTGCTGGGAAATTCAGTGTTCCGCCTATCACAGGCGAAGGCGGAGCCGGAGGCGCGGCTTTTGAATAGAATGCCCGCTGTCTGTCTGCTCGACACGCTGATCGAGCGGGCAGACAGCGATGACTCGAGTATAAGCCGAGGGGGGCACTTTCAGCCTCAAAAAAGAGGCTGAAAATCTCGGCTTATACTCGAGTATATACGGTACATTTTTTACTTTAGAAATGTCATTTTGCTGTGGCACTGTTATAAACATAGGAAAAATGCGCTACTTTACAAGCCTACTAAAGACACCCCCAGGCACAATATTTAAAGGAATATTTCATTTTTGCTGTTTCACTTTAAGCATTATTAAAATCACTGCTCCCAAAAAAACTGCCATTTTTAAAACTTTTTTTTGCACTGATACATGTCCCCTGGGGCAGGACCCGGATCCCAAAACACTTTCATATGGCAATAACTTGCATATAAGCCTTTAAAATTAGTTGGACTTCAATTATTTATTCACATTCATATTATGTTCATTTAGCACAACTTTTTTGTATTTTATATTTGTTCATGTGTATATCTCTCACATTTTTGTTGCTGCTTATTTTTTTGTACTTAACACACAAGCGCAGTATTTTTTGTTGTTTATATCACCTTTATCTATACACACTGTTTGAATTAGGATCAGTTTGTCATTTGATTCATTGAAAAATTACGTGATTGATAATATCTGCTTTAAAATAAAACTAATTTGTATAGCAAATGCACTGTTCAATTAAAGGCTGGGTTAGATCTTTACCATGCTCTGTTGCTTTATGTATAGTGGAGAAGAGTAAAGTCAGGTACTCAGCCATGATGTCTCGCTGAATGAGATTGCAATTTTTTGGGCTGGTAAGATAAATCAGATATATGTGTATTTCAGTTGCAAAGTTGGCTGTTTTCACTTTTACTTGTTGGCATTTGCAAGGGTAAGTGTCAAAAGGATTAAAGGACTAAAGATGAGGAAACATTGTTTTTATTATTTGTTGTTTCTTTAATGCCAATTTAAAAAAAAAGGCTTTTTGCAGTACTTTCATGGAAAATTGGACTCTCCACTTTTGTCATTTATGTTTCATCAAAAATCGAAATAATCTAGCAAAAAAACTAAATAGAATTTACCAATTTTTAAAGACTTATCATTGAGTTTTTTTTTTCACTGAAGGTTTTACAGATGCTTTTTTGGCATGTTAAATCTGCCATGGCAACAACGGTAGCAAGTATGTTGACCTTTCTCCTTTGTTTTTGTTTTAAACTAATCCTAGTGCTTGCCATTGTTGCTTTGTTGGATTTAGTGGATCGGGGATCTTCAGCTACCTTGATCTATGCTGTTGTATGTTGGGCTTCTAAAGTGCTGCTTTAGTAAGAAAGGTATGGGTTGCCTCCAGGTCAGCCAGCTTTCAATTTATGTATTGTTCTACATATATTTCATTGTTTGGAGCTCAAATAGTTTTGAATTAGGGACCACATTGCTGAGATTTCTTAATGCAGCAGTGTGGTTTTAGAGTGTGAATCCCTAGGTTTTGTCTGATGTAATCAACAAAAACCTCTAATTTAATCTAATTTAAGTGTTGAAACTGTTTAATAGTCTTCTGTGCTGGCGAGCAAGAAAAAATGCTAATAAATGCTTGTATTGTTTTAAATTTGCCATTATACATTTGTATTCAATGTAGGGAAACTGATCAGAGGCAAAATAGCTTGAGTTGCAAAGGCCATATACAGACTCGATGCCTGAACTTGGAAATTTGTATCCCCGGTCACTGCAGGGAAATGTCACCCAGTGGCTTTCAAATTCAGTGTAATGCAGTGTGTATAAGCTGGTGGGACTGAAAGGGGAGAGTTCCAGGCTGGCTGTGCTGCAAAGACTAATGTCTGGTACACACGACCAGACTTTCTGGCAGACTAGGTCCGACGGTCTTTCCGTCTGACTTTTCAGCGGAGTTCCGATGGACTTTCTGAACAAACAGACTTGGCCACACACTATCACACCAAAGTCTGACGGATTTGAACGTGATAACATATGACCCGACTATAATAAGGAAGTTCATAGCTAGTAGCCAATAGCTTCCCTAGAGTCAGTTTTCGGTCAGACTAGCATACAGACAAAACATTTTTCGACCGGACTCTAGTCCGTCGGAAAGTTTTCAAACATGTTCTAAATCTAAAGTCCATCTGATTTTTCGACAGAAAAGGTCCGATGAAGCCCACACACGATCAAATTGTCTGGCAGATTCGTTCTGTCGGATCTTTGCTGTCGAAAATTCTGGTCGTGTGTACACGTCATAAATGTGTCTGTCCAATGGCTTGGATTATTGAGCCAGCAAAAGGATTTTCCATGCAAAATTGAATGGTTGTGTGAGTCAAGCCACAGTAGGAAATGATGGCCAAATGCATGACAGTTGCAAGATGTGTTTGAAGTAACCGGTAAGTAAAAACTCTTTGTCTCTAGTTTAAAAACTAAAATTATGTACATTAATATTCTTAAGACAGCAGTATATACAACACAATGCAGTCTTCTGAAATCACACATTTTTAAAATGCAGTCTCATTGTATCTGGGCTCAGTTCTTTAGTTCACACACACACAGAGCAAAAGAGAGCACGAATGTGGGTGAACTAGTGGAAAAACAAACTGCCTCTATGGAGCCTTAATGAGCCCTGGAAGAGAAAGGTGAGGACAGACTTTGAGAATTAGTTTTGATATGCTGTCATCACAGAATGTTATATCCACATATATATGTATGTGTAAGGTTGAACTACTAAGTGATGAGGGAACAGCTATGTTTTTTCAGAAGGCTATCTTTTGTAAATTATCTAAAAACATACACATGATATGCAATCTTTTATTCCCGGTCTGATATTGAAACGTAAATAGCACACTAAATCACCAATTTGGTAGATCATTAATGCTTACAGTATATTCTATCTCCTCTGAACATTTTTCAGGCCAAGAAAAATATAAATATAGGAGCTTCATCAGTCCATTCCCCTAGAAAACCTTCTGGCCCAATGTCCTTCCTACATGTATTTAAGCACATATATCAAAGATAAAAAGCTCTGGCCTAGTACTTTCCTGCATGGACTCTCATTCACCACCCTCACAACAGGGATATCTCCATCTCATAATCCTTAACTTTATTAATGTCCATCTGGGAGTTTTGTGTGTTTCTGCCCACCTTTGCTTGTTACACAACCCCCTTTTGAAGTCTCAATAATTAAAATTAATACAGGTCTTCACCAAAGATTTCTACACAAAATATGGACAGTGAAAGATGAAAAGAAATATATCCTTTACCTGGTTCTTTAGAACAAGTACATGTTTAATAATTTATTTAATTAACACTCATTGAGCACTTTAGCAAGAAGAAGACATTTTGCTCATAAAGGATATGGTCAGCAATAATACTCACATATGTTGTAACATTCACGTGATGATAAAAGTTGATTAAAATGTGCTAGGAAACCATACCCCAACTCCCCCAGCTGATACTGTTGATATAAGAAAGACTGGTTTCATGGTTTAATGCTATAGATGACAAATTCTGACCCATTGTGTGTGCCTCAGCAGATTCATCGCACCAGGCTACATATTTTCAAATCTTCAAAATGTCCAGTTTCGTGCCACTGCTGCCTTTGCTGGAACCAGCCTGGTAATTTTCCTCTGATCTCTCTCATCACTAAGGCATAACATTCTAAGCAAATTCTAGAGTCTGTTGTGTGAAAAAAAAACACTTCTGCCAGCCTATATAACACCACAATTTTGCCACAGTCAGAAAGAATCACTAAGATGACATTTTCCCTATTCTGGTATTTGATGTGAAGAATAGAGGATGCTCCTAACCTGTCTCTGCATGATTCAGTGCATTGTCTCTCTGCCACACTCAAATGCCACAATTAGTTAATTGCATGAATAAGCAACTGTGTTCCTTAAAAATGTCTAGTTACTACACAGGGTCCACAAGGATAAACTTAAGCCCCATACACCTATCAGATTTTCTGCAGATTTTTTCCTTCAGATTTACCAAAACCATATAATATGAGGTCAAACCTTAGGAGTTTCAATTTGTATGCAATCAGGCAGGCCCTTGCACTACATGGTTTTGGTAAATATGAAGATAAAAATTAGCAGAAAATCTGATAGTGTGTATGGGGCTTTACACAGGCAGTGGTCCTTCCCCACTCCCACATTCCATTGTTAAAATGCTTGATTGGCTAGGAGAAAACAAATGTTTACTTTATTTCCACCTCTCCCAGTAGCCAGCACTTTCTTCACGTGTCTAATAGGGATCAGCCAAACACCCCCCGGTACTTGCGAACAGGCAAAAAATTTGTACGAACACTCGAACACCGTTAAAGTCTATCCGATATGAACATGAAAAATCAAAAGTGCTAATTTTAAAAGCTTATATGCAAGTTATTGCCATAAAAAGTTTTTGGGGTCCAGGTCTTGTCTTGCCCCAATCAACAGCATTATCCATATGCATCAACTTTTTAAAAAAAAACATTTCTTTACCCCCACCTTCAGCGCTGCTGCTATGGGGTCCCTTGTATTCTGCCTTTTCCAGGAGTCAATGGGCAGCACTGAGGGCTAGGTTGCCATAACAACAGGGAGGGCACTTCGGACAATACCACCCGTTGTGATGGCAACCAGAGAAGTTTCCACCGCTATGTGTGTATAATGCGCATGTGCCAGATCGAACGGTTCATGCTGGTTAATTCAGCAGCACAATATCCCAGAGGAACATCCTTGTGATCTTGCCCTGCCCACAAGCAAGATGGGAACACACAAGAAGAAGAAATATAAGGTTTGTTTTTTATAAAATACAAACTATAGCAGTGTAATATAGAAGAATAAAGTGTGTCACATTATAATAGTATGCTTAATGGATGTATTTAAAAAAAAATTGCTAGATATCGTTGGAACTCTTCTTTAAAGTGAAGCAATAACAATTAAATATTCTTTTAAATATCTTTCCTGGGGGGTGTCCTTAGTATGCCTGTAAAGTAGTGCATTTTCCCCTTATTTATAACAGTACCACAGCAATTTCTAAAGCAGTAATGTATTGTCGAGTCTCGGCAGGTCCTTCAGGTCTGGTTTGAATTTTAAGGGGAACCCCGAACCAAAATGTTTTTAAAAAATCGACAATACATTACAGATGCAAACAGCTTTAACCGCTTGTCGACCAGCTGCCGCAGTTTTACTGCGACAGAATAAATAGCACAGCTGGGCGAAACAACGCTACATTACGTTGCTTCGCCTTTTGGACACTAGGGGTATGCATGTGCGTGCCCGCAGTGTGTGCCCGGTGGGCGCAATGTCCACCGGGCTCTCGCGATTACTCGTGACACATAGATCCCGGTTCTTTCAGGGGAGTAGAGACAGATCATGTGTTTATACTATGTATGAACACCAATCTCTCTCTCCTCCTAGACAGCCCCCCCTACAGTTCAAACACACTTAGGGAACACAGTTAACCCCTTGATCGTCCCCTATTGTTAACCCCTTCTCTGCCAGTGACATTTATACAGCAATCAGTGCATTTTTATAGAACTGATCACTGTATAATTGTCACTGGTCCCAACAATGTTTCAAAAGTGTCCGATATGTCTGCCACAATATCACAGTTCTGATAAAAATCACAGATTGGCACCATAACTAGTAAAAAAATAATAATAATAAAAATGCCATATATCTATCCCCTATTTTGTAGACGCTATAACTTTTGTGCAAACCAATCAATATACGCTCATTGCGATTTATTTTACCAAAAATATGTAGAAGAATACATATCGGGCTAAACTTATGAAAAATGTTCTTTTTTTGATAAACATGTGGGATATTTATTATAGCAAAAAGTAGAAAAAAATTGTTGCTCTTCTTTTGTTTATAGCGCAAAAAAAAAACAACAACCCAGAGGCGAGCAAATACCACCAAAAGAAATTTCTATTTGTAGGAAAAACAATTTTGTTTGGGTACAGTGTCGCACAACTTCGCAATTGTCCGTTAAAGCGACGCAGTGCCATATCGCAAAAAATGGTCTGGTCATTGAGCAGCCAAATGGTGGTTAAATTACTTTTTTTCCTTCAGAAATTTCATTTTGCTGTAGTACTGTTATAAACACAGGAAATATGCACTACTTTACAGGCATACTAAGGAGAACCCCCAGGCACAATATTTAAAGGAATATTTCATTTTTATTGTTTCACTTTAAGCCATGGGTCTTCAAACTATGGCCCTCCAGTTGTTCAGGAACTAGAATTCCCATCATGCTTAGTCATGTCTGTGAATGTCAGGGTTTTACAATGCTTCATGGGATGTGTAGTTTCGCAACAGCTGGAGGGCCGTACTTTGAGGATCCCTGCTTTAAGCATTATTAAAATCACTGCTCCCGAAAAAACTTCAGTTTTTAAAACTTTTTTGCATTGATACATGTCCCCTGGGGCAGGACCCAGTTGCCCAAACATTTTTTATGGCAATAACTTGCATATAAGCCTTTAAAATTAACACTTTTGGTTTTTCATGCTAGTGTCCTATAGACTTATATTAGCTGCCCTATTGCTAATATTAGCTGTGCATATTGCTTGCTGTTCGGCGAATGGGTGAACACCTTATGTTTGAGTCGAACTTATGTTTGACTCGAACACAAGGCTCATCTCTAGTCTCTAATGCTTTGAAATATAAGCAGGCCCTTGCCATCCTCTGCTATAACACAGGATTGCTGGTTCTGCGTTGTATATGAATGTTTCAGTGAGCTGCGATTGGTTAGGCAGTGAAGTAAAATGACTTTACCAAGAGTAGGAATCCCGTGCAAGCAAGGACCTAGATAAGTAGTTGTACTTATCACTTTCCCCCCTAAAAATGAGCATTAACCCAAGCAGCTGGGGAAGGATCCCCTGAATGGGTACATTTGGCAGTAGCTTACGGTGGGGCTTAAATAGTATCCAGGTACTGATTCATAAAAATGTTTATGTGTGCAGTTCTCATTTGTGCAGACGGAAAATCATGTAAGGAGTTTTTTTTTTACAGCATTTTGGATTATTTTCCATTACCATAGTGTGAAACTGGGGTCTTGTTTTATATCTGGAAGAAATATCCTATCAGTAGAAAGGACTATAGTGGATTGCCCATTTATTCTCCATGCTTAGATACATACAAGGTGCCTTTAACCCTATTTCCCACAACACCTTCAGTTCCTTGACATGCACAAGGAAGATAAGTTCCTCAACTTCCTTCCATAGCAGTTCAGATATGCCACACTTGTGGAAGGAAAAGGTAGCTGGACAAGTGATCTTCACCAAGGTGAAAGGCCCTCATGGGTGAAAGTCACTTGCCCAGCTACCTGTCAAAAATGGGGTGCATGTAGTTTAAGAGTAAGTCGATTCTCCTGAAGATCTAGCTATTTTTGGGAGCACCTTCTCAGTTGCCACCAGTGTGCTCAAGTTTCAATGGAGTGGCTCTTTGTCATTTGATCCCTCCTGTGTTACCAGAGCTACACTGGATTTCATTATTGTCTTATCTCTGTGCTATAAAAGAACCAGCAAGGGGGTGAAATGAGTGCTGCCCAAAGAATTGTAGCTGGGCCAGATGGTCAACTGGCATGCCAAGGTGACTACCCAGAGGAGGGCTGGGGAAATACCTTTTTTACGAAGTTCAGGTGCACTGCAGTGAATAATACATTTCAAGTCATGTTAATGTTTTCCAGACTGACCTTTCAACCAAAAGTATCCCCCCAAGTTAATAAATGTCACAAGTAAAAAGATGTACCAATATGCTTGAAAAAAAAGTTATTAAAGCGGAGTCCGCCGTTTTTTTTTTTTAAATCCAGCAGCTACAAATACTGCAGCTGCTGACTTTTAAAATAATGACACTTACCCGCCCAGCGCGCCCGCGATGTCGGCACCCGAAGCCGATCTCTTGACCGTCTCTCGGGTGCTGCCGCCGCCATCTTGGGTATGGGAATCAGGAAGTGGAGCCTTGCGGCTTCAGTTCCCGCTTCCCTACTGCGCATGCGCGAGTCGCGCTGCGCAATAAGGATGGTCCCCGCTGTCTATGGGATCCGTGTGTTTCCCAGCAGGCAGCGGGGGACCTTCGGAAAGGGGTGTATATTCTGCGGAAAGGGGCGTACCTTCTGCAGAATCTACGCCAGAAGTGGGTGCAGATACCTGTACTGTACAGGTACCTGCACCCCCCTCCCCCCTGAAAGGTGCCAATTGTGGCGCCGGAGGGGGGGAGGGTTCCAATGAGCGGAAGCTCCACTTTAGGGTGGACCTCCGCTTTAACAACACTAAAATAGACAGCATGGCCTAAATATAATTAGACTTTTTCCATCAAACCTCACTGATTTTGGTGGAATCTATTGCAAACTATTTATTTGATGATTATCAAAGCTAGTACTTCTCATGGTAAAATCAATTAGCCAGGTTGGATATTTTTAGCCAATTGTTATTATTTCCTTAATATAAAACCAAAGACTGAAAACGTATCCGCTCTCTGCAAGTTGCATGAACATGCATGCTTAGGCAATGCCTTCAGCATTCAAGATTCTTCAATGGTTATTTTGTGTCAGTACATCCAACTGTGATCCTTTATGTGTAGTCTACTTAAAGAGAAACTACTACCAAACATAACAAGATAAAAATAAATAGTCCATACAAAAATAACAAAATCAGCTTTCACTGCAATGTTTAACTTTAATGCAGATTTCCCCCACAGTCATATTTTTCTTCTGCTAGGGGTCCCCAGTCTGATGTTCTTCAGTATTCTTCCAGTGAGGCCAGGTTGCCCCAGACTATTACTGGATGGTAGAAGGAGAAGCAGCAGAGTGATTAGATCATCACTCTGTCACTGCTTTCTCTTACTATCAACATGTTCCTTGTAAACACATAAACTGATTGACGCCTTATTCTGCTTCTTTCGCTCACTCGCTTCATCTCCAATATAACTGCAAGAGGCTGCTACCATGTTCAATTTAGACACTTACACTTGTATTTAAAAATACATACTAATGTATTTATACAGTAATGCATCCGTTTTTACAGAGCAGCATTCATTTATGTATTTTATATCTTAGCCCTTGTACACACGGTCGGACATTCCGACAACAAAATTTGTCGGATTTTGTCCGAAACTGGTGTTGCATACACACTGTCTGACAAAGATGTTGGAAAATCCAATCATTCAGAGCGTGATGATGTAATTTAGTTATGACGGGACTACGTTCAGGCTCGTAGCCAATAGCTTTGGTTTCAGAATTTGAACTGAGCATCCGTGGCACTTTGTCCAATCGGAATTCTCTACAAACGATTGGACAAAGTCAGATCGGATCAGGTTGTCGGAAAATTTTATAGCCCAGCTCTAAAACTTTGTCCGTCGGATATTCCGACGGAAACAGTCCGATGGAGCCCACACACAGTAGGATTATCCGACAACACGGTCCAATCAGACATTTTCCGTCTGAATATCCAACCGTGTGTACAAGGGCTTAGAGTTCAGCTTTAACCACTTCAGCCTTGGAAGATTTCCCCCCTTAATGACAAGGCCATTTTTTTTGATATGGCACTGTGTCGCTTTAACTGACAATTGTGCGGTTGTGCAATCCTGTACCCAAACAAAATTGACATCCTTTTTTTTCCCACAAATGGTTTTGGTGGTATTTGATCACCTCTGCGTTTTTTTTTGTTCTTTTTTGTGCTATAAACAAAAAAAGACTGACAATTTTGAAAAAAGAACAATAAGTTTGCTATAATATATATACCCAAAAAATGTAAATAATTTAAATATCTTCATCAGTTTAGGCCAATATGCATTCTTCCAAAATTTTTTGTTAAAAAAAAATGCAATAAGCGTATATTGATTGGTTTGCTCAAAAGTTATAGCATAGTATTAATTTTTGTTAATAGAAATGGCGGTGATCAGCTATTTTTAGGAGGGCTTCGACATTGCGGAGTACAGATCAGACACTTTTGACACTTTTTTGGGACCAGTGACATTTATACAGAGATCAGTGCTATATAAATGCACTGATTACTGTATAAATGACACTGGCAGGGATGGGGTTAACACTAGGGAGCGATGAAGGGCTTACATGTGTTCCCTGGGAGGTGTTTCTATCTGTAGGGGGAGGGGACTGACTGGGAGAGCAGAGAGCTCTCTACTCCCCTGTCGAATCAGGGATCTGTTTGTTTACATTGACAGATCCCCGTTCTGGCTCTCTGTGGAGCATTGGCAGGTGGCCGGCGGACATCGCAGCCACCGGCCACATGCACCAGCACAGTGGGCGTGTGCCTGCTATAGCTGTTAAAGGGACCAAGGTACAGAGGTACAGCTATGGCAATTTGCGGGAACGAGCCAACCTGCCGGAGTATAATGCCAGCGGCTGGTCGGCAAGCGGTTAAAAAAAAACCTTTATAAAAAGCCTACACGCCAACCAAGGCAAAATCAAATAGGCAAATTTATTTACATATAAGTTTTGTCGAATATAAAGTATTTACACCTGATTTTTATTTATTTTTCCCCATCCTAAGCCTGATGTAACTAATTTTATACAAAAATTTTTTAAAAGGAACAATCCCCAAGGTGGTAGCATTTATTGTTTTCAGGTTTACTGTATATTGATAGTAGTTTACCATTTCTAATTTTCACCATGTTTTTATACCTAACTTCTCAAAAATGATAGGGCAAAGTGTGACAAGATAAAAAGCAATATTGTCACAGGTTTTGCTTTATAAACAGACAACCTAATATCTAACTCTATACTCCTATAATTCAGCCCTCACTACAATGTACATGATCTGACCACAGCACTAAGTGCAAAAAAAAAAAAAATACATTGTATAGTTTAAATTCTAGTTCGTGAAAATATATCTTACTGCCAAAACAAAGAATATATGCTAATGCAGTGCTCTAAAGACTGAACATTACAATGGTTCTTGCAAAGGAAACGTTTGTTTAATAGAGTAGGGTCACTGACATCTTCAGCCTGATTAACAAAAGGGTTCTAAAAACCTTTCACTGAGATGCCATAACTAGACCCTTTTCTGCAGGTCATTCTATATATATCTTGGGTTTTAGATCTCGTTAAACAGGGTCTATGCTAGCCAAAAGCTTGGCTTTGTCACACTTAACCTTTTTCCAAGAAAGTCACCGGAATGCTTAATCCAAGAGGTTCAAACAGTGCTGTATTACACTGCAATATACAATTTGGAGCAATGTATTTAAATATAAAGACAAATGCACATTTTCTTTTGTTTATCTAGCAATTTAAATTTAGAGTTAGATGCATTATATGCATTAGATATTATTTATTATATTTGTATATTATATATGCATCTGTATGCATCCAATGTGATAGTTAAAACTGAAGTTTTCTATCATTCAACTGCTCATCCAATCACAGAAAAACAATTTTTTTGTGTCATCTGTGTCCCAGAAGAAATTTAGCTTCAGTTACTGAGCTGTAAAAACAAAGGGAAGTGAGAGGATATATTTTCAAAGTGATAAATGTCCTATTTTAAATAGTTATCACCAAAACAAATGTGCATCCAATACGATTCTCCCTCTATTCCTCTTCTGATGAAAATTGAAAATTTTGGAGAATTCCTTACTTTTTGTCCTCCTGACAGGGGTCAGCGAGAAAAACAGAAACGGTGAATAACCATAGCAAGGACAGTAAGCATGCAAAAAATAACAGGAGTTATAATCCTAAAAAAGGTTTTGGTATTTAATACACTTTAAAAGAGTTTAATTTACCTATAGTTAAAGTAGTTATAAAGACAGTTTTTTTTTTTTTTTTTTAATAACTAACATGTTGTACTTAACGGCTATGTGTATTGCACAGAGCTGCCCCAAACCTCCTCTTCTGTGAACCCCCACCATCATTCTAGGCTCCTCCTCCTATCGGTGTACCTCCATAGGAAGCCCCTACCTATGGTGGCACACTTGCCAGCTCGCTCCCTAACTGGGCTGTGTACATCAATTGACACAAACAATGTGGCTCAGCCCTGCCCTCTACTCCCTCCCCATAGGATTTGATTGACAGCAGCAGAGGCCAATGGATCCAGCTGCTTCAGCAAAGCCTGTGAGAGTGGGGAGAAGGGAGGGGGCGCTATAGATGATCACAACTCTGATGGTCACTGGATTGAGTGAGGAGTGAGGTAACTATTTAGGGGGTTGTGGGTCTGATACTACTACTGGCACATTGTTTACCTTAATGCAGGGAATGCATTTAGGTAAACATTGTCTAGCTTTTAGAGCTACTTTAAAGTGGAAGTCCATGCTAAAACTTAAAATCCTGCATCTATAGCCACCAACATTCTAATACTAACTTATCTTGCCCTGAAAAGAAAAAAAATCAGTATACATACCTTTTCGGCAGGTGATCCGACCTGATCACAAGCGGCAGAAGCTCTGATCCCACGCTGAGCTGTCAGCCACGGCTTGGCTGTGGAGGCAGGTGCAGAGGACACGCCATCAATGGAAGCCTCATAGTAACTCTATGGGTGACGTCACTTCCTATTAATTTCACAGTCATTGTCAGCCATGTCCTCTGCAGAGTTTCCACCACTGGAGATCGAGTCGAATCGCCTGCAGAAAAGGTATGTATACAGATTTTTTCTTTTCAGGACTAGATAGGTTAGTGTTAGAATGTTGGTGGCTATAGATGCAGGGATTTAAGTGAATATGCAAGCATTTCTAGTTTTCTCAAATTTCCTTACACGTGGCCAGCCACTCCTCTGCTGCTATGATCTCCAGCACCATCGCAACCCGTTCCATCTCACTCAGTATTCCTGGGCTTTTCCAGTATAGTGGTATAAGGCATTTGGCTGCATTGAGAAGGTAAGGTAGAGCACTTTTAATATAACGAGATACAGGCATGAGGGGGACATGAAAAAGGAAGGGTATCGGGGAATCAGGAAGGACCACACCAAGACTATCAGAAACCTGTTTACTGGCCCATGACCAAAAAGGTCGTAGCAGTGAGTAGTCCCACCAAATGTAGGATTGTTCTCTTTTGTCCACACAACCTCCAACAAAGCTCCGCGGGATAGATTCTAGCCAAAGTCGCTGGTACCCAGTACCAGCATGTGAGCAGTTTGTAATTGTTCTCTTGTGTCTTAGATTCCACTGAGCTAGAGTGTATCAAATAATATAAATGATTTAGTTCATTGGAGAACTCACACTGGAGATTGCGTTCCCATTCTTTGGTGAAGTACGGCTTAGAATTAGGCTTAATAGCCTCAAGCAATTTATAGAGGGTAGAGATCATGTGCGGCAGAGGATCCTGATTGGCCCATAAGCATTCAAACTCCGTAAGAGATGATCTGATCTGCGACTCGTGATGTTGTGGTATGTTGGTAAGCTGTCGATGTTTCCAAAAATCAAAGGAGAAGCTACCATAGCCATGACCTTTCACAAAACATGCTAAGCTGTGAGTGCCATCGCTCACCCAGGATCTAAAGGAGGACAGCTGCTCCCC
The DNA here is from genome assembly GCF_037356315.1 of Lithobates pipiens. Taxonomy (NCBI): domain Eukaryota; kingdom Metazoa; phylum Chordata; class Amphibia; order Anura; family Ranidae; genus Lithobates; species Lithobates pipiens. The sequence continues at coordinate 476,627,824 of NW_027507764.1, forward strand.
AGGGGGGAACCAGTGAAAGTCAGAGACTGGGGCCAGCAGGGAATTTGGAGTTGCTAAAGCTAGAGATCCATTCATTCTGTCCCAAACCCTTAATACATGGGCGATCAGGGGAAAAACTCAAGTGCAAAGACCTCTGTCCTCCTTTGAAACCCACAGATTCTGACCTGCCATAACCTTTTCCATCTATACCAACAACTTTGAAGCCATATGAAACCTCTAATTGAGGATACGGTGTAACGCTATAGCCCTGTAATATTGAGTAATGTTAGGTAAACCCAGACCCACATTTTGCTTGGACCTCTGCAGTATTGCCATGGCTATTCTTGGCTTCTTGTCTCTCCACATAAACCCTGCAAAAAGGCTACGAAGCTCCCTAAAAAGGCGTGTAGGTAGGGGGATAGATACCATCTACAGGAGGAACAACACACGGGGCAATATTACCAATTTAATGATATTTGTGCAACCTATCCATGTAAAGGTCTCTGTCCCAAGAACATAAATCTTGGCAAATCTTGTTAAGCAAGGGGATGTAATTGGAAGTTACAGCATATTTTGAGCAGACTCTCAATTTACAAAAATAGAGACCCTGCACTATTTTTGAAATGATGTGCACCACAAAGCACAGAGAATGTGCCTGTGTGTGTGCTGTGATACACTAGAGCACACTGTATATGTGTGTCTGGTGAAACAAATAATAATATAATAATAATAATAATAATAATAATAATAATAAACAAATAATACATTGCCCCAAAACACAAAAATCCCCTTTTCCACACTGGTACATTCTGTGTGCTACACCGTACATTCACCATTCCTCATCATCCCCTTCCTTATTCCATAGTTCCTTTTTCTGTAGGCTGTGCTGTACATTCTCTGTTCCACAATACCCTACTGAAATCTCATTGTGTAATACACTGCATGTGCATCATTATACATGGTTAGTATATGCAGTATACTCCAGCATTTGCATATGGCGGCAGCTTTTTTTTTCTTTTCTTATACCAAGCAGCTTTTGTTTTCATCACCTCAGCAGAAGGAAACTCAGAGAAGTGGTGGTTCATTCTCCTATGACTCTCACCTCTCTGTTCTTTAACAGAGTGGACCCTCTCATGGACCAATACAGAAACTGGTCATTGTTTAGCAGGGACGTCAAAATGTTATACAAAAAAAATCTCTTTTATTTTTACTTTGTTGGAAAAAACTGATATCTCTTAAAATACAGCCCAAGAATGAAGTTATTTTTCTATACAACATCTTGAAGTCTTTGGTACAGATTGTCCTTTTTTGGAGATTTAGACTTAGGTCCAGTGGATGCCAAAGGACCTGTGGCCATTGCACCGACACAGAGATGCATGGGAGACAGGAGTCTTGACTCGTTCTGCAAAAAGTGAAATTGTTAATAAATGTACACCCCAGCTTCCAGGATACCTTGGGTGCAAGTGAGTACATCTGCAACCAAGGCAGCCTGCATTTCGTATCTACTGCCAATTTAACAAAGAATAAACATAGGTCAACTTTAATATGAAGGCTACATCAGTACTAATGTTCATACAGATTATTGATAGGAACAAAGTTTGATGATATTGTTTGATTTATTTCGGTTATAAGAAAGTAAATTATGTACAACAGTATCAAAATATTTTAGCAGAGTGCTGTGTCCTGAAGTAATGAAACATTTGCCGGCCTTTAATTTGATCGACACGCTGTGAAATATCTGTCATGCCACCTTTTGGGACAAGCTTAGGTGGTAAACTATTTATTAGGGAAGTGAAGACTGTAGGATACAGATTAGCAGTGGACGGAAGATCTAAGAGCTTTCTTTTTTTATTCTAGATCCAAAGGGACACCAGCATTTAGAAATGCCAGAAAATATAAGCTTATGTCAAGTCTGCAATAGAGAGATAATAAGGCCAATCTTCACATAAATAGCAATATTGTTGGTAGGCTGGATGTGCTTTGTTGCTGAGTTCAGAAGAGGTTCGGTTGTCTTCAGAACCATGTCATTTGATGAGAGATGACACTAAATTCAGCTGCGTTGATTATTTAAAAGATTGCAAAATCTATGTTTGCGTGAGATAAAGCACGTCTCAAGTCAATTTTCACAAGACATTCACATGCATAGATGGGTGCGTAGTCAAATTCATGTCATGCTGTATTAACTGCTTGTATCATTCTAAAACACCAGCTACTGAGGATTTTAATACTTTAATTAGGGATGGGGTGATTATCATGCTCAGATCTTTGTAACAGCTATAGGTTTCTATCACTAATCTGTGTCAAAAGGAAAGTGGGTGATATTTCACAAGTTTTTTTTTTTTAAGTTGTCTAATACTCCAAAATGTAATAAAATATCTTAAAGATTGAAAAAAAAATCTGCTATGCTTTGTGAGTGTCAGCATCCTTTTACAACACCTTCTCCTCTACCATTTGTGGCTATCAGATTTGCAATGGCATGGCCACCTAACTTTAGGACTTTTTAAAACATAGATTTTAATACATGTGTTTTAGGCTCTTTAACCCATTGTTAGGAAGTCCATTTATTTTGAATAGGTTGTTAATGCCTCTAGTGCACCTCAATGCAAAAGGGTCCTGTGCTATTTTTTTACAATGCAGTACAACACAACATTTGTATGTATGTGAGGACATGAACTATAGGACCGGTCCTAGAAGCATTATGGTGTGAATAAATCCTTAAAATGTTTGTAAACCCTAACAATGAACTTCTCTTATTTTGTCCCACTTGGCCTATAAAATATACTACTATATTGAAAGAGTTTTGTTATATCTATTTAACCCTGCTGACAGAAAATATACTGTGAGCAGGCGGGAGGTGCAGGCCTGGCAACATACATGTATGTTGCTGGCTTGCTTCCAGGTTTGGGGCACACATACATGTGCTCCCTGCTGACCCATGCTGTGATTTGATACAGCACGAGTTTGGAAGCAGATTTCAGCCAATGATATTGGCTGAAACCTGCTGACTGGCTTTGTCCAATTACACATATAGTTCTGTGTTTACAAACACACTGAACTCTGTGTACACTGAACAGTGATCTTGCTGTTCCTTCTCCCTGAAAAGCAGGGAGAAAAACAGCCAGAATAGTAAGTAAAAGCAGCACACATTACACTTGCTAGGCACACAGTTAACCTCTTTATTGAACCTAAACTATGTGTTAACCCCTTCCCAGCCAATGTCATTAGTACAGTGCCAGTGTACAGTATTGTCCTCGATCACTGTATTAGCCCTTGTACACATGGTCGGACATTCCAACAACCAAATCAGTTGGATTTTGTCTGACGGATTTTGTCTGAAACTGGTGTTGCATACACACGGTCGGACAAAGTTGTCGGAAAATCTGATCGTTCAGAACGTGTTGCCGTTATTTCGTTACGACGGGACTACGTTCAGGCTAGTAGCCAACAGCTTTGGTCTAGGAATTTGATCTGAGCATGCGTGGCACTTTGTCCGATCGGAATTCTCTACAAACGATCGGACAAAGTCCGATCGGATCATGTTGTCAGAAAATTTTATAGCCCAGCTCTAAAACTTTGTCGGTCGGATATTCCGACGGAAACAGTTCGATGGCGCCCACACACAGTCAGATTATCCGACAACGCGGTCCGATCGGACATTTTGCATTGGAATGTCCGACCTTGTGTACAAGGACTAAGATTTTACCCCCTTCCTGACCAGAGCACCTTTTACAATTTGGCACTGCCTCGCTTTAACTGACAATTGGCGGTCACGCTAGGCTGTACTCAGACGCAATTTGCATCCTTTTTTCCCACAAATAGAGCTTTCTTTTGGTGGTATTTTATCATCTCTGCTGTTTTTATTTTTTATGCTATAAACAAAAAACAAGCGACAACTTTAAAAAATATATATATATTTTTTACTTTTTGCTAAAATAAATATCCCCAAAAATATTAAATAAAAAAATGTCATCGGTTTAGGCCAAAATGTATTCTTCTGCATATTTTTGGTAAAAAAAATCACAATAAGCATAGATTAATTTGTTTGTGCAAACTTTGCTAGAAAGCTAGAAACTTTGGGAAAGATTTATGGCATTTTTATTATTATTTTTTTTATGGCGGTAATCTGCCATTTTTAGTGGTACTGCGACATTGCAATGAAAAGATCGGACACTTTTAACACATTTTTGTAACCAATGACATTTATACAGCTATAAATATGCACTGATTACTGTATAAATGTCACTGGCAGGGAAGGGGTGAACATGAGGGGGCGATTAAGGGGTTAAATGTGTGTTCCTTCAGTGTGTTCTAACTGTATGGGGATAGGACTGACTACGGGAGGAGACATATCATTGTTCCTACTTTTTAGGAACAAACCACATCTCCTCTCCCCTGACAGAACAGGGATTTGTGTGCTTACACACACAAATCCCCATGCTGGCTCTCAGGCAACGCGATTGCTCGTGGCCGCCAGCAGCGCGCATTGGGTCCCCTGCTCTGTAGCAGCGCACGTGCCCTCTGGCGGCTCTTAAAGGGAACCCTGTATCCATAAGGGGTTTCATGCAGGGGTGCCATTCTGCCTTTGTAAAAAGACGTGAGCCAGTCGGGAACTAGTTAAAGGGTAACCCCCACTTTCATAGGGGGAAAAGATAGCAAATAAAAAAAAATTATAATATAGCGTGTACAACTACGATTCAAGTCATATTGTAATTACATTTTAATAAAAATTACCATTACTTTTCAATCTGCAGCTGCTGTAATATTCTGAAAATGCAATGCAATATGACTACCTGGAGTTGTTCTGTACACAGAATGTGTACTGGACACACCCCAGAAACATATATTCCTGCTTGTGTGATTGGCTCACCAATTTTCCCAGAAGTCTGCCCAAGATACAAGTCAGATTTCAGGCATCCCCTGCAACAAAAAATTCATTTTTGGTGAGATGTTCCCAATAGGAAAATGTCTAAAGTGATGCAGGACCAGCAGCTTTCCTCATTAGTGGCCTGTAGCTGAGAATTGAAGAAATGGCCACACACCACAATAGATCAAAATCCTTTTTATTAGGATAGCCTAAAACTACAAGAATCAGAATGCTGGGTAGACGCATTTCACACACTTCACGTGCGCTCAGTAATTACTAGTGACGAATGACTAAGCGCACGTGAAGTGTGTGAAATGCATCTACCCAGTAGGGATGGGCGAACGGTTCGCCCCGAGCATAAGTTCAGGCCGAACTTTCATTGTTCAGACGTTCGAACTGACCACAATGCATTGTGGCATTGAACAGTGCATTGCAAGCCCTGATTGGCTGAAACAGTGAAAGCTTCAGCCAGTCAGGGCACAGAGCACTGTCAGAGTCATGACTGGACACTGTCATCATGACTTTATCCAATCATGGCTCATTCCCACCCCACAGTATAAAAGTATTCTTTCAATGGAATCCATTTTCAGTGTGATTTCACAGCGGAGAGACATAGAACAGGGCTCTTTTCAGTGTTATTAGTTAGTTAGTGTGCTATACTGTGCAGTGTTATTTTGCTTCAATTGTCAGTGTAGAATATTAGTTTAGTGTCAGTCTAGGGATAGTGTGAATGTAGTGAGGAGGACCATCATTCAGCTTTTGATAGTGTTCAGCTAGAGTAGGGACAGCTCAGATGGTTTCAGTGTAGTGTAGTGAGACCGTGTCAGTAATCTTTACATTAGTATATAGAGCTAGAGTAGGGACAGTTCAGATAGCTTGAACACTGTCTATTTGATTGCGCTGCTGCCAGTTTAATGGCATATTGTATTGCGTGTGTTACTGCCAGTTTAACGCCATATCATTTTGCGTGCGTTACTGCCAGCTTAACGCCATATCGTTTTGCGTGCGTTATTGCCTGTTTGACGCCATATCGTTTTGCGTGCGTTACTGCCAAGTTAACGCCATATTGTTTTGTGTGCGTTACTGCCAGTTTAACACCATGTAGTTTTGCGTGCGTTACTGCCAGCTTAACGCCATATCGTTTTGCGTGTGTTACTGGCAGTTTAACACCATATAGTTTTGCATGCGTTACTGACAGTTTAATGTCATATTGTTTTGCGTGTGTTACTGCCAGTTTAATGCCATATTGTTTTGCGTGTGTTACTGCCTGTTTAACGCCATATAGTTTTGCGTGCGTTACTGCCAGCTTAACGCCATATAGTTTTGTGTGTGTTACTGCCAGTTTAATGCCATACAATTCTGTGCATCATTGTACGTTTGGTGCATTATATTGCAGTATATTATAGTGTATCCGTGGAGAGTGTCTGTGTAGTGTGAGTACTCAAATTAAAGTGCACCAAACACCTCTTTACATTGATTAAAGTGCATCTACGTACAGATTTCAACTTCTTCTTTACATTTGCTTATAAGCACCACCCTCTCCCTCCAAATAATGTCTGGGAGGACAACAAGGGGAGGCAGATGTTTTCTTGGCACTGTAAGAGGGCCAGTAACAAATGTGTCTACAGGCAAAGGACGTGGTGGTCGGTCCTGAGACAGGGCATCATTTCCTCTGTTTAGTGAGTTTGCCCGTGCTATCCAGCGTGCTTTCAGAATGGTCATTCAGTGCTGCAGGAGGTTTCCTTACTGATCATAGAACACGTCTGTCCACAGACTCCGTGTACCATTTGACTTTTATAAAAATGAATTAGTCCTGGATTACCAGCTATGAAACCCCTGATGCCGATGTCACTGATTACGTTTTTTTGGGATGTGGAATCTCTGCAGGCCTTCGAGGATGCCTAGCTTTGAGGGTGTTCAATCATTTCATCTAGAAGAATGTTTTTGTTATAGGTTTCAGGGGCACAATTAACACCCAAAGACCAATTCTTCTGCACCTGTCTGACATGTGCATATCATTGCAATTTTTTACAGCAGGGCAAATTCTTGCTTTCATCAAGATCTCTGTACAGCAGAATGTATCCAAAAAATCTCTAATCTTGTTCCCAGTGCACTACATTGTGGCCTCATCATACAAACTGGCTCCCCAGCTGTTGCTGAGAAAAAAATAAAGGCAGCTTGCAGGAAAAATTAAATTTTTTTTGGCTTTATAAATTCAATTATTGCTGAAGCAGATTCTAGACATGGTACAGATCTGCCTCTTTACAGTTAGACTAAGGGGACTCACCTGGCGCTATATTGTAAGGAGTTTTTCATTGTTAGGCTTTCACTTTAAAAATCAAAAAATCACTGCTCATTTAAAAATGACGTTTTTCACAAACTTTTTTTTATTGATCCATATCCCCCAGAGCAGGACCCAGACCCCTTTAACCATTGTATGCCTAATTACCTGCATTTAAGCCTTCAAAATGGGCACTTTTGATATTTGACGTTTGGGTCCCATAGACTTTAATAGGGTTAGTTGTTCGAGTCCGAACGTTCACGGTGTTTGGAAGTTCTGGTCCGAACCAAACAGGGGTCTGTTTGGCCCATCCCTACTACCCAGCATTCTGATTCCTGTAGTTTGGGATGTCCTAATAAAAAGGATTTTGATCTACAGTGGTGTGTGGCCATGTCTTCTATTCTCATTGTGTGTGGAAGCGAGCTGAGGCAAGGACCCACTGGATCATTAGGCTTCCCAGTATCACCTGTAGCGGCGGGTTTTCTTGTTCCAGTGCCCTGTAGCTGCCACAGCTGACTGATAATTATGAAACCACTCCCATTGCACAGAGACACAGAGGAATAAAAAGTGATTTTTTCAAAATAACAAAAGGTTGGAATCTTCAATAAAGTTTGTTATAATCCTTGCAATGTACACAGATCACCCAGGGGGAATGTTTTTTTCTCAACAAAAGTGGTGTTACGCTTTAAAAAAATGGACCTCATCCAGCGTGCTGACTATCTCAGATGTCAAGCATGAGCTGAAAACCCTACATTATAGAGAAAAGCTCAAAAATTTATCTTTTTCCTTTAACCACCTCGCGCCCGCCCTATAGCCGAATGATGGCCGTAGAGCAGGCGCGTTCGTCCGGGAGGCCATCCCTGGACGTCCTAATGTTTACTTCCGCAATGCGCGCCGCCACTGGCGCGCATCACGGAAGTTCTGTGTTCGCCGTGTCCCCCGGGGACAGGCAAACACAGATCGCTGTAAACGGCCAATCACAGCGGCCGTTTACAGCGTGATCGGCGTGTCCAATGGGAGATGATCTCATATGTAAACATATGAGATCATCTCTCAGCGCCACTCTCCCTCCTCACACAGACAGTGTGAGAGGGGAGAGATGAACGGCTGCAGCGGCAGCCATTCTGCCTTGAGAAAAAAAAAGTAAAAAAAAAAGTGCCATCCTCCCCCAGCAGTGCCATCCTCCCCCAGCAGTGCCATCCGCCCCAGTGCCATCCTCCCCAGTGCCATCCACCCCAGTGCCACCTGCCCCCAGTGCCATCCACCCCAGTGCTACCTGCCCCCAGTGCTATCTGCCCCCAGTGCTACCTGCCCCCAGTGCTACCTGCCCCCAGTGCCACCTGCCCCCAGTGCCACCTGCTCCCAGTGCCATTTGTCCCCAGTGCCACGTATAAGTGCCATCTGTCATCAGTGTCATCAGTGCCACATAGTGCCACCTGTCATCAGTGCCACGTATTAGTGCCATCTGTCATCAGTGCCACGTATCAGTGCCATTTGTCATCAGTGCCACCTGTCAGTGTCACATGCCATCTGTTGTCAGTGTCACATGCCATCAATGCCACTTATCAGTGCCATCTGTCATCAGTGTCACGCGTCATCGGTGCCATGTATTAGTGTCATCTGTCATCGGTGGAACGTATTAGTGCCACATATTAGTGCCATCTGTCATCAGTGCCACGTGTCTTCAGTGCCACGTATTAGTGCCACGTGTCATCAGTGCCACGTATAAGTGCCACGTGTCATCAGTGCCACATATTAGTGCCATCTGTCATCAGTGCCACATATTAGTGCCATCTGTCATCAGTGCCACGTGTCATCAGTGCCACGTATAAGTGTCATCATTGCCACGTATCAGTGCCATCTGTCATCAGTGTCACGTGTCATTGTCCTGGTGCTTCAAAAGTGTAATAAATAGTCAACAAGTTAGATGTATAATTTATGTTCCTAGAACACATGATGGCGCTACCTGCATGTTGGGCCTCTCTATGTGGCCAGGCTGTGAAAAAGTCCCACACATGTGGTATTGTAATACTCAGGAGGAGTAGCCAAATTTTTTGGGGGGTATCATTTGTGGTATACACATGCCACGTGAGAGAAATAACCTATTACAATGACAATTTTGTGGAGAAAAAAAAATTAAAAATCTTAATTTTGCAAAGAATTGTGGGAAAAAATGACAACATCAAAAAGCTCACTATGCCTCTTACTAAATACCTTGGAAGGTCTACTTTCCAAAAAGGGGTCATTTGGGGGGTATTTGTACTTTCCTGACTTGTTCGGGTCACAAGAAGCGAGATAGGCCACCAGTACACAACTTTCACAAAGACCAAATAATATCCACTAATTTGGGTTATTTTTACCAAAGATATGTAGCAGTATAAATTGTGGCCAAAATTTATGGAGAAAAATTAATAATTTGCATAATTCTGTCACAGAAACAAAGAAATATGCGTTTTTTTTCAAAATTATCGGTCTTTTTTCATTTATAGCGCAAAAAATAAAAACCCCAGAGGTGATCAAATACCACCAAAAGAAAGCTCTATTTGTGGGAAAAAAAGGACAAAAAATTCATTTGGGTACAGTGTTGCATGACTGAGTAATTGTCATTCAAAGTGTGAGAGCACCGAAAGCTGAAAATTGTTCTGGGCAGGAAGGGTGTTTAAGTGCCCAGTAAGCAAGTGGTTAATCTCCTCCCAGAGCTTCCTACCAAAATGGCAAGCATTTATAGACCTTGCTCTACCCAACATGGAAAAGTTGGCCCTGCAGTCTTCCTTTTCCTTTATAGCTTCACCTCCTGTTGAAACTAAGTCAAATAAATAATTAGCTGTACCTTGCACCCTGCCTACTTACAAGTAATGTCATTTTTTAAATTATTATTATTATTATTATACAGGATTTATATAGCGCTGACAGTTTACGCAGCGCTTTACAACATTAGGGTAGACATTACAATACAATACAATTCAAGACAAGGGGAATCAGAGGGCCCTGCTCGTTAGAGCTTACAATCTAGGAGACATCAGACATCTTTAATCTTCTGGCTGCACAGTCACACCTCAGATGTTACCTTGGTCTCTTACCTTTACTTTGATTCCTTTTTTACTCCATCCCCAGCCCAACTCTTCTTCTTTTTTCTCCCTTTTCCCCTCTTTCTCAATTATGTTGACCTCAGCAAACTTTTTTGAAACTTGTAGTTAATTTGAGGCCTGCCATTGACTGCCCCAGCCCACTGGATTATAGTGGCCTAAGGGTTATTCCATTTACGTCTCTCAGGACCGATAGAACAATAAGTGAAATATTTGTGTCTATTTGTAAAGCTGAAATGTTACAATGGATTTTTTTCTGTATGAGTAGGTGTAAATTTTGTATTTTTATACCTTTGTAAAACGTAATAAACAGTGTATGAAAAAAAGTCTATCCTGAAAGATTATTGTATAAATATAAGCCCATACAAATATTGCTACCTTCTGCATCATATACAGTAAATAGTGAGTTTCAATGAGGTATCTATTAAGGTGAGCAGAATAAGAAGCCACTCCAGGTGGAGATAAAACAATAAACATTTTCATACAGATAAAGGCATATAAAATATTTCATGAGGCTTTTTGAATTAATACCATTTCACTATATATTTGTAAGCATGTGCAGGGCATACATTCATTTCTGTTAAACATGGAATCTAATGTTCTGCAGAGCTGAAAAGAACACTTTAACTATTATAATTCTGCATATGGAAGCAATCATCGTGGAATGATTTTGCACTGGTAAATTATGGTAGCCAACATTTTCTTCTTATCAGAGCTTAGTGAATATAGATCTAGGGTTGTAAGTGTTCAGTAAAAGAGAATTGTGAACAGATGTACTGCCTAGGGGAATAGACTTGGTGTTTCACACTTATTATTGGAGGCAGTTTTCTTTCTTCTTTTTTTTTTGCAAACCGCAGTCACTGTCCTTGAATGGTATGGTAGCAAATTGATCCCTATAATCAATGGAGGATAACATTTATGAGCCGATTGTTATTGCTGTATGTATAGTTGCTACCTCCTAAAGTATATCTGATCCCATTCAGTTTAAAATAGAAATGCAAGGCAAAACATTTGTGTGTGAATATATATGCATATATACAGTATAAACACAGTGCATATCTAGTATATATATGAAAAACATTATTAATGCCTTTTTTATTTTTTATTAATGAGCACATGATCTCTGTTCTCAGCTTCCTAAGAAGCTTAAAGAGTTGGGAGTGCAGACTGGGATGTGTGTCAGCACATATATAAGGACTGGAGTAAAGGCAGACTGTGCTCACAAGCAGAATGCAGAGAAGAAAGCTGACCACACTAGGATAGAATGGGATCTGCTGTGAAATACTATATCAAGAATTGTAATTATTACATGCCCGTGTTAACCACTTAAGGACCGGACCTCTTTTTCAGACTCGGTGTTTACAAGTTAAAAACATTTTTTTTGCTAGAAAATTACTTTGAACCCCCAAACATTATACATTTTTTTCCTAACACCCTAGAGAATAAAATGGTGGTTGTTGCAATACTTTCTGTCACACCGTATTTGCGCAGCGGTCTTACAAGCGCACTTTTTAAAAAAAAATACACTTTTTTGAATTAAAAATAAGACAACAGTAAAGTTAGTCCATTTTTTTTCATATTGCCAAATATATTGTTATGCTGAGTAAATTGATACCCAACATGTCATGCTTCAAAATTGCGCCCGCTCGTGGAATGGCAACAAAGTTTTATCCTTAAAAATCTCCATAGGTGACGTTTAAAAAATTCTACAGGTTGCATGTTTTGCGTTACAGAGGGGGTCTAGGGCTAGAATTATTGCGCTCGCTCTACTGATCATCGTTTGAACATCGTTTTCAGATGCTGGCCCTACTTATGTATGCGTTCACTTCTGCATGCGAGCTCGGCGGGACGGGGCACGTTTAAAAAAAATGTGTTTTCCTATTTATTTTACCTTTTATTTTTTTATTTTTACACTGTTTTAAAAAGAAAAAAAGTGTCAATTTAATTCCTATTACAAGGGATGTAAACATCCCTTGTAATAGAAAAAAGCATCACAGGACCTCTTAAATATGAGATCTGGGGTCAAAAAGACCTCAGATCTCATATTTGGATTTAAATGCAAAAAAAAATAAAAAATTGTCATTTTGAAAAAATGACATAAAAAAAATGTGCCGTTAAGAAGTATGGGCGGAAGTGATGTTTTGACGTCGCTACTGCCCTGCTATGGTATGGAGACAGTTGGGGGCCATCTTCCCCTCACTTGTCTCCATACCTAGCCATGACAAGGACGCAGCAGGAGGAGGGTCCACTCTTCCGCCACCAATAAAAGTAATCTTGCGGCGAATCCGCCACAGAGACCACTTTTATCTTGTAGCCGACCGGCGGCCAAACACGGGGATATGGGGGTTATGGCAGCTAGCTGCTGCCATAACAACGATATCCATCCCCAAATTAGGGATGTAGGTCAGCGAGTGTTTAAACAGAGGCAGAAAAATTGGGCCTTTGGTGGTAGTTGTGGTGGTGCCACAACACTGTAACCCCTTACAGATACCGTTTGTTGGGTGCAGGAATGAGCCCTGCATTGAAATATTATATCAAAAATTGTAATTACACGCCCCTGTTAAACAGGGGAGAAAAAATTGGGCCTTGGGTGGTGGTGGTGGTGCCCTAAACCAAAAATACTGTTGGAAGCTAGCATCATCAAGATTGAGGAGGAATAGGATAGTCAGCATAGGCAGTCTTCAAGGGATTCCAAATCCATAGCAAATTCAATCAGTTACATCAGCATCAGATGATTCATTTTTATGAATGTGAGCCTATCAACTGAGTCTGTGGACAGGTGCACTGTTTGATCCGTTACAAACCCTCCAGCAGCACTGAATGTGTGTTCATAAAGCACGCTGAATGCAGGACAGGCCAGTAGCTCAATTGCATATTGAGTAAGTTCTTGCAAGTGGTTCATCCTTAAGACCCAGTTACCTAGTGGATTGTCCTTAGATATTCCTGCACCATGTAATGCAGATGCTGGCAATAGTTGCTTGAACTGATCAGACCTTGGCGCTGAGGACTCTAAAATAGTTTAAAGGCATTGGTCAGCCAGCCACCTTCTCCACCACGTTGTCCAGCACCAGGAAATTGTAACCTACCAGGGTCTGAAAATGCATTGCACAAATCTTTCTTTAAGGCTTCCTTAAGATGTTTCATCCTCTGCTCCCTCCGTAAAGTCAAGATGAGTTCTGCAACCTTACCCTTGTAAGGTGGATCAAGAAGTGTTGCCAGCCAGTAATGATCCCTCTCCTTGATACCATGAATCCTAGGGTCCTTTTGCAGGCTTTGCAGAATCTGGGAGGCCATGCAATGTAAGTTTGCAGAGGCATTTGATTCTGAGTCCTCTGGGTCACTAAGAATCACATGATCTGTAACTACCTCCCAGCCACATACAACTCCTTGGGTTCCTGGGGACTGAAAACAATTGCTTGAAGACTGCTGCTGAGTGTTATCCTCTACATCAATGCTGACACAACCCTACTCGACCTCCTCTTCTTCCTATGTGTTTGGTGGGCCCACAGAAATGCTATCTGGATAAAGGGGGCCTTAAGAGGTAAGGAAGTCCTCCTCTTCCTCCCTCTGATCTGCCTCAAGTGCCCTGTCCATGATTCCACGAAGAGTGTGCTCCAACATGCATGCATTGTCACTGCTCACAATCCTTGTGGCCTCCTCAAATGGTGACAGGATAGTGCATGCATCCTTGATCAGTAGCCACTGGCATGATAAAAAGCAGCCAAGTTCATCTGACCCTGTCCTGGGGCCATACTCGCACAGCTACTCATTGATGGACCTCTGTTATGTGTGTAGCTGCTGCAGCATTTTAAATGTTGAGTTCCACCTGGTGGGAATGTCACAAATGAGGCGGGCAGGTAGCATTCCCTTTGAATGTCAGCCAGCCGAGCACTGGCATTGTATGACCGATTTAAATGACCACAGACTTTTTTAGCCTGCCTCAGGAGATCCTGTAAGCCTGGGTACCTGCTCAAGAACCACTGCACCACCAAATTCAGGACATGTGCCAAACATTGAACATGGGTCAATTGTCCCTGTCGGAGGGCAGGTGCCATTGTCGCATACAACCATTCTGGTTGAAGCTGGCATGGCGCCAACCACCTCTGAGCTTGCCCCTGTAGAGCTGACAGAATCTATGCCCCAGTGTGGCTCCTGTACCCTAGACAGACCAACTCAAGCACCACATGGCATTTTTTAGTCTGACTGCTTGCGTAGCCCCTTGAACGCTTATGGAGCACTGTTGGTTCAGAGGACAGATCTTCAGAAAAGGCCATAGAGGAAGAAGAAGAGGAGGGGGTGGAGGAGAGAGCTGTGACAGAATCATCACCACTAGCATTTTGGAGGTATGGTGGCAGAACAAGCTCCAACAACACTGAACGCTGTCCTGCATCCTTCCCAGCTGCCAGCAGAGTTACCTAGTGCGCCATGAAGGAAATGTAACATCCCTGCCCATGGATGAATCAGCAGTAATCTGCACCTTACTGCTGACTGCCCTGTCCAACGAGGCCAAAACATTGCCTTCCACATGCCGGTAGAGAGCCGGGAATGGCCTTCCGTGAAAAGAAATGGCATTTTGGAACCTGCCACTGAGGTTCAGCACATTCCATAAATTCATAAACAGGGGCAAAGTCTACCAGCTGAAAAGGTAGCAGTTGTAGTGCTAGCAATTTGGCCAAGCTAGCATTTAGATGCTGAGCATGTGGAAGACTAGGACAAATTTATTTTTACAGTTCAAAAACTGGGGTAGGGAAATTTGCCTGATAAAATCAGATGGTGGTGTACTGCTAGCAGATTGGCTGCAAGTACTTGGGACACCTATTGCTATACCATAATTCCTCTTAGTGCTGATGAATCATGCTGGCCATCAACCTGTCTAACCAAAACATTTCTCCCCCAAAAATTTGAATTTAATTAAAATTTCTTGATTTTGATCAAATGTTTTGCAAATCACACTCATCCCTACCCTTTACTATCTATGTAGTCAATAACATATGAATGAGGGGAAATAAACCCAACCGTAACAAAAGAAAAAAAAATCTGATATTTCTAGCTCTTCCCCATCCTCTACCAACTTAGTTTTCATTGTTAATAAGAAGAACATCAGTGAATGATCACTAGCAGAACATAAAAACTTAAGCTGAACTGGCTGTAGTTCCAGAAGAAGAAGGCTATTGTACTAGTCTACAAGAAGCTCAATATGGTACCATGGTCTACCAAGGATTATGATTTTATTGTTGACAGCAAGAGAACTTATAACAATATGCGTCATTTAGCTATACATCTTATAGTCACAGCTTAGAGGTAGCACACCAATGAGGTAGAAACATTTTATTTTTGTGTGTGTCTACCATAATGAAATATTCATGATTTACTCAGTCCATTTTAAACCAGTGTGGAAATTTGCCAGGACAGGTTTAGACAGAGAAATCATTTATTTTCTTTTTACAGTTTTTTTTATTTTTTATTTTGCTGCCTGGCGGTGTATACTATAATTTGGAGGGCACCTTCCCATGGTTTGATATGCATTGTAAAGAAATGATTTGGACTGAAAATCTAAATAATTACATCTCAAAATATGATGCATTTAGGGCACAATAATAGGCGGCTAACTATTCTGCTGGGCTCTTCAATATACAATTGAAATCATGAAATTTTAGTTAGCAGTGCATATAGTAGTCTTGGTGCAATGGACCAAATGTACTAGATATCATTTTTGAGCTGAAGAGGATATCTAGAGTGTCATTATTGTTTCTGCCTTTTCAGCATTCCTGGAAGCCGTCATACATCATTTGCTGTGCTCTAAGAAAAAGTCATTTAAAAAAAAAAAAGATGTAGAAAATTTAAACAGAATGTATGTAGATTGTAAACAAATTAGGATAAACCCTTTGAATGAATTAGGGGAAAAATAGGAATTGTCTGATGCACTAATTGTGAAAATGTTAACCACTTTTAAAAATGATATATGTTTATTCAAAAAATAAAAAGGCACAATGCAGTAACTTATAGCATTTATTTGAAAAACATACAGATGATTTAGAGTCATTTTTCCTGTGTGTTGATATTTGTTGCATTGCACATTTATTTTCAATGGCCCTTCAACTAATTTCCCCTCCAAAAAAGGCAGTGCATGTTTTCTGTATTATATGTGTTGCAGTGCAACAAAGGTTATGCGCAACTGTTTACTCCATGTGCATTGGGGAGCCATTGAAAAGCGCAAAATACTGCGCATATTCATCCACACCATCAAAAAGCAGGTCAACATGTGTACAAACACATGTTTTACTCCAACTTTAACGTGTTATTTTAAAAGTAGTTTTTAACGGCTTCAGGACCGTCCCATAGCAGATTTACTGCTACAAGGTTGCTCTACCTTGCAGGATCACATATATATACAGTAGCTCACAAACCCTTCACATGTTTGTAAATATTTTATTATATCTTTTCATGTGACAACACTGAAGAAATTACACTTTGCTACAATGTAAAGTAATGAGTGTACAGCTTGTATAACATTGTAAATTTTCTGTCCCCTCAAAATAACTCAACACGCAGCTATTAATGTCTAAACCGCTAGCACCAAAAGTGAGTACATCCCTAAGTGAAAATGTCCAAATTGGGTCCAAAGTGTTAATATTTTGTGTTGTCACCATTATTTTCCAGCACTGCCTTAACCCTCTTGGGCATGGAGTTCCACAGAGCTTCACAGGTTGCCACTGGAGTCCTCCTCCACTCCTCCATGATGAAATCACGGAGCTGGTGGATATCATTTCTTCAGTTTTGTCACATGAAAAGATATAATAAAATATTTACAAAAACGTGAGGGGTGTACTCACTTTTGTGAGATACTGTATTTGGGTTTCTGCACTTCCGCCTGTAGGGGGCGCACACGCACACAGCCGATGGGCTGCTTCTGCTGGTATTAATCACAGCAGAAGCTGATCTGCGGGTGGCGGGCACTGGCTGTCCACTGGCACCTGCCTATCATTGGTAAAACACAGAGAACGTAGATCTGCCTACATAAACAAGGCAGATCTCTGTTCTCACAGGAGGGAAGGTATGGATTTTGTGTTTCTGCAAAGCAGGGAATAAAATCCATCACTTCCCTTAATAAAAGCAGCAAACATAGTACACAAAAACACTAACTAGACACAAAGTTAACCCTGTGATTGCCCTAGATGTTTAACCCCTTCCCAGCCAGTGTCATTAGTACACTGCCAGCACATATTGTTTTTTTTTTTTTTTCATAAAATTTTTATTGAGAAAAGAAAAGGGTACATTACAAATGTACCAGAATTGCAGTCTTGTCGTGGGTGGCTACCCAGTAGTGGAGGGGGTTGCGGTGGGCCATTGGCCATTGTAGATAAAAGAGTGTTCACCAAGGTGAGCTTGTTCCTGAGGAGTAAGTTGCGATTTCACAAAAGAGTCCCATCTGCTGTGGAAGCACTGAACGGCCTTTTTGTGGGCTAGATTAGCATTAATTTTGTCTCGGAATAGGAGATGCAGGAGGTCTCTGTTAACCTGCGCGACTGAGGGTGGAACAGTAGATGTCCAATTGGCTAGTATGGCCCGTCTTGCCATCAGGAGGCATATCAAGGCCCATTCTTTGTCTCGTGGGCCAGAAACTTTCGACCAGGGAAGTAGTGTGGCATCCCAATATCCAAAAATAAGAAGTAAAGGGTCTTTGGGTAGCTTCAGCAGTGTGATCTTAAAGATGAAAGCCAGGATTTGGTCCCAGAACGCCGAGATAAAGGAGCAAGTCCAGTAGCGATGCGCGAGAGAGGGCTTAGGTTGTTGGCATAGAGGGCATAGTGAAGACGGAGTGGAGTGGGGTTGTTTGGCATGGAGAAAGGGGATGTGTGCCCGGTGGGCGATTTTGAGTTGTGTTTCCCTCCAGGATTCATTGGGAACCAAGTTGTAGACTGTGCGAAGACCTTGAAGGATCTTGTCCACCATGTCGTCGTTCGGGAAGTCTTTTGCCCAATTAGACACTGATGAGGAATCCAAGGGAGGCGTCGTTTGGATGAGTAGAGGCTTATAGATATCCGAGATTTTGTATGAGTCCTTCTGTATAAGGGTCTCGAGGAATGACGATGTGAATCTCGTGGATGCATCTCTGCAGGTGTTGCGGAGAAAGCTGAGACATTGGCCATGATGAAACGAGGAGGTTGCGGTGAGAGAGAATCGAGTAGCTAGAGTATGAAAAGGTAGAGCCTGGCCAGTAGCAGGATCACAAAGGGAGAAGAAGGTGGAAAGACCCTTTTGCCGCCAGGAGTCATAGGGATTATGTTCCAGACCTGGAGAGAAGCTCGGGTTGCCTTGTATCTGGAGAAACTTTGAAATGAAAGGAGAGAGTCGGAGGCTTTTCCTTACCTCCCTCCATGCTATAGCAGTGTCTCTCAGCAGAAGGTTATGTTGATATGGTGTTGGTAGAGATTTCCACTTACAGTGTAGAAGGGCTGTTAGAGAGTAGGGGTGGACCATCGCGGCCTCCAATTGGTAGTTAGAGCATTTGGATTTTTGGGTTATCCAGTCCAGACCTACCCTTAAAAGACAAGCAAGATTATACATTCTAAGGCTTGGGAGACTAATACCGCCCTCGGTCCTGGGAAGATGGAGTTTTGAGAGAGCTATGCGTGGTCGTTTGTTTCGCCATATAAATTTTGAGATCGCAGAATTCAGTAATTTGGAGTCTTTGTGTCTTAGCAGTAGGGGTATTGTCTGGAGAGGATATAACAGGCGAGTGAAACTGACCATTTTCACCAAATGACATCTTCCCAGGAGTGAGAGGGGCAGATCCATCCAGTTGTCTAATTCCTGAGTGATTTTAGCAAAAAGTGGGGGGTAATTCAGGTGGTAGAGAGAGGACGGGAGTTTCCCTATTTTGATTCCCAAGTAAGTGATATGTGACTTGGCCGTAGTAAAGATGGATTTTTGAACCCAGGCAGGTGGGGGGAGGGATCCTAAGGGCATAATCTTGCTTTTGGAGTAGTTTATGCGCAACCCTGAGCATTTTCTGAATAAATCAAAAGTGTATTTTATTGTGGGCATATCTGCGGAAGGGTCAGCGGAGAAGATGAGGACATCATCCGCAAAGAGGGACGTCCTCAACTCTTGGTTCCCTATTCGAATGCCATGCAGCGGGGCAACTGTTAAGAGATATCTAGAGAGTGGTTCCAGAGCTAAGTTAAAGAGGAGTGGGGAGAGGGGGCAACCTTGTCTCGTGCCTTTGTGAAGGCGAAATTCATCGGAGAGGAGGCCAGCGGCTACCAGCCTAGCCGCCGGTGAGGTGTACATGGAGTTTATTAGATGAAGGAAAGGGCCAGAGAATCCCATTTTACGTAAGACCATGGCGAGCCAATCAAAGTTTACATTGTCAAAAGCCTTTTCGGCATCAAGAGTGATAATGGCATAATCCCCCCTTGGATGGCATCTGGCGTGTTCTAGCACCATCATCACCTTTCTAATATTCATCGTCGCCGTTCTGCCCTTCACAAAGCCAGATTGGGCTGGATGGATCAGAAAAGGGACGATGTCAGCCAGTCTCGTGGCTACAATTTTAGAGAGAATCTTAACATCAAGATTTAGTAGTGAAATGGGTCTGTACGAACCTGGTTCCTGGGGGTCTTTCCCTTTCTTTTCTAATAGTTTAATTATGGCCTGATTGCCCGTGGGAAGGTAAGAGCCACCAGACCACATACGTTGATAGACACTATGAAGAGTGGGTGCCAGGAGAGGATGCAGTGATTTGTAGAATTCGCCTGTCAGACTGTCTGGGCCTGGCGCTTTAGAGGAGGCTAACTGTCGTATCGTGGTAGTGATTTCTAAAAGAGAGATAGGGGCATTGAGGGTTTCTAATTGGGAGGGAGATATTGGAGTCAGAGTCACTTTATTCAGGAAGTCGCCCGCCATGGGTTTGTCAATGGGATCGGCGGCATATAGCGTCGAGTAATAGCGCAGCATGGCAGCGTTTATGCCTTTTTGCGTGTTCGTGACAAAACCATCCGGCTCACGGATGGAGGGGATAATGGTCGGGCGATAGGTTCCCTTGATAAGGCGGGCTAGAAGCTTACCCGCCTTATTTCCAAATTTGTGGAGAGTGGCGTCTAGGTATGCTTTCTTGGTCGATTCCACGGTGTCTGCCCAGGTGTCAAAGGACTGTTTGGCTAGTTGCCAAGCAGCCCGGTTTTCGGGGGAGTCTTGTGCATACAATGCACGTTGAGCCATGTGGAGTCTGGAGCTGGAGGAGTCGTAGTTGAGGTGAGCATGTTTCTTAAAGGACGACGCATACGAAATGATGCGGCCTCTGAGAAAAGCTTTCCCTGCATCCCAGAATAAGTTCGGGTCGTCAGCGTGCGGTGCATTAGTTTGCGTGTAAAACTGCCATTCTTTAGTGATGTAAGTTTGAAAATCCGCGTTGCGTTGGAGAAAGGAGGGGAAACGCCAAATCTAGGGTTAGGATGTATGTCTGGGGTCTCAAGGGATAAGGATATGGGGGCGTGATCAGAAATGGCTATATCATGTATCTCTGCTTCTGGGATTAGTGGAAGTAGATCATCAGAGCAGAAAAAATAATCTATTCTGGTAAAGACATGATGTGGGTGTGAGTAAAAGGAAAATTCTCTATCAGTCGGGTGGTGAAATCGCCATATGTCCCAAAGGTGGAGGATTTCCATAGTTGCTGCAAGTACCGTGGGGTTTAAAGAAGTAGGGACCGAGGTGGGGCGTAGTCGTGTGGATTTGTCATCAATCTGGTGGACGACAGAGTTAAAGTCGCCCCCAATAATCTGAGGAAGGTGTGGGTGGCGTAGAAGCCAAGTGGTCAGCATATTGAAAAAGTCCTTCGTAGGACTATTAGGGGCATACACGTTGGATATTGTCAGTTCCCTTGTCCCAATGAGGACGCGGATAGTGAGAAGTCTGCCCTGGTCGTCCGAGTCTGTGGATAAGAGTTTAAAGGGGAGACATTTGTGAATGAGAACAAGGACTCCTGCTTTGCGGCCTAGAGCCTCAGAGCCCACAACTGTGCCCACCAAGAGTTTCCTCATCCGAGCAAAGTCGGGTGAGGAAAGATGGGTTTCCTGAAGTAGCGCTATGTCTGTGTTCAGTCTTTTAAGATGGCGAAGGACCTTCATCCTTTTAGAAGGAGAACGAAGGCCCTTCACGTTCCACGAAATTATCCGTAGCATTGTGAGGATATATTAGGGAGATGTTGTAAGGGTATTGTAGATGCTAAGACAGCGAGGCCTGGGTGAGCAAGATAGCTAAAAACTGCTGAGGACCTAGTTTCCTCAGGCCTATGAAGGGGATCAGTGCATGGGCTCATAACATCAACGGGCCTTAAGGGGAGAAGGAGAGACAAACGGGGGGAGGGGGAGGACGGGTATGTGTACCAACAGTAAATGGAACAAAAATTAACATACGCATTAACCAACTTCGCTTTTTTCGGCATGGGGGTCACCGTGAGGATCAGCTCCCAGAACCAGCCCTGTGTCTCAAGTGAGGGTTTCCGCCCTTCAAATGATAAATATAGGATAGTAACAGCGGCCATAGAGAATTGGAGCGTGGGTGTAGGTCCGCACAATGGCGCCCAGGGGAGGAAGACATGAGCATACAAATAGTAGAAACAACATCTAAGGTATCAATAAAGACAAACTAAACCGTATCATAAAACTGTAGCAAAGGAATAGCACCTGAGAACAGCAGAGGTTTCAGGCCATAATGGACCTTGATGTCGCTGGGGATAAACCCATAACCATAGAACTTTTGTCGAACAGTACCTGAGAGGTGTGGACAGTCCAGGAAGGAGAGTCCAAAAACAGTTCACCTGGAGTAGGTCGGGTGGGGGCCAGGAAAGGCCTTCCGGGAGAGAAACGAGAGTGTGCCAGGGGGGGGCACCGTCAAATGCTTCGCCCCTCAGCGGGCAGTTAGGCCATGTTGTGTTGGGCCGGAAGCCCTAAACCGCTTGGGAGAGTCTTTCCGTGGGCTCCGTTGATCCAAGGCTCGGTTGATTGGTGGGGCTTTGGGTGCGGGACTGAGATGCGAGCCCGAGCGGGAAGATTTCAAGAAGGATGCCGCCTCCTCAGGATCATGAAAAGAGAGTTGTTCCCCGGCGGGTGTTTTGATCCGCAGAACGGCTGGGAATGCCAGGGTGAACTGGAATTGGCGTTGATGAAGTTCTGCGCAGATGTGCTGAAAAGCCTTACGTTTCTTAGAAACGTCTGCCGAGTAGTCAGCAAAGATTAGGATTTTGATGCCATCAATCTGTACAGATCTGGATTGACGGTACTTTTGCAGTATGGCGGCCTTGTCGGAGTAGTTGAGGTATTTGGCGATTATCGGCTGCGGTGATTTGCGTTCTGAATTAAAGGCTCCCACTCGGTGTGCGCGTTCCACTGTGTAAGGGCCTCCCAGACCCAATGCCTCAGGAATGCGGCGGGCACAGAAGTCAGACAAGGCAGATGAGGGAAGCGATTCGGGGAGTCCTACAAACCGCAGGTTGCTCCTCCTGGACCTATTTTCGAGGTCGTCGAGTTTTTCCAGAATGAACTTGTTTTCGTTCTGTCTTGGGCATGTTCAAAGGATTGCGTCTGGTAGAGTTCATCTTCAAGATTTGATATACGGTGTTCTGCTTCATTTAATCTGGAAGCATGTTCCCCTAGCTGGGCTTGGATCTTTTGCATGCCTGCGCTGACAGCCTTTTCTACTGATGCTGCAATCATAGGGGAGAGAAGAGCAGCCACAGCTTGAGCCAGAACCTCAGTGTGGTGGTCCTGCAATGGCTGATGTATGTGAGGCTGCTGCACGTGCAGAGGTATTGCAGGGCCAGAGATTTGCGGCGATGCATGGGGTTGTGGAGACAAGGAGTCCCTCTGGGTAGAGTGCGTAGCTGACTGATCGCCTACCTCCATGGCCGGGGCCGTCTCCGCTGGATAGGCCGCGCAGGCCGGTTCCGTGTAGGCCGAAGCCGGGGCCTCGATTTGCGGCGGGGCCGACCCCGCGGTTGCGGCCGCATAGGATCCCGGCCCGGTTTTTTTCCACGAACCGGTCCATCGCGCGGTCGGATTCGTGGAGAGGGTCGCAGGGAGCTTTTTAAGCGAAAAACGCCGACTTTATATGCCGTTTTGTAGGGCGGTCTGCGGGAGCTGTGAGGAGAAACAGCTACTCCATGCGGCGCCGGAACCGGAAGTGTCCATATTGTTTTTTTAAACAAAGAATCCATCACATATTGTTAACACTGATCACTATATTAGTGTCACTGGTTTCCGCAAAGTGTCAAAAGTGTCAGTTAGTATCTGATTGTTTGCCGCAATATCACAGTCCCACTATAAGTCTCTGATCTACATCATTACTAGTAGGGATGAGCTTCGAGTTCGAGTCGAACTCATGTTCTACTCGAACATTGCCTGTTCGCCTGTTCAGCGAACAGTGAACAATTTGGGCTGTTCGCAGCAAATTCGAAAAGCCGGAACACCCTATACAAGTCTATGGGAGAAATCTAAAGTGCTCATTTTAAAGGGTAATATGCAGGTTACTGTCCTAAAAAGTGTTTGGGGACCCGGGTCCTGCCCCAGGGGACATGGATCAATGCAAAAAAAAGTTTTAAAAACGTCCGTTTTTTCAGGAGCAGTGATTTTAATAATGATTAAAGTGAAACAATAAAAGTGTAATATTCCTTTAAATTTCGTAGCTGGGGGGTATCTATAGTATGCCTGTGAAGGGGCGCATGTTTCTGGTGCTTAGAACTGTCCCTGCACAAAGTGTCATTTGTGCAGGAAAAAAAGTCTTTTAAAATCACTTGCGGCTAAATTGTCGGGTCTCCGTAATACAGAGAACACTCAATGAGTGTTCTCTGTATTAGCCGACAATTCATTCATTCATTGATTAAAAAAAAAAAAAAAAAAAAAGCGTGGGGGTTCCCCTAAATTCAATCAAAAGGCCCTTCAGGTCTGACATGGATATTAAGGGGAACCCCGTGTCAAATTTTAAAAAAAAAATTGACGTGGGGGTCCCCCCAAATATCCATACCAGACCCTTCAGGTCTGATATGGATATTAAGGGGAACCCCGCATCAAATTTTAAAAAAAAATTGATGTGGGGGTCCCCCTAAATATCCATACCAGACCCTTTATCCGAGCACGCAACCTGGCAGGCCGCAGGAAAAGAGGGGGGGACGAGAGAGCGGCCCCCCCTCCCTCCTGAACCGTACCAGGCCACATACCCTCAACATTGGGAGGATGCTTTGGGGGTCTGTGACCCCTCAAAGCACCTTGTCCCCATGTTGATAAGGACAAGGGCCTCATCCTCACAACCCTGGCCGTTGGTTGTGAGGGTCTGCGGGCGGGGGGCTTATCAGAATCTGGAAGCCCCCTTTAACAAGGGGACCCCCAGATCCCGGCCCCCCCCCTGTTTGAAATGGTAAGGGGGTACAAAAATACCCCTACCATTTCACAAAGAAAGTGTCAAAATGGTTAAATAAGACAAACACACTTTTGAAAAATTCCTTTATTAAAAATAAAAAAAATAAAAAAAAAATTCCAGCGGTGCTAATCCACTCTTGCTATCCAGTGACGGGTCTCCGGGGTCCAGCGATGGATGATCATATCCAGCGACGGGGGATCTCTCAGTCCAGCGCTGTCCATACATGCTTCTTCTGTCTCCGCTCCGGAGACACTGCAGAGAGCCGAGCGCTGACATTTCTTATATTGGGAGGGCGGGGCCGCCCGTCACCTGACCCCGCCCCTCTGACGCAGGAGAGGGAAGCCAGGGGTTCCCCAGTGACGTGTGGGTGACCCCGCCCCCTCTGATGTAACGGAAACCTGCGTTACATCAGAGGGGGCGGGGTCACCCACACGTCACTGGGGAACCCCTGGCTTCCCTCTCCTGCGTCAGAGGGGCGGGGTCAGGTGACGGGTGGCCCCGCCCTCCCAATATAAGAAATGTCAGCGCTCGGCTCTCTGCAGTGTCTCCGCAGTGGAGACAGAAGAAGGAGGTATGGACAGCGCTGGACTGAGAGATCCCCCGTCGCTGGATATGATCATCCATCGCTGGACCCCGGAGACCCGTCGCTGGATAGCAAGAGTGGATTAGCACCGCTGGAATTTTTTTTTATTTTTTTTTATTTTTAATAAAGGAATTTTTCAAAAGTGTGTTTGTCTTATTTAACCATTTTGACACTTTCTTTGTGAAATGGTAGGGGTACTTTTGTACCCCCTTACCATTTCAAACAGGGGGGGGCCGGGATCTGGGGGTCCCCTTGTTAAAGGGGGCTTCCAGATTCTGATAAGCCCCCCGCCCGCAGACCCTCACAACCAACGGCCAGGGTTGTGAGGATGAGGCCCTTGTCCTTATCAACATGGGGACAAGGTGCTTTGAGGGGTCACAGACCCCCAAAGCATCCTCCCAATGTTGAGGGTATGTGGCCTGGTACGGTTCAGGAGGGAGGGGGGGCCGCTCTCTCGTCCCCCCCTCTTTTCCTGCGGCCTGCCAGGTTGCGTGCTTGGATAAAGGGTCTGGTATGGATATTTAGGGGGACCCCCACGTCAATTTTTTTTTTTTATTTGATGCGGGGTTCCCCTTAATATCCATATCAGACCTGAAGGGTCTGGTATGGATATTTGGGGGGACCCCCACGTCAATTTTTTTTTTTAATTTGACACGGGGTTCCCCTTAATATCCATGTCAGACCTGAAGGGCCTTTTGATTGAATTTAGGGGAACCCCCACGCTTTTTTTTTTTTTTTTTTTTTTAATCAATGAATGAATGAATTGTCGGCTAATACAGAGAACACTCATTGAGTGTTCTCTGTATTACGGAGACCCGACAATTTAGCCGCAAGTGATTTTAAAAGACTTTTTTTCCTGCACAAATGACACTTTGTGCAGGGACAGTTCTAAGCACCAGAAACATGCGCCCCTTCACAGGCATACTATAGATACCCCCCAGCTACGAAATTTAAAGGAATATTACACTTTTATTGTTTCACTTTAATCATTATTAAAATCACTGCTCCTGAAAAAACGGCCGTTTTTAAAACTTTTTTTTGCATTGATCCATGTCCCCTGGGGCAGGACCCAGGTCCCCAAACACTTTTTAGGACAGTAACTTTCATATTACCCTTTAAAATGAGCACTTTAGATTGTGAACGTTCGAGTCCCATAGACTTTAATAGGGTTCTAAAGTTCACACGAAGTTTAGGTCTGTTCGCAGGTTCTGGTGCGAACCGAACAGGGGGGTGTTCGGCTCATCCCTAATTACTAGTATAAACAAAAATATATATAAATTCCATAAATATATACCATAGTTTGTAGACGCTACAATGTTCACATAAACCAAACAATATACGCTTATTGGGATTTTTTACCAAACATATGTAGCAGATACATATTGGCCTAAAATTAGGAAGACATTTTTTTTTTTATTGGATATGTTTTATAGCAGAAAAACTGTTTGTTTGTTTTTAAATTGTCAGTCTTATTGGTAATCAGATACCACCAAGAGAAAGCCTTATTTGTGGGGGAAAAAATGCATGCATTTTATTTGGGTACAGTGTCACGTGACTGCGCAATTGTTAGTTATAGTAACGCAGTGCTGTATCCCAAAAATGGCCTTGTCATGATGGGGGATAACTGTTTCAGAGGGCAAGTGGTTAATATTTTTAAATCTGCAGCTTTTTTTTTTAACAATACGTTTTATTGAAAAAATATAAGGTACATCCGTCTTGCAAACTGTTATGACATACAGAAAGTCAAAAGGTAAAGGGATACCCCACTTTTAAGTACACGATGAGGTTTATTTACTAAAGCTGGAAAGTGCAAAATCAGGCTTGCTTCTGCATAGAAACCAATGATCTTCTAACCCCAACTTGTTCAATTAAGCTTTGGTAATAAAACCTGCAAGCTCATTGATTTCTATGCAGAAGTGAGCCTGATTTTGCACTTTCCAGCTTTAGTAAATATACCCCATTGTGTAATTAAAAGTGGGGTATGCCTGTATTATCAATGAACAGATAATGAAAACTGAACTTCGGATGTATTAATTATCATACATCTACCAGATGTTAACCTTTAATTAATCTAAAACATATATAGAGAGGTTATCGTTAAGGTGCCATAATATTGCAAGAGGAGCTGAAATATAACTCATCTGTTATCTCAACAAAAAACTAAAGTGTCCCATATGGGAACCAGAGAAGAATGAAAGGATAGATAGAAATTGAATGGATGAAAAGGGGTAAGAGAGAGAGAGAGAGAGAGAGAGGTAGTGGACTCTAAAAGAAAGAAATGGTCAAAAAAGAGGGATTTGTTTCGATCCATCGAGATTATAAGTAGGTAAAGTGTACAAGTGGCCAAAAGGTTGGAGGAGTACCCATAGCTTAGTGTCCTTTGTAAAGAGATGAAATATGTGCTGTTTGAGAGTCTCTAATTGCAGTGTTTAGATTGGTTTCCGCCACCCGTCACTTGACTTACCAGACGTAAATAAATTGTTCACTTTGCAAAGATAGTTGCACTTTGCACATTGCACTTCCATCATCTAATCATGCGCAAACAAAAATGTTTTTCTTTTTTCTTGCATTTGTTTGGGTATTCTCTGCAAGTGAAACTTTAACACATTCACTAAGCTCTGGTGCAAATTCTCTTGCAAAGTGAACAGCTTATTTGCCTTTAGTAAATCAACCACATTGTGTTCTTGCATTGTCACCCTGTTATGCGAGCTTCCAATGGTGACTACAAGTTGTTATTTCAAAACAAGTTACACAGACATGGTCGCTTTTGCCACAATCAGGAAACTCACCCTACGAAATGTCATGCAGCCATCACTGGAGTGCATGCATGTAGACAGGAAGTGACTGCAATGTAGCTGAGGTCCTTATGGAGCATGGATCATTCACCCACCTTCCAAATAGGACAGATCAAGTCAGTTATAATTTAATGAGGCAGTGCACCCATGCGGACATAAACTAAGCCATTATTTTGGATTGTTAGAATTCCTATTTGGCCATTCAGTCATTGACACCGTCAGCAAATGTGGGTGAGGAACCTGGAAGTCAACTGGTATAGTCACTTTACTACATCGCCAAGATTATACAGTAAGCAATAAGGTCAAAATTAGTGTCAATTAAATATATTTCCCTTTTCCCTAGTTTTCACCTATCTAGAAGAGGGAGGACATCGTCAAAATCTTGGAGAATGACGAGTATCCCAAATCTAGTGAGAACATGATCTTGAACTGTGGCTCAGCTTTCCTTGAGAGATTTTGAGTACTCAGCATTTCCTGAGATCTCACTGGAAGCAGTTTGAAGCCATTGTTTGCAACATACTGTAGAAGTAAGGGACAAGGAATATGACCTGGGAATGTATAGATAGGCAACTCCTATCCTCATATTGATTAGTGGTTCCAAATTAATAATAACTACTGCAGTAGGGAACAGACACAAAAGATACGCAGGGCATCTTTCCAAATAACTGTTCTGCTTTATTATGACGCAATTGAAGGTTTTTATACACATGATTACGTAGGTATCACATTAATATTACGATTGTATGTTTATGGTAACAAGGGGCATAACGTGGGCAGACTAATTCTAATCAGGACTCGAAATAATGCAAATATGTAATGAAAACATTATTAGTGCCATGTGTACAGTGAGGGCAGTGTGCAATACAAGTCAAAATGGAATACAGAACTTACAAATTTCCTTTACAAAATATATGTACTATTTTTTTCTTTTAGTTTACTGCAAGGTCCACTTTGTGCTGTAAAGCAATTTAAAGTGGTAGCAAACTCATTAAAGGAAAAAAATCCTCCTGCAAAGCAATGTTATAATGTGCTAGTAAGCATCACATACTAGCACATTATGTGAAACTTACATTAAATGAAGCCCTCCAGTGGGGCACTGTCACAGCTGACAGGGCTTCCAATCTAACCAGATCTTCCTTCTGGGTTGGCGGGCTCTGTTCCTTTGAATGGAGGAGGCGTGATGGCATCACTCCCATGAATTTGTGAGGGAGTCGCTGTTCATGGCACAGGGCTCTGAAGGAATGGCACAGTATGCCGTCACCAGTGGCTTCACAAGCAAATATCTCCTAAAAGATGCACATTTAGGAGATATTTACTGTACCTATAGGTAAGCCTTATTATAAGCTTACCTATTGGTAAAAATCAGCCAAAGGAGTTTACTCCCAATTTAAGATGAAATACTTTATGTGCTACTACATTCTAGAGAATCAAGAAGGAAGTATTTAAATTTGTGTGTAATCTGTAATGAGCACAATGGGGCAAGCACAGGGGTAAATCAAAATCTATCTGGAAAATGCTTGAATTGTCCAATTGACTTTAACCAGTTCCAGCCCAGCCTATAACAAGATGATATCAATAGGAACCTTGTCGATTCTGGTGGACACCATATGATGTCCTCCCGGATTGCGTCCTGTGCAGTGGCATGGACTGTCACTGGCTGCTTCCATCAGACACAGCCGATGACTGATCACTGCACCGGCCCACTTGCTGGTGACCACTGTAACTAATTACAGCAGGTCACATGACAGCTGTAAACAATGGATGGCTTCCTTTCAAGCCATCCATTGTATACAATTGTGTTACTAGCTTTTATAGGTCAGTGTAATCACATGGTTCAGACTGGGCCAATCACAGCCCATCTGTACCATGTGATTAGCTCTGGCCAATCAAAGCTAATCATAACAAAACTAACTGAATGAGTCTACTTCATTCAGTAAAATGCTTGCATATAGCAATGAAATTCATTGCTATATGCAAACATAATGAGTAAAAAAAAATAATTCCCAAGAGTAGTAAAGTGTTACTATTGCTCTGGTCAAAGTGTATTATAAAAAAGAAAAAATATATAATAAAAAATATTTTTCTTTCCGTACTGTCACCAGTCAGACTTTCTGATCACCGCCACACCCATTATATGAAGACCCCATACTGCAGTGGTGACAGTATGTTAAAAACAAAAAAAGGAATTAAATTTTTTAATTTTTCAAAAACTTATGACAAAAAAAGATAACTCTTACTAAATATCTTGGACTCGCTACTTTCCAAAAAGGGGTCATTTGGGGGATATCTGTACTGTCCTGACATTTGTGGACCTCATAAAATGAAGTAGGCTGTCAGTACATCAGGATTAATCAACACATGGGCAAAATGGGAAATTTAAAATATATTCAGTATGAAAAAAATATCTAGCTTGTCTATGTAACTTCTTTAAAGGGAATGTATATTGTTTTTTAATCAAGTAATAATTCATATCAATCTTTCATTTTTCCATAGGCAGGTGGAGCTTCATACTCTCTTTCACATTTTTCTGTTTCTTCATACCATGTTTAAAACTGACCCCAAGCCATTATAGTTATCCTTTATAGCCAAACTGCTTTTAAACACCTGCTTGACAGAAATTACTAGTCTTGTAAATGTTATTGCATGCAGAGGTGTTTGAAATATAAAAGACATCTAACTGGAAAGAAGATGTAAACCACAAAACGATGGCTTTTTTTTTTTTCTGTAATATACTTTTTTCCCTTTTCATCATTCTTAAAGAATCTCAGTGCTGGTCACCTCAAGCTTCTTTCAGCCACTTCCTGCTGTCTACATAAACTTGCTCCAGCTTTGGCTGCACATCATTGTTCTAGTCTGGCTACCTGATAGTGACCTGCAAAACAAGTGTCAGCAAAACTGCTTATAATCTCCACTGCACAAATACTGTGACTACACTTGCCTGAAAACAACTATAAAAAAAAAAAAAAAGTTAAAACATGGATGAGATTTTAGTTCAATTTAAAATTTTTTAAATGTAGCTTATTGCCACGATAAATTGATAGATTCTAGATATCTGTGAAATAAAATGTGTTTACGTTCACTATAACCAGCTAGCAAATTCTGACACTTCTCTATCATGAGACAGGAATACTTCAAAGCCTATATACCCTAAGGCTTCTTCATTTAGACGTGTGGCCGGGGGGGGTGAAAGTGCTAGGTTGAGCTGCTTTTTTTACACCTGCCAAACACCCCCTTAAAGTAGTTGTAAACCTCAGTCATGGAATCTGAGCAAAGCACATATACCTTCAGCATTTACTTATCTCTCTTCAAAGCTCTAAGTGTAGTTTCTCAGTGGTGCTTCGTTCCTCTGTTATCAGTATGTGTCACTTCTAAAAAAATTTTTCCGACACATGGGATCCCATGTGTCGGGGGGGAGAGCTCAGAGCGGAGCTTGTATATTCACAACACAGTTCTTCTGCTGTGTGGAGGGGGGTGTGTTCCTTTCCTCCAATTAACTCTAACACAATGTAACTGCAGTCTCTCTGCCCCCTCCTCTGTGCTGCTGACAGATTTTTAACATGATCTGCACTTTTGAAAGGTTGTAGAGAAGAGAAGACTGCAGATAAACAACTAAAACTTATGTAGGAGGATTTGTTTAATCTCTGTGTATCTTCTGAGGCTGTTCACTTCACTGGGTATATGTGAGGGTTTAAAACTGCTTTAAGCTAAATAGGCAACAGATGGGATCACTCATAACACAGTAGACATGTGCGATTCATTTCGTACGAATTTCCCAAAATTCGTACGTTTGGGAGGATCCGAAATACGAATTGCTGCGCGTGCGAATTCTGTACGGAATACGAACTTTTGTTTATGAATTCCGGATTTCGGATCAGTTGTCGTCGAATCGACGCCGACTTCAAGCGTTTTTTGCAGCGTTTTTTGCTGCATTTTTTACCGCAATTTGCGGCGTTTTTTACCGTGTTTTTCAGTCATTATGCTTATTATGACCTTCCCTTGCCTCCATTGTCTCAAGATTCCTGAATTTTCAGAATTTCACATATAAAAAAAGAATGCTTGTAGTTGTCGATCCCAGATTCACCTCATACATGTGTTATGTCACAGTGCTGGTGTCAGATCTCTCTATCACGGTGCAGGTGTCAGTGCTCTATATCACGGTTCTGGTGCTGGTGATCATCTCCTGCACCCTTTTCTTTGCCTACCCTCACCTTCCCTCGCCTCCATTGTCTCAAGATTCCTGAATTTTCAGAATTTCACATATAAAAAAAGAATGCTTGTAGTTGTCGATCCCAGATTCACCTCATACATGTGTTATGTCATTGGCCATGTGGTGGGACTATGTGTGCACAGTTAGTAATTATTTTGTGGCTGCAAATATGACCTGTAGGTTTGTAAAGTTCACCATCCCTGTGCTGTGCTGACTTCCTCCTGGGGCTGCTTATTATGAGGGGTTCCCGCCATCCCTGTGCTATGCTGACTTCCTCCTGGGGCTGCTTACGGTGCAGGTGTCAGTGCTGTATATCACGGTGCTGGTGTCAGTGCTGTATATCACGGTGCTGGTGTCAGTGCTTTATGTCACGCTGCTGATGTCAGTGCTCTCTATCACGGTGCTGGTGTCAGATCACTCTATCACGGTGCAGGTGTCAGTGCTGTATATCACGGTGCTGGTGTCAGTGCTGTATATCACGGTGCAGGTGTCATTGCTGTATGTCACACTGCTGATGTCAGTGCTCTCTATCACGGTGCTGGTGTCAGATCACTCTATCACGGTGCAGGTGTCATTGCTGTATGTCACGCTGCTAATGTCAGTGCTCTCTAGAGGTCGACCGAAAAAAAAGGGCTAACTTGCGTTTGAAAGACCTCTGCGCAAATACCGCGTCACATAAAATATTGCAACAACCGCTATTTTATTCCCTAGGGTCTCTGCTAAAAAATATATATATAATTTTTGGGGCTTCTGAGTGATTTTCTAGCAGAAAATACTGGATTTTTACTTGTAAGCAACAAGTGTCAGAAAAGATTTAGTCTTTAAATGGTTAAACTGAGAACTTCTACACACGGAGTTCAGCCCATTGAAGAAGAAACATTGTATCACTTTGTTCTTTTCTTGGCAGCCTGCCCAGAGAGGATGAAAGTCCTTCACTGATGTCTTCAGGCAACTTACATTGACTTCTATCACAGAAGTCTTTTGCAAGTCATAACAAGCATAATGAGCAATGTTTTTGCCTTTAAATTCATCGTAAAGAACGTTCGTACACGTTAACAAACCTAACGACAGTTCGTATTTCGTACGAAACAGAACGGAGTTTCGGGCACGAAATACGAAGTACAAATTAATTTTATTACGAATCGAAACGGAACAGAACGAAACTAATTTATTGACGGCGCCAATGTCTATAACACAGCGAGATTTCTGTGTGTAAACACAGAGATCCTAGTTCTCTGAGGGGAGAAGTGACAGATCGTCTGTTCATACAAAGTATGAACAACAATCTGTCATCTCTCCTAGTTAGTCTCCTCCTCCCTTCAGTGAGAACACACACTAGGGAACACAATTATCCCCTTAATCGCCTTAGTGTTAACCTTTACACTGCCAGTGACATTTTTACAGTAATCAATTCATTTTTATAGCATTGATCGCTGTATTACTGCCAATTTCCCCAAAAATGTGTCAAAATTGTTCAATGTGTCTGCTATAATGTCACAGAGATGATAAAAATCGCAGATCACCACCATTACTAGTAAAAAAGAAAATAATAAAAACGCTATAAATCTATCCCCTATTTTGTAGACGCTATAACTTTTGCGCAAACCAATCAATATACTCTTATTGCGTTTTATTTTTTTTTACCAAAAATATGTAGAAGAATACATATCAGCCTAAACTGAGGGAAAAAACCATTGTCAGTTAAAGTGACGCAGTGCTGAATCGCAAAAAGTGCTCCAGTCAGGAAGGAGGTAAATTCCAGGGCTGAAGCTGTTAAACTCAAGAAAATGGGGAAGTGTCCCCCGACGCCCCACAAGTGCTTCCAATGCATGCAGTTGTAGTGCATTTTGCTTGCAAAAATGAGGCACATTCCAAATGTGGATCACACTTCAGAGAAAAGGGAGATTGAGACACAAATCTAAATCCACCATAAATAAATATAAAATTTGTTGGTATTATATAACCCAATAAATGTATAATAATAATAATAATAATGTATTATTAATTGTATAATTATTATTATTGCAAAGAAGGTATCATTTCTTATAACAACAATAAAGTCTTGTATCAATGCCTTGCACAGGCAGTGAATGGGTAAAAGTTAAGCCATTCAAAGTATTTAGTTTATTTGGAACATTCACAGAAGTAATATTCTTGGTAAAACAAACACATTTTTAACAGCAGCCATTGTATCATACAGAAAAGGTCACATAAATATACAGTATTAATGAATGGAACTTTCTGTTTTCCTAATTACAATACATGATGTGCTGAAAACGATGTACGAAAATAGGATTGCGGATATAAGCTTCAAATACGGAGGAAGTAAAGGTTGAGAAAACCCCCTTTAAAAATATTATGAGATAGATTCCTCTGTTTCAGTTTTTTTTTTTTTTTTGCCAGATGTTGGTTTTTATATTAGTATCTGTTACTCTACATATCCATTACAAGGGCTTTTAGAAAATCTTTTATATAAGAATTCTGAAGTGAAACAGAACTGTAATATTAAAGATGTCCAGGACACAAGGTGCTTTGTAGAACTTTATTTACAAGTTTTAATGCTTTTTTTTTTTTTGTAATATGTAACACTAATATATTCCCAAAGGACTGGACAATAAGTTTAAAAGAGCTTCACTAAAGAGGCCAAGAAAGCATTCCTCATCGCATAAACACAAAACGGAAAAAAAATATGATTTATGAGAAAATAAAAAACCCTACTGATCATCCAGAGAAATTACAGTATATGTATAGCCAAACCTTTTTTAAGTGTTGGATAAAGCCAGACATAGGGGTTAAAACATTTTTTTCTCTCATCTGTGCATATAATGCTGACACTAAAAATGTTAGCTTTTCCCTCACTTGTGGTCCTGGGGTCAATGATTACCAGAACAAATGGAGAGAGTGAAATTCCCCGATGGGGACACAGACAGTAATAAAAAATTAAATACAGGATAAGGAATAGAAATGGCAGTAGACATAAAAAAGTCCAGAATGTTTTTTAATGCCAAAAAAGCCAGCACATTCCGAGGGGTTTTAAAGCCCCTTTTCTTAAAAATATATAAAATCATGAATATAATTGTAGCACTTACACCTGAAGGAGCTGTTGGTTTTTGTTGGGCTTACCGTTACCTCACCTGTTCACCGTGTACGTCCTAGGGGTCCTGTTGTAGAGTTGATTAAAGAATGTTAGCTCCGACACTTAGTCCTTTTTCCAAAGATTTATTTGAAAGAGTTTTGCAATAGAGGGTTAAGGGGGATTCAGGTACCTTGTAATTGCGGGTTAGAGGTATTTCCTTGATCCAAGGGACAAACAGCTTCCACGGGCTGGATCTGGCAACCACCGGATAAGCCTCTCTCACTGACCTAGCAGCCGATGAGATGCTCGGACAAAGTCTCTGCCACAGACTTGTCAATTCAATGCAATCGTTGTGCATTCCTCTGCCACAGGAAAGCACAACCAGCACCTTGTTGTAAAATTAAAGAGCTGTCACACAGTACCAGTTTTTTTCAGCCAATCCAGCGCTACTGTGTGGTAGGTGACCCGGGATGCGTCCTCCAACTGAGTCTCCAGGCTCTTCCCCTGGATCGGTAGGCCCCAATACTTCTGGGCCTATCCTTCAGTTATGAAGCCTCGGCCAGCCGGCCCCGAGACATAAAGTAAGGCAGTACACACCCTAGGCCAGGAGGGCCATGAGTTTGGGATAACGAACCCCAAAAATATGGCGTCTGTACCTTAAGTACCCTTACCCAGAATGCACAGCGGGCAGACCACTCCCACCGGGCTGTTTCTGAGTAAAAGGGGTACCCAATGCATTTAGCCTGTTGCATTTACAACACCTACCGGTGGTGACAGTGACACCCACGGTCAAGTGGAAACTAACACTGGTACAGAAACCAGAACTTTAGTATAATTAGTCTGAGCCAAACTGCAGCTTCAGACAAACTTAAATTTACAAAAATAATAGCGTCTGTATTGAAAATACCAGCGCTACATAATCAATGTCTAAAATGGTATTAAAATGTCAGTTAAAAAATGAACAAATAAGGATTAATATACAATTATAATAAAGTACTCAGAGAGGAAATCATAAACCATAAATATTAAGCACAGTAACTTCACATTTACAAAAAGGACTTAAAAATTTAAAAATAGAATCAAAAGGTTATTTTTATTATCATTCATGTATAATAAGGCTCACGAAAATTAAAGCAGACTGTTCCTCCCTAAAAAATTACAGCACCATAGAGGTTTTTATTTTGATATAATATCATCTTCTATTCATTATATAAACAATTTTTTTTCTTTTACTTATAGTTGCTGTTTTTCAACTTTCTAGTTGAGTGAGGCACAGGGGATGTAACCAGGGCATCACAGATGCATCCTGGAAAGTTCCTGTCACATGTTCCAGAAGGCAGACCCAGAGTTCCAAGAAGTAGACAGATTCATCTTCCCTTAGTTAACCACTTGAGACCCGCGCTATAGCCGAATGATGGCTACAGCGCGGATCTCCTTTGCCGGGACTACGTCTATTGACGTAGTCCCGTGCACGAGCGGCCAGCGCGCCCCCTGAGGGGCGCGCGCGGCGCGCTCTGTGATCGGCGAGTCTATGAGACTCGCCTGATCACCGATCCGAGCAAGGGGTCGATCCCGACCCATTATCACGTGATCAGCTGTCAGCCAATGACAGCTGATCATGCGATATAATGGAACCGGTAATCGGCTATTATTCCTCCTCGCGCTGACAGCGCGAGGAGAAAAAAAAAGAGCCGATCACCGGTGGCCGTGATCGGGATATCAGTCCCGATCACAGCCAGCCCTGCCAGTGCCCACCTGCCCCCTGCCAGTGCCCACCTGCCCCCTCATCACTAAACACAATTAAAAAATAAGTGCCCCCCGTCAGTGCCACCCAGCAGTGCCCATAGTGCCACCCAGCAGTGCCCACAGTGCCACCCAGCAGTGCCCACAGTGCCACCCAGCAGTGCCACCCAGCAGTGCCCACAGTGCCACCCAGAAGTGCCCACAATCTGCCTCAACAAAGGTGCTGCACCCCAGTGCCACATATCCGTGCCCATCAGTGTCATCTACCAGTGCCCATCAGTGCCCAGCAGTGCCGCCCATCAGTGCCCAGCTGTGCCACCTATCAGATCCACCTATCAGTGCCACCTCTCAGTGCCCCTCAGTCCCATCTATCAGTGGTACCTATCAGTGCCCCTTAGTGCCACCCATCCATGCCACCCATCTGTGCCACCCATCCGTGCCATCTTATCTGTGCCCATCTTTGCCCATCAGTGCCGCCTTATCTGTGCCCATTGGTGCCGCCTTATCTGTGCCTATTAGTGCCGCCTTAACTATGCCTATTAGTGCCCACCAGTGCAGCCTATCAGTGCCCACCAATGCAGCCTATCAGTGCCCACCAATGCAGCCTATCAGCGCCTATCAGTGCCGCCTCATCAGCGCACTTCAATGAAGGAGAAAAATGACCTGTTTGCAAAATTTTATAACAAACTATTAAACATGATTATTTTTTTTTTGCATCTTTTTTTGTTTGTTTAGCAAAAAATAAAACTCCGAGCTGTAATTAAATACCACCAAAAGAAAGCTCTATTTGTGGGAAAAAAATGATAAAAATTTCATTTGGGTACAGTGTTGTATGCCCGCGCAATGGTCATTCAAAGTGCATCAGCGCTGAAAGCTGAAAATTGGTCTGGGACTGAGGGGGGTTTAAGTGCCCAGTAAGCAAGTGGTTAAAGAGAAGTTGGAGATTTTAGAAACATAAACATGTATACTCACCTAGGTGGATGCAGCATTGATCCCATACTGCATCTGTCCCCTGTCGGCTCTGCAATGAGAACTGAATGATCAAAGATCGCTGATCGCTCAGTTCTTCCCCTCTACTCTGAGCAGAGAGCCAGGACTGTCACTCAGCAGCTCTCTGCTCTCCCCTCCAGCTCTCACTGGAGTGCTGGACAGTGGAGGGTGTGGGATGGGCTGGCTCAGGATCACTGAGAAGCTGAGCTAAGTGCTGATACAGGCTTCTGGGTGGACCTTGACCATATGGACAGGATCTTTACAGAGCTTGGATTGGCTCTGAGAGGTCAGCTTTAGTCCACTGTCAGCTAAAAATGGATCACAGGAGTGCAGAACGAACTATACTCCTATGATCCATAGAAGTATGGCTAAAATACTTTGGCATACTTCTCCTTTCAAGGATAAGTTCACCTTTGATAACATGTTACATATCATAGCCGTATTTAGGGTGTAACTTGTAACATGTTGCCAAAGAGCACCTGCTCGCACCCACCAAATCCATGATTGTGACATCGGGTGAAGGATCCTCTTCCTGCACCAGCTGTTAAAAATGTAAAAAGAACATGGCTGTATGCAGCTCCACCCACACAACCGCATCATTCATTCACAGAGTTCTGTGAATAAATGAACTACAGCTACCATCTTCTTCTGGTGAGTTCTTGTAGTTCATTGATCTTCTTGCTTTCCAAGTATACTAACTGTATACCCGTACTGGAGGTACAGCAGACAGCTATAACGAGAGTCAGCCGGAGCCTGACAATCAGTAGATCATAGGTGCAATGCTCTGCAGGCTTCAGGAAAGAAAAAATTATAAATGCACATTTTACCTGCAATAATATGTGCATTTATTTATTTATTTATTTTAAGGTGAACATATTTTTTAAAATGGCCTCAGTAAGAAGAATGAGTTGGAAAAAAAATAAACAAAGTGTGCAAGGAATAGAAATCCCACAATTATCTATAACAGTGTTTCTCAACATTTTTACCTTCGAGGAACCCCTGGCAAAAAGTTGAGATATCGAGGAACCCCTGAAATAATGTTCACATTTAGCTATTTAATGTAAAACTTGTGATTTCTTTTCCTTCTGAGCTGATCCAATTAAGGGGACATTACATGAGGCAGAGCACATTACATGGAACAGAACACATTACATGGGACAGGCCACATTGCATGGGACAGAGTGCATTACATGGGACAGGGCACATTACATGGGCCAGAGCATATCATATGGGACAGGACACATGACAGGGGACATGACATGGGGCAGGGCACATTACATGGGACAGGGGACATTACATGGGACAGAGCACATTGCATGGGACAGAGCACATTACATGGGACAGGGCACATGACAGGGGACATTACATGGGGCAGGGACAATTACATGGCACAGGGGACATTACATGGGGCAGGGCACATTACATGGGACAGGGGACATTACATGGGGCAGAGCATATTACATGGGACAGGGCACATGACAGGGGGCATTACATGGGGCAGGGGGACATTACATGGGACAGGGGACATTACATGGGACAGGGCACATTACATGGAGCAGATCACATTGCATGGGACAGGGCATAGGACAGGGGACATTACATGGGGCAGAGCACATGACAGGGAACATTATATGGGACAGAGGACATTACATGGGATGGGGAGAGGGACATTACATGGGATAGGGCACATGACAGGGGACATTACATGGGGCAGAGCACATGACAGGGGACATTATATGGGACAGGAGACATTACATGGGACAGGGGACATGACAGGGGACATTACATGGGGCAGTGGACATGACAGGGCACATGACAGGGGACATTACATGGGGCAGAGCAGATTACATGGGACATGACAGGGGACATTACATGGGGCAGAGCACATTACATGGGACATGACAGGGGACATTGCATGGGGCAGAGCACATTACATGGAACAGGGCACATGGGGCAGAGCACATTACATGGGACAGAGCGCATGTGAGGGTACATTAAATGAGACAGGGCATATTAAAAGGGACTGTACCTGATTTGGAACAATGTTCCTCTGTCCCTCATTCCTTCCCATTTGTTCCTCATTTTGGTCTGATCTATATGGATTTATATAAAATTTACTTTTTATGTAGTACTAAACCTCCCATCTAGTGCTAAAGCTTCCATCTGAATCCTAAATTGCTGAATTCGGCTGGTCCGAGGCGCAGTAACTGAAGGGGGATTCAAGGCGCCCGGGTGTGCTCTCAACTTGGAGGGGCACCGCAGCCCGTGTAAGCGATCGGGGGAGGACTCTTCGGAGGAGGGCCAACAAGCTGGCATCCCAAGAAGTTCCTGGTTGCTGGGTTGTCAAGGACATTAACAAATCCACGCTTTTCCAGTACTGCCAAGGAGACAGAGAACGTTCCAGGTACTGAGGAAAGCTTCCTGTTCATTTTTTGGTTGCAAGCTTTATTCAAAGTCAAACACTTTGTCAGTTCTGGATCAAAGTGCTGACTGCCATAATCTCTGGCTAGAGATTTGTTCAGCCTTGAAGCGCCCAACTGCGAGTGGCTACT
Organism: Lithobates pipiens; assembly: GCF_037356315.1. Taxonomy (NCBI): domain Eukaryota; kingdom Metazoa; phylum Chordata; class Amphibia; order Anura; family Ranidae; genus Lithobates; species Lithobates pipiens. Next base: position 476,668,398 of record NW_027507764.1, read on the forward strand.
CTCTGGGTTGTGGTAGAGACTTTCCGGTGATTAGCAGTTCAAGGTGCCTGCGTTTCTTCACCCTTGCCTTCTGTTCCCATACAAGACTGTGTTTGTTACCCCTGCAAATACATTTTTTTTCTAAAGGACTTTTATGGTGTCCAAAGTTGTTGGGTACTAACCCTGGGAACCCCTAGACATGGAAGAACAAGCCAAGCGGAGGTAACCGGTAAGCCCAAAAGTCAAGGCCGCCCTATCGAGGCTTATGGATGCTACATGTACAATTCTCCTTTAAGGGGGCGTGGCAGGGGATGTGTTCCATGACTGCATACTTTTGCTGATAGGTGTCCCTAGTTCCTATCTCAAAAAGTTGGGAGGTATGCAGGGGACATTACATGAGACAGGGGACATTACATGGGACATGACATGGGACATTAAATGGGGCAGAGCACATTACATGGAACAGGTCACATGGCAGGGGAAATTACATGGGACAGGGCACATGACAGGGGGAATTACATGGGACAGGGCACATAACAGTGGACATTACATGGGGCAGGGGACATGACAGGGGGCATTACATGGGACAGAGGACATGACAGGGCACATGACAGGGGACAGGGGACATGACAGGGCACATGACAGGGAGCATTACATGGGGCAGATCACATTGCATTGAACATGACAGGGAGAAGAGCACATTACATGGAACAGGGCACATGTCAGTGGACATTACATGGGGCAGGGGACATGACAGTGGACATTACATGGGACAAGATACATTACATGGGGCAGGGGACATGGCAGGGGACATTATATGGGACAGGGGACATTGCATGGGGCAGGGCACATTACATGGGGCAGAGCAGATTACGTGGGACAGGGGACATTACATGGGACTTGACAGGGGCATTACATGGGGCAGAGCACATTACATGGAACAGAGCACATGACAGGGGAAATTACATGGGACAGGGCACATGACAAGGGACATTACATGGGGCAGGGGACATGAGAGGGGACATTACATGGGGCAGGGCACATCATATGGGGCAGAGCACATTACATGGAACGGGGCACATGACAGGGGACATTACATGGGACAGGGCACATGATAGGGGACAGTACATGGGACAGGGCATATGACAGAGGACATTGCATGGGGCTGGCCACATTACATTGGACAGGGGACATGACAAGGGACATTACATGAGACAGGGCACATTACATGGGGTAGAGCACATTACATGGAACAGGGGACAATACATGGGACAGGGCACATGACAGGGGACATTACATGGGGCAGGGCACATGACATGGGACAGAGCACATGACAGGGGACATTACATGGGACAGGACACATGACAGGAGACATTACATGGGACAGGGCACATTACATGGGTTAGGGGACATGACAGGGGACATTGCATGGTACAGACTGTTGGGCACATTATGGGGGGAGGGGCACAGCTGGGCACACTTCAGTACTGGCTTTCTTCTGGCTTTAGAACTCATTTCACATCTCCTCCAGTGGTGCGCTGTCTCCCCCCCTCGGCCCCTCCTATCCTGTCCCCCCCAGATGATGTCACATACAACCACTCAGGAAGGACAGGAGGGGAGGAGGGGCCGGCGGGGAACAGCGTACTACAGCCAATAGGATGCCAGCCACTTCCCTGCCTGCCTCTGCCTGTGTCTGTGCGATTCTCCTGTGAATTGCCTGCAACTGACAGTCAGACAACTGTGCAACCCCTGGGGACCTCTCGCGGAACCCTAGGGTTACGTTGAACCTTGGTTGAGAACCATTGATCTATAAGCATCTATTTGTAGGTTGCTATAGCAAAACATTTGTAAAAGTGCCTTTGTTATAATTTTTTTATGATAAAGGTGAAGCTCCACTTTAAATATTGATGATCCATGGAATTTTATATAAGATAAAAAAGGTGAAAAGGTGAACTGACACTGAAGTGCCAGAACTGTACAACTTATATTAATATAACATATACTAGGGCTTTGAGAGAATAGACTTTATAGGCATACCTAAAAATGTATACCAAAATATTTTATTAGAATTATAACAAGATGTTAGACACACATGAGATAAAATATATGTAAAATCATCCATCCAGAAACCTGGGCTTTGAGCATACAGTGGGGGACCCAGGGAGATTCATTGTAAAGCAAATAACCCACAGGTAATAGCATAAATGGTGACCTAGGCAGGTCAATTCCTATAGATAGTCAAAAATGGGTCACATAAGCCGATTCAGATGGTGTCATTAATGCTTTTCAAGATATATGTAGCTTGCTCGGCTAGTTTTGCGCCAATAAATGCACTTCTTCTGGAGCTAGTTCAATCTAAGCGATATAGGAAGAGCAGTGAAACTAACATGAAAAATAAACGTAAACAATTTTGTATTAATATAAAATCCTAAATCTAATTACTGACATTTAGAACATTGCACTTTAAAAAGTGAGCTACATTCATTATAGGGTTACCATCACATAGATCCCTATCCACCACCCATTAACAAAGTATATGTTATTTTGTTTTTACTCTCTGTTCAAGCTGGTACATTTAGTATTCCCATATACTATATGTCCTGTTAGCTAGTGAGGTATTAGACTAGCTAATAGACAATGTACAGTCAGTGCTGTGTCTTAGCCTAGGCCGAAAAGGCCCAGGCCTGGGGCGGCACTTTGCGGGGGGGGGGGGGGGCGGGGCGGCAAAAAGTACCCCCTCACATGAACAAAAGCCCCCCCACCTCCTTCTGAGTCCCGGGTCCCATCTCTTATCTCCTGCACAAAATCATTCCCCGGCAGATTATGGAGTAGACTGGGCAGGGACTTTTCAGCCATGCTCAGGAAGGGTGCAATCTCCTTTTGGCTGGGTTTGAGCAGAGATGCTAAGGAGGGGGCAGGCTTGTCTCTCCTCGGCTGTGCTCAGTAGAGCCAAGCTCGTCTCACCCCAGCTGTGCTTGGGAGGGGGGCAGGCTCAGCTCACTTCAGCTCTATGTGCTCTGGCGGGGGCGGGCTTGGCTCACTTCTGCTCTATGTGCTCTGGCAGGGGCGGTCACAGTGATGTAATGGTAACCAGCATTATTATTACTATTAGAAGAAGCACAATGATTATGTCACAGAAGATGCTGTAACTTATCTTGCTTGTCATGTTTTAGAACTTAAGCTGTTCCTCACTGTGATTACAATGAATGAATGGCTGGAGACTTTTCTATTCACTCTAATGACCATGGGGATTCATGCCTGCAGTCTATGACCCTCTCCTTTATCATGTCCGCAGTCTCTGACCTTCTCCTTTTATCATTTCTGCAGTCTCTGACCCTCTCCTGTATGTTGTCTACAGTCTCTGACCCTCGCCTGTATCTTGGCTGCAGTCTCTGACCGTCTCCTGTATCATGTCTGCAGTCTCTGACCATCTCCTGTATGTTGTTTGCAGTCTCTGACCCTCGTCAGTATCTTGCCTGCAGTCTCTGACCCTCTCCTTTTATCATGTCTGCAGTCTCTGACCCTCTCCTGTATGTTGTCTGCAGTCTCTGACCCTCGTCTGTATCTTGGCTGCAGTCTCTGACCATCTCCTGTATCATATCTGCAGTCTCTGACAAGGTGGAGCGCTATTAGGAAGAGGTGGAGCTTAAAGAGGAAGGGGTGGAGTTTCCAGATGAAGGGGTGGGTCTTAAACATGAAGGTGTGCGGCAAATTTAGATGGGGGTGCCAGAATTTAGTCTTGCCTAGGGCAGCACAAAACCAAAATACACTACTGTGTACAGTATGTTGTTGATGGGTGGTGGATAGAGAATTATATGTAATGGGGCACTATAGGGACTGTGGCACATTATTTATATTAAGTGCAATGTTTTAAATGTTATTAATAAACCTGGGATTATATACTGCTTTAAATTATACGGTTCTAGTACCTATTTCTTTGATATATTTATTATATAACTACAATGATTGTATGTGGTACCTTTACTCTTTAGCTTGTGTCCCCTCAAAATGAATACTTATATAGACAAACCACACGTTATTGTCAGCAAAGTTTCCACACAAACTTTGTTACACTGGTGGTAAGAACCAGCCTTAAGAGGGGCCACATTTTTCTGTACCATCTCCTGAAGCTTTCACCTGATACCAATGCTGCGTACACATGACCGGACTTTCTGTCAGAATAAACTCTGATGGTCTTTCCGAAGGCGTTCTGACGGATTTCCGACCGAACTGACTTGCCTACACACAATCACACCAAAGTCAAAGTTCAATAGCCAGTAGCCAATAGATACCCTTGCGTTGTATTTGGTCCGTCGAAATAGCATACAGCCAAACAGTTTTCCCGATAGGAATTGATTCCAACCCAAAGATTTAAAACATGTTCTATTTCTAGGTCTGTCAAAATTTTTGAAGAAAAAAGTCAGATTAAGCCCGCACATGATCGGAATATCCGATTAAATGATTCCGTCTGACATTTTCTGCCTGAAAGTCCAGTCGTGTGTATGCGGCATAACAGGCATATGGACTGTTATCAGTATAGAAGGGGCCCATACATTTGCAGTAAAAGTATCCCTGCGCTATCGTAAATATAATCTACCTACAACCAAATTTGGGTTGCAGCAGAGCACCGACAGAGGTATAGACCCTACCACTGAAAAGTATAACACAAAAATCAAATAAATGGTGCTGCGCTCCCTTAAACCAATAAACTACGTGAATAAATTAATCCGTATAAAGTGCTAACAGATAAAAGTACATAAAGTACCAGTGAATAGACTCTGATTATCGTGACCAATCGTGATCGGCACTAAGACACTATAATCACCGATCACGATTGGTCACGATAATCAGAGTCTATTCACTGGTACTTTATGTACTTTTATCTGTTAGCACTTTATACGGATTCATTTATTCACGTAGTTTATTGGTTTAAGGGAGCGCAGCACCATTTATTTGATTTTTGTGTCATACATTTGCAGAATTCAGGGTTATGAGCTAGCAGTATACTAAGCATACCAGACTGGGATTGTTCAAAGCACTTTACATGTACTTTTAAAAAAGTGGAAAAATATTAGCAGTTGTAAACTGCTGTTGAAACAGATTGCAGGATTGGATTAGCACTTATCCTAACTATCTAGTTATAACAATTCCTTTTCTCCATCTAAAGAACTAAAACAATTCCAGTTAAAATAAAAGTAAAATGGAAGTGCTGAATGGCTCTGATTTTAACATCAACATTTTAGTCAAATGTTGTACATGCAGTCTCTGTGCATGCTAAGTCTATTTTGGCTCATGGTCTGGAAATTCCTCCAATGCAAATGCACCACAAGTCAGTAAATCATCTTTTCATTAGTAAATATATTTTATGTGGGTAGTGGGAATGGATTTATTACTTGAAGAGCAGAAATGTAAAAAAAAAAAAACGGAGGAGTTTGGGATATATAACCCAGCTTTAAAAACTGATGTTATCTAGTTGTCTGTATTACTAACAGAGCTAGCCACGCAGCATAATATTGTGGCCACCCAGAGACATACACAAATTCACCCTATTAGACTCATTTCACATTGAGGCAGTTTTCAGGCATTTTAGCGCTAGAAATAGCTCATGTAAAGCGCCTGAAAACTGCCTTCCATGCTGCCTGAATGTGAAAGCCCAAGTGCTTTCCCACTGGGGCGGTGCGCTTGCGGGACGTTAGAAAAAGTCCTGCAAGTAGCATCTTTGGAGCGGTTTGGGAGCGTTATATACAGCACTCCCAAAACACCCCTGCCCACTGAAATGCGCTTTGGAAGCACCGCAACACAAACAATTTTCACCCCTTCTTCGGCCGTTAGTGGGGGGTGAAAAGCACCGAAAAGTGTCGCTTAAACAGTGTGAAAGAGGTCTAAGAATTTATGAATATCTACTTAGTCGACACTGCCACTACCATCTGTCAAAAAACTCAATCATTACAAATATATCAACTGGAGCTTTTCAGCAATTTTAATTTTGCCACCAATTCCTGTTGAAATTTGAAAGATCAGTCAATAATATTCCACTATATAAGGGCGTTTGCAGTTTCCTCCTTGATGTGTTTTTCCAGTTCTCTTAGCAGCAGGGCCAGATTTTATGAAATGGAGCCTTTGGGTACCCAAGTTTTGTTGCCCAAAGTAACGTCACTCTACTAGAATCAGGTATGTCACAAAGGACATTTTCTTGTCTTATAAGTCTAAAGCCTCATACACACTAGTTTTTAGACCTGACACCTCATGTTGGAGCCAGTGTACTAACAATCAGTTGTTAGTACAGCTGTCTCTCCTGCTGTGCTATTGTGTTGTGTTCTGATGGGAGGTTCATTCTCTTCTTCTTTATAATGCTAGAAGAATGAAGTTGTTTTGCTGCTCATATTGAAAAGCACAAATCATCTCTCACCAAACTTCTACTAAGACGAGATTAGCAGAAGGAGCACTTGGTATTGAACTTCACTTTTCTAGTCCTGTCGTACATGTTGTATGTCACTGCGTTCTTGACATTCAGAAATTCTGACAACTTATTGCGACCATGTGTATGCAAGCCAAGTTTGAGCCAACATCCGATGGAAAAAATCCCATGGATTTTGTTGTCGGAGTGTGCGATCGTGTGTACGCGGCATTGGACTATTGTGATAATGTGTAAATAACTTTGTATAGATAGCTCTTCCAACTAAAGAGTTATGAGCCACAAAAAAAGTGGTTGATAATTACACAAAGAAACCAATAAATGGTAACTTTGGTGGGAAGTACAAAGAAACCAATACACAAAGAAACCAATAAACTTTGGTGGGAAGTATAAATCCATGATGGTAACAGATTTCCCTCAGTTCCTGCCTGTGTGAACTAGAATGCACTTTCTGGCCACAACACTGCTTTGAGTGAACCACAGTACCGGCTGTATTAGACATATGGGTGCATGGTTGAAGCAATAAAGGAAGCTCATGGCTGTGCAAAAGTCGTTATGATCACCAAATTTACTTTAATTTAGGCTTGATATATTCCATATTTAAAACCTGTCCAATAGGCTTTTATGTGAGTTTGAAACCACCGGACACATGACAACCCCTGGAACACTCAGCCTGACAAAGCACAGGAAACTTTCCTGTTGTTATTGACAATGAACAGATTTTACCAGCAGGGTGGATAACTGCTCTACAGCTATGTCTGAGGGTAAACTGAAGCCATGATCAAGTAGGCTTTGTTATCTGGTCCACACTATATACATTTATTTTTTTATTTTTCCACTGCCTTTCTTTTTTTCATAAATAATCTTCTTTATTAAGTTCAAAACAAATAACAATTGTAGAAACATAGAAAACTTTAAATTTTTTCTATTTACCCTAGAAAAATTTACCATCCATTTTTAGATATGTGCGCTGTTGTGAATTTTTTCTATCCTTTCCCTCCCCCCCCAACCCCCCCAAATCAATTGCCTGCCCTGTGACCTAAACCCTAATTATAGATTACCCACACTTAACTTTTTTCTATTTTCTCTGACTTACATTGCGTATGTTCTTGAACTTTCCTTCCTTCTCCTGGTCCTACCTTCACGGGGGAGCGTTCATTTTTTGCAGCCAGGGTTTCCACATCTCAATAAACTTACTGTAATTGTTTTGCCTAGTAAAGGCTACTTTTTCTATCCATACTAACTTATTGATGGTTCTGATCCATTCTTCCGGGGACGGGGGATTTCGTGATTGGCAATTTTTTTTAATGAATTTGCTTGCCTGGTACAGACATCTCACTGTCAGCTATCACTATTACGGTACTGGATGGTCCAATTTATTTTTCTATGTGGCCCAACACGCACACTCTAGGTTCCGTTTCCAACGTGACCCCAAATGTAGTGTTGATGATCTTTAATATCTCCGTCCAGTATCTAAACAGCCTTGGGCATCTCCAGACCATATGAATAAGATCCCCCTTCTGAACACATCTAGGACACTTGTCGTCCGAATGGCAACCAAATCTATACAATTTCTTCGGGGTGTAATAAACTGTATGCAGAAGGAACAAATGCAACACTTTTTGCGATCCTATTTTTCCACTGCCTTTCTAATGTAACAGAATGATTAAATTTTTTTGAAAAGGCTGGTCCCTTTAGAAAATACATTTCGGCTCAGGTGGAGAATGGTGTGTAGAGCTACCCATATCCCTTCTAAACATGGCACATACCTTAAAAATTCTACAGTGGGGCATTTCCTACCATATTTCCAAACTAAGTTGCAGTGGTCTCCCAACAATTGCTAATGTTTTTACTGTTCCTTTTCAAAATTATGTACGGTAGGATAAAATATAAAAATCATGAGAGAAAGTGTAGAATACCATATTATTTTTACCTAATGAAAGACAAAAACAAACTGTTAGTAGTTTCCACTCTACAGTAACTACCGTAGCTGAAATATCAGTTTTGCGGAGCACCGCCCTTTTAACATCAACCTATGTACACATAAATGTGTTAAGAACTTAGCAGAAATCATTATTATTACTAGTATCTCTTAAGAGGGACCAATAATTTTAAATATGCAGGTGATTTCCTTTTCATTATACTGTAGATCCATTACACCCTCATACGAGATGGTTGCCGAAAGACCCTTCTTGATAGAATCAAAGCTTGTCTGCTCCCTCTGGGCTCCAAACACATTCCTATTCCAGCATAAACAGGCACACTTTAATGAAGAGCAGTAGGTTACACAACAATATTACACATATCTTGAATATTAATTTCGGCAAAGCTGAAGGTATATATTCTGATGTTTGGGGGGGTCGTAACTCAAGTGTAGTAGCATTCCCAGTGAGTTCAGTCCACACCAGAAATACTGTTTTAGGGCTTTTTTGCCCACTTCTATTAAGAAATAAAAGTAAAAATGCTCTACTCTGGAGAATTTCTGGAGCTCCTCACTCTACATACGTGAGAACCCTGTGTTGACTATAATCGCAATACCACAGTGGCAGGGCCTCACATTGTCACAATATATTTATAAGGTGGGGGAGATTTACCAAAACTGATGTACACAGAATCTGGTGCAGCTGTACATAGTAACCAATCCTCTTCTAACTTCAACTTGTTCAATTAAGCGTTGACAATAAAACCTAGAAGATAATTGGTTAATACGAACAGCTGTATCAGATTCTGTGTGCGTTCGTTTTAGTAAATCTCCCACCACATGTAAATGTTGTTTGTAACTCTTTCATATAGTTACATAGTTACATAGCAGGTGAGGTTGAAAAAAGACACAAGTCCATCAAGTCCAACCTATGTGCGTGATTATATGTCAGTATTACATTGTACATCCCTGTATGTTTTGCGGTTGTTCAGGTGCTTATCTAATAGTTTTTTTAAACCATTGATGCCCCTCAGGGGCCGGTCGCCATGGGTGCACTTACACTTATACTTCCGCCACTGATGATACCATTTTCATTACTAAAATAGTATATAGTCCCTTATCCTCCCCTCCAAGAGCTTGCATACTATTGATGTTAGGCTAACTGGTCTGTAATTTCCATAGATGTATTTTGCCCTTTTTTGAAATATTGGAAAAGGCAACAAAGGGGTGCCCCAGGGATTTTATGGGCTAGGGGTGTAGTCAGATAGAACAGTATATAGCGTAGATACAAAATTACAAAAATGTATTAATAGACAAAATACAAATATACATACAATATTATTAAAACCAAAAATCCAATGGTCAAGTAGTCACAATATACAACTACATATTGAATCAGGTGGCTGGTCTCATAATGGGAGACCAAACAACCCCATAGAGATTCACAAATCCCGACATGTTTCAGAGATAATTCCTTCTTCAGGGACTCATTTAGTGCAGATTGTATTGTCTAACAGCAAAAAATAGAAATGTATTAGAACTGGGGTTCACTGTGTATAAATATATATTGACATATATGTAGTACAAAATAAGAGTCAAAGAATAAAATACAAAAAATGTGTACTGGGCAGCAATCTAACAAACAGCATGGGGGACATAAAGGGACAGGCAGTCATCGATTTGAAAATACTTACAGAATGACCATCATAGATAACGTGTAATATACATCAGGTTCCACTTGTGGGGGATCTGCGTCTCAGGTTTCAGCAATCGCACGAGTTTAGTCGCATTGGACCAATATACCTTGGCCACACGTCTTCCCTGGGGTAGGTCCAGTTACTGTCTTTCATTGCTAGGATATGACAATAGATTATTTTCCACAGATTTTGAATGGTCTTTCCTATATAATAACAACTACAATCGCATAGTAAAAGGTATACTACTAATGTAGTCTTACAGTTGGCGAAATGTTTAGGGATGAACATCCAGCCATTGGGCAAACATATCTTTTTTGGAGTATCCATGGCTTGGGTTCAGTTTCCTATACGTTTGGATAGTCTCCAACCAAACATATTGCTTTTTTTAAATATTGGTGTTACATTGGCTTTTCTCCAATTAGCTGGTACATACTGGTTCACGCTTATTTATTTAAGCTTTGTGGTCTATACAGCAGGCAATATTGCAACTTAACTCCTCCTTCTGATCCTTCTTAGAGCATGTATACTGATGGTTCATATCTGTTTAACTTCAGTGATGCCTATAAATGTTTATTTGGTTTCCAGCTCAGGCTGTCTGTGCACTGTCTCTGTTACTGCGGACATACTTGAAAAGGAGATATTCATCTCAATGAATTTTCCTAGTGGAATATGTTAAATAAATAAAATACATTTGTCGCCATGGACACCCTACGTTATCTGATGTGTGAGGATTTCTCCTTACTTATGAACTGCAAGCAATTCATTGCATGCTACATGGAGACTGGCAAATTTATTGCCAAGCTAAGAGCAGAAGGAGGAGGAAAGAGAGAAAGAAAGAGACAAAATAAATGGAGGTGCACTGTGTTTCCAATTGTAACTGTAAAACTAGAAGCCAAAATGTGTAGATGGCAGGCAGAGAGCCAGCGATATTGAGATCGCTAGCCCTCCCCGTCATATCAGTCTCTTTGTGTTTCCACATGGAACACATTTTAGGTTAACAATGTGTAGTTTGGCAAGGAGATTGTTTTTCTTTGGCATACAGCAGTTGTCTCATTTAAATAAAAATATTTTCTGTCTGCTTGTATATACAATGCAGAGTGACATTCTTTTATAAAGCATTTGGTAATGAAACATATTTCAATAAGGCCATTAGGCTTGCCGACGTTTCTGTTTAAACATTGCAGTACGATCGGATTATCTTGTCAAGTTTGGTGCATGATCGAAAGATAGGAGATACTTAGATATACAGAAAGATAAACCGCCCATACATAATACCATTTTAAGGCAGAGTAACATCTGATATATAAGTAATATGTGGACAGTGCTAAGGGAAGGGTGTTTGGAGTAGTGTAAACTCTCACTGAATCCAGAAAATGAGAATGGTCTACTGTGTAGCCTTCTAGTCTTAAAGAGGAAGTAAACCCTGATGGGTTTTACTTCCTCTTTGTTTCCCTGCAAAGGTAAGGCATCGCAAAGGCATCGCATAGTAGCCCATTATGTGTCACTTACCTAAAACCGAAGCCTGCGATGTGCCCGATGCCCGCTGGCTGGAAGTGTCCATCTTTGCCCCTCTTGCTTACGGGGCTGCAAACTCCAGCTCTGTGACTGCCCGGAGTCGCATGACATCACTCCCGCACATGCACGGTGGGAGCCACTGGTCACGGCATGGCCCCAGCTAGAAACGGCACAGTGTGCCCTTTCTAAAGTGCTCATGCGCTGAATACATCGGTGCATGCGCAGAAGAACTCATCATACGGGGAACCAAGGTTTAGGAGATATTTCCAGCACCTACAGGTAAGCCTTAATCTAGCTTACCTGTAGGTGAAAGTGTTTGTACAGGGTGTACAACTATTTTAACCACTGTCATTCTACACCTTAATTTACATATCACCCTTAGGTATCTTACCATTGCTTCCCCAGTCAGAAAAAAACACAAACTTTATGCTCTGGTTGGGGTCAAGTCATAAAGATTTCACCTAATTTCACTACACATGCTAAAAAAAATATTTTATTTAAGTGTTATTAAAGGTCCTTTTAAAATAAAAAAGGGTTAGATTTACCCACTTCCCTTTGGCAGTCCCCTGTCCGTGTTGTCCACTCCTCCTTATTTCAGCTGCGTTCTTAGCAAGCCGGGTGCTATGGGGGCACGCATGGGTGTGCTCCCAATCCAGGCTGTGTGCATCTATAGCAAGTTCAAGTCCACCCTATAGCAATTTTACTGCTACAGGGCAGCACCTGTGCACCAGATCACATATGTATAAGGGATTTGACACTGATCTCACACAGCGGAAGCTGATCAGTGGTGCCCAAACGATGTAATTCGGCAGAGAGA